>NC_136068.1:1920113860-1920713860 GCF_964261635.1 Lissotriton helveticus
TGCAGACCTCCGGACAACTCTTAATGAGCATGTCGCTCATGGAACAAGCTCTGCGAAATGTGATTTCAGGGGTTTTAGGTACTATGCCACCAATAACAGGATCCCCCTGTACAATCGGCCAATTCTTGTGAATGATCCTGCGCAATTGTTTGTGTTGCCGACTGTACATAGTTATCAATCTAGGTTGATCTGATGTTAAGCAAGGTGTACCGGGCAGTTTGACTGAACTCTGGCCTAGTGCTGACTGGCGAGGTATCAAGTTGGCTTTGTTGATGGCTGTGTCTAGCATACTTGCCGAGTAGCCCCTAGCTAAAAATCTGTCCTTGCTTTCGAGTTGGGCCTGTGTGCACTCATAGGCAGTACTACAGATGCGTCTGATGCGCAACATCTCCCTGTAAGGGATGCTGCGGATCAAATAGATAGCCCCTGAGCTTAAGGAAGCACTCAAAAGGAGGATGGTTCTGCAGAGCCTTTATTTACGAAACCGTCCCAACATCTCCAATTATTTAAATGTCCCTGACGCGATTGGGTGCAGCTACACCTTAATCATAGGGAAGGGGAAAACAAAAACATGGAATGCTACGTTTAAATCAGTACATTACCAGCAGGCACTCTCCAGTGAATTGCGTGTTGGGAAACGTAGTGCTGAATATTTCCCATCGGTGGGGTCCGTGTCCTTTGTCATTAATTCATACCCCTAATCAATTGCATTGTTTGATTGAGCCCTCCGGTGGGCCTCAGATTAGTTGCCCAGTTTCGAGAACAGAAAGGAGGATTTTTGTAGTTGGAAACTGGGCAACTGATCTGAGGCTCACAGGAGGGCTCAAAGAAACATTGCAATTGATTGGAGGTATGAATTAATGACACGTATATGTCCATCCTGATGGTGGTCGCTAGTAGGTAGGTATAGTTAGGACCTAGTTTCCATAGGAAAAGCATTCTTTGAGTTGCCTATGACTTTGGCATCATTTGATCAATCTTCATGAAATTTTCCCCAAAAAGTGTCAAGGCACGTTCTGGTAGTCATAACAAAATTGGGGGTGATCCATGCAGTGGGGACCGAGAATTTGGGGCGCAAAATAAGGATGCAAATGTAATGTTAATTTCCATAAGGCCCTTTAGCCACAGCTACAGCCCGAACCGCTGAACAGACTTGCACCAGATTTGGCAGGGAGGTAGATGGTGTATCAATGAAGTGCCTTTTGCCTATTTGGTGTAAATCTGTTCAGTGGTTTTTGAGAAATGTAAGCCAAAAATTATATTGATATCTCTGGTCGCGAAGCCTTTTTGAACAAAGACAAGCTTATGCAGGGATATGCACTGCTCTGATTGCCTGCCAACACTTCAACCAGGAAGTGTTAGGAGCCATCTTGTGACTCAGTTCAACCGAGTCTCAGAAAAAGAGTAAGAAAAAAGAAAAGGGGGCAGGATAGAAACACCTTGACCCCCAAGCTTCTAGAACCCTCCCATTATTTAAAAAAATAATATAAATAAAAAGGCCCACACAGCCCCCTCCCATTATTTAAAAAAAAATAAAAAAAAATAAAAAAAAAAATATATATATATATATATATATATATATATATATATATATATATATATATATATTTTCACTGAAAAAACCATAGGTTTCAGGCCTTATATAGTTAGGAATTAGCATTTAAAAAACCTTTGAAATTCACTGAAAAAACCATAGGTTTCAGGAGTTATATAGTTAGGAATTACTTTTAAAAAACCTGTGAAATTCACTCAAAAAACTATAAGTTTTAGTGGTGTTATAGTTAGCTGGACATTTTACTCATACAAAACCATTGAAATTGCTCCTATATAGTTAGTTGTACTAACTATATTTCGCGCACCCGCAATCCACTGCTGATGATGTCACATATTAGATCATGCATGACATGGTCAGTGACATCACTGATGACATCTCAAATAAGGCCTGAAACCTATGGTTTTTTCAGTGAATTTGCAAGGTTTTTTTAAATGCTAATTCCTAACTATATAAGGCCTGAAACCTATGGTTTTTTCAGTGAATTTCAAAGGTTTTTTAAATGCTAATTCCTAACTATATAAGGCCTGAAACCTATGGTTTTTTCATTGAATTCGCAAGGTTTTTTAAATGCTAATTCTATTAGCGGATAACGTTTTTATATATTAAAACGTTTTTTAAATCTCAAATGCCTGCTTTGCTAACAGAGTTTTTAAGCACAGGCTCTTTTGTCTCTGGTGGCCATCTTGGGAGACTGCATATCAGAATTTTTTTAATGAAATATAAGAGGATTTGAGAAGTCACTCAAAATGTGCCCTAATTTTTCTTTCTTCAGTACTAATCATAATTTCTATGGCAAAATGAACCCCCTCATTTTGTTCCTTTGCAAATTAAATGTTTTAAGTGTTAACACTTTATTCCAATCAAGATGACTTCAGGTGTGCCATACTTTTGTCATAAGTAAGACTGTTAGCGCTCTAGTTGTTCTTTAGAACACTCTGGGACATTCTGTCATTGGGCTATAGTTGGGCTACATCTGGCTGATATTTGGGCTACATTTGTTTTTTTTTGTCTCTGGTGGCCATCTTTGGGCTACATTGGGCTACATTTGGGCTCTAACATATATATAGCCCAATGTAGCCCAATATATATTTTTTCAAAGTTAATTTTCGTAAAAAACACTGGAGCACATATCTTGAGACATAGCAAAGGCACATCAGGCTACCAGTCCCTACAATTTTGCCAAGTTTGGTGGAAAACCATTCAGCCGTTCGGGCTAAAAGTGAGTCAAACCGCCCTATGGAAATTAACATGGGGAAAACACGTTTTGGGACCCCCCTTTTATCTCGGCCCCCGCTTGACGAATCCCCCCCAAACTTTCAGGGAAGGACAGGAGCGCCGCGAGGCAAAGTTAAGGAAAATTTCAGGAAGATTCCTCAACCGGCGCCAAAGTTATTCCCAATACAATGTTGCGATTTCCCTATGGAAAACAATCCTAACTATATATACCTACTGGCTATCGCCAGTAGGTAATATGTATGTATGTATGTATGTATGTATGTATGTATGTATGTATGTATGTATGTATATATATATATATATATATATATATATATATATATATATATATTCACTGAAAAACCCATAGGTTTCACACCAGTTATAGTTAGCTGGAAATTTTACTCGCATAAAACCATTGAAATTCCCACGTTATAGTTAGTTGGACTCACTATAACTTGCGCGTGCAGTGCACTGCTGATGACGTCACATATTACATCACTCATGACATGGTCAGTGACATCACTCATGACATCACTGATGACACCATGAAGTGAATGTGTGTCTCTCTGAAAAATAAATATGTTTTATATATGTATATGTAAAAGTTGATGGAAGAATAAATGTTTAAAAAAGTGTCTAAATGGATGTTTTTAAAAAAAAAATTGATTGGTTAACTGGCTTATTAAGTGTATCTTAGTGAATACATATATTAGTGAGTAATGTTTAAATATTTAAATATATGTATTAGTGTTTCACTTTGTGTATAAGTGGCTGCATGGGTTGGTGAGTAGCTATATGTGTATGCATATGGGTTATTAGATGTTTTTTTTAGTATCAGTATGAGTGTTTGTATGGTTTGGTTGGGGGTATTACTTAGCACATAGATGCATGAATGACTGACTCTTACTTTGTATGTGTTTTGAAGACAGCATATGTGCAGGACTGTATGGGTGGATGAGTGTGTATATGTGTGTGTTAGTGAGTGAATGACTGTTTCACTAGTGTCTTTATCAGTAACTACATATGTTTTAATCTAGTATATGTGAATATTGATGTATATAAGTGAGTACATGTGAGAGTAAGAGATTGTAAGAGTTCCTGTTTAAATAAGTATGTGTTTCTATAAGTGATTGTTTAAGAGAGTAAGTATGTGTAAGTTTCCTTAGAAGTAAGGTGGTAGTGTGTGTATAGCTGTATATGCAAATAAATGGATGTTCAATAGTTTATTTGCATGTGTGAGTATGTGTGAGAGTATCTTTTGGATGACTGTCGGTGTGTAACAGGATGTATAGGTGTATCACTACATATGATGAGTGAGTATATGTATGATTGACTATATAGAACTGTTGGTGAATGAGTGGATGTGTATATAGATGGTGGAATTATTGAATTGGTTGTTGTAACTTATATGGGTATCTCCATTTTTTTGAAAATTTTAGTTTCTATTATTGAATATGTGTTTCAAGGGTTACATTACAGTGAAAGGAGGTCTGTCACTCTGTCACAAGGATGGTGTCATCAGTGATGTCATGAGTGATGTCACTGACCATGTCATGAGTGATGTAATATGTGACGTCATCAGCAGTGCACTGCACGAGCAAGTTATAGTGAGTCCAACTAACTATAACGTGGGAATTTCAATGGTTTTATGCGAGTAAAATTTCCAGCTAACTATAACTGGTGTGAAACCTATGGTTTTTTCAGTGAATTTAATAGGTTTTTTAAAATGCTAATTCCTAACTATAAATGGTGTGAAACCTATGGTTTTTTCAGTGAATTTCATAGGTTTTGTAAATGCTAATTCCTAACTATATATAGGGCCTCAAACCTATGTTTTTTTCAGTGAATTTCATAGGTTTTTTAATAGCTAATTTCTATAGCTATGAAATATAATATTTTTTATAATGAATTTTATATTGTATATTTATGTAATACTATTTTTTAATGTATATTTTTCCCTTTTTTTTTTGCCTTGGTGCGCTCCCGGTGCGCATACCGGTGAACGCACGGGTAAGCGCAGTATTACGGCGCGCCCCGGTGCGCGTACCGGTGAGCGTCCCGTTAGCGCTATTGCCGCGAACGAGAACATCATCGTGACGTATCGCGTAGTCGTGAGATGCGTCTTATGACGCACGGCGTCAGCGCACCCGGAAGCGCCCGAGCGCATACGATCGCGCAACGTAAACGTCATTGGTTGCTAACAGTTTTTTTTAGAAGGAATGAAATCCCCACCCATTTCCTTCACTTCTTCTTTCACTTTTGTGACTGCAAGACTTCTCTTTTTGCTGTCGGCTCTTTGCTGAATTAATATCTTGCATTACCATGGCTTTCAGAGCATACAGCAGTGAAGATGAGTCAGAGGGATTTCTGGATCAAGAGGTTCCTCAGCCGAAAATAAAAGAACACTTCATATGGAAGTTTTTTTCCATTCCACCTGATCAGAAAAAAGTAAATGCTCCAAAGGTGGAGTGCAGGATTTGTAAAACTGTCCTGTCACGGGGTGACCCCAGAAAGAAGTATTCATTTGGAAACTCGACGATGATTCGACATGTCGAGAGGAGGCACCCCCAGAACTTTGCCCGGGAGAGTGTCAGGGCTCTGGCACGAGAGGCTCCCAGGGATGGGGCCTCTACTTCAACCGAAGGACAAACTGCATCAGGTGGGGAGCAATCACAAGAACAGGTTCCCAACATCCAGCCTGCTTTTAATAAAAGCGTTATTAAATGCAGATATTGCGATAAGTTACTTTCCTATGGGGAACAAAGTGTTCTGCTCATGGTTCGAGCATTTGATAACCATCGCTGCCGTTCCCAGCCCTAATTTTGTTTTGTTTTTTTGCTCCTGTTGAGCAGTTTCCCATTCACTGTTTGTTTTTGTTTTTGTTCTAAAAAAAGAAAAAAAGGAAGAAAAAAAAAGTTCTTTTTAGAACTACCTCCAATTCTCATCAAAGTGCTGTGTTCTTAAAAAAATGAAAAAGAGTAAGTGAAGTGGAGTGCATTGATAAACGAGAAGAAAATGAGTGAGAAAGCACAGAAAGGGACGGGATGAGAAGGAAAGTGAACTAGGGGGACTGAAAGAAGGGGAATGTGGATATGCGAAGAAAATGTAGTAAAGGAACAGGGGTGTGGAAGGGTAAGAAAAGAGCAGTGGGTTAAATTATTATTTTACTGTTTCACTGGGTTTACCCCATGGTACGCTCCCCGGTACGCTCCCCGGTGCGCTCTGCAGTGCGCGTACCGGGCGCTCCCCCCGCGGAAATCGATTTTTTTTTTTTTGCCCCGCGAAGCCCTTTTATGGCCCCCACATCAAACCTATGGGGTCAGGGGGGGTCTACCCTGCCCCCTTTTGGTCATTTCCCCCTTTGTTTTTGCCACCTCTTGTGTCTCGATCCTACGAGACACAAGATGGCGGCCGCTCCGGACTGTTTGGAATGTTGACCGACACCCGAGAGCCAATCAGCTTTCCGCTCGCGAACTCACGTAGCGCGCTGGTACACGCCCCGGTGCGCGTACCGGGGCGCGCTTATAGATATATATATTTTTTTGAACCTAAATTACTCAAAATCCACTGGAGCAGATATCTTGAGACATAGCAAAGGCACATCGGGCTACCAGTCCCTACAATTTTGCCAAGTTTGGTGGAAATCCATTCAGCCGTTCGGGCTAAAAGTGAGTCCAACCGCCCTATGGAAATTAACATGGGGAAAACACGTTTTGGGACTCCCCTTTTATCTCGGCCCCCGCTTGACGAATTCCCCCAAATTTTCAGGGAAGGAGCAGAGCGGAGCGGGCCATCTTCTTTGAGAAATTCGCGAAGATTCGTCCACCGGCGCCACAGTTATTCCCAATAGAATGTTGCGGATTTCCTATGGAAAGTAGATCCTAACTATAACTACCTACTGGCGACCGCCAGTAGGTAATATATATATATATATATATATTCACTGAAAAAACCATAGGTTATAGACCATATATAGTTAGGAATTAGCATTTACAAAACCTTGAAAATTCACTGAAAAAACCATAGGTTATAGACCATATATAGTTAGGAATTAGCATTTAGAAAACCTTATTTTACTCACACAAAACCATTGAAATTCCATATATAGTTAGTTGCACTAACTATATATCGCGCACCCGCAATCCACTGCTGATGATGTCACATATTACATCATTCATGACATGGTCAGTGACATCACTGATGACATCACTGATGACATCATCTAGTGTCTGTGTGTTTTTGTAAAGTTTAAATACGTTTTACATATTGAAGAATGACTGGATGGATGGAAGACTGAGTGTGTGTGTGGCTGGCTGGGAGGTGTGTGACGCTGTGCATATCAATGTGTACTTGTATCAGTGATTGTATAAGAGAGTAAGTATGTGTTAGTATATGTGTGAAAAGTATGGTGTTCTGTGTTTAACTATAGATGAGGAAATCGAAGTGTGATTGATTCTTCACAGGACTGACTAGGTGTATGAGTGCATATGATAGTGTTCTAATAATAACTGACTGTATGTATGAGTAATTGTATGGGTGAATGAGTGAATGTGTGTGTAGACGTACGAATCAGTGAGTGCGTATGTAGTAACTGGTATTGGTGTGTCATGATGTCATCAGTGATGTCATTTGAGATGTCATCAGTGATGTCATTTCAGATGTCATTAGTGATGTCATCAGTGATGTCACTGAAGTATGGTGTTCTGTGTTTGACTGTATAGATGAAGAAATGGAAGTGTGATTGATTCTTTACACGACTGACTTGGTGTGTGAGTAACTCCATGGATGAGTGGCAGTGTGTGACTGTCTGCATAGGTGTATGAGTGCATATGATAGTGTTGTAATAATGAGTGACTGTATGTATGAGTGATTGTATGGGTGAATGAGTGAATGTGTGTGTAGACGTAGGAATCAGTGAGTGCGTATGTAGTAACTGGTATTGGTGTGTCATGATGTCATCAGTGATGTCATTTGAGATGTCATCAGTGATGTCATCAGTGATGTCATTTGAGATGTCATCAGTGATGTCATCAGTGATGTCACTGACCATGTCATGAATGATGTAATATGTGACATCATCAGCAGTGGATTGCGGGTGCGCGATATATAGTTAGTGCAACTAACTATATATGGAATTTCAATGGTTTTGTGTGAGTAAAATAAGGTTTTCTAAATGCTAATTCCTAACTATATATGGTCTATAACCTATGGTTTTTTCAGTGAATTTTCAAGGTTTTGTAAATGCTAATTCCTAACTATATATGGTCTATAACCTATGGTTTTTTCAGTGAATTTCATTGGTTTTTTAACAGCTAATATCTGTAGCTGTAAAATGTATTCTTCTTTAAATCCAAAAATATATTTTATATGTTTATTAATAATTTTTTTTTTAAATATTTTTTTTTCTTCGTTCCCGCTTCGCGAATCGGGAAGCTTCCCGTTAGCTGACCTTGATGCCGCGAAATAGACCGCGAGCCGGTAGACGTTTCTTTACCGCAACTGCCGCGTTAGAAAACAACATCGTGACGCCTCCCGTCCGCATGACGTTTCGCGTTGTCGCGTGATACGTCATATGACGTGCTACGTTAGCGAACTGGTACGCTTACCGAGTCGCAAAGCACAGGTTTCTGGAAGCAAACCGGGAGGCCCTGCAAAGCGCTTAACGTAAACACAGCAGGACTTGGTAATAACACTTTTCATTGGTTCATTTCACTTTTGGTTTCCTAATGATGTAAGACTAGGTCATATAATCTAAAATGAACACTTTTCATTGGTTGAGAACTATTGTTTTTCCCAAATGATGAAAATCCCTCCTTCTTTCCTCACTCTGACTTTCATCATTGTGAGAGAAAGACCCTTTGTTACCAGTGAGCAATGGCTTCTTTAGTAGCTTCAGCTGGTGCTTCCCCACCACCTCCACCACATCCAAGGAAGAGTGGACCACCTGCTCAAGTTATAATTCAGCAAGAAGAGGAAGAAGAGGAACAGGACGACGAGCACGAAGAGAGGCACTTTTTGCCTGAGGAGCCCAGGACGTCTCACCGGAAAGAAAACTTCATTTGGCAATTTTTTAAAATTCCCAAAGGTCAGAAAAAAGTAAATGCAAGATACGTAACTTGCCTTATATGTCAAGATAGACTGTCCAGAGGGACCGACAAAAAATACAGTTTCGGAAACTACACAATGCATCGCCATATGACTAGGTGGCATCCTAACAACTACAGTGCTGCACAGTTTCGTAACGACCTAGATAATCTCCCTATTATGGCCAGAAGATCTGTTGTACCGGAAGTAACGGGACCAGAGGGCAGGGAGATGGTGCCAAATATACAAACGAGATTTCATGAAGTAAAACAAGTCTGCGTATATTGCAGTGGATTCATTTGCTACGGAGAAAGAAGCATCACTCTGATCAACAGAGCTATTGACTATCATATGCAAGTTTGTACGAAACGCCCCAAATAATAAATACTTTTTTTTGTTTTGTTGCTCCTGTTGAGCCCTTTACAATGAATCGTTTTCATTGCCCCCTCCAAGAAAAACCCCCAAAAATATAAAACTGTTCAGAAAAATTCAAAAAAAGTAAAAAAATGTTCAGAAAAATAATTAAAAAAATATAAAACAACAAAAACAATTAAAAAAAAAGTTCTTTTCAGAACTACCTCCCCGTTATTAAAAAATTGGTACAATATTTGGAACTGTGCCAACCTCTATTTCTCGTAGTTCGCTTCCCAGTTCGCTCGCCTGTACGCGAACCGGAAGTGAACCAAAAATTTTTTTTAAAAAAAAGAACAGTAAGTATAAGGGAAGGAAACAGACACTTATGTTAAAAGAAAGACAGCTATAGGGGAGTAAACTAGAGATACTATTACCCGTAATCCACTGCTGATGATGTCACATATTACATCATTCATGACATGCTCAGTGACATCATCAGCAGAGGATTGCGGGTATTTTTGGCAACGTGCCTTATCCACGGTTTAATAACGCTGCCTTTTGCTTTATATAAGTTTTCAAATTGTATGAAATATATACCAATAGGTCGTTATGAACCTTTAGGTAGTGCTTTTCTTCATGAGGTCTGGTCGCTTCCATACACATACAGATGTTTCAAAGATGATCAAGAAGTTTATCTGAATGGAGAGGAATGCACTGAGACGCCAGATCATTCACTAATGTGTAGGCACATACAGTTACACGGTTCATGCAACAAACACCGACCAAATATGGCTTGCGTGTTGCAAGGCACGCCAGTTCCTGCTATCATCCCCACGTTCAAGTTGTTGGAAAATGGTAGTTATTTGATGCTCAATAATGAAGATTGTTCTGGGTTAATTAAAAGTATTCCTTTTATCGTAACAGTAAGTGAACGGGTTATTTGCTGCAGAAATATTCTATTTCCTCCTACACATGAACATAGGGAGTTTTCAATCTGGCCACAAATACCAACCTTGGGAGCAGATTTCAACGGCATGGCAAGAATAAGAGCTCTTTTGTCTCAGAGAGAGGTGGCCTTGAGTTCGGCCCGTGAAACTTTCGTGCTTCACATAGCGAACACCCGTACAGAGGTGCAGACCCTTTTCAATACTGATTCGCCTTTCCATTTCAGCAAGATGGTTCGGACTATCTTTAACGCGTCCTCCACAAAGGCCCTGGCGCACTTTTTAAAAGTTGTTACCAGTGGTCTCGTGACTTCATTTGAGAAAATCTTTGGAGTCATCCCTGCTTTCTTTCATTCTATTTTTTCCACTGTGCTTCGTGGATTCCCATTTTTACTTGCATTACCAGCGGACGCTCTTGTGCTTTTTTACATTTTTAAATATGGATGTCCCTCCTGTGCAAGCTCCCGCCCTGCAGCTGCTGACACTGTTCCGCAATCGCATGCTAGAATATTATGGCACAATGCCGTTGGCGATATTAAGCACGGCATATGGATTATCTTTTCGATTCTCCTACTTCACCTGTGTCCAGCCTGTATTTCACTGCCTGACCTGTGATTTCGATTGGGCCATTGATTTGTGTCTCTGCGGACCGGTTTCTCCTGACGTCGACTTTAATCAGCTGATGACTCCTATCATTACTCACGAGTTGGTTTGTCCTGGCGAAAGGATTATGGCTGTGGCATTGGTGCATGGACTAATTGGTCCCTGGAATTTACTGGCGGCAACACAGTCTTTCTTGGAACAGAGCTTTCTTGAAAACCCACCGAGCTGTCCTCTGATGGTGATAGAGGATCCGGTGCTGGGAGAGCACGTATGTTCTTTTCCGCTTTTAAATTGGATGGCTGAACTCTTTTCGGATGAAGACGGTGACTTCCTATTGGAGGCTGTTGCAGCTTATTTTGCATACACAGTTATGTCATAGACCTTTTTCATGTTTGATATGCTGAGTACTAGCATTTCATTGACAATTCATTGACTTATTTGTCAAGTTTTTATTATTTAGCTTGCCTATTGGCTTAAGACTCGATAAAGTACTTGGCTGTTTTATTTTTCTTTAGCATTAAATTTTCCTAGTTTTTAATGTTTTACCTTGCGGACCGTCCACATATAAAGTTGCAATCTGCTCTCATGAAATGGCACTTCTATTATCTTATTCAGTTCGTTTCCGGATCATGGGGAGGTGTCATCTAGGTCCTGGATATCTTTACACCGTGTTAAGTTAGCATGGGCTCATTACCGGTTTAAACGCCATTTTTCCTTTTTTGCAACTTCTGCACACGACACTTAGTTGTTGCTTTAGCTTTCAACCTAGTAGTTCATCGTGGTTTACATGAGAATAATATGTTATTGCTCTACTATCTGCTTTGCTTGTTAAACTATATCTGTACAGCGAGTGCTGAAGTTTCAAGAACAACACGATACAGAATTGTTATGAGGTCTGATCTCCACGACTTCATACTCATAACATAAGTGCAGCTTCTGCCAATTCTGGGCATGAGGCGGGTTTTATATTGCTTTGCCGAACACACATACACAACAGTTGATGCGGTTCACATGAAGAGAGAGCTGGTGTATGCTGATGTGATTCCTTCAAATCTAAGACACTAAAGTATGGGCACGCCCTAAACCAACACAAACAGACCTTCTTAGCAAATAATATAATATGTGTATTAGGGAGGGTGAGATATAAGCAGCCGCGGGCCGTGGAGGGAGTTACGGTGGGGCAGGGAGGCGGGGAGGGGGAGGGGCAGGGTGGAGCCCTCTCCACCCTGCCCCTCCCCCTCCCCGCCTCCCTGCCCCACCGTAACTCCCTCCACGGCCCGTGGCTGCTTATAAGTGTTGCTAACTCTTATTCATTTACAGCATGTTAACATACTGTCACCATTCGCTTTTTATGTACTAGTAACTATGCTGGTAATTTTGCTACTGATAATATGTGTACTTGTATTATCTAAGATACTACGCCTGAGAAGACGGCATTAGTAAATAAACATTTCAAATACACATGTGTTCTTCTTAACTCCATGTTCTGGTTTCTAAGAAATATATAACGACCGACTGTTCATGAGTTCCACGTATCCTGAGGTACTATAAGTTCATATTCTGGATTGTCTAAACATTGAGAGTTTGTTATATCCAATGTGACACTGTACCTAGCTTGCTAAGGGGTTTTTGATTACTAAGGTGAGTTTTGGGGCACCCTAATTCGCCGAGGTTCCAATCCTCTGTCCACAGTTCTGTGTGAGAACAGAAACCCTGCGACAGGGGCACCCCCGACCCTTGCTGGAGCTTCATCACACTTGCGATACAACTCCAGCAATGCGCCACCTTTACGGCACAGATACATCACGCATCTGTGCTGTTTTTGCCCCATGATGCGCCGCATTGTAAATGCAGCACACCATAGGTGACGGAACAGCGGCACAGAATGACTAACACATCCCTGGTGATGCGCCAGTCATCATAAATCTATCCCTATGCTTCTTATCTTGTTAGAGATGAACCGCCATATGTATCATCAAAGTTTTTTGCATTTCCTAAATAGCGAACTTTAAGGAATAAATAGCGATTCTTTACCATTCCTAGTTTGCGATGAGCTATTTGCTAATTACAAATTACCCATTCATTTCCTTCATTTCCATAGGGCGGTTGGACTCACTTTTAGCTCGAACGGCTGAATGGATTTCCACGAAACTTGGCAAAATTGTAGGGACTGGTAGCCCGATGTGCCTTTGCTATGTCTCAAGATATATGCTCCAGTGGTTTTTACTAAAATTAACTTTGAAAAATATATATTGGGCTACATTGGCCTATATATATGTTGGAGCCCAAATGTAGCCCAATGAAGCCCAATGTAGCCCAATGTAGCCCAAAGATGGCCGCCAGAGACAAAAAAAACAAATGTAGCCCAAATATCAGCCAGATGTAGCCCAACTATAGCCCAGTGACAGAATGACCAATCAGCTTCGCAAACCTCCGTTACGCGAAGCGGAGCGCTGTTACAGATATATATCTTTTTTTGAACGTTAATTTCTCAAAATCCACTGGAGCACATATATTGAGACCTAGCAAAGGCACATCGGGCTACCAGTCCCTAATATTTTACCAAGTTTCGTGCAAATCCATTCAGCCGTTCGATTATTATTATTATTTATTTTTTTTGCCCCGCGGGGCCCTTTTAAAACCTCCACATCAAACCTAGGGGGTCAGCGAGGATCTACTATGCCCCCTTATGGTCATTTGCCCCTTCGCTTTGGCCTCCTCTTGTCTCTCCATCCTACCGAGAGACAAGATGGCGGCCGCTACGGACTGTTTGGAATGTTTACAGACGCCGGAGAACCAATCAGCTTCGCTTCACAAAGCTCCGTTGCGCGAAAAGTACGCGTACTGGAGCGCTGCCTGGTCCGCTGTTACAGATATATATCTTTTTTTAAACGTTAATTTCTCAAAATCCACTGTAGCACATATATTGAGACCTACAAAAGGCACATCGGGCTACCAGTCCCTACAATTTTGCCAAGTTTCGTGCAAATCAATTCAGCCGTTCGGGCTAAAAGTGAGGCCAACCGCCCTATGGAAAACTCAATGTTAAAAACACGTTTTGGGACCCCCTTTTTTTCTCGACCCCCCCTGGACGAACCCCCCCCCCAATTTTCAGGGGCTGCTCAGAAACAAAATGTGCCATTTTCCTGAAAATTTCAGCCAATTCCGTCCACAAACGCCAAAGTTATTTGACATAGAATTTTCAAAAATCCCATAGGAAAAAAATCCTAACTATAACTCTAACCGCCAGTAGGTAATATATATATATATATATATATATATATATATATATATATATATATGCTAAGCCCCAGGGGATGGGGTCCTTGGGGCTGAAATCAGCCCCCTTCCCTCTAAATTGCAAAAAAAAAAAAAAGTCCGTGCCCCAGGGGATGGGGTCCCCGGGCCGAAAATGACACACTGCCAGTTGGGGGATTAAGGGGCATATTACCAACAACTAGCGATAATTATCGCTATGTTGGTTTAGCGGCAACATTAATATCACCGAGCTCCGCCGATTTTTATCGCTTAGGAGCTTTGCTATTATCAAGGTTTATCTCCTAAGCGATAAAAATTGGCCGAAATGCATGAATATCGCTGTAAAGTCAGCGATATTCATGCATTTCCGAGCAAATGCTCTTAGCCATGTAATCCACCTACCATTGGATTACGTGGCTAAGAACAGCTCTGGGCAGGCGTTAGCTTTTGGAGACAAACGCGCTTAGCGCGATTATTTCCAAAAGTTGGTAATAGGAGATAGAGATGTTAGCGACTGTTTCCAGTCGCAAACATCTTGGCACGCCCACTTTGCATGTCATTAGCGATAATTATCGCTGACATGCAAAGTGGGTACCTAAATGCCCGCTATCTCCTACTAGCTGTCGCTAACTGGTGTTAGCGACAGCTAGGTAGTAGGGCGATACAATTATCGCCGCTTTAGCGGGAAAAATTCCCGCTAAAGCGGCGATAAGGCCTTTGGTAATATGCCCCTAAGTCCCTTTGGATCCAGAGGGTCCTTGGGGGCCAACAGGTCCTCCTAATACCTCCAGGAAATCCCACACAGAGGGATTGCTAAGAGGTCTTTGGAGTCCTTGCTTAATTTCTCCACCACTCTGCAATTCCGCCTCCTGGCACTTTGCTGGTTGGAGAATAAAGTCCCTTCGCCTCATGAGGGCCTCAGGACTAAAGTGGACCTCTTCCCCCAACCAGTAGCGGGCCAGGAGGGAGAAAGGGAGAGAGACCTCTGAAAACCTCTCAGCAATCCCGGGGTGAGGGTCTTACTGGAGGTAACACAAAAGGTAGTTGTCCCCCAAGGACCCACTGGAGACGACTTTAGGCAGGGCTGAAACAAAATCTACTGAACTCATTTACACCAAATTTCATTTGAAGCGAGATCTTGGTCGGCAGATTATGCTTTTGTGATTTGGTGTAAATCTGCTTTTTGCCTTCGGGGAAGGAGTTCCTGGTGGCTGATAAGGCTCAGAGAAGGGTGCCATGCAGTCCTCCCTTTTTAAACAAAAAATGCCCCGGGGGCTGATGTCCTCAACCGGCTCCAAAGTTATTCCCAATACAATGTTGCGATTTCCCTATGGAAAACAATCCTAACTATATATACCTACTGGCTATCGCCAGTAGGTAATATGTATGTATGTATGTATGTATGTATGTATGTATGTATATATATATATATATATATATATATATATATATATATATATATATATATATATATATATATATATATTCACTGAAAAAACCATAGGATTCACACCAGTTATAGTTAGCTGGAAATTTTACTCGCATAAAACCATTGAAATTCCCACGTTATAGTTAGTTGGACTCACTATAACTTGCGCGTGCAGTGCACTGCTGATGACGTCACATATTACATCACTCATGACATGGTCAGTGACATCACTCATGACATCACTGATGACACCATGAAGTGAATGTGTGTCTTTCTGAAAAATAAATATGTTTTATATATGTATATGTAAAAGTTGATGGAAGAATAAATGTTTAAAAAAGTGTCTAAATGGATGTTTTAAAAAAAAAAAATTGATTGGTTAACTGGCTTATTAAGTGTAGCTTAGTGAATACATATATTAGTGAGTAATGTTTAAATATTTAAATATATGTATTAGTGTTTCACTTTGTGTATAAGTGGCTGCATGGGTTGGTGAGTAGCTATATGTGTATGCATATGGGTTATTAGATGTTTTTTTTAGTATCAGTATGAGTGTTTGTATGGTTTGGTTGGGGGTATTACTTAGCACATAGATGCATGAATGACTGACTCTTACTTTGTATGTGTTTTGAAGACAGCATATGTGCAGGACTGTATGGGTGGATGAGTGTGTATATGTGTGTGTTAGTGAGTGAATGACTGTTTCACTAGTGTATTTATCAGTAACTACATATGTTTTAATCTAGTATATGTGAATATTGATGTATATAAGTGAGTACATGTGAGAGTAAGAGATTGTAAGAGTTCCTGTTTAAATAAGTATGTGTTTCTATAAGTGATTGTTTAAGAGAGTAAGTATGTGTAAGTTTCCTTAGAAGTAAGGTGGTAGTGTGTGTATAGCTGTATATGCAAATAAATGGATGTTCAATAGTTTATTTGCATGTGTGAGTATGTGTGAGAGTATCTTTTGGATGACTGTCGGTGTGTAACAGGATGTATAGGTGTATCACTACATATGATGAGTGAGTATATGTATGAGTGACTATATAGAACTGTTGGTGAATGAGTGGATGTGTATATAGATGGTGGAATTATTGAATTGGTTGTTGTAACTTATATGGGTATCTCCATTTTTTTGAAAATTTTAGTTTCTATTATTGTATATGTGTTTCAAGGGTTACATTACAGTGAAAGGAGGTCTGTCACTCTGTCACAAGGATGGTGTCATCAGTGATGTCATGAGTGATGTCACTGACCATGTCATGAGTGATGTAATATGTGACGTCATCAGCAGTGCACTGCACGCGCAAGTTATAGTGAGTCCAACTAACTATAACGTGGGAATTTCAATGGTTTTATGCGAGTAAAATTTCCAGCTAACTATAACTGGTGTGAAACCTATGGTTTTTTCAGTGAATTTAATAGGTTTTTTAAAATGCTAATTCCTAACTATAAATGGTGTGAAACCTATGGTTTTTTCAGTGAATTTCATAGGTTTTGTAAATGCTAATTCCTAACTATATATAGGGCCTCAAACCTATGTTTTTTTCAGTGAATTTCATAGGTTTTTTAATAGCTAATTTCTATAGCTATGAAATATAATATTTTTTATAATGAATTTTATATTGGATATTTATGTAATACTATTTTTTTAATGTATATTTTTCCCTTTTTTTTTTGCCTTGGTGCGCTCCCGGTGCGCGTACCGGTGAACGCACGGGTAAGCGCAGTATTACGGCGCGCCCCGGTGCGCGTACCGGTGAGCGTCCTGTTAGCGCTATTGCCGCGAACGAGAACATCATCGTGACGTATCGCGTAGTCGTGAGATGCGTCTTATGACGCACGGAGTAAGCGCACCCGGAAGCGCCCGAGCGCATACGATCGCGCAACGTAAACGTCATTGGTTGCTAACAGTTTTTTTAGAAGGAATGAAATGCCCACCCATTTCCTTCACTTCTTCTTTCACTTTTGTGACTGCAAGACTTCTCTTTTTGCTGTCGGCTCTTTGCTGAATTAATATCTTGCATTACCGTGGCTTTCAGAGCATCCAGCAGTGAAGATGAGTCAGAGGGATTTCTGGATCAAGAGGTTCCTCAGCCGAAAATAAAAGAACACTTCATATGGAAGTTTTTTTCCATTCCACCTGATCAGAAAAAAGTAAATGCTCCAAAGGTGGAGTGCAGGATTTGTAAAACTGTCCTGTCACGGGGTGACCCCAGAAAGAAGTATTCATTTGGAAACTCGACGATGATTCGACATGTCGAGAGGAGGCACCCCCAGAACTTTGCCCGGGAGAGTGTCAGGGCTCTGGCACGAGAGGCTCCCAGTGATGGGGCCTCTACTTCAACCGAAGGACAAACTGCATCAGGGGGGGAGCAATCCTAAGAACAGATTCCCAACATCCAGCCTGCTTTTAATAAAGGTGTTATTAAATGCAGATATTGCGATAAGTTACTTTGCTATGGGGAACAAAGTGTTCTGCTCATGGTTCGAGCATTTGATAACCATCGCTGCCGTTCCCAGCCCTAATTTTGTTTTGTTTTTTTGCTCCTGTTGAGCAGTTTCCCATTCACTGTTTGTTTTTGTTTTTGTTCTAAAAAAAGAAAAAAAGGAAGAAAAAAAAAGTTCTTTTTAGAACTACCTCCAATTCTCATCAAAGTGCTGTGTTCTTAAAAAAATGAAAAAGAGTAAGTGAAGTGGAGTGCATTGATAAACGAGAAGAAAATGAGTGAGAAAGCACAGAAAGGGACGAGATGAGAAGGAAAGTGAACTAGGGGGACTGAAAGAAGGGGAATGTGGATATGCGAAGAAAATGTAGTAAAGGAACAGGGGTGTGGAAGGGTAAAAAAAGAGCAGTGGGTTAAATTATTATTTTACTGTTTCACTGGGTTTTCCCCATGGTACGCTCCCCGGTACGCTCCCCGGTGCGCTCTGCAGTGCGCGTACCGGGCGCTCCCCCCGCGAAAATCGATGTTTTTTTTTTTTGCCCCGCGAATCCCTTTTATGGCCCCCACATCAAACCTATGGAGTCAGGAGGGGTCTACCCTGCCCCCTTTTGGTCATTTCCCTCTTTGTTTTTGCCACCTCTTGTGTCTCGATCCTACGAGACACAAGATGGCGGCCGCTCCGGACTGTTTGGAATGTTGACCGACACCCGAGAGCCAATCAGCTTTCTGCTCGCGAACTCACGTAGCGCGCTGGTACACGCCCCGGTGCGCGTACCGGGGCGCGCTTATAGATATATATATTTTTTTGAACCTAAATTACTCAAAATCCACTGGAGCAGATATCTTGAGACATAGCAAAGGCACATCGGGCTACCAGTCCCTACAATTTTGCCAAGTTTGGTGGAAATCCATTCAGCCGTTCGGGCTAAAAGTGAGTCCAACCGCCCTATGGAAATTAACATGGGGAAAACACGTTTTGGGACTCCCCTTTTATCTCGGCACCCGCTTGACGAATTCCCCCAAATTTTCAGGGAAGGAGCAGAGCGGAGCGGGCCATCTTCTTTGAGAAATTCGCGAAGATTCGTCCACCGGCGCCACAGTTATTCCCAATAGAATGTTGCGGATTTCCTATGGAAAGTAGATCATAACTATAACTACCTACTGGCGACCGCCAGTAGGTAATATATATATATATATATATATATATAAAAATATATATATATATATATATATATATATATATATATATATATATATATAGGCTAAGCCCCAGGGGATGGGGTCCTTGGGGCTGAAATCAGCCCCCTTCCCTCTAAATTGCAAAAAAAAAAAAAGTCCGTGCCCCAGGGAATGGGGTCCCCGGGCCGAAAATGACACACTGCCAGTTGAGGGATTAAGGGGCATATTACCAACAACTAGCGATAATTATCGCTATGTTGGTTTAGCGGCAACATTGATATCACCGAGCTCCGCCGATTTTTATCGCTCAGGAGCTTTGCTATTATCAAGGTTTATCTCCTAAGCGATAAAAATTGGCTGAAATGCATGAATATCGCTGTAAAGTCAGCGATATTCATGCATTTCCGAGCAAATGCTCTTAGCCATGTAATCCACCTACCATTGGATTACGTGGCTAAGAACAGCTCTGGGCAGGCGTTAGCTAAAGCGGCGATAAGGCCTTTGGTAATATGCCCCTAAGTCCCTTTGGATCCAGAGGGTCCTTTGGGGCCAACAGGTCCTCCTAATACCTCCAGGAAATCCCACACAGAGGGATTGCTAAGAGGTCTTTGGAGTCCTTGCTTAATTTCTCCACCACTCTGCAATTCCGCCTCCTGGCACTTTGCTGGTTGGAGAATAAAGTCCCTTCGCCTCATGAGGGCCTCAGGACTAAAGTGGACCTCTTCCCCCAACCAGTAGCGGGCCAGGAGGGAGAAAGGGAGAGAGACCTCTGAAAACCTCTCAGCAATCCCGGGGTGAGGGTCTTACTGGAGGTAACACAAAAGGTAGTTGTCCCCCAAGGACCCACTGGAGACGACTTTAGGCAGGGCTGAAACAAAATCTACTGAACTCATTTACACCAAATTTCATTTGAAGCGAGATCTTGGTCTGCAGATTATGCTTTTGTGATTTGGTGTAAATCTGCTTTTTGCCTTCGGGGAAGGAGTTCCTGGTGGCTGATAAGGCTCAGAGAAGGGTGCCATGCAGTCCTCCCTTTTTAAACAAAAAATGCCCCGGGGGCTGATGTCCTCAACCGGCTCCAAAGTTATTCCCAATACAATGTTGCGATTTCCCTATGGAAAACAATCCTAACTATATATACCTACTGGCTATCGCCAGTAGGTAATATGTATGTATGTATGTATGTATGTATGTATGTATGTATATATATATATATATATATATATATATATATATTCACTGAAAAAACCATAGGTTTCACACCAGTTATAGTTAGCTGGAAATTTTACTCGCATAAAACCATTGAAATTCCCACGTTATAGTTAGTTGGACTCACTATAACTTGCGCGTGCAGTGCACTGCTGATGACGTCACATATTACATCACTCATGACATGGTCAGTGACATCACTCATGACATCACTGATGACACCATGAAGTGAATGTGTGTCTTTCTGAAAAATAAATATGTTTTATATATGTATATGTAAAAGTTGATGGAAGAATAAATGTTTAAAAAAGTGTCTAAATGGATGTTTTAAAAAAAAAAAATTGATTGGTTAACTGGCTTATTAAGTGTATCTTAGTGAATACATATATTAGTGAGTAATGTTTAAATATTTAAATATATGTATTAGTGTTTCACTTTGTGTATAAGTGGCTGCATGGGTTGGTGAGTAGCTATATGTGTATGCATATGGGTTATTAGATGTTTTTTTTAGTATCAGTATGAGTGTTTGTATGGTTTGGTTGGGGGTATTACTTAGCACATAGATGCATGAATGACTGACTCTTACTTTGTATGTGTTTTGAAGACAGCATATGTGCAGGACTGTATGGGTGGATGAGTGTGTATATGTGTGTGTTAGTGAGTGAATGACTGTTTCACTAGTGTCTTTATCAGTAACTACATATGTTTTAATCTAGTATATGTGAATATTGATGTATATAAGTGAGTACATGTGAGAGTAAGAGATTGTAAGAGTTCCTGTTTAAATAAGTATGTGTTTCTATAAGTGATTGTTTAAGAGAGTAAGTATGTGTAAGTTTCCTTAGAAGTAAGGTGGTAGTGTGTGTATAGCTGTATATGCAAATAAATGGATGTTCAATAGTTTATTTGCATGTGTGAGTATGTGTGAGAGTATCTTTTGGATGACTGTCGGTGTGTAACAGGATGTATAGGTGTATCACTACATATGATGAGTGAGTATATGTATGAGTGACTATATAGAACTGTTGGTGAATGAGTGGATGTGTATATAGATGGTGGAATTATTGAATTGGTTGTTGTAACTTATATGGGTATCTCCATTTTTTTGAAAATTTTAGTTTCTATTATTGTATATGTGTTTCAAGGGTTACATTACAGTGAAAGGAGGTCTGTCACTCTGTCACAAGGATGGTGTCATCAGTGATGTCATGAGTGATGTCACTGACCATGTCATGAGTGATGTAATATGTGACGTCATCAGCAGTGCACTGCACGCGCAAGTTATAGTGAGTCCAACTAACTATAACGTGGGAATTTCAATGGTTTTATGCGAGTAAAATTTCCAGCTAACTATAACTGGTGTGAAACCTATGGTTTTTTCAGTGAATTTAATAGGTTTTTTAAAATGCTAATTCCTAACTATAAATGGTGTGAAACCTATGGTTTTTTCAGTGAATTTCATAGGTTTTGTAAATGCTAATTCCTAACTATATATAGGGCCTCAAACCTATGTTTTTTTCAGTGAATTTCATAGGTTTTTTAATAGCTAATTTCTATAGCTATGAAATATAATATTTTTTATAATGAATTTTATATTGGATATTTATGTAATACTATTTTTTTAATGTATATTTTTCCCTTTTTTTTTTGCCTTGGTGCGCTCCCGGTGCGCGTACCGGTGAACGCACGGGTAAGCGCAGTATTACGGCGCGCCCCGGTGCGCGTACCGGTGAGCGTCCTGTTAGCGCTATTGCCGCGAACGAGAACATCATCGTGACGTATCGCGTAGTCGTGAGATGCGTCTTATGACGCACGGAGTAAGCGCACCCGGAAGCGCCCGAGCGCATACGATCGCGCAACGTAAACGTCATTGGTTGCTAACAGTTTTTTTAGAAGGAATGAAATGCCCACCCATTTCCTTCACTTCTTCTTTCACTTTTGTGACTGCAAGACTTCTCTTTTTGCTGTCGGCTCTTTGCTGAATTAATATCTTGCATTACCATGGCTTTCAGAGCATCCAGCAGTGAAGATGAGTCAGAGGGATTTCTGGATCAAGAGGTTCCTCAGCCGAAAATAAAAGAACACTTCATATGGAAGTTTTTTTCCATTCCACCTGATCAGAAAAAAGTAAATGCTCCAAAGGTGGAGTGCAGGATTTGTAAAACTGTCCTGTCACGGGGTGACCCCAGAAAGAAGTATTCATTTGGAAACTCGACGATGATTCGACATGTCGAGAGGAGGCACCCCCAGAACTTTGCCCGGGAGAGTGTCAGGGCTCTGGCACGAGAGGCTCCCAGTGATGGGGCCTCTACTTCAACCGAAGGACAAACTGCATCAGGGGGGGAGCAATCCTAAGAACAGATTCCCAACATCCAGCCTGCTTTTAATAAAGGTGTTATTAAATGCAGATATTGCGATAAGTTACTTTGCTATGGGGAACAAAGTGTTCTGCTCATGGTTCGAGCATTTGATAACCATCGCTGCCGTTCCCAGCCCTAATTTTGTTTTGTTTTTTTGCTCCTGTTGAGCAGTTTCCCATTCACTGTTTGTTTTTGTTTTTGTTCTAAAAAAAGAAAAAAAGGAAGAAAAAAAAAGTTCTTTTTAGAACTACCTCCAATTCTCATCAAAGTGCTGTGTTCTTAAAAAAATGAAAAAGAGTAAGTGAAGTGGAGTGCATTGATAAACGAGAAGAAAATGAGTGAGAAAGCACAGAAAGGGACGAGATGAGAAGGAAAGTGAACTAGGGGGACTGAAAGAAGGGGAATGTGGATATGCGAAGAAAATGTAGTAAAGGAACAGGGGTGTGGAAGGGTAAGAAAAGAGCAGTGGGTTAAATTATTATTTTACTGTTTCACTGGGTTTTCCCCATGGTACGCTCCCCGGTACGCTCCCCGGTGCGCTCTGCAGTGCGCGTACCGGGTGCTCCCCCCGCGAAAATCGATTTTTTTTTTTTTTTGCCCCGCGAATCCCTTTTATGGCCCCCACATCAAACCTATGGAGTCAGGAGGGGTCTACCCTGCCCCCTTTTGGTCATTTCCCTCTTTGTTTTTGCCACCTCTTGTGTCTCGATCCTACGAGACACAAGATGGCGGCCGCTCCGGACTGTTTGGAATGTTGACCGACACCCGAGAGCCAATCAGCTTTCTGCTCGCGAACTCACGTAGCGCGCTGGTACACGCCCCGGTGCGCGTACCGGGGCGCGCTTATAGATATATATATTTTTCTGAACCTAAATTACTCAAAATCCACTGGAGCAGATATCTTGAGACATAGCAAAGGCACATCGGGCTACCAGTCCCTACAATTTTGCCAAGTTTGGTGGAAATCCATTCAGCCGTTCGGGCTAAAAGTGAGTCCAACCGCCCTATGGAAATTAACATGGGGAAAACACGTTTTGGGACTCCCCTTTTATCTCGGCACCCGCTTGACGAATTCCCCCAAATTTTCAGGGAAGGAGCAGAGCGGAGCGGGCCATCTTCTTTGAGAAATTCGCGAAGATTCGTCCACCGGCGCCACAGTTATTCCCAATAGAATGTTGCGGATTTCCTATGGAAAGTAGATCATAACTATAACTACCTACTGGCGACCGCCAGTAGGTAATATATATATATATATATATATATATATATATATAAAAATATATATATATATATATATATATATATATATATATATATATATAGGCTAAGCCCCAGGGGATGGGGTCCTTGGGGCTGAAATCAGCCCCCTTCCCTCTAAATTGCAAAAAAAAAAAAAGTCCGTGCCCCAGGGAATGGGGTCCCCGGGCCGAAAATGACACACTGCCAGTTGAGGGATTAAGGGGCATATTACCAACAACTAGCGATAATTATCGCTATGTTGGTTTAGCGGCAACATTGATATCACCGAGCTCCGCCGATTTTTATCGCTTAGGAGCTTTGCTATTATCAAGGTTTATCTCCTAAGCGATAAAAATTGGCTGAAATGCATGAATATCGCTGTAAAGTCAGCGATATTCATGCATTTCCGAGCAAATGCTCTTAGCCATGTAATCCACCTACCATTGGATTACGTGGCTAAGAACAGCTCTGGGCAGGCGTTAGCTAAAGCGGCGATAAGGCCTTTGGTAATATGCCCCTAAGTCCCTTTGGATCCAGAGGGTCCTTTGGGGCCAACAGGTCCTCCTAATACCTCCAGGAAATCCCACACAGAGGGATTGCTAAGAGGTCTTTGGAGTCCTTGCTTAATTTCTCCACCACTCTGCAATTCCGCCTCCTGGCACTTTGCTGGTTGGAGAATAAAGTCCCTTCGCCTCATGAGGGCCTCAGGACTAAAGTGGACCTCTTCCCCCAACCAGTAGCGGGCCAGGAGGGAGAAAGGGAGAGAGACCTCTGAAAACCTCTCAGCAATCCCGGGGTGAGGGTCTTACTGGAGGTAACACAAAAGGTAGTTGTCCCCCAAGGACCCACTGGAGACGACTTTAGGCAGGGCTGAAACAAAATCTACTGAACTCATTTACACCAAATTTCATTTGAAGCGAGATCTTGGTCTGCAGATTATGCTTTTGTGATTTGGTGTAAATCTGCTTTTTGCCTTCGGGGAAGGAGTTCCTGGTGGCTGATAAGGCTCAGAGAAGGGTGCCATGCAGTCTTCCCTTTTTAAACAAAAAATGCCCCGGGGGCTGATGTCCTCAACCGGCTCCAAAGTTATTCCCAATACAATGTTGCGATTTCCCTATGGAAAACAATCCTAACTATATATACCTACTGGCTATCGCCAGTAGGTAATATGTATGTATGTATGTATGTATGTATGTATGTATATATATATATATATATATATATATATATATATATTCACTGAAAAAACCATAGGTTTCACACCAGTTATAGTTAGCTGGAAATTTTACTCGCATAAAACCATTGAAATTCCCACGTTATAGTTAGTTGGACTCACTATAACTTGCGCGTGCAGTGCACTGCTGATGACGTCACATATTACATCACTCATGACATGGTCAGTGACATCACTCATGACATCACTGATGACACCATGAAGTGAATGTGTGTCTTTCTGAAAAATAAATATGTTTTATATATGTATATGTAAAAGTTGATGGAAGAATAAATGTTTAAAAAAGTGTCTAAATGGATGTTTTTTAAAAAAAAAATTGATTGGTTAACTGGCTTATTAAGTGTATCTTAGTGAATACATATATTAGTGAGTAATGTTTAAATATTTAAATATATGTATTAGTGTTTCACTTTGTGTATAAGTGGCTGCATGGGTTGGTGAGTAGCTATATGTGTATGCATATGGGTTATTAGATGTTTTTTTTAGTATCAGTATGAGTGTTTGTATGGTTTGGTTGGGGGTATTACTTAGCACATAGATGCATGAATGACTGACTCTTACTTTGTATGTGTTTTGAAGACAGCATATGTGCAGGACTGTATGGGTGGATGAGTGTGTATATGTGTGTGTTAGTGAGTGAATGACTGTTTCACTAGTGTCTTTATCAGTAACTACATATGTTTTAATCTAGTATATGTGAATATTGATGTATATAAGTGAGTACATGTGAGAGTAAGAGATTGTAAGAGTTCCTGTTTAAATAAGTATGTGTTTCTATAAGTGATTGTTTAAGAGAGTAAGTATGTGTAAGTTTCCTTAGAAGTAAGGTGGTAGTGTGTGTATAGCTGTATATGCAAATAAATGGATGTTCAATAGTTTATTTGCATGTGTGAATATGTGTGAGAGTATCTTTTGGATGACTGTCGGTGTGTAACAGGATGTATAGGTGTATCACTACATATGATGAGTGAGTATATGTATGAGTGACTATATAGAACTGTTGGTGAATGAGTGGATGTGTATATAGATGGTGGAATTATTGAATTGGTTGTTGTAACTTATATGGGTATCTCAATTTTTTTGAAAATTTTAGTTTCTATTATTGAATATGTGTTTCAAGGGTTACATTACAGTGAAAGGAGGTCTGTCACTCTGTCACAAGGATGGTGTCATCAGTGATGTCATGAGTGATGTCACTGACCATGTCATGAGTGATGTAATATGTGACGTCATCAGCAGTGCACTGCACGCGCAAGTTATAGTGAGTCCAACTAACTATAACGTGGGAATTTCAATGGTTTTATGCGAGTAAAATTTCCAGCTAACTATAACTGGTGTGAAACCTATGGTTTTTTCAGTGAATTTAATAGGTTTTTTAAAATGCTAATTCCTAACTATAAATGGTGTGAAACCTATGGTTTTTTCAGTGAATTTCATAGGTTTTGTAAATGCTAATTCCTAACTATATATAGGGCCTCAAACCTATGTTTTTTTCAGTGAATTTCATAGGTTTTTTAATAGCTAATTTCTATAGCTATGAAATATAATATTTTTTATAATGAATTTTATATTGGATATTTATGTAATACTATTTTTTTAATGTATATTTTTCCCTTTTTTTTTTGCCTTGGTGCGCTCCCGGTGCGCGTACCGGTGAACGCACGGGTAAGCGCAGTATTACGGCGCGCCCCGGTGCGCGTACCGGTGAGCGTCCTGTTAGCGCTATTGCCGCGAACGAGAACATCATCGTGACGTATCGCGTAGTCGTGAGATGCGTCTTATGACGCACGGAGTAAGCGCACCCGGAAGCGCCCGAGCGCATACGATCGCGCAACGTAAACGTCATTGGTTGCTAACAGTTTTTTTAGAAGGAATGAAATCCCCACCCATTTCCTTCACTTCTTCTTTCACTTTTGTGACTGCAAGACTTCTCTTTTTGCTGTCGGCTCTTTGCTGAATTAATATCTTGCATTACCATGGCTTTCAGAGCATCCAGCAGTGAAGATGAGTCAGAGGGATTTCTGGATCAAGAGGTTCCTCAGCCGAAAATAAAAGAACACTTCATATGGAAGTTTTTTTCCATTCCACCTGATCAGAAAAAAGTAAATGCTCCAAAGGTGGAGTGCAGGATTTGTAAAACTGTCCTGTCACGGGGTGACCCCAGAAAGAAGTATTCATTTGGAAACTCGACGATGATTCGACATGTCGAGAGGAGGCACCCCCAGAACTTTGCCCGGGAGAGTGTCAGGGCTCTGGCACGAGAGGCTCCCAGTGATGGGGCCTCTACTTCAACCGAAGGACAAACTGCATCAGGGGGGGAGCAATCCTAAGAACAGATTCCCAACATCCAGCCTGCTTTTAATAAAGGTGTTATTAAATGCAGATATTGCGATAAGTTACTTTGCTATGGGGAACAAAGTGTTCTGCTCATGGTTCGAGCATTTGATAACCATCGCTGCCGTTCCCAGCCCTAATTTTGTTTTGTTTTTTTGCTCCTGTTGAGCAGTTTCCCATTCACTGTTTGTTTTTGTTTTTGTTCTAAAAAAAGAAAAAAAGGAAGAAAAAAAAAGTTCTTTTTAGAACTACCTCCAATTCTCATCAAAGTGCTGTGTTCTTAAAAAAATGAAAAAGAGTAAGTGAAGTGGAGTGCATTGATAAACGAGAAGAAAATGAGTGAGAAAGCACAGAAAGGGACGAGATGAGAAGGAAAGTGAACTAGGGGGACTGAAAGAAGGGGAATGTGGATATGCGAAGAAAATGTAGTAAAGGAACAGGGGTGTGGAAGGGTAAGAAAAGAGCAGTGGGTTAAATTATTATTTTACTGTTTCACTGGGTTTTCCCCATGGTACGCTCCCCGGTATGCTCCCCGGTGCGCTCTGCAGTGCGCGTACCGGGCGCTCCCCCCGCGAAAATCGTTTTTTTTTTTTTTTTGCCCCGCGAATCCCTTTTATGGCCCCCACATCAAACCTATGGAGTCAGGAGGGGTCTACCCTGCCCCCTTTTGGTCATTTCCCTCTTTGTTTTTGCCACCTCTTGTGTCTCGATCCTACGAGACACAAGATGGCGGCCGCTCCGGACTGTTTGGAATGTTGACCGACACCCGAGAGCCAATCAGCTTTCCGCTCGCGAACTCACGTAGCGCGCTGGTACACGCCCCGGTGCGCGTACCGGGGCGCGCTTATAGATATATATATTTTTTTGAACCTAAATTACTCAAAATCCACTGGAGCAGATATCTTGAGACATAGCAAAGGCACATCGGGCTACCAGTCCCTACAATTTTGCCAAGTTTGGTGGAAATCCATTCAGCCGTTCGGGCTAAAAGTGAGTCCAACCGCCCTATGGAAATTAACATGGGGAAAACACGTTTTGGGACTCCCCTTTTATCTCGGCCCCCGCTTGACGAATTCCCCCAAATTTTCAGGGAAGGAGCAGAGCGGAGCGCGCCATCTTCTTTGAGAAATTCGCGAAGATTCGTCCACCGGCGCCACAGTTATTCCCAATAGAATGTTGCGGATTTCCTATGGAAAGTAGATCCTAACTATAACTACCTACTGGCGACCGCCAGTAGGTAATATATATATAAAAATATATATATATATATATATATATATATATATATATATATATATATATATATATATATATATATATATATATAGGCTAAGCCCCAGGGGATGGGGTCCTTGGGGCTGAAATCAGCCCCCTTCCCTCTAAATTGCAAAAAAAAAAAAAGTCCGTGCCCCAGGGAATGGGGTCCCCGGGCCGAAAATGACACACTGCCAGTTGAGGGATTAAGGGGCATATTACCAACAACTAGCGATAATTATCGCTATGTTGGTTTAGCGGCAACATTGATATCACCGAGCTCCGCCGATTTTTATCGCTTAGGAGCTTTGCTATTATCAAGGTTTATCTCCTAAGCGATAAAAATTGGCTGAAATGCATGAATATCGCTGTAAAGTCAGCGATATTCATGCATTTCCGAGCAAATGCTCTTAGCCATGTAATCCACCTACCATTGGATTACGTGGCTAAGAACAGCTCTGGGCAGGCGTTAGCTAAAGCGGCGATAAGGCCTTTGGTAATATGCCCCTAAGTCCCTTTGGATCCAGAGGGTCCTTTGGGGCCAACAGGTCCTCCTAATACCTCCAGGAAATCCCACACAGAGGGATTGCTAAGAGGTCTTTGGAGTCCTTGCTTAATTTCTCCACCACTCTGCAATTCCGCCTCCTGGCACTTTGCTGGTTGGAGAATAAAGTCCCTTCGCCTCATGAGGGCCTCAGGACTAAAGTGGACCTCTTCCCCCAACCAGTAGCGGGCCAGGAGGGAGAAAGGGAGAGAGACCTCTGAAAACCTCTCAGCAATCCCGGGGTGAGGGTCTTACTGGAGGTAACACAAAAGGTAGTTGTCCCCCAAGGACCCACTGGAGACGACTTTAGGCAGGGCTGAAACAAAATCTACTGAACTCATTTACACCAAATTTCATTTGAAGCGAGATCTTGGTCTGCAGATTATGCTTTTGTGATTTGGTGTAAATCTGCTTTTTGCCTTCGGGGAAGGAGTTCCTGGTGGCTGATAAGGCTCAGAGAAGGGTGCCATGCAGTCTTCCCTTTTTAAACAAAAAATGCCCCGGGGGCTGATGTCCTCAACCGGCTCCAAAGTTATTCCCAATACAATGTTGCGATTTCCCTATGGAAAACAATCCTAACTATATATACCTACTGGCTATCGCCAGTAGGTAATATGTATGTATGTATGTATGTATGTATGTATGTATATATATATATATATATATATATATATATATATATATTCACTGAAAAAACCATAGGTTTCACACCAGTTATAGTTAGCTGGAAATTTTACTCGCATAAAACCATTGAAATTCCCACGTTATAGTTAGTTGGACTCACTATAACTTGCGCGTGCAGTGCACTGCTGATGACGTCACATATTACATCACTCATGACATGGTCAGTGACATCACTCATGACATCACTGATGACACCATGAAGTGAATGTGTGTCTTTCTGAAAAATAAATATGTTTTATATATGTATATGTAAAAGTTGATGGAAGAATAAATGTTTAAAAAAGTGTCTAAATGGATGTTTTTTAAAAAAAAAATTGATTGGTTAACTGGCTTATTAAGTGTATCTTAGTGAATACATATATTAGTGAGTAATGTTTAAATATTTAAATATATGTATTAGTGTTTCACTTTGTGTATAAGTGGCTGCATGGGTTGGTGAGTAGCTATATGTGTATGCATATGGGTTATTAGATGTTTTTTTTAGTATCAGTATGAGTGTTTGTATGGTTTGGTTGGGGGTATTACTTAGCACATAGATGCATGAATGACTGACTCTTACTTTGTATGTGTTTTGAAGACAGCATATGTGCAGGACTGTATGGGTGGATGAGTGTGTATATGTGTGTGTTAGTGAGTGAATGACTGTTTCACTAGTGTCTTTATCAGTAACTACATATGTTTTAATCTAGTATATGTGAATATTGATGTATATAAGTGAGTACATGTGAGAGTAAGAGATTGTAAGAGTTCCTGTTTAAATAAGTATGTGTTTCTATAAGTGATTGTTTAAGAGAGTAAGTATGTGTAAGTTTCCTTAGAAGTAAGGTGGTAGTGTGTGTATAGCTGTATATGCAAATAAATGGATGTTCAATAGTTTATTTGCATGTGTGAATATGTGTGAGAGTATCTTTTGGATGACTGTCGGTGTGTAACAGGATGTATAGGTGTATCACTACATATGATGAGTGAGTATATGTATGAGTGACTATATAGAACTGTTGGTGAATGAGTGGATGTGTATATAGATGGTGGAATTATTGAATTGGTTGTTGTAACTTATATGGGTATCTCAATTTTTTTGAAAATTTTAGTTTCTATTATTGAATATGTGTTTCAAGGGTTACATTACAGTGAAAGGAGGTCTGTCACTCTGTCACAAGGATGGTGTCATCAGTGATGTCATGAGTGATGTCACTGACCATGTCATGAGTGATGTAATATGTGACGTCATCAGCAGTGCACTGCACGCGCAAGTTATAGTGAGTCCAACTAACTATAACGTGGGAATTTCAATGGTTTTATGCGAGTAAAATTTCCAGCTAACTATAACTGGTGTGAAACCTATGGTTTTTTCAGTGAATTTAATAGGTTTTTTAAAATGCTAATTCCTAACTATAAATGGTGTGAAACCTATGGTTTTTTCAGTGAATTTCATAGGTTTTGTAAATGCTAATTCCTAACTATATATAGGGCCTCAAACCTATGTTTTTTTCAGTGAATTTCATAGGTTTTTTAATAGCTAATTTCTATAGCTATGAAATATAATATTTTTTATAATGAATTTTATATTGGATATTTATGTAATACTATTTTTTTAATGTATATTTTTCCCTTTTTTTTTTGCCTTGGTGCGCTCCCGGTGCGCGTACCGGTGAACGCACGGGTAAGCGCAGTATTACGGCGCGCCCCGGTGCGCGTACCGGTGAGCGTCCTGTTAGCGCTATTGCCGCGAACGAGAACATCATCGTGACGTATCGCGTAGTCGTGAGATGCGTCTTATGACGCACGGAGTAAGCGCACCCGGAAGCGCCCGAGCGCATACGATCGCGCAACGTAAACGTCATTGGTTGCTAACAGTTTTTTTAGAAGGAATGAAATCCCCACCCATTTCCTTCACTTCTTCTTTCACTTTTGTGACTGCAAGACTTCTCTTTTTGCTGTCGGCTCTTTGCTGAATTAATATCTTGCATTACCATGGCTTTCAGAGCATCCAGCAGTGAAGATGAGTCAGAGGGATTTCTGGATCAAGAGGTTCCTCAGCCGAAAATAAAAGAACACTTCATATGGAAGTTTTTTTCCATTCCACCTGATCAGAAAAAAGTAAATGCTCCAAAGGTGGAGTGCAGGATTTGTAAAACTGTCCTGTCACGGGGTGACCCCAGAAAGAAGTATTCATTTGGAAACTCGACGATGATTTGACATGTCGAGAGGAGGCACCCCCAGAACTTTGCCCGGGAGAGTGTCAGGGCTCTGGCACGAGAGGCTCCCAGTGATGGGGCCTCTACTTCAACCGAAGGACAAACTGCATCAGGGGGGGAGCAATCCTAAGAACAGATTCCCAACATCCAGCCTGCTTTTAATAAAGGTGTTATTAAATGCAGATATTGCGATAAGTTACTTTGCTATGGGGAACAAAGTGTTCTGCTCATGGTTCGAGCATTTGATAACCATCGCTGCCGTTCCCAGCCCTAATTTTGTTTTGTTTTTTTGCTCCTGTTGAGCAGTTTCCCATTCACTGTTTGTTTTTGTTTTTGTTCTAAAAAAAGAAAAAAAGGAAGAAAAAAAAAGTTCTTTTTAGAACTACCTCCAATTCTCATCAAAGTGCTGTGTTCTTAAAAAAATGAAAAAGAGTAAGTGAAGTGGAGTGCATTGATAAACGAGAAGAAAATGAGTGAGAAAGCACAGAAAGGGACGAGATGAGAAGGAAAGTGAACTAGGGGGACTGAAAGAAGGGGAATGTGGATATGCGAAGAAAATGTAGTAAAGGAACAGGGGTGTGGAAGGGTAAGAAAAGAGCAGTGGGTTAAATTATTATTTTACTGTTTCACTGGGTTTTCCCCATGGTACGCTCCCCGGTATGCTCCCCGGTGCGCTCTGCAGTGCGCGTACCGGGCGCTCCCCCCGCGAAAATCGTTTTTTTTTTTTTTTTGCCCCGCGAATCCCTTTTATGGCCCCCACATCAAACCTATGGAGTCAGGAGGGGTCTACCCTGCCCCCTTTTGGTCATTTCCCTCTTTGTTTTTGCCACCTCTTGTGTCTCGATCCTACGAGACACAAGATGGCGGCCGCTCCGGACTGTTTGGAATGTTGACCGACACCCGAGAGCCAATCAGCTTTCCGCTCGCGAACTCACGTAGCGCGCTGGTACACGCCCCGGTGCGCGTACCGGGGCGCGCTTATAGATATATATATTTTTTTGAACCTAAATTACTCAAAATCCACTGGAGCAGATATCTTGAGACATAGCAAAGGCACATCGGGCTACCAGTCCCTACAATTTTGCCAAGTTTGGTGGAAATCCATTCAGCCGTTCGGGCTAAAAGTGAGTCCAACCGCCCTATGGAAATTAACATGGGGAAAACACGTTTTGGGACTCCCCTTTTATCTCGGCCCCCGCTTGACGAATTCCCCCAAATTTTCAGGGAAGGAGCAGAGCGGAGCGCGCCATCTTCTTTGAGAAATTCGCGAAGATTCGTCCACCGGCGCCACAGTTATTCCCAATAGAATGTTGCGGATTTCCTATGGAAAGTAGATCCTAACTATAACTACCTACTGGCGACCGCCAGTAGGTAATATATATATAAAAATATATATATATATATATATATATATATATATATATATATATATATATATATATATATATATAGGCTAAGCCCCAGGGGATGGGGTCCTTGGGGCTGAAATCAGCCCCCTTCCCTCTAAATTGCAACAAAAAAAAAAAGTCCGTGCCCCAGGGAATGGGGTCCCCGGGCCGAAAATGACACACTGCCAGTTGAGGGATTAAGGGGCATATTACCAACAACTAGCGATAATTATCGCTATGTTGGTTTAGCGGCAACATTAATATCACCGAGCTCCGCCGATTTTTATCGCTTAGGAGCTTTGCTATTATCAAGGTTTATCTCCTAAGCGATAAAAATTGGCTGAAATGCATGAATATCGCTGTAAAGTCAGCGATATTCATGCATTTCCGAGCAAATGCTCTTAGCCATGTAATCCACCTACCATTGGATTACGTGGCTAAGAACAGCTCTGGGCAGGCGTTAGCTAAAGCGGCGATAAGGCCTTTGGTAATATGCCCCTAAGTCCCTTTGGATCCAGAGGGTCCTTTGGGGCCAACAGGTCCTCCTAATACCTCCAGGAAATCCCACACAGAGGGATTGCTAAGAGGTCTTTGGAGTCCTTGCTTAATTTCTCCACCACTCTGCAATTCCGCCTCCTGGCACTTTGCTGGTTGGAGAATAAAGTCCCTTCGCCTCATGAGGGCCTCAGGACTAAAGTGGACCTCTTCCCCCAACCAGTAGCAGGCCAGGAGGGAGAAAGGGAGAGAGACCTCTGAAAACCTCTCAGCAATCCCGGGGTGAGGGTCTTACTGGAGGTAACACAAAAGGTAGTTGTCCCCCAAGGACCCACTGGAGACGACTTTAGGCAGGGCTGAAACAAAATCTACTGAACTCATTTACACCAAATTTCATTTGAAGCGAGATCTTGGTCTGCAGATTATGCTTTTGTGATTTGGTGTAAATCTGCTTTTTGCCTTCGGGGAAGGAGTTCCTGGTGGCTGATAAGGCTCAGAGAAGGGTGCCATGCAGTCCTCCCTTTTTAAACAAAAAATGCCCCGGGGGCTGATGTCCCTGGGGCCTATGAAGGCTCAGGAGGGTGGCTAGGGGGCGCGCTGCCTTTGGGAAGTTGGACGCACAGCCTGGCTGCAAGTCAGGACATGCGGTAAAACCCACACCACGCTTAACGAAAGGCTGCGTGCAGCGGGATGTTGGATGCCTATGGGGAGGGTGTTGTCTGTCTCTGGGTGGGTTGGCCACAGGCCCTGTTATTAGCCCCCTACTGTGCACAGCCAAAGACCGTGCGCAGTGTGGGGTTGGAGTTACCGTATGTGGACAACCCCCTGCTAAGCACGGGCATAGTCTGTGCAACACGGGGTTGGCTTTTATGTAAGTTAACAAAATATTACTTTATGTTAAAGAAACTAGAAATGTACTGTATGAAAGCAAAGGTGAAAGTAACATTTTAGTTTGGTGTGATAAAAATATCTTTTTTTGTTTTGAGAAAACCTTAGAAATTCACTGAAAAAAAACATAGGTTAAAGTAATGTTATAGTTAGGTGAATATGTCAGTTACAACATTAAAAATTTCAACTCAAAAAACCACAGAAATTCACCAGTTATAGTTAGCAAAGCTAACTATAACGTGTGCCCTGCCATGTGCAGCTCATGACATCACATGTTACATCACTCATTACATGTTCTATGACATCACTGATATGTGAGCAGCTGTCGACCCAGCTTCACCCTGGCAACCGTGGGGGCAAACATAGCACCAAGTCATATATCCCAGCCCTGACAAATGTCACACATCAGGGGCTACAATAACGCATTTTGAACAAATCCCTGCTAGGCTTAAGATTAAGGACAGCCAACAACAGTTGTTCTAAACATATCTGTTTGTTTTTTATCTTGTTGATGATCACCAGTCCCTCCTCTACCAGTAGCACCAATCCTGGCTTTCTAACCTTTCACACACCAGTCAATTTGGTGGAAGGGACTCTAGTCCTCCTTGGCTCATACAAGTGACTGCACAGCAGTGGGTGTGTTCCTTCTTGATTCCTTCAGTGAAATCAGGACTCAGTGTTGACCGTGCCCGCTCAAGGCCCTGTGATGACTGAGTATTTTTCCTCCATGTCTAACTTACTTCTATTTCCTGTTGACACTCTTTGATACTTTTGATCAAAAGTTCTAATTTTTGTCTTTTCATGTGCCCTATGAAATTAGTTGCGCTTCTGGAACTTTACATGTCCCACAAGATGGGTTGCTACCTTGGTTCAACATTGTTATTCTGTTTTTTCACGTGCTCCTTATGACTTTTGTTGCTTTTCTGGTACCTTACATGTCCCTTTATGCTTTTGCTCCTTTGTACAGCGCTCTGATACCTGTACGGGTCTTGTTCGCACTTTATAAAACTTTTCAAATAAATAGATAAATGTCACACTACGTCACAGCTGAGTGATTCGCCAAGGTTTCGTACTGCATTCTCCCATGGGACAGTTCTGCCTATAAGTAGGTGCTCCTGTCCACAACACATGAATTACCTCAGCTGAACAGTCTTTTTTTATTCATGTGTCCTATAAATAAAGTTTAAACTCAGCTCTCATACATGCTATGAGCTCTTCGGACTTTCTAAGTTTATGGGATAGTATTCCATGTTTAACACACAGAAACGTTTTTCCTGACCAGAATGAGCTAATTGTGTATGGTCTTGGGAAGCTTGGTATCTCACTGCCCCGATGTACAGGTTCCAGATCCTTTGTCCAGCTGTGGCCAGAGGCTATAAAATAAAGGGAACACAAGGAGATGATGGATGGAGAGCTGAAACTTTTCAGACACTCACCCCTAGTCACCGATCTGGATTGAATCCATTATCGTTCTTTAGCTCACTTCGCCACCCCAGTTCAGACCCAGCTATATGCAAATCAGTCTTGACCCTGTGACTCATGGGAACAGTCCTACCCGAACTGCCAAGCCAGGTCTTCCCTGGACTGGAAACAAGCATCCTGAGTATGGTTTCGGGGTAACACCCCTCATCAGCCAGGCTATCTTGAATCCAGTGGCAAAGTGAGCAAGGGACCAACGTCTAGGCATACCCTGCAAACTTAGAGCGAGCATAGCAAACACAACAATATGATGGATGGAGTGCTAAAACTTTTCAACCACTCAACCCCAGTCACAGATCTGGGTTTAATCCATTGTTCTTTTGCTCATTACACCCCCTATGTTTGGACCCAGCCATATGCAAATCAGTCTTGACCCTGTTCCACATGCAAACAGTCCAGCCCGCACTGCCAGGCAAGGTCTTCCCTGGACCAGAAACACAACTGATTTGTGGATCCTGCTGTCCCACAGACACCTCTCGGCTCTACAACACAGGTGGTGGATTTCTGGCTCTCCGGAGGCCTGACTAGTCTTCCCTGCAACTTGGGAACAGAACTGCATCCCTGTGCATCACGTCTGTTTGCCATTGCCAAGGCTTGTTGTCTCTCCTGACCGAAGATCTGAGAGCTCCAAGAAGTCCCAGGTCGCATTACACAGTTCCAAGAGTGACGTCCTCCCTGCTTCTCCAGCGACGTGGGCATCCATCTTCTGTGTGCTGCCGAGGCCTCCCTGCGACTCCCTGTGCCTGCTACCAGAGGGTCCTCATGGGGTCTCCACAAATTCCTACTGGCTCTCCTGCTTGTTGAGGGCTGGCCCTGATGTACCTTAGCTGGGTAAGTCCCTCAGACCTTACTGGTCTACAACTAAGCATTTCTTTGTGCAACATGTCTATTGCGTTTGCCAATGCTTGTTGGTAGTCCTGCTGGCCACTAACCTTCCTGCATCTCATCAACTGACGCAGGACATCTCATGGAAGTCCCCTGTGCCTCTGCAACATCACCTGGGCTCCACAGCTGCAGCTTCAAGACCTCAATGCTACATTAAAACACCTCCGACAAAAGCTGGAATCATACTTCAGCTCCTCCTGGGCACCTCCAAGTGGTTTGGACTCTGTCCCCTCTCTTTGTAGGTACGCCTCATCTGGAATCAACATCTAGGTTCCACCGACCTTGTCCACGAAATTCTGTAGCAGCTGGACATCCAAGGTTCCCCGTTGACGACAACGGGCAGTTCCGACATCACTTTGCACATATGAATCCGGGCTCCCTGGTGTAGGTGCAGGTTCTCTGGGTATGCACGGGTGGGGTGTCCTCCTACCTCTCGGGTTCCAAAGGGTTTCCTCTGGGTCCTCTGGGAAGGGTCCTGAAATTATATATTAAAACTCCAACCCCTACTCTCCCACGTTATCCTATGAACACGGACCTAGGGTATCACCTCTGCACACCGGTGCCTAGCAACACTTAGTTACTTACCTGTGGTGGTTCCGTGCTCCCCCTGTCCCCCTGGTCCCTAGTTCCTTGGGTGGTAGTCTGGGTTTGGTATTCACTTCACATTCTATTTTCTTAGCGTATGGTTCCCCCCTCCCCCCCCGCCCAATAGGGTCCCTTGTGTTTTATGTGCTTTACTTACCTGGTTTGAAGTATATTTTATGGTGTATTGATATTCTACGAGTAGAAAATATACCAAAGTAGTTTTAGTATTAGTATATAATGAATACAAAGTATGTTTCTAACGCTGGTGTAGTTCTTGCTTGTGTGTAAGATTCACTGACTGACTGTGTGGTAATGTAGCCACAGTACACCCTCCTGAATAAGCCTTAGCTGCTCTCCCGAGCTACCCCTTGAGAGATTTGTTTATCAGGGACCACTTCCACTATCACTAAGGGTTGCCTGGACTCAGTACACAGTGCTTCACCAATAGGTGTACACCATATACGGAGCCAGCCTCCTACGCTGGTGGTACAGCGGACGGGATGAAGACTTTCATTGCTTTACCACTTTGTTATCAGTGAAGTTTCCACAAGAAACCACTACTAACTGGGGAATACACTATTCTGGATAGGCAGTGTTGTTTGCTAAACTTTTGGGTTGGGTGTCAAGGGTCTAGCATAGCCCTTTCTCCAATCCCTGGGAAGTTTACAGTACTAGGTAGGGCAGATATACTTGCACTATACTAGTAGCTTTTCTACTATTGGGGAATCTAGCCAGACTCAGGTGTATGGATACAGCGCCCTTGGGTTCCAGGAACTTAGGGGTCTGTATAAGACTAGAAATCTCAAGAGCGGTCATATTCCTACAAGGGCTTATCTGTTGAAGATACTCCCTCTCTATGACCAGACAAGTCACCGCCGTCTCATCATCGTGTTTCAACATCCTACGAATGCTCCGAAAGACCTTCCGCTGGATCCCCACCGAAACCAGGAAGACGGTCACCCAGGCACTCGTCACCAGCCGACTGGACTACGGGAACACCCTCTACACCGGAACCACAGCCAAACGGCAGAAAAGACTCCAACGCATCCAGAACGCCTCCGCACGACTCATCCTGGACATCCCCCGACACAGCCACATCTCCAGACACCTGAGAGACCTGCACTGGCTCCCCGCCAGCAAGAGAATCACGTTCCGTCTCCTCACCCACGCACACAAGGCCCTCCACGACCTGGGCCCCAGGTACCTCAACAGCCGCCTGACCTTCTACACTCCTACCCGCCAGCTACGATCGACCAGCCACGCCCTCGCCGCCGTTCCCCGCATTCGAAGAGCCACCATGGGAGGGAGATCCTTCTCCTACCTGGCTGCCAAGACCAGGAACTCCCTCCCCATCCACCTCCGTCTTACCCAGGACCACCTCTCCTTCAGGAAGCAACTCAAGACCTGGCTATTCGAGCAGTAGCAGACCCCTCTCCCCCAAGCGCTTTGAGACCCTCCGGGTGAGTAGTGCGCTATACAAATTTCTTGATTAATTGATTGATTGATTGATTGTTTGTCAAGATGACCTCCAAAATCCTGGAAGGTACTTAGATGAGGGATGCCTTGTTAGGAAGGATGACCCTGAAGGACAAGAGCAAGTGGTACTTAGTACTGCTGGCTCTGTCTCTGGACATGGCCATGAGGAGTCAGAAGAGACGCGTATGGACAACCCTATACCTGTAGAGGGAGGTATTGATGGTACAGAGGGAGGCCACAGCAGTAGGCCCATTTTCTCTCCCCCTGGGTTGTTAAAGAGTATTCCTAGGAGGAACAGGTCCTCCTCATTCTCACTCTCCTCAGCATCACATGCTGGGTCCATCAACACCTACATAGAGGGGAAAGCTTTAGATAGAGGGTAAACCCCAAGCTCAAATTGATGAGGGAGCAGCTGGCCCTTGATAGGGACTCCCTAGAAGTATAGAGAGAACTGTTATATAACACCATGGTGGTAGCACAAGAGACTCCAGAGTCAGGGAGGAACACTTTGACACTAGGAATCTTAGCAGGATAATCCCTTCTTACAAAACTGGGGATGACATCCACAAGTGATTTACTGCACTGAAGCGGGCCTGTAAAGTCCAAGAGATCCCCCAGAAGCAGAAGTCAGATAACCTGTGGATCTCCTTTGCAGACAAAGGCATAGACAAACTTTTAACAGTTAGAGAGGAGGATGCAGACAACCACCAGATCTTGAACAAGGCACTCATTGAAGGGTTGGAGCTTACCAGTGAGGAATACAGAATTAAGATTAGGGATACTTGATTGATTGATTGATTGCTTTATTTCGATATGCACATATCATAAAAGCAGTACAAAAGATAAAAACAGCATGTCGAAAAAAAGTAAGACTGTACATATAGTGTAAGAATTAAAAACACGTTAGGTCAGCATAAATTAGATAAAAAAGGATTAAATTGATGTGGACAGTCTTCTAAGTCTAATCAACCAAGCCCATTTTAAAAACTTAGCAACAGCACAAACAATGGGAGGGGCTGTATTGGTTAAAAGAATCCGGAGTGCAACGGAGTGCTGACGAGTCCCCAGTTCTCTGCAGATGGGACCAAGCCAACGTGATCTGGGGCGACCATAGTCCGGGCATTCGAAGAGGAAATGTGGCACCGTCTCTGGCTTATCATGGCAAAGAGCACAGAAGCATGATGTGGGCTGGGCTTTATTCCACCTCGAGCAAAGGTCGGCCAAGGGTAAGGTTCCTAACCGAAATTTAATATACAAGGACCTGTCCATAGCAACTGATATTATGTCCATGTATGGCTCGTACATGGCAGCGTCTTTGAACAGCAGGAAAGCTGCGGTGGTTTTGCAGTGCTGCTGACTTCTCAAGCGCTTCACACTGATCCACTCCCAAAAAAGTTTTTTTAGGGTCTCCTTTGGAGGGGCGGAGTGACTATGCCAGCAAGAGTCCAAACCTAATTCCCCTAAAAGGTGTTTTATATCCTTCAGCCATTTGATGCTGCGCCAACCATCAGAGTGCATCACCTCTGCCAAGCCATTGGCATAAGATTGTAGCTCCGGAACCCTCCATAAACGTGCCCAGAGCAGAAGGGGTCGAAGCCGAGCCTGATCCCTTATGGCTTTGCAGCCAGTGTCCATGAGCACTGGGATGGTCGGGCTGCTTGATGGAATGGCAAGGAGATCCTTGATGAATTTATTTTCGGCCTTGCTCAGTGAGTCAACTTTGCCCAAGCCCCACAGTTCCGCTCCATAAAGTGACGCAGGGACCGCACGTGCTTTATAGATCTCAAGTAGGGGGGCAACACAATGTTTTGTAGAGTTGTTAAACTCCTTAAGAAGGGCACCCCCCACCCTTTTATGGGCCAATGTCATTTTCTCAATGTGGGCAGTCCAGCTCATCGCATCATTCAGTCGGATTCCCAGGTAATCGAATTCTGCCACTCTTTCTAGAGGTATAGAGTTCAGAATTGGAGGGGGGCCAAGTTTGCGCGGTGGATGCATAACTAGGTACTTAGTCTTGTCTACGTTGATAACAAGGCCCTTGGTGGTACAGAAGTCCTGGAAGCGGTTCAGCAGTGTCTGGAGACCTTGGGGGGTTTTAGAGATGAGGAGGGTGTCGTCGGCGAACAACAGGGTTGGAATTTTTACTCCTCCCAAGATGGGAGCGTCTGATGGTTCGCCCAGTAGGTGATCTACCACCCCGTTAATATAGAGGGAGAATAAGGTAGGGGCCAAAACACAGCCCTGCCTTACTCCCCTCTCGACCCTGATCTTATCGGTCTTTTCCCCATTCAGCCCCCATCTAACCTGGGCATAGGTGTTGGTGTGCAGGTTGATAAGGAGGTTTAGTATGTACGGGGGCATCCCTAAACCGTGAAGCACCCTCCAAAGTTTCTCCCTTGGTACCAGGTCAAAGGCAGTCTTAAGGTCAATAAAGGCCAAGTAAAGACTGCCTTTGCCCAGCACCACCACCTTCCAGTATAATAACAAGAGCCTGAAGATCTGTTCTATAGTTCCTGTACCTGAACGGAACCCAGCTTGCATATCGGACAGGATATGATTGTCGTCCACCCATTGGGTGATCCTCCCCAAGATGGCTTTCCCCGCCAATTTCTGGCTTGAGTCTATTAGGCTTATGGGCCTATAGTTCCCGGGTAAGTCCCGGCTGCCCTTTTTGTAAATGGGGACCACCTCCGCACCTCTCCAGGAGTCAGGCACAGGGCCTCCCCCCATAATTGCGTTGAGGAGTGCAGAGATTAGTACCCCCCATTCTTCCGGGTAAGCGCGGAGGATATCGCCTGGTAGGCCATCCGGACCAGCTGCTTTCAAAGGAACCAAGGTTTTGATCTGCTTTGTTACATCCAAAGCAGAAAAAAGTTCCAAGTCACGAACTAGAGTAAAGGGTGGGAGTTTAAAAGAGTCATTAAGTGGGCCTACAACAGCAGAATAAAGTTTTTGGAAGTGGGAGAACCAAGTCTGGGCGTTGATTAGGGATACTAAGAAAGCCACTTCACAAGGCTCGGTTGATTTTATAGACTGTGCAATTAAGGTGCTGGAAGGCTGGTAACATGGTAGTAATATACAGGACTGTAAAGGGCTGCACAATTTGATCATGAGAGAGCACATCCTTAATAACTGTGTGTCTGAAAAACAGCACCAATACCTGGTGGACTCTGATCTTACCTCTCTCCAAGAATTGGGAAAGAAGGCAGAAAAGTGGGTTTGCGCCAGGGTGAGCAATAACTTTCATAGTCGGGGTTACCAGACGAAAAATAATTCTAAGTCTCAAGAGAAAGATGGGGAGCACCCTAAAGATATCAAGAAAGTATTCTTCAGGCCCACAAACATCATCTTCTGGGGGTGGGTCCAAATCCTCCTCTTCCTCTAATAATAACAATAAGAAGAAGAAACCTTGGTGTTTTGCTTGTAAAACTAAGGGACATATGGCATCTGATGTTGTATGTCCTAAGAAAGGTATCAATACTGCTACTACTTCTCCCAGTGCCTTAGCAGTAGCACTAGTAGCAGGACTAACTCCAAGGGTGTAGCTGGGTTCATCTTGGGTACTGCAGAAGGCTCTGGCCTAGTCAGAGTGACCACTGAGGCTGTCCTGATATCAGAGGGTGGCACTGATCATGCCACTTTGGCTGCCTGTTTTCCTAATATGAGGAAATACAGGCAGCATCTCCTCATTAATGGTATTGAACCAGAAGCTTACAGGCATGCAAGTGCCAGTATCACTGTGGTGGCTGAAAAACTGGTGTCACCTGAGCAGATCTTACTTGGGCACACTTACCAATTAACCAACACTGATAATATCAGTGCCACCCCATGTCAGGGGTTAACCTTAGCTGGGGGAGGAGTTACTAGCCCTACAAAGGTTGTGGTATCCTCAAATATTCCTGTAGAGTTTCTAATAGGCAATGATTTGGAGACTTTAGCATGGGTTGAAGTGTAGTTAAGGACTCATGCAGCCATACTTGGTAGTGCTGACTGTGTTTTGTGTGGCAACTAGAGCACTGGTCAAGAAAGAGGCAAATCAAGAAGCAGTTGAGCCTTAAATAATGGCCCAGAATGCCACTAAGAAGAGAGTTAGAAAGGGTAAGAAATTATCCTCTTCCCAACTTCAAGTGAGTATTAGTCTTCTCAGGAAGAAGATCTCTGCCCCTTGTGAGGAAACAGCCCCAGAGGAGCTTGGGCCTGACACGGCAGAGCTTTTGAGGGCAGGAGCACCTTCCATGGAGGAACTGAGCCTAGAGCAGAAATCCTCAGACAGGAATCTGTTGCAGAAGAGGCAGGGGATGTCAGTGGATCCCATAGGATTTACTGGGAAGATGGATTACTTTATTCTGAGACTAGGCACCCCAAGCATGGTTGCTCCTCAGACATGTAAGGAATTCCTCTTAACCCTGGCACATGAAATTCCCCTTGCTAGACATCTGGGGCAAAGCAAAACTTGGGACAGGCTTGTTCTACACTTCCACTGGTCTCACCTGTCTAAAAACACTAAGGAGTTTTGTCGCTCCAGTGCCACCTGCAAAGCTATTGGTAAGTCTGGGGGCACTACAAATGCCCCCTTAATCCCACTGCCAATGGTTGGGGTTTCCTTTGAGAGGGTTGGGATTGCAATTGTGGTCCCCTAGACCCTCCAACAGCCTCTGAGAACAGTTATATCCTGGGGGTGATGGACCATGCCACCAGATACCCAGAAGTTATTCCCCTTAGGACCACTACAGCTCCTGTAGTGGTCAAAGCCAACTTTAGAATCTTTTCTAGAGAGGGTTTTCCTAAGTAGGTGGTGTCAGACAGAGGTGCAAACCTCATGTCTGACTACCTGAAAGCTATGTAGTGGAAAAAGTGTGGAGTAAATTACAAATGTATCACACCTTCCCATCTACAGTGCAATGGGTTAGTTGAAAGATTTAACAAAAAACCCCAAAGTTAGGATTATGGGATTATCTGGCAAGCTCAGGAGGAGATGGGATGTCCTATTACCTTGTCTTCTTTTTGCCTACAGTGAGGTTCCACAGAAGGGAGTGGGTTACAGTGCATTTGAACTTCTGTTTGGACATCCGTTAAGGGTGCACCTTGTAGTGTCTCAGCACCTTTGACCTAATTGCAGGCTATTGGAAAATCAGGCTCTCAGATGCTGTCAAACTCAAAACTGCATTTTCAACCATTGATGGGCACTATCAATTCACAGTAAAGTCCTTTGGTTTGAAACATGCACCTGCCACATTGTAGAAGTTGGTGGATCACGTTCTGACTAGTCTCGAAGGCTTTAGTGAAGCATATCTAGATGATATTGTTGTCTTTGGATTCACCTGGCAGGTTTACTTGGTCCACCTGAGGAGTGTACTTAAGGCTATGCAAAAGGCAGACCTGACTATCAAGGCCAGTAAGGGCCAGCTATGGCAGAGAAAAGTTATATACTTGGGCAACCTGGTAGGTAGAGAGCAAAATCCAAACAATTATGAACTGGGTTGCTCCCACTACCCAGACTCAGGACAGAGCTTTTCTGGGCTTGACGGGGTACTACAGAAGATTTTTTAAGGGGTATGGGTCCATTTTGATCCCCTTCAATTATCTCACCTCTGAGAAGATACCTAAGATGGTGAATTGGGCAGTTAGCTGTCAAGAGGCCTTTAATGCAATAAAGAAGGCCATTTGCTCAGCTCCCATTCTGCAGAGACCTGATTACTCCAAATAATTTATTGTTCAGACAGATGCCTCTGAGATCGGATTTGGGGCAGTGTTATTACAACTCAATGAAGAGGGTCAGGATCAACCAGGAGCTTTTATCAGCAGAAGAGATCCCAGAGAGAATCGTTGGTCAGCTATAGAAAGGGAGGTCTTTGCGGTGGTCTAGGCCTTGGAAAATCTGAGGCCATACCTGTTTGCTACTCACTTCATTGTTCAGGTAGACCACAAGCCCCTTCTATGGCTCAAACAGATGAAGGTAGTTTAAAGGGAATGGACTATTTGGTGGAACATAGACCTGGAAGTAACCATGCCAACTCAGATGAACCTTCCAGATATTTCAACTTAAAAAATAAAGACACAGCTGGGCATGGTTAGTCTTATCTGCTTTCATTTGGGAGGGGTTTATGTAGAAAAGTGGGATCTTTCTGCCCTGGGGTCCATTCTCTGGCTTTGTAAGTGTAGGGAAGCCATTTTAAGGTATGTAGTGAACACTGGCAATGTTAAGATGTTCAGCTACATCATGACTTCACTGAACCCGGTCATTTTTGGTATTAAACATGTTGGAATCATGCAACTGCACTGATTCCAATGTTAGTTGCAAAATACAATGTACTGGGGGGCTCCTTAGAGAACCCCCCATGTGTACCTGTGTAGCCTTGCAGGGACTGCGTGCAAGCCACTGCCGCCGCCGAACCCAGACACTGTTCTGCTCTCCTGCTGGTGAGGTTAACTTAGACAGGAGAAGCAGAACAAATGATTACCTGTAGACGAAAGGTGTAGTCATCTCTTCTTTGGAAATAGGTGTCTTAGGCTAGGGTGGGGGTCCTTCCGAACACCTCAAGACTTATTTGAAGGGCACAGATGGTGCCCTCCTTGCATAAACCAGTTTTCTCCAATGCAGGAACCCTTGGTTTCTGCTCTAGCATGAAACTACACAAAGGACAGGGCAGGGACCACCCCCCTTTCCAGCTCCTTCCCTGGAAGTTGCCCAGAGCTCTGCCAGCTTGCCACTTGATTCTGCAATCTTGAATCTTAGATGCGCAGTGGCCTCTGGGAACATCTAACTGGTCAGTCCACCGGAGTAGCGTCCCTGAACCCTCCCTGTTAGGTGGATCACCACAGAAGTAGCCCTACCCCCTTTCTCGGTTACTTAAGAGCTCCCCTGAGGGTGAATCCTCAGACTCGTCCAGACAGTCTTCAAGAACCGACCGGCTTTGCCTGCAGATTTGTCTAAGGACTCTTTTGCTGTTGGAAACTTAACCGCTCACAGAGTTTGCAGACTTTTCCATGCTCCGCGTTACGCGGAGCTCGCAGAGTCCTGAAAAACTCTGCCCCACATACCGTGCTAAGAACCAAGACAAAGACTGCTTCTGGTAGGAAGGCTCCTACTGGAACTTCATCTCTGTGCATTTCCAAGTTCTGCAAACTCTGTGGCATGCATTCTTCAGAAACCTCAATGACTCTGCATGCATCAAGATATGATGAAGTCACTCCTCTGCTTGTGGATCCTGCCGTTTCAGGAACACTTCATTACTGTACAACACAGGTGATGGGCTGTTGACTCTCCAGAGACCTGGCCAGTCTTCCCTCCAACTTGGGAGACTGAAATCTCTCTCCAGCCAACCGGAACAGCATCCTTGTGCACTGTCTCTGTTTGCCAATGCCAAGGCTTGTTGTTTCTCCTGACCAAAGATCTTCAAGCTCCAAGAAGCCCCAGCCTCCAGCATCACGCAGCTACAAGAGCGACATCCACCCTGCTTCTCCAGTGTGAGAAGTTGGCCTGGTATATGCTGTCCACTAATTAAAGTGGGCACCCTGTACCAGTCCAAACAACCCTTATTGATTATTAGGTTAAAGACAACCTTTATAGAACGCTATCCTAGTGGTAGCTGTGGAGAGCAGCCTTCAAGCTAAGTCTCAAAGGAATATACAGCAGCTTGTTGTACCAGATCAGAACCTCCTAAACAACCAAATGAAAGGAGAACCACACAATAGATATATAAAATATATGTATTTATTGCTAAACACTCTCTTCTAACCTCTATACGAGATTAGAGCACAAGGCACACAATACTTAATTAATAGGACAGTAAATAGCACAATACACAGTGGGCTACAGGGGGAGACCGAACCATATAATAAAAAAAATTGAATAACAACGACGACCACACTAGACACAGTGCCTAGAGCACGTAGAATTGCTGGGACCCCAAGGAACCACCCAAAAGAGTGACACTGGGAGCCCACGAACGCTTGCATTATGCTCCTGCTCCTCCTGGACACCTCTAGGTGGTTTGGACTCATTCCCCTCTCTTTGCAGGTACTCCTCATCCAGAAGCCACATCTAGGTTCCACTGACCTGGTCCACGGGACTCTGTAGCAGCTGGAAATCCAATGTTCCCCATTGAAAATAACGGGAGGTTCCGGCACCACTTCGCTCCTATGCTTACAGGCTCTACAGTGTGGGTATCCTGTTTCTCTGGGTATCCATGGATGGGTGTGTTCTCCAACCTCCCTGGTTCCAAAGGGTTTCCTCTGGGAAGGGTGCTGAAACTGTAAAACCCCAACCACGACTTCTCCACGATATTCTATGAACATTGACCGAAGGTATCGCCTCTGCACACTGGCGCCTGGCAGCACTTGGTTACTTACCTGTGGCGGTTACTTGCTCCTCGTGGTCCCTAGTTCCTTGGGTGGTGGTCTTGGTTTGGTACTCACCTCGCATTCCATTTTCTTAGTATATGGTTTGGACCCCCCCCATAGGGGCCCATGTGTTTTGTGTGCTTTACCTTGTCTATGTGGGGCAGAGTTTTTCAGAACTCTGCGAGCTCCGTGTAACGCGGAGTGTGAAACTCTCTGCAAAGCAGAGTTCACCGCCCAGGCTTACTAAAAAGCAAAAATTAGGACACATTTTCTATGAGTGCTCAAATATATTCTTCATCCATTTCAGTAAAACATTCCGACATTTAGACTGAAACATGTATTTTTCATAACCAGCAGCAGCCCGTCAGTTAACTCCTTAGTGATTAATGGCAGCTTTACAGCAGAGATCTAGGTCCAGATGTAGGTAGGATTGATTTACCGATTCTTAATTACCGAATTTTACAGATTCGGTAATTAAGAATCGGTAAATCTGAGGGGTGGGTATGTAGGTATTCCAGATGTGCTGGAATACCGAATCGGAGAAAAATCGGTATTTACCGATTCGGTAAATACCGATCGGTAATGCCCATTCATTCCTATGGGCTTTGAAGCCCATAGGAATGAATGGGCATTACCGATTCGGTATTTACCGAATCGGTAAATACCGAATTTCACAAGGGTGCAGGGGGTGTCACTTTGACATCCTCCGGCCCCCCCCAAAACAGGCTCGGATGCCATGTGGCAGGCATACATGCCCCAAGGGCAGGTCTGCCTGTCATATGGCAGAGGTGTGCATGCACACATGTGCATGCACACCCGAATCAGTATTTTACCATCAAATTGGATTTGATGGTAAAATACCGATTCGGTAAGGCTTGTGGGACTCAGAAGAGTCCCACCTACATCTCAAAGTTACCGAATCGGTAAAAAATACCGATTCGGTATTTTACAGAATTGGTAAATTTACTGATCGGTAAATTTACAGATTCTGTAAAAATAAGCCCCTACGTACCAATTCTTCAATACCGGTCGGTAACGGCCGAAAAAACCGATTTTCGGCTGTTACCGACCGACCTACATCTGGCCCCTAATGAGCAGCTAAATCACTAACGTTTTGTAGTCAAGACAAAAGTGAGACACTCGTGAATGCCATTCTGATGGAATAGGAGCTTTCAAATTTAAAGCCTTTCCTGAAGAACATGCTGAAGTAATGAGCAATGATGGTATTTACATGACATGAGGGATGTAATATGTGAGGTCATAAGCTATATGCTCAAGTTATAGTTAGATCAGTGAACTATAACTGTTGAATTTCAGATGCTTATTGATTTTGATACTTTACCCTTTGTTTTTTTAATTGAATATATATTCACTGAAAAAAACAAAGGTTACAGGGACATTATAATTCGGCTCATATTTCACATGCACAAAACCTTAGACATTCAACATTTATAGTTACCCTAGTTATCTATAACTTACTCTGCAGCAATGCACAGCTTATGACCTCACATTTTACATCTCTTATGACATGTCAAATTGGAAAAGGGTAAGAGTTCCTTGTTATAACCCATCCTTAGTTAATGAGTATATCTGTGTTTCCAATTGTCCTTCGTAAATGGGAGACCCCCTAACCCATTGGGTCCTAATGTATGCGTAAAGGTAAGGACAAATTGATGTTATTTTTAAAATATTTCTTAGATCCCAATAGAAGAGATTGACAGTATCACAAGTTGTATTTTAGTTTTGTCTTTATTTCCTGTGGTCAGCCAAAACACCAATGTGATTCTTTAAAGTCAGAATCAAGGATTCTAAGAACACAGCCAACACGTGATTCACCCCTACTGGTGGGTATTCCTAGGGCTTTTCAAGTTTGGTAGAATAGTAATAAAACGGGATTTGGAGAGAATGCCAATCGATGGTTACTACAATACCCATGTGTGTACAAGAGAAAAAAAGATAAACACAGCCAGTGAGGTAAAGTCATATTGTCAAAATTCACGCGAGGTAAAAATGCATTGGAAATGACAAAAATAGAAAGCGTACTCATATGGGAAGCACATAAATTTACTTTTTGGTAATACACATTACTATATCGACTGTACATGGTATGTATTTTTGACTTACATTTTGCTGTGAATTTGTTACCTTCAATTCATTAATATGCCTTTATTCATGCCAATACTTTATGGGATACGGGATTAGATCTACTTTATGATACCGATGCCCGTACGTGTTCCTACAATTACCTTATTTCCTCTACGCTTTCTTATACACAGTGTTGGTCCTGCTATAACTACTATATGTAATCTTTATTCTGTTTTCCACTCCTGAATTTTGCATTTTTCTGTGACTATTACTGTATTCCTGGTTGGTTATTTGGGCATTGTTGACGATGTGTGCATTAATATTGGATTTATAAATCTACATCCACTGCAGGGGCAACAACATATGCTTTGAAGTTTGTTCCTATTAACATCTATTACCTTCTTATGCCTTTAATGGACATCCCTTGAACCTTTCAAAAATATATGTGATTGCTCCTCTGGACCATTGACCTTTTGAAATGTTAATTGACTTACTTGCCTGTATGACTATGCTTTCAAATTTTGTCATTTCCAATGCATTTTTACTGTGCGTGAATTTTGACAATATGACTTTACCTCACAGGCTGTGTTTATCTTATTTAGGTCGAGCCTAGGCAGCGCACATGCGCTATCTGAAAGACCTGCTGTACACAGTATTGCGAGTGTAATCCCACCTGTTGCTTGCAATTGGTTAATTTATGAATTACTTTGATTTCCGGGCCTTCTATTGGTTGGTGCTCCCGATACATCACTTCCGTTTTATCGGAAGGTGCACTGACCAACTACAGTTTTATTACTCTACAACTGTTCATATGTTAGGTTTAGGGACTACTGGTTTATTTTATAATGATATTGTGTCACCTGGTTTAATCTTTTTTTCTCACCATGTCACCCACTTCACAGAATCTACAGTGCTCAGTGGGTAGACTACAGTCGGCAAAAGTGTAACGGCACTGGTGGTACCATTATTGTGATTAAATGTTGTCGGTACAGGCATATATGAGAAGGGAATCCCCCTCTCACACTTAGAGAAACACCTTAGTGAGTGTAACACATAGCCTGGATTACACTCCTTTTTAACCTGCACTACACTCTATTTTAAAAAGGTCCTGAGGAAAGCCAAATTTAGTTTAAGGCACTGGCTGAAACATGTCGACCAACTGATGGATGTAGGAGGTAGTAACTCGCCTCCCTTAAACATCCCCAAGCCTTATTTTAACCGCTGACGGGGGGCCAGTTATTCATTTTACACCTCACACTGCACTCTCAGTAAAATACCAGCTCCGCTGTAATCAGGCGTCGCAGCACACCCAGGACACATTAGGTGTCACTGGGTGGGCCCGATGATGAAGCATGCCACCAACCAGGTTGGTGGGTGAGGGCTTCATGAACTCACCAACGAGGTGCCCATGACAAATCTAATCAGAGTCCTAACAATATTGGTCATATTTAAGCTAGTCTCTTTTGATAACACATATAAACCACGGGGACGCGGACTAGCTTTCTAGTCCTCTCTCTCCCTCTTGATACGCGCACCCTTTAAAATCTTACCTGTTATTACAACAAAACAAATTGTACATAAAAACAAAATGCTATTTCTTTGTTTTCGCATATTCTCTCTGTCTCTTGTAGCTCATAACATTTGTTTTTACAGTACATTTTAATGTATATAAGGTATCTGCTTTATCAGGGCAATGCAATATATATCACATTTGCGAGAGTTTGAGCTATTGGCATTATAAATAAGAATGCATTTATGTATGTGGTTATAGAAAAGGATGTCTGGACAAGTGTATATGATAGTTCTTGATTCAGGAAAAAATTCCAGGAGGCTGATTTTAAGGTGAAAATTCTTTATATGAAGGTGGTTTTGGAATTTTGTGTAGGTTTAGTAATGGGTGAAAAACAGCCAACACGTGGCTGTCCGGCCTGGAGCTTCTTCAGGGCGTTTCTGGTAATCAATTGTGCTTACGAGTCTTCTAGAATTGAAACGTACAGAGATCCTAAGTCGATTTATAAGTCTCGGGCAAAATCCCAACAGAGTGTCTTCGAGAGAAATGTAATTACACCTGTTACTAAACCTACACAAAATTCCCAAGCCACCTTCATATAAAGAATTTTCACCTTGAAATCAGCGTACTGGAATGTTTTCCTGAATCAGACATCCGCCCATAATCTTTTACTGATTCTGGACAGTGGTCGCAAAAGCTGGTAAAATTACTAGGTGTGTGGACAAAATATCAGAAAAAAACATATCGTGGGACAGAATATCGTGTCAAAAATATTGAGGACAAGAATATCTTGTAGGTCATTCCTTATGGGTAAGTAAAGTTTTACTATATATAACTACACACACATATATATATATATATATATATATATATATATATATATATATATATATATATATATATATATATATATATTCACTGAAAAAACCATAGGTTATAGACCATATATAGTTAGGAATTAGCATTTACAAAACCTTGAAAATTCACTGAAAAAACCATAGGTTATAGACCATATATAGTTAGGAATTAGCATTTACAAAACCTTGAAAATTCACTGAAAAAACCATAGGTTAGAGACCATATATAGTTAGCTGGACATTTTATTGACATAAAACCAATGAAATTCCATATATAGTTAGTTGCACTAACTATATATCGCGCACCCGCAATCCACTGCTGATGATGTCACATATTACATCATTCATGACATGGTCAGTGACATCACTGATGACATCACTGATGACATCTCAAATTCTAGAAACTTCCAAAGGGCAACAGGTTTTCGGCTACGCCCAGCCGGAAGCAACACATATAAGGCGGTTCCTGCTGTCACGCCTCGGAGATCATCACGTAGGGTGTAGCCGGAGGAGAGGCCGAGGCCGAGGCCAGCGGGACCCGGCCAGGGGGATTGACAACGCTGGAGAGTTGCAGGGGGGGGAATGTCCGTGTCCTCGACCCTCCCCTCTCTCTCCCAGTCCGGCCGCGGTGGCCCTTGACAGTTTCAGGTAGTCCCGCCACATTCTCTACCAGTCCGGCCACCAACGGCCGGGGCCGATGGGATCCGGCTGCAGCCGATAAACCAAGGAACCCGTTCATGGGGCCAGAGCAAGGGGCATCCGGCCGACATCCACCGGAAGCCCGGCCCGAAGACGGACGGGACACTTCTTCTTTCTTGAATAATGGCTGCGACAACACTGGGGGGGGATGTCTTGCACATGCCTCCGACCCCCCCCCCCCCCCCCTCTCGTCCTCATCGCCTGGTCCGGCCATAACAAATCTCAAGCGAGACGCCGTGGGGTGCACTGGGAGGGAGAGACGGTGCGAACAGGCCTCTCCCGCCTCCCCAGTGGAGGCTTCCCACCTGCACCCTCAGCGCTCCAGGCGCCCGGAAAAGGGTTCTTCCACTGTGGCGATGCTGCAACGTCTCGCCCGGCAGGGTGGAGCCCGTCCGCTCATTTGACCCCGCGATCGCCAGTAGCTACCGAACTCTCAAAATGGCGATCGACGTGGCAAGAGCGGGCCCAGCATAAAGAAATGGCCCGGTCACTGGTTGACTCCACCACAGTAGTCCTCCACGACCTTGAAGATTCTAGAGGAGCCGCGGGAGTCTCCGACCCCCGCAGACACCCCCGATGGGGAATGACTGCCATGATCGCCCGTGGAGTGACGAAACTGTATCCGCGGGACGTCGGCGCTCCCATGCTGGCGCCAGCCTCACTTTGAATTACTAGAATCCTGCAAACCTCAGTTCCGGCGAAAGCACACTGTGACCCGGTAGGAAAAATTGTTGCACCCCCTCCCCTTTTTGACTGATAGTTCAAACCACCGATCCTTTCCTTTGCCCTTTTACCAGAACTTTGGACTGCCTCCCCCTCTTTTACATTTTCTAGAGAAAACAAAACATTAACCACTACATTAGCATAGCAGTTGACACCAGAACTGTTTTCAAATTGAAAACCAACAACATCTTCAACAGAATCCTTTTTGTTTCTGCTGTGACCCTGCTACAGCACAGGCATTGTCCCCAGCAGTAATTCTGCAATGCCGGTAAGAATACCTGTGGTGCCTACTGGACTCACTCACCCCCGCGGCGCCCCACGCCGTTATTTGCTGGGCGGCAACTTACTAGACATCACCTTTGTGCCATCTAGATTTCAGCGCGTTCTGCTGCCTTGGAACTATTCGCACAACAGACTGCTACTGACGACCCACCCCCAGGCAACATCTTCTGAATTTTCATAATTTGAAAGAACTAGTAACATGTCCTCATCAGGAATTTCCTCATGAAAAGTCTGCAATGATGATTCTTGTAACTCTATGGTCTCCAAACATTCGATAAATTCGCCATCAAGAGATTGATCAAAAAAATCATTCAAGTCATCTCCTCCTTGTGAGAAAATTTCATTATTGGTGCTGTCAATTTCAATAAATGTATTGGATAATTCAAAAGAAATTGCCACGGTCTCTTCGTTGTTTAAATGTTTTTACTGTTTTTGTTTTGTTGTATATATTTATAAGTTATTAAAGTTTTATAATCCTACTACTTTGTTGGAGTGCTATATATTTTTAATGTGACACATAAATGTAAAAACTTTGATGTACAAAGAGTCATCCCTGGAATCTTCCGCTTCAGGCTCGGTCCCATCCCCAATCACAATACAGGATGGTTTTCAGATAGTAGGAACACGTGTGGTGTGACGGATCTCATCGGGTGTGGGCCTTGATCTACTATAACTCCTTTGAAGAGGCGTGATTCTTTACAGCTGGGGCCATAAACTACATCTGCAGGGCTAGCTGATAGCCTGGACAATCGGACACAGAGGAAGAGGAGTGTCAGAGGGTGCGGTAGTGAATAGGGCGAAAGGGAGGTGTCGGGCGGGCACAGAGTGTGATTCTCAGGGAAGAGCAGCGCAGATGGGGAGAGGTTTATTGCCCATGCATAACACAGAGAGCGGGGGTGACCAGTGCCTGGGGAAGATGCTTGCGAGGGTGGGGAGCCATGCTACGAATCGACAGCGTGCAGAGAGTGGGTCTGGTCAAGGCATCTAAAATGGCTGCCGTGCACGACAAAAGTGTGGCATTTCAAAAAAGGCAAGATGGCGCAAACAATGTTTTTCAACACTTCCTCATTTCCTTCGAATCGAACGTTAACAGACGTTGGTGCATATTACCAAAGTTAAGCGATATTTATCGCTAACGATGCTTACCAACGAATTTTTTACTGCTAAGCATCGTCAGAAATTATCGAAGATAAACCTTGCTATTATCAAGGTTTATCGCAAATGCGATAAAAAACGACCTCAATGCATTAATATCGCTGAAAACTCAGCGATATTCATGCATTACCGAGCTAATGCTCTTGCCATGTTATCCACCTCCCATTGGATAAGAACTGCTCAGGGCAGGTGTTAGTTTTTGGAGATATTCGCGCTTAGCGCGAATATCTCCAAAAGTTGGTAATAGGAGATATATATCTTACATGTTGTAATGCAAATTATTGTGGTATATGGAACTCATACCATAATCTCTCAGGAAAGCAGAAACTGATCCTTTTGGGACCGCCTGAGAAGGCCTAGGGGGTGAGGGGTACTCTACTTTGCCCCCTTTTCACGTTCCGAACTATTTTATTTTACTCTCTTCTGTAATTACACAAAATAGCAGCGATAAGATGCATCAGAGACACACAGTGAGAGAAAGGAGGCCGGAGATGAAGAAGAAATGTCAAATACACATTGGAGATAATATAGTGGGAGAAGGGCAGTAAATATGAGTAAACTTACCATGTAACATAAAAATGTTGCACTCTATACTATAAGTCTCATTTTATACTACAATCACTTCGCTACAACCTCATAAATTAAAAATAAAAATGAATAATGTCTGAAACAATTTTTGATTTCTAAATATAAATTTATTCTTCTGAATTTTCTAAATTTGAAAGAACTAGTAACATGTCCTCATCAGTAATTTCCTCTTCAATCATCTCATCTGGAATCTCCTCATTAAAAGTCTGCAATGATGATTCTTGTAACTCTATGGTCTCCAAACATTCGATAAATTCGCCATCAACAGATTGATCCAAAAAATCATTCAAGTCATCTCCTCCTTGTGACAATATTTCATTATTGGTGCTGTCAATTTCAATCAATGTAGTGGAATCATTCAAGTCATCTCCTCCTTGTGACAATATTTCATTATTGGTGCTGTCAATTTCAATCAATGTAGTGGACAATTCAAAAGAAATTGCCACGGTCTCTTCATTGTGAGCCATTTTATTTTGAAATTGCTTGCTGTAAATTGCAGAAAAAAATAATCACTTTCATTTATCGTTTTTAGTAATACATAATATAAAACTAACTTTATCAAGTATTTAGTATAACAGAAGGACTGCAAATAAATAACAGAAAACATTTTTCAAATTATCTTCAAGTGTACAACATAGTTCCCCTTACAAATTAACAACTCACCTTTTTAAAAGTAGGAGAAGTGTTAGTACTGTGTAAATCAAACACCAGAAATTCACCACCAAAAATTCCTCACAAATGTACCTCAGACAGTAGTATCACAAAATGGCTGTGGTTTCCTCTCATTTGAGATATATACATAACCAATTAACTTTCATCACACACAAATACAAAACCAAAGTAACATTTTAATTGGTTCTAAATTTCAACACTTTCAAATGTGTTTTCCCCATGCAATTTTCCATAGGACATTTACATACGTCTACAGCCTGAATGGCTGAACGGAATTACACCAAACTTGGCAAAATGGTACATCAAACCTAAGAGGTCAGAAAGGATCTACTATGCCCCCTTATGGTCATTTGCCCCTTCGCTTTGGCCTCCTCTTGTCTCTCGATCCTACCGAGAGACAAGATGGCGGCCGCTACGGACTGTTTGGAATGTTTACAGACGCCGGAGAACCAATCAGCTTCGCAAAGCTCCGTAACGCGAAAAGTACGCGAAGCGGAGCGCTGTTACAGATATATATCTTTTTTTGAACGTTAATTTCTCAAAATCCACTGGAGCACATATATTGAGACCTAGCAAAGGCACATCGGGCTACCAGTCCCTAATATTTTGCCAAGTTTCGTGCAAATCCATTCAGCCGTTCGATTATTATTATTATTTATTTTTTTTGCCCCACGGGGCCCTTTTAAAACCTCCACATCAAACCTAGGGGGTCAGCGAGGATCTACTATGCCCCCTTATGGTCATTTGCCCCTTCGCTTTGGCCTCCTCTTGTCTCTCGATCCTACCGAGAGACAAGATGGCGGCCGCTACGGACTGTTTGGAATGTTCACAGACGCCGGAGAACCAATCAGCTTCGCTTCACAAAGCTCCGGAGCGCTGCCCGGTACGCTGTTACAGATATATATCTTTTTTTGAACGTTAATTTCTCAAAATCCACTGAAGCACATATATTGAGACCTAGCAAAGGCACATCGGGCTACCAGTCCCTACAATTTTGCCAAGTTTCGTGCAAATCCATTCAGCCGTTCGGGCTAAAAGTGAGGCCAACCGCCCTATGGGAAACTCAATGTTAAAAACACGTTTTGGGACCCCCCTTTTTTCTCGGCCCCCCCTTGACGAAACCCCCCCAAATTTTCAGGGGCTGCTCAGAAAACAAAATGTTCCATTTTCCTGACAATTTCAGCCAATTCCGTCCACAAACGCCAAAGTTATTAGACATAGAATTTTCAAAAATCCCATAGAGAAAAAATCCTAACTATATATACCTACTGGCGACCGCCAGTAGGTAATATATATATATATATACTTTGACGATATATATATATATATATATATATATATATATATATATATATATATATATATATATATATCTTCAAGGTGCATAGATCTAAAGTTAAGAATAGTACATTTATACCTATCTATTTGCACTTACCTACTCAATATTCTTGTCCTCTATTTTTGACACAATATTCTGTCCACACGATATTTGAGTGTTCGATATTCCATCAGTGAACCACCTATTGTTTACCCCCTTCAGAATTCCATTACAAACTCAATTGGCCAGTCTCTTTCAGCCAAAAGAATATCATAACCATATGTTGGGTTCTCCCAAAAGAGAGCTTTGATGTTCCTATGTCCCCTTCCAACTGGAGCGTTATTTCGTATATACGATAGGGAACATTTACCCTAGAACCAGGTATTTCCACCATGGTATGTTCACTCTGCCCTACTGCTGCCAGATAATCCATCAGGTTCCGCTAATCTTATTGTGACGTCTGCTGAGCTGTCTAGAATTGTCAGTTCTCTTGAGAAACAGAGTCCTCAGGAGTCTGGGTATCCCTTATTTTAATCCCAGCTACTTTCTTGTTTTTGAATTGAAGTTTAGTAATTGGTTTGTCTTTCTTTTTAATGATGTAGTCTGATGAGCGTTGTGATTCCTTCTTTGGTTTCACAATCTCTTCTGATCAGCACTCTGCCCATCCACTTCTCTCCTAACGTGCATCGGGTGACTCCTGAAAAGGACGAGAAGAACTTGTATTAGTAGCCTGATACTCTCAGGCTTCCTAATGTTATCATGGTTTCTATAATAATATTTCTTCTCAGTGGTTTCCTGTTGAGATCAACCCTGTGATTGTCTTGTTTTTAAGTTTTTCTTTATTGTCCAATTTCTTCTTTGAAGAATTGGAATGTCTTCTTTGAAGAATTGGGTGCTTGCTCTAAATTTGTGGTTTTCCGGGTCTGGCTATGCTTCTTTGATAATATTAGGCAATTCCCACTCCTGCTGAACAGGAGTGAATTTCCTCAGGTATTGGTGTATGGTCAATCGTGCTGCCTCCCCTTTTATGTTGCTTAACATAATGGCTGATACTATGGCAAAATTGTCCATCAGTTTCCTCCTCAAGTTCTGGCCAGGTGCTGTCTCGCTCTCGTTCTGTACCTGTTTCAATACCTTAAGCAAGACAACCATTGAAGGGATATCATGTATTCTGGTGTAAACTGCAGCAAAGACTGTACCCCAAGTTGCGCATTCTTTAATCAGGGAGCCATCCCCATTGGCAGGCAAATAGTCAGTATTCTGTGCTTTTCCTTTAGGCCCAGATGGGAAAATATTGCATCAAGCTAGCTAGTTTTTTGTGCTATCCAGAACGGAATTTGCTCCAGACTGGTGGGAATCTTTCCCATAACTGCATTCAGTGCTTGTGGACTGATACCCATGGTAGCTGATTGTGGTTGTTCAGCATGAGCAGTCTACGCAGGGTAAACTAAGTGTTCGCATTATGAATTTTGGAATATATCTGTAAATGTTTACTAAATCTCTGTATAGTGTACACATTTCTGCCACAGTTAAATTTGCAGTGTTAGGATTTGGTGTGTATGCAGCTAAGACCGGCCATGTTGCTCCTTCTTTTCGGAGTGGACGAGTCCTACATTATCTGTAGTGCATGAGAGGACGCCTTTAAGTCAATTTATATGCTCTTGGTAAGTGAGAGGAATCTCTAATTCTTCATATTAAGTGTATTCCTCTGGTGTTTCATTTTCAGTTTAGGTATGAAACATTTGTGTACGGGCATTTGCACTGGGAATTTGACTCAGGAATAGAATAGTTCTGTTCTGAATGCTTCGTTTGCCTTAACCATGAAGGTAACATCTCCACCCGTTGCCGGGACACCATAATGTAGTCATTTTAGAGTAACCGCATGTCTGCAGTTCTCTGCAATGTTTAGTCTGTTGTCTGCTTCGTCCCCAAACATAATAGAAATAAACACATTTATGGAGATAGGGTTAGCATGATGTGGGACGTTTTATTCTACAAGCTTGAAAAACTTAGAGCCAATAGGGAAATCTGCCTCAGCTGAGTAGTTATCCCTATCACCATGGGCAGCTCCGGTTTAATTAAGATGAATAGGAGTCTCCGAGAAGGCACAAATAAACTACTCAGGTTTATCCGTAATATAAGAACCCAACCAACATTGGCGGCACCATGTTGTGTAGTTCCTACTAATCTGCAGGATCTGCACGTTTGTTGGATAACATAAACTTTGGGCGAGGTACCTAGACGGATTCCGGACATTCCCGCAGGATATGTTGGCCTAGAGACCAGCTAGCTTACAGTGCCACTATAAGCCCCCCTAACCCATCCAGGGTCCAAATGGTTTCTGGCAACCACTGAACATGACAACCCCGACCCCTCAGGAATCATGGTAACAGATCCAAAACCTTTCCACTTGTCACCCATGCTTACTCTTTCTCAGAGTATACAGAAAATACACACTGGGACTTTTTCAATATATTTATTGAACCAACGTTATTCTTGTATAGAATACAAGAGCTGCGATAATCAGTAGACAAAAGCAGATGAAGGTGATTACAAGCACCTGAAGAGTAAATAGCAGATACAGTTCCACCATGGTGCTAGGACAGTATATATATGCAGGCACATAATACAAGGTAGTAATCAGTCATACTCCGACTATGCAATCCCTACTCTGTGCATGTCTAGAGTGTGTGTTGGTGTACAGCCAAGAATCCCCCCTTGAGATGATCCAACCCCATTACCTGGTGGGAGAGAATGTAGGACCCAATCTTGGTCACAAATTGGACAGCCCTTCTGGAGATGTCAGGTAGCTGTCATGCGAAGACACAGAATACATGGACCCTCAATGTCAGCTGAAGCGCCTCCTCATCCACTAATCCTCTGAGATGCTTATATAATAAAAAATATCCTTGGGATGTACGTACAGATTAGCAATGTTATGGATATGTAGAAAGTCCTGTCGCCCGTGGAATGAAGATACAATTACATTTGTACATCGTGCATAAAGGCCTTGTACTCGGTGTTCGAGGCATCGTGATAGTGTTGTGCAAAGCCATATGTGTAAACAGAATTAGCTTTAGAGAAAGGAATCCAACATTGTGACACACACGAATATGTGCAAAAGGTCACAGCAATAATGTTATTGTGCAGAAAATAGGACAATGTAAGAAAATGTGAAGCTTTGTTACATGGGCCTAACTCGGCGCGGACATCTCTTCTACTGGGATCAAAGACATATTTTAATAATAATATCCATCTCTCATGACGTGGTCAGTAACATCAGTGATGACATCTCAAATGACATCACTGATGACATCATCCAGTGATTGTGAGTGTTTTCTAAGTATTTATGAGTGTTAATCATATAAATTAAGGTACTACAAAAGTTAAATTAGTATATTTTGCGTACAACTAATGATTGATACTATTTCTAACATATATTAGGTGAGTGGCTATGTGACTGTGTTTCTGTGTGTGAGTTCATGTCTGAGTGGCTGTATGCGTTTGTGAGTGACTGCATGGGTGAATATGTGGGTGTGTTAGTAGCTGTATGGGTAAATAAACAGATGTGTGAGTGGCTGTATTGGTGAGTGAGTGGATGTCTGAGTGACTGTATGGGTGTGTTAGTGGGTATGTGATTGGCTGTATGAGTGAGTGAGTATATGGTTAACTGAGTGGGTGTGTGAGTGGCTTTATTTGACAGAGTGTCGGTGTGAGGGACTATATAGGTGAGTGAGTAGATATAGGAGTGCGTGTATGGATGTGTGAATAAGTTGTTGTTGTTGTTGTATTGCTTTATTTCGATATAAAAACATATCATAAAAGCATTGCATTACAGTATAACAATTTGGTAAAAACATTTAACATTTGGTATTAAAAAAGAAGCTTCGGAAACAAATTGGCAATACAAAAAATCAAGAAGCTACAAATAGGCATAGCTTTGCAAAGGCAGGTTATTAGCCAGATCATAAAACTCATACAAAAAAGGGACTCTACTGAATTAATAGCATCTTTGCAGACCTTATTCGCCAAACCCAACCCAAGAATTTTGCCATACAACAGGCTAAAAAGGGTCTGGCATCAGAACATAGAATGCGTAGGGCTACCAAATGTGATCTGGTACCCAAGCTCTTACATAGTGGCTTGAGCCATCTCGACCTGGGGGCCGCATACGCATAGCACTCGAACAGCAAATGGGCGATAGACTCTACCTTTGAGACACAAAAGGGGCAATATGGTATAGTTTGCAATGGTGGTTTCCAAGTGGAAGTAAACAGCCCCACAGGCAGGACTCCCACCCTGAATTTAAAATACAATGATCTATCTCCAGGGTTGTGGATCAGGTCCAGGTAAGGTTCTCTAAGTGGGAGCTCCTTAATTAAAAGAAACTGAGCAGCCGATTTGCAAAGGTTAGGGTTGCACCTTCTCACATTAGCCGCCCACAACCAATAGACCTTCTTTAACGTTTGCTTAGGAGGAGCTGTTTTATTAACCCATGCATCGCCTAGACCCAATTCATGAAGGAGACGCTTAACCTCCTTGAGCCAAATAACTTTATGCCAGCTCGGAGAGGATAGGAGTTCTCGTAGGGCGTCGGCATAGCTACACAATTCTGGAACATTCCATATCCTTGCCCACAGTAGAAGGGGACGAAGCCTAGCTTGCTCACCTATAGGGTGTGTGCCTGCATCAAGCAGGAGGGGGAGTGTAGGGGTACTGTGGGGTAACTTCATGAGATCTTTATGGAAGTTGTTTTCGAGGCAAGTTAGACAGTCAACTCTCTGAACACCCCACAGTTCCGCGCCATACAAAGCTGCACTCACCACCCTTGCCCTATAGATGTCCAGAAGTGCCCCAATAGGTTTAATAGATGAGGCACGTTGTTCTTTGAGCAAAGCCCCTGCAACCCTTTTATGGGTCAGAAACACCTTATGATGGTGTGCCTTCCAACTCATAGTGTCGCAGAGTCTTATACCCAAGTAGTCAAACTCTTTGACTCTTTCGAGTGGAACAAGGTCCAGAGCAGGGGGGAAGACAGATTTCCTAGGGGGGTTAATGACAAGGAATTTGGTCTTGCTTATATTTATGGAAAGGCCCCTGTTATCGCAGAAGCCCTTGAATCTAGAAAGCAACTTTTGGATGCCCGATGGAGATTTAGGGATCAGAAGGGTGTCATCAGCAAATAGGAGCGTTGGTATCTTCCTACCCGCCAGGGAAGGTGCGTCAGATGGTTCCTGAAGGAGATGCTCCACCACTCCGTTCACATAAAGCGAGAACAGAGTGGGGGCCAGCACACAACCCTGGCGAACGCCCCTATCTACAGGGATACGAGATGTTTTTTCTCCCTGGAGACCCCATCTGATCTGGGCAAAATTGCTTTCATGAAACTTAATAAGCAAGGCCAATAAATAAGGGGGTATGCCCAACCCATCCAGGACTTTCCACAACTGAGCCCGCGGGACCAGATCGAAAGCAGTTCGCAAGTCTATAAAGACTAGATACAAGCTGCCTCCTCCCAGTACCACCACTTTCCAGTATAACATTAAAAAGCGGAATGTCTGCTCAATTGTGCCTGTCCCTGATCTAAAACCCGCCTGGAAATCTGACAGAACCTGATTGTCCTCCACCCACTGCAAGATCCTACCCAATACCACTTTGCCCGTAACTTTTTGGGTTGAGTCAAGCAGGCTAATTGGGCGATAATTTGCTGGGTCGTCCCGACTGCCCTTCTTAAAAATAGGGACGACCTCTGCGCCCCGCCAGGAGTCAGGGAGAGGGGCTCCCAGGACAGCTGCATTCAGGAGTGAAGCAATTAATCTACTCCACATTAGTGGGTATAACTTCAACAAGTCACCCGGAATTCCATCTGGGCCTGCAGCCTTATTGGTTACAATGCACTTAATCGCCCATTCAACTTCCTTAACACTAAAGGGACAGTCATTAGTTGTGGTAGTGGCTATGGCTGGGGGACTGACCAAGGGACCCATGCTTAATTGAGGTTCACCCAATGGGATAGAGTAAAGCTTGGAAAAATGAACAAACCAAACGTCACCAGGAATGTTACAGGTAAGTTGAAGATCAATGGGCTTGTTCCTAGCTCTCAATAAATCCCAAAACCCCTTGGAGTCTTTCATAGAGCTCGCCTCGGATAGTTCCCTCCAAAATTTGTAATCATGTGCCTCCTTGGCCATTGCCATAGTTTTCTTATAAGATTGCCTCGCAGATCTAACGTTGGCTGTGTCCTTGGTCTTCACTGCGGAAATGAGCGCCCCCTTAGCAGCCCGACATTCAGTTGAATACCACTTGTCTCTTGACTTGGAAAGGCCTTTCGCTGTGACCCTCACACTGGTATGGGGAATAAAAAACAAATCACTAACAGCAGCAGTAGTTTCTGTAAATATCGTTATGACATCTGCAGTGTTGATTCCCGGTTCATCTAGGCGTAAACCCACCGCTGACATTATGGACCCTGCTTGTGCCATCCTTTCCTCATCCATTGCTGCTTTGGCCCATTTCAAGCGCCTGCCACAGTTGGAGGGAACAACTTCATGAGATGTTTTCCACAAGTGGGCAGACTTATCTGGCTTCCTGACATACCAAGGCGGGATGAGGGTTAAGGATAGGGGGTTGTGGTCACTATCACAGGATGGTATGACTTCCATGTCTTGCAGGAATGGCCACAGGTTGTAGTTCAACATAGTGTAATCTATTCTGGAAGTGTGTCCGATTCTATTATAGGTATGGACACCCATAGGGTCGGATTTAGATCGACCATTGGTTGGTCTCAGATCGTGTTCCATACAGAGTGCGTTGATGTCTATCGCACTCTGGGACCATTTGCGAATTGGATCAAGAGTCAGAATAGGGATGCCTCTCCTTGTGTCCTCATCCCATGAGTCAAGAATGTCCTCCCTCGCGAGTGGCTCAAAACAACAATTAAAATCACCTGCAAGGAGGACATAGGAGTCAGTGCTACAAGCACTTAATTCACCATTTAGCCCTGTGGCAGAAAGCGATGATGCCCCACCCCTAGCCCCCCTTAAATAGAGATTAAAAACCTCTAGCTTCCTTCCCCCTTGGCAGCGTATGGATATCCTCTGCAGGTCTGGGGAATGAGTGAACTTTTGGCTTACGCTTAGACCAAGTGCGATGCTGACCCATATTAAAAGGCCGCCGGACGGGCGACCCTTGCAACCTAGAGGTTGAGATGCTGGGACAAAGTAGGATGTAAATCCCACTCTGTGCCTGGGTTCAAGGCACCAGGTTTCTTGCAAAAGACAGATGTTATAGGAGTCCAAAAAAACATTCCACTCAGGGATGTCGAAGTTACGGGCAAGTCCTGCCACATTCCAACTTAAAATTTTTATCAGAGGGTCACCTGGGATAGGAAGCCTTGGCGATTTATCAACACCAGCCGGAGTGCGTGCAGGGGTGACCGGCCCTACAGCCGCTATGGGTAACCTTTGGGGAAACGTGGCCTGCTGTTGGTTGGGAGCCCTTATAGCACCAGTTGAATTCTCATCTGTGAAAGAGATCTGCATGGGTAGCAAGGGGGTCATAGGCGGTGGGACCAGCAAGTGTATTGCAACATGGGATTCTAGGGAAATCGGAGTGGGCAATCCCTCCTCTATAGATGGTGCGTCTAGAATTTCTTCCAGAACTGGGTATGTAGTAAGACTCTGTTCAGACAATGAAGGGAGATTATCAATGGGCCCTCGGACCAGGGGTAGGGAGGCCTTTGCCAATACATCAGTGTTAGGTTGCCTTGCAAGTCAATCTACCTCCTCAAGGCAACCAAACCTGTTCGAGGTAGAAAGGCCACTCCAGCACGCAAGAGGATCTTGATAAATAGTGGGGTGGCTCCTCCATGCGTGACGCTGCACTAAGGACCAATCATTTTTCCGTGTGTTTATGGGGAGTGGCGGATAGAAGAAAGACAAAGGCCTGGGTATGACACGAGAACCTTCAGAGGTGGGGCAGGAGCAAATGTGGTGTGCTGTAAGTGTGTCCTCAAAGGTCACCACTATGCAGTCCCCAACCACGGTTTTCTTTGTAGGGCCCACCCAGGGGACACGACGCACCATCAGGACTCTGCTCTTCCGACCATTAGGAATTGGGCGGTTCGCATTGAGCCAATGCATTGTCTTATCTTGACTTGGAAAGGCCTTTCGCTGTGACCCTCACACTGGTATGGGGAATAAAAAACAAATCACTAACAGCAGCAGTAGTTTCTGTAAATATCGTTATGACATCTGCAGTGTTGATTCCCGGTTCATCTAGGCGTAAACCCACCGCTGACATTATGGACCCTGCTTGTGCCATCCTTTCCTCATCCATTGCTGCTTTGGCCCATTTCAAGCGCCTGCCACAGTTGGAGGGAACAACTTCTGAGATGTTTTCCACAAGTGGGCAGACTTATCTGGCTTCCTGACATACCAAGGCGGGATGAGGGTTAAGGATAGGGGGTTGTGGTCACTATCACAGGATGGTATGACTTCCATGTCTTGCAGGAATGGCCACAGGTTGTAGTTCAACATAGTGTAATCTATTCTGGAAGTGTGTCCGATTCTATTATAGGTATGGACACCCATAGGGTCGGATTTAGATCGACCATTGGTTGGTCTCAGATCGTGTTCCATACAGAGTGCGTTGATGTCTATCGCACTCTGGGACCATTTGCGAATTGGATCAAGAGTCAGAATAGGGATGCCTCTCCTTGTGTCCTCATCCCATGAGTCAAGAATGTCCTCCCTCGCGAGTGGCTCAAAACAACAATTAAAATCACCTGCAAGGAGGACATAGGAGTCAGTGCTACAAGCACTTAATTCACCATTTAGCCCTGTGGCAGAAAGCGATGATGCCCCACCCCTAGCCCCCCTTAAATAGAGATTAAAAACCTCTAGCTTCCTTCCCCCTTGGCAGCGTATGGATATCCTCTGCAGGTCTGGGGAATGAGTGAACTTTTGGCTTACGCTTAGACCAAGTGCGATGCTGACCCATATTAAAAGGCCGCCGGACGGGCGACCCTTGCAACCTAGAGGTTGAGATGCTGGGACAAAGTAGGATGTAAATCCCACTCTGTGCCTGGGTTCAAGGCACCAGGTTTCTTGCAAAAGACAGATGTTATAGGAGTCCAAAAAAACATTCCACTCAGGGATGTCGAAGTTACGGGCAAGTCCTGCCACATTCCAACTTAAAATTTTTATCAGAGGGTCACCTGGGATAGGAAGCCTTGGCGATTTATCAACACCAGCCGGAGTGCGTGCAGGGGTGACCGGCCCTACAGCCGCTATGGGTAACCTTTGGGGAAACGTGGCCTGCTGTTGGTTGGGAGCCCTTATAGCACCAGTTGAATTCTCATCTGTGAAAGAGATCTGCATGGGTAGCAAGGGGGTCATAGGCGGTGGGACCAGCAAGTGTATTGCAACATGGGATTCTAGGGAAATCGGAGTGGGCAATCCCTCCTCTATAGATGGTGCGTCTAGAATTTCTTCCAGAACTGGGTATGTAGTAAGACTCTGTTCAGACAATGAAGGGAGATTATCAATGGGCCCTCGGACCAGGGGTAGGGAGGCCTTTGCCAATACATCAGTGTTAGGTTGCCTTGCAAGTCAATCTACCTCCTCAAGGCAACCAAACCTGTTCGAGGTAGAAAGGCCACTCCAGCACGCAAGAGGATCTTGATAAATAGTGGGGTGGCTCCTCCATGCGTGACGCTGCACTAAGGCCCAATCATTTTTCCGTGTGTTTATGGGGAGTGGCGGATAGAAGAAAGACAAAGGCCTGGGTATGACACGAGAACCTTCAGAGGTGGGGCAGGAGCAAATGTGGTGTGCTGTAAGTGTGTCCTCAAAGGTCACCACTATGCAGTCCCCAACCACGGTTTTCTTTGTAGGGCCCACCCAGGGGACACGACGCACCATCAGGACTCTGCTCTTCCGACCATTAGGAATTGGGCGGTTCGCATTGAGCCAATGCATTGTCTTATTCTTCAGGGACCAGTAGTTCTCGTAGTGACCGTTTTCGATCTGGGAGACGCCCGTCAAAACAACCACATAATCATTGGCCTCTGGGGGAAGATCGATGTAGCCCCCTCTAAAATTATTCTTAACAGGAGGGGCCCGAGAGTGTTGGGGGCGAACTTCACTAGGGGGAAGTCTAGGAAGAGGGCCTATAATAGGCTTTAAGGATGGTTGGGGGGAGGGACGGACGGGAACCTTAGATTTAGGAATAGCAGTAACTTGGTTCACACCCAGGGTTCGTGGCTTAGGAACCGGGCGTCCAGGCGCTGGTATGGGGGGAGGGGGATGTGATGCTTGTGGTACTGGGTCCTCTACACCGAAACCCTGGTTTTCAAGACTTCTCAAGCCAAGAGTAGCCAGAGCGATAATGCTTATTTCCATCTCCAGCAAGCTGTTTTCGATGCATGAGAGTCTGAGAGCAAGGGGGGAAAGAAGTTTCTTCAATGTTTCCCAAACTATACCTATAAATTCCCCATCCTGCCCTTCCCGACCCTCACCATGTGTGCCCCCATCCTGAGCAATATTAGTAGTAGAAGCAGGATCTGACCCCTCAATGGCCCCCTCTCGATGTGGCTGTTCCCTGAGAATGGTCCCTTCTGTTACATTAGGTAGTAGTAAGCTGGGCAATTTCGATTTCTGGACCACCGCAACTCTTGCCTTCTTACGATAGTAAGTATACCGGGAAATCCTTTTCCTTTTGGGTAGGTTGCCCTTGCTAGTATTGATCTTAGATGAGCCAAAAATTACCGGGGCAGGGAAGTTAGGGCTGGCATCATGTTTGCCTTTGTGTAAGTTTAAGGATGCCGGGTTGGAAAAATTAAAACTGACATTCTGCATGGAAGTTAACACAGGTGAATTCAGAGCACCTGCGTCGTCAACAACTGGCCCTGGGGCTGGAAAAGGGGGTTGTGAAATCGGAACCTGATGGACTTCTGCCTGCAAGACTAGAGAACTAGAAGGGGCGGGTCGCTCCGGGGTAACAGCAGAAGCTATGTGGCCCAATGAAGATTTTTTTGAGATTGCAATCACCTCCGATAGTCTTCTTGCGGCGGCCAATTCTAGGGAGACACGAGTCTGCAATTTGGAAATTTCTTGGTCAATCGCAAGATTAGTACGAGTGATGAAATCATCCATTGGACCACTAATTAATGAGCCTCCCTTAACAGCCTTACTACGAGTTAACCTAGTACACATAGTGAGGCAGAAACAGGGACCGGGGTAAACCTCCAAATACAATGCAAAAGATGACGAATTAAAACCCAATTAGTCAGTGATGAGAGATGGGCGAAAGAGGGTGGGCCAGTCCAGTCCTCTTCAGACCTCGAACGGCCTCAAACGGCCCGCTCTTAGCCCGGTCTTCGCCCGAGCTGCGTCCCGCGCTGCGGGAGTTTGAGGTTATGATATAGGGGGCGGGTTAGGCGAGGGGGCGGGCCGGCAGGGAGAGCGGACCGGATGCTGGTACACGGTCTGGCAGGGACTCCTGGTTCTTGGAGTTCCCTGCACGCTCGCAGCCCCGCCGAGCCTCTCACCTACCTCGCCTCGCAGGACCTCCCCTTTGGATGCTCCACGCACACACCAGGACGCTGCGGCACCCGCGGAGCGGGTGCGGCGAGGTAAGGGCTTGTTCCGCTGGTGTCTCGCTGATGGCCCGCTGTGAAATCCGATGTGCCTCCGTTAGTGAAAAAGAACTGTGTCCCAGGGAGGGGAGTAGAAAAGTGCCTTAAATGACCAGAGGGAGGCGAGGGGCGGGCCGGCAGGGAGAGCGGACCGGATGCTGGTACACGGTCTGGCAGGGACTCCTGGTTCTTGGAGTTCCCTGCACGCTCGCAGCCCCGCCGAGCCTCTCACCTACCTCGCCTCGCAGGACCTCCCCTTTGGATGCTCCACGCACACACCAGGACGCTGCGGCACCCGCGGAGCGGGTGCGGCGAGGTAAGGGCTTGTTCCGCTGGTGTCTCGCTGATGGCCCGCTGTGAAATCCGATGTGCCTCCGTTAGTGAAAAAGAACTGTGTCCCAGGGAGGGGAGTAGAAAAGTGCCTTAAATGACCAGAGGGAGGCGAGGGGCGGGCCGGCAGGGAGAGCGGACCGGATGCTGGTACACGGTCTGGCAGGGACTCCTGGTTCTTGGAGTTCCCTGCACGCTCGCAGCCCCGCCGAGCCTCTCACCTACCTCGCCTCGCAGGACCTCCCCTTTGGATGCTCCACGCACACACCAGGACGCTGCGGCACCCGCGGAGCGGGCGCGCGAGGTAAGGGCTTGTTCCGCTGGTGTCTCGCTGATGGCCCGCTGTGAAATCCGATGTGCCTCCGTTAGTGAAAAAGAACTGTGTCCCAGGGAGGGGAGTAGAAAAGTGCCTTAAATGACCAGAGGGAGGCGAGGGGCGGGCCGGCAGGGAGAGCGGACCGGATGCTGGTACACGGTCTGGCAGGGACTCCTGGTTCTTGGAGTTCCCTGCACGCTCGCAGCCCCGCCGAGCCTCTCACCTACCTCGCCTCGCAGGACCTCCCCTTTGGATGCTCCACGCACACACCAGGACGCTGCGGAACCCGCGGAGCGGGTGCGGCGAGGTAAGGGCTTGTTCCGCTGGTGTCTCGCTGATGGCCCGCTGTGAAATCCGATGTGCCTCCGTTAGTGAAAAAGAACTGTGTCCCAGGGAGGGGAGTAGAAAAGTGCCTTAAATGACCAGTGGGAGGCGAGGGGCGGGCCGGCAGGGAGAGCGGACCGGATGCTGGTACACGGTCTGGCAGGGACTCCTGGTTCTTGGAGTTCCCTGCACGCTCGCAGCCCCGCCGGGCCTCTCACCTACCTCGCCTCGCAGGACCTCCCCTTTGGATGCTCCAGCACACACCAGGACGCTGCGGCACCCGCGGAGCGGGTGCGGCGAGGTACGGGCTTGTTCCGCTGGTGTCTCGCTGATGGCCCGCTGTGAAATCCGATGTGCCTCCGTTAGTGAAAAAGAACTGTGTCCCAGGGAGGGGAGTAGAAAAGTGCCTTAAATGACCAGAGGGAGGCGAGGGGCGGGCCGGCATGGAGAGCGGACCGGATGCTGGTACACGGTCTGGCAGGGACTCCTGGTTCTTGGAGTTCCCTGCACGCTCGCAGCCCCGCCGAGCCTCTCACCTACCTCGCCTCGCAGGACCTCCCCTTTGGATGCTCCACGCACACACCAGGACGCTGCGGCACCCGCGGAGCGGGTGCGGCGAGGTAAGGGCTTGTTCCGCTGGTGTCTCGCTGATGGCCCGCTGTGAAATCCGATGTGCCTCCGTTAGTGAAAAATAACTGTGTCCCAGGGAGGGGAGTAGAAAAGTGCCTTAAATGACCAGAGGGAGGCGAGGGGCGGGCCGGCAGGGAGAGCGGACCGGATGCTGGTACACGGTCTGGCAGGGAATCCTGGTTCTTGGAGTTCCCTGCACGCTCGCAGCCCCGCCGAGCCTCTCACCTACCTCGCCACGCAGGACCTCCCCTTTGGATGCTCCACGCACACACCAGGACGCTGCGGCACCCGCGGAGCGGGTGCGGCGAGGTAAGGGCTTGTTCCGCTGGTGTCTCGCTGATGGCCCGCTGTGAAATCCGATGTGCCTCCGTTAGTGAAAAAGAACTGTGTCCCAGGGAGGGGAGTAGAAAAGTGCCTTAAATGACCAGAGGGAGGCGAGGGGCGGGCCGGCAGGGAGAGCGGACCGGATGCTGGTACACGGTCTGGCAGGGACTCCTGGTTCTTGGAGTTCCCTGCACGCTCGCAGCCCCGCCGAGCCTCTCACCTACCTCGCCTCGCAGGAACTCCCCTTTGGATGCTCCACGCACACACCAGGACGCTGCGGCACCCGCGGAGCGGGTGCGGCGAGGTAAGGGCTTGTTCCGCTGGTGTCTCGCTGATGGCCCGCTGTGAAATCCGATGTGCCTCCGTTAGTGAAAAAGAACTGTGTCCCAGGGAGGGGAGTAGAAAAGTGCCTTAAATGACCAGAGGGAGGCGAGGGGCGGGCCGGCAGGGAGAGCGGACCGGATGCTGGTACACGGTCTGGCAGGGACTCCTGGTTCTTGGAGTTCCCTGCACGCTCGCAGCCCCGCCGAGCCTCTCACCTACCTCGCCTCGCAGGACCTCCCCTTTGGATGCTCCACGCACACACCAGGACGCTGCGGTACCCGCGGAGCGGGTGCGGCGAGGTAAGGGCTTGTTCCGCTGGTGTCTCGCTGATGGCCCGCTGTGAAATCCTATGTGCCTCCGTTAGTGAAAAAGAACTGTGAATAAGTATGTAAGTGGTTGTGTGGGTGTGTGAGTAGCTCTGTTGAAAGGCTTCATGGGTGAGTGAATTTTGTAGCGCTCTCTAAGATTTTACGGAATCTGGAATTAAATTCAGATATAGAGGAGGAGATAGGGATCCTCATTGGGGGGGGATTTTAATGCGAAAATTTCAAAGAACTATCGGTCTGAGGGAAAAAACCTAGATCAAGCAGAACGAAGGGGCATCGAATTAGAAAATATGCTAACTGAGCACATCCTCGGTAACGCCTTGAATGAAGGTTACACTTCTAGCATTCATTGTGCCCCTACGTTTAGAGGCAGAGATTGCTCCTCAACCATTGATTTTATTTTCATATCCCCCCACTTAATAGACCGAATAACAAAGTCCACAGTGTTGGAAACATAATTTGGAAACCACAATCCTCTTATAGTCACCTTGCATCTAGGGCCTAACCCAGTATATGCTAATTTAAATGGCGCTAGGGACATTACACCCTCGGGAGATGGCCTGGGATTAAAATGGAGGGGAGTTGATAGTGGGACCATATTAGAAAATGTGAAAAAGGAACATCCCCACCTAATCTCCTCCTGTTTATCCTCTGATGGGAATCCCCTCAGGATAATCGCGGACTTTGGCAAATTATGTCTTGTTATAAAAACCTGTTTATAGGTCCCATTGCCAAAGAAAGAGAAAGACCCGAGGTGGTTTGACTCCGCCAGTTCATTGGCAAACAGGGCATTGCGTAAGGCACTAACTAATAAGCCCAGATGCACAACAGAGGTACAGGCGGCTAGGAAATATTACAAACTTAAAATAGCTGAACGGAAAGCTGCATTACTGACGGAGCAGTGGGAGTCACTGGTTGGAAGTGCAAACCAGAAGAGCAGTGGTCCCTTCTGGACTGCCATCAGGAAAATGCGAGACATGGGCAAACAACTAAATGTAATTAGCTGTATTATAACCAGCAGTGTTTGGGAGGCCCATTTTTCCATAATATATGCTCCAACAACAAGCTTTGTTCCTGGTCAACTGTGTTGCCTACAGTTTGGTCTCCATGAGGTAGAAGTAGCCATCAGTCAGAGCCTTGGCAACAAGGCTCCTGGTCCGGATGGACTCCCTTTAGATGTTATTAAGTTTAGTCCGGATCTATGGGCACCGATTCTTCTTAATGTTTTTAATAGTCTGCCCTCTGTGCCCACGATACTTGGTCCACGAGCACCATAGTTCCAATCTTAAAAAAGGGCGATAGATCAGATCCGGTCAATTATCGTCCTATTTCACTTTTGGACAACACTTTAAAAATCCTGGGGCGAGTCCTTTATAACAGGATTTTGGAGTGGACAGAAGATAGTGACTTATTGGACCCCTGTCAGATGGGATTCAGGAGCAAGGTGGGCACGGTGGAGCAATGTTTGAATTTGAAGTTAACATCGCTTGATCGTCCCCTATTTACCTTGCATTCATGGATCTTTCATCCGCCTTCGATCTAGTCAACAGATCCAAACTATGGTCCATCCTTTTGGACTACGGACTGGACGAAGCTCTTGTTAATTTCTTGGCCTATCTCCATACTGACCTTAAGGCACAGGTCAGGATCGGGACAGGTGGGGAAGTATCAGGACCTATTAAATATGTAGGGGGGTAATACAGGGGTGCGTTTTAGCACCCCTGCTTTTTATCATTTATATCGATGGCCTAGCTAAATCCCTAAAACAAGTGACTACAGATGTGCCAATTATCCAGGGACAACCATTACCAGTTTTACTATACGCAGATGATGCGGTTCTTATGAGCCGCACACCTAATGCCCTCCGCTTACTTATCAAAACTTTTGTTCAATATATGGAGGGCTTAGACCTGCGTGTGAATTTAAAAAAATCTTTTATTATGGCATGTGGGCCTGGGAAGCGGAAGCTCAACACTATACATGTAGGGACAGATAAATTAGAATCTGTGAACACATTCCCATACTTAGGGTTGGTTTTCGCTGCGAACGGCTCATGGAATGGGCATTTGGCCCACGCCACGGGCAAGTTCTCGAAAGCCACCAATTCTATTTTGAGCTTGTCACGCCCAAAGAAAATAGGCGCCACTAGAGCTATTTTAAAAATGTTTAAGCTACAGTGTGTACCTGTAGCAACATATGGGGCAGAGGTTTGGGGTCAGGGACAAGTCCTAGCATTCAACGAGAGGAAAACCGGTTCTGTAGAAGAATGCTGGGCGCCCCAATCTCATCCTCTGAGTTCATTTGTCATAAGGAATTAAACCTACCTTATACTTGTGATTTTATCAGAACTAGACCAGCTCTATTCTGGATTAGGATCTGGAGGAACAATTCAGCTGTCCTAACAAAGGATATTATAAAAGACTGTCTTAAATGCGAACAGGGCTTAGCTATCCCCTGGCTCGCGGGAGTTTCAGAGACATTGCATGCTATGGGTAGGGGAGATCTTTTCTCCGATCCACTTAGGATCGAGTCTAAAGATAAGAACGAGGTCAAACAAGCTCTATATGCATTTTATAACTCAGAAAGAATGGGAAGGGAAACACTTAAATCCACCGTTGCGACATACATGGGGAATGAATTGTGTAGACAACCACTTCCATCCTATCTCACTCTCCCCATGACCAACTGGGAAAGATCATTGTTATTACGCCTTAGGGCGGGCTCTGTGAAATTTTTATTGGGTTTCCCTTTGGGTTATTATCATACAGCACACTATAACCCATGTCCGTGCGACGGTACAAGTACACAGAATGATTTGCACTTCCTATTTTTCTGCAAATTGTATTTAAAGTATATCAACTGGTTTTTAACTCCATATTTTAGAAAAAGAAGACCTCTCTCTTTAGGGGAGTCTTATTTAATGTTGCTTTCACTGGATACAGATGAACTAACTTTTCGCACAAGCACTTTTTTGAGACTGATATCTCGCGTACGCAAAATGATGGAAAATCCCTAAAAATGTGACCTATGAGAGCTGTAACAAAATTTTTTGATTATGATCACTGTAAATTGATTTATTTATGAAATGGTACTGTTTGTTTTTATTGTTGTACTTTTATGGATTTTATGAAATTCGAATAAAGGTCTTTTGAATTGAATTGAATTGAGTGAGTATATGGGTAACTGAGTGGGTGTGTGAGTGGCTTTATTTGACAGAGTGTCGGTGTGAGGGACTATATAGGTGAGTGAGTAGATATAGGAGTGCGTGTATGGATGTGTGAATAAGTATGTACGTGGTTGTGTGAGTAGCTCTGTTGAATGGCTTCATGGGTGAGTGAGTGGGTGTGGAAAACCTCACCGGGAATCCTTGCCTCGCCACGGAACTTTGCATCATCTGAATCCAGCCTGCTGAGCCGTTCCTGCTCGCCGGACCCGCTGCGCGGGTCCCGCTTCGCGGACTCAGGCGGCTGTGGGATACTCGCTAGGGGCTTCGTTTGGACACCGGCAGGGCTGCGAGGGTAGAGCGGGTGGACTCAAACTCCCAGGAGTCCCCGCGCGCCCGTTGTCAGCTGGGCTGCTCTCCCTGCCGGACACGCCCCCAACCTAACAACATTTAAGCGCCTCCAGCCCGCACAGGAGTGGAAAACCTCACCGGGAATCCTTGCCTCGCCACGGAACTTTGCATCATCTGAATCCAGCCTGCTGAGCCGTTCCTGCTCGCCGGCGGGTGTGGGATACTCGCTAGGGGCTTCGTTTGGACACCGGCAGGGCTGCGAGGGTAGAGCGGGTGGACTCAAACTCCCAGGAGTCCCCGCGCGCCCGTTGTCAGCTGGGCTCCTCTCCCTGCCGGACACGCCCCCAACCTAACAACATTTAAGCGCCTCCAGCCCGCACAGGAGTGGAAAACCTCACCGGGAATCCTTGCCTCGCCACGGAACTTTGCATCATCTGAATCCAGCCTGCTGAGCCGTTCCTGCTCGCCGGACCCGCTGCGCGGGTCCCGCTTCGCGGTCTCAGGCGGCTGTGGGATACTCGCTAGGGGCTTCGTTTGGACACCGGCAGGGCTGCGAGGGTAGAGCGGGTGGACTCAAACTCCCAGGAGTCCCCGCGCGCCCGTTGTCAGCTGGGCTCCTCTCCCTGCCGGACACGCCCCCAACCTAACAACATTTAAGCGCCTCCAGCCCGCACAGGAGTGGAAAACCTCACCGGGAATCCTTGCCTCGCCACGGAACTTTGCATCATCTGAATCCAGCCTGCTGAGCCGTTCCTGCTCGCCGGACCCGCTGCGCGGGTCCCGCTTCGCGGACTCAGGCGGCTGTGGGATACTCGCTAGGGGCTTCGTTTGGACACCGGCAGGGCTGCGAGGGTAGAGCGGGTGGACTCAAACTCCCAGGAGTCCCCGCGCGCCCGTTGTCAGCTGGGCTCCTCTCCCTGCCGGACACGCCCCCAACCTAACAACATTTAAGCGCCTCCAGCCCGCACAGGAGTGGAAAACCTCACCGGGAATCCTTGCCTCGCCACGGAACTTTGCATCATCTGAATCCAGCCTGCTGAGCCGTTCCTGCTCGCCGGACCCGCTGCGCGGGTCCCGCTTCGCGGACTCAGGCGGCTGTGGGATACTCGCTAGGGGCTTCGTTTGGACACCGGCAGGGCTGCGAGGGTAGAGCGGGTGGACTCAAACTCCCAGGAGTCCCCGCGCGCCCGTTGTCAGCTGGGCTCCTCTCCCTGCCGGACACGCCCCCTCGGTCACCCTTGTGCTTCTTTAAGAGGAGTAGTCTTTCCCGCTGCGCGGGAGCGCGCGGGAGTGCGCCGGGAGAAGCCCGGGACAAGGGCGGGACCGTCTGTGGCCGTCCGGGGCCGGACGAGGTTGGGTTGGGCCAAGAGCCCTGGTCCATTTAAATTTCATATTTATATCTAGATACCTTTGACAAACTGTACCCAGAGGCTCTAACACCTGCACATAAAAATGGCCCTGAGATCTGGTAAACAACGACTGGTGCATATTCAAACTTCACAGGGTGTTGTTTCAGGCCCCCTAGATGCTTTTATTACCAGAGCCACAGGAATACTAGAAAAAGAAATTGAACAGGTTGAGCATAGATTGTCCCTGGACCTAGTTACTGGGAAACGCTCCTCACTAGGTGCTCTGGCCTGTGCTAAAAGCCCACTAACCAATGCAGCGTTTAACTGCATTTCTACATCAAACGCTGACATAATAGTCCATGAGGATGGGGTCGAAGCAATAACACCTAGGTCACAAGAAAATACGGATCTGAACCCTGACTATAGTTTGACTAGTACAGATGGGGATAGCCTACTTAGTGAGAATGATAAGTGTACTTCGCCAGGAAACCCGCAAGTACATGTCCTTACCCTACCCAGTACCCCCGTCCCGCTACCTGTAATTCCCAAGCAGGCTTCACGAAAAAGAAAACATGTTTCAAGTCCACAGGGGGTCATGATGCAGAAACAAATTAAATTAGATCACGCAAATAGCTCCTCCCACTCCCAGTCTACTCAAGGACCCCCATTAGTGTACTGCCCATCACTGGCCCACTCTGGGTCGTCAAACACTTGTCCAACCTGTTTTAGCAGTGATGATGCCCTGTTGGCAAAAATGGAAGCAATGGTTAAATCTTTATTGCTTCCGGTTATAGAGAATACTAGGATAATGTCCGCTAAAATAGATGTCTTAGAAGCAGCTATTAATATTAATATGGACCTCCTACAAAATCTAATACCTACTGGTATAAAGTTGAGGGGCCCAAATCCAACTGGGGGAACAACTGTAAATACGGGGATAACCAAAATCAATCCGGTGGTGACACCAACTACTAATACAAACAAGAAACAACAAACGGGGGTAAAAATACCACCTGCTAGTAGAGTCCCGGCCAAAGAAACACCGAAGGCCAAACATCCATTGGCAGCCAATATTGCTCAGGGAAAAAAAGATCGAGAGAATGGTGCATCAAATCAGCAAAAAAACACCCCGGTATACACTCCTGCATTGGGAAGGGATAATAAAACCCCATATACAGACAGGAATAAGAGGACTAATAATAGAATCACACGAAACCCATTGAGAGTTAATCTGCCCCCAGAAGCGTCACAATATACTATTGTACTAACAGGAGTGGCCCCCCTTAGAGAGGGTTCTAAAGAATCTCAAATGGATTTGCGAAATAAGGTCACATTCTGGCTGAATAAACATCGCCCACTTCCCCCGTCATCCCCTACCGAAATCCTTTATGTAAGGAGAGTAGAATGGGTAGGAAAGGGCGAAAAAGATTTGGAAGGGGACTGTATTTTAGTTTCATTCAGAGATCACTGGGTAGTAGACAGAATCCAGAGGAAAGCCAGATTCGCCCGTCTGGGTGACGTTCAGACCTTACACCTTGGCTACTTCTACCCCCATATACATCAAACTAATTATATGGGCCACAACCCATGGAAAGTTAAAGGGGGAAGACCCCGAGAGCCCGCAACACACTACCCCCAATATTATCCTCCCCTTCACAACCAATTTGAGGCACTGTCAGACCTAGAATGGGTGGACTGACTACGTGCAACGACCCAGTTACCTAACTTAGTATCAGTGGAAGTCGAAGGAGTGTACACCCCTCCCACCCACATCCAACAACTAGCAAAGGAGCAACTGTTCACGTCCCATAATCCCAGGAAGCAGAGGGAGCTTGTGGGGACTAATATTACCACTTCTAATATAGAAGAAATTGGACCAACAGATACTGATCCACTGAGCCCCCATTCCTCTATCCCTGTCAGTAACAACCATGCAGAGATAGATCCACTAAACTCATATATGGTGTCTTGGAATGTTGCTGGAGCCAAGTCACGCTTGGAATCGGAGGATTGGTTGGGGTTTATAGGCAACTATGAGGTCGTATTGTTGCAGGAGACGTGGGCTACAGCTCCATTTTATATGGCTGGATACTTAAACTTTTCTAAACCTGCAATAAAAGGTACAAAGGGGCGGGCGTCTGGGGGATTAACCACATGGGTAAAACAGGCCTGGTGTTTTTCAGCTGCCGAATTGTATATAGACAATCCTGACATATTGGCTATTAGGCTGAGCAAAGCAGGGGGGCAGGACATGCTTATTATTAATATATATTCCAGAGGCCTCCCTGGCGGCCGAAGCCCCAAGTTGATTGGTGCTTTAGACACGCTATTAATGGGCTGGAATAAAGCCTCACTAATCATTATAGCAGGGGATATCAATTGTACGATTGAGCCATTGTATCTGCCGGAGGATAACTGGGGGTTTGAGGAAGACGCCACATGGATGATCCCCGAACTTTCCAACAAAATTCCAGTCAAAGCAACGGATGCCGCCCTGAACTGGACAGCTTTTTGTCTTACTTGGGGACTAAGGGCAGTGAATGGACGCACCAAATCGGACACTGAAGCTAAACCCACTTTTGACAATGGTGTGAGGAAAAGTCGGATTGATTACATCTTTATAAAAATGGAATATTGGAGTGTAATTGATGACATGGAAATCATAGTACGCCCAGAAAGTGACCATAACCCCCTGTCCCTGAAATTTAAAATGTTTGATCAGATAAGATTAGGGGAGCCTGATCCAAGGGGGCTTGGGGTTGTAACCTTGGCAAATGATCGGAGGAGAGTGAAGTGGTCACTAATTTCAAATGATGTAACGATACAGGCCGACATTGAAAATGTGGTGACAAACGCCTTAAACAACATGAGGACCGTTGCAGTTGAGCGGGGTCAGGGCGAACTAAATAAGATGATGGGCTTACATGACAAATGTTTTTCTGAACTTAAAATTATTTTATCAAAGCCATGTAAGTCAAACAGTGGGCACTCGAATTCCCTAAGAGCAAAATGGTACAATAGAGAATGTAGAGAGGCCCATAGATATCTCATTGAGCAAGTTAAATCTAGAGATTCTGGTGCAGTTAAAGAGGCCAGGAAAAGGTATAAAAAGGTGCAATGGGTGGCTAAAAAGGAATGGGAAGATGAGTTCTGGGCGGATCTTCTAGACGCCAGTAAATCAAATGACCAGACTAAATTCTGGGATATAGTCAAAAGTGGAAAGGATGGTGAGTTTCGTACTCCGTCTAACCATGTATGCCCGGAAGACTGGATTAAATATTACTCTACCCAATTTTGCCCAGTAGCCGTAGACTCCTCATCCAGACCTTCTATGCTGATGGTAACAATTCCCAGCACTACGACCCTGTCTTTTACTGAAGCAGAAGTGGAGTATGCATTAGGGTTAACAAAGAGGGGGAAGGCACCTGGTTTGGACCAAATTCCGGCAGACCTATTCAAAGCAAATATAGGCCTTTGGGTACCTTACTTAACTAGTATAGCCAATACCATAGCAGGAGGTGCTCGCATCCCCAAGACCTGGAAAGGGGCGGAGATCCTCCCCATACACAAAAAGGGCGATAGATCAAACCCTGGGAACTACCGCCCAATCAGCTTAATTGACTGCTTTCAAAAAGTGTTTGCTCGAATGATTTTGGTGAGGGTTCTTGGGTGGATGGAGCTTGAAGGAATATTGTCCCCATTACAGGCGGGCTTCAGATCTGGTATAAGTACCATTGACCAGGTCTTGAGGTTTTGTATGATTTTTTGGAAGACTGTCACACTCGGCGGTGGTACAATTTTTGCTGCTTTTATAGACCTGAAATCGGCTTTTGATTTGGTGCCGAGGGAAAAATTATGGCGGGTATTAAGGGACCTAGGAATGCCGGGGGAATTAGTGGAAATTATTATTAGACTACACAAAGATAATTTCGCTAGGGTTAGATGGGGGGCACAAGGGCAAGTTACGGACCCATTCCGAGTATCACGAGGAGTCCGTCAGGGGTGCGTTCTCGCACCCACCCTATTCTTACTCTTCATAGACCAGGTAGTGAAATTCTTCGGGTCTATCAACACGGATGCACCGTCCCTGGCGGGGACTAAATTCCCAATGCTGATCTTTGCGGACGACACCCTCCTCTTATCAAGGACGAGGGGGGGTCTGCAGAGGGCTCTAAATCACTTTGAGGAATTCTGTCACCAAAATGACCTCCAAATAAATGTAGGGAAAACTACATTTATGGTTTTCTCCAGGAAAAAACCAATACGCAGTAGTGTTCAACTTAACGGGGTTAACCTGGATCAAGTTGACACGATGACGTATCTGGGGGTCACTCTGGATTACCGTTTGTCTTGGAAGCCACAAATAGAGACTCAGCAGTTAAAATTGGCCCAATTGACTGGCTGTCTCCTGCGAGAGCAAAATAAATCTATCACCAAAAGGGTTGCCCCTGCATTACAAATTTATGATGTTAAAATTAATGCTGCAACACTCTATGGGGCTGAGCTATGGGGTTTTATGGATCTCTCAAGCTTGTATAAAACCCAGTGTAGGTTTCTTCGCAACCTAGTGGGGCTTCCCCAATCAACTCCACTAACCCCTCTTTGTCATGACATGGGTTGCCTTCCAATAACAGACATGGCAAAGTATAGAGTAGTGTCCACCTGGAGGCGTTTGTGGACTACGGAGGAGTTGGCACTCTTTGCAAAGGAGCTAACTGAGGTGAAGGCAATTGGGCGCTCAGAGCGAATACCCTGGCTTCAATCGGTGAAAAAGAGCCTTTGTGATATGGGTCTTAGCCATCTGTGGGTCTCGCCAAGTATTAACAATTTCCCCCCGAAAAAGGAATTTAAGAGTTTATTTTGGGCCTCAACTCGTCACTCGTTGGCACATGCATCAAGCTTTGATGATTTAACGGGGCGTTTTTTAAGATTCAAATTGGATCCGGCTCGTGAGATATATTGGGATCTTATCTCCAGGCCACTGGACAGAAAATTGTTCCACCAATTTCGGGTGGGCTCCTTACCCCTTAATTCCTTTACCTCATCCTGGTGCAACAATACTACCAATCTTTGTAGTTACTGCCCCGGGAGTAAGGAAACAGAGGGCCATTTTCTGTTCGCCTGCCCCCAATATAGAGAACCCCGTCTAAAATGGCTAAAACCCATTTTTAAACGCATGAAATGCAAAAAATCCTCGGATGCAATATGGGCCTTAAAAACTAATACAACTGATTTCACTGTGACATGTTTGGCCAAATATTTAGGCTGGGCATGGGTAATTAGGGCAAGAAGGAATTCAACCGCCACATGATTAAATAAAAGTGTGTAAATTGCATAGTACTTTTCAGCAAATGCCAAATATATTTTTAAGAATTGTTAAACTTAATTTCTAAGAATTGTTAAAACTTAATGTCTTGTTCACTTCTAACAAAGGTTTAATAACTTTTTAAACTGTGGATTCTAAATAGAGTCTAGATCGTTGATTATATATAGATGTAACTATTTTATAATATTCTCTGTTTTATGTAGGGACAATGAAATTGTTTTAAATGATTGTTAAAATTTGTCTTTTATGATTTTATCATCGAAATAAAGACATTAAAACCTGAAACCTGAGTGGGTGTGCGAGTGGCTATATGGATGAATAAGTAGGCGTGTGAGTGACTGTATGGGTGAGTGAGTGACTGAGTGAGTAGGTGTATGGTTGAGTGAGTGGGTGTGTGAGTTGCTCTATGGATGAGTGAATGGGTATGTGAGTGAGTGGTTGTATGGGTGTGTGAGTGGGTTTGAGTGGTTGTGTGGGTATGTGAGTGGATGTGTCAGTGGTTCTCTGGATGATTCCATACGTGATGTCATTTCAGATGTCATGAGTGATGTCACTGACCATGTCAGAAGTGATATAATATGTGAGGTCCTAAGCAGTGTGTGAGAAAATGCCATCACTCTTGCATGGTATGCCCCCATTTTTTTGCTGAATTGCTGATGTGCTTTGACTAAGTGTGCCCTGGGCTCCTGCCAATCAGGTGCCCACATCCCTGTGTGCCATGCCCACAAACCCACTGCCCTGGCATACATCAGTCACCCCTCTAGCTGGGTGCCCTATGCCAGTGGAGACGTGTGACTCAATGGTTAGAACAGCAGACCCTGATGCAGAGGTCTAGTCCGGGACCAGGGTTCAATTCCCCGCCTCGGCGGGTCTTGGGCTCAAAATTCCACGGACCTGATCATTCTTGCCTCGGTGCCTATTCCAATCATGGGTCCCACTCTGCAACTCTGGGCAATAGCTTGCTTAATCTCCACAACGGCCCTCACAACGCTAAGGATGCCTGGCCTCCACCTTGGGGGTGCCCAGGAGTGGACACCTCACAGGGAAAGCCAGGATGGGTTCCACAGCGGTATTCGTACAAGCGCCTTGAGACCCTTGCGGGTGAGTAGTGCGCTATACAAGTATCAATGTACATTTTTTTTTTTTTTTTTTAGTGGTGTGGGCACAGGTGCATGAGCACTGTGCCCCTACAGTACCCTGGGCCACTGTAAGTGCAGTGATGCCATTAAGAGTATATGGTGCTTGGAGGTTGTCATTACGAACTCCACAGCACCATAATTGCTACACTGAAGACTGACACATTTGATATCAAACTTCTCAGCACATTAAACCCACACAGATGCCAGTGTGGGATTTAATGTAAAATTCACTACAAAGGGCATCTTAGAGATGCCCCCTGAAACCTAACCTACAATCCAAGTCTTGTCTGAGAGGCTGCCTAGGCTGCCACGCAGCAGACATGTTGCTGGAGCCCTGGGTGGAGAGCTCCCTGCTCTCCTGGGCCTGCAACAATGCACATCCTGGACGAGGTGCTAGGTCTCCTCCCCCAGGATGGGCAGGGGGAAGCTTCAAAGGCATGCTGCCTTTGTGAGCTTCTCCAGGCCACTTGCTGTACTCAACAACTTGCCCCCACCAGTTCTGAAACCCACTCTGGCGGGAAGACTTGCGGGAAACCCTACATCAGGGAAGGGGGGGTCCCAGCCTGTGCCAACTTCACCCCTCAGGTGGGAGAGGCGAGGTGAAGCACGACCCGGGCTACCGCCATCTTGAGGATGGGGAGCCTTACCCACTCACAGCTAGGTACCTGCCCCCTCCCACAGGAGAGGAGCAGGATAGGGGATGTACCCACCCCAGGACAGGGACCCATTGGTCCCTGCCCTCACCCTACCTGCAACGCCCCTAAATTTAGTATTTAGGGGCACCCTGAAGATTCCTTCCTCAGATTCTGATTCAAAAACAAGAAAGAAGATCAAGAAGAAGACCCGCCTTGCAGCTGCTAACAAGAGGACGGCCCCAGCCCTACAGACCTTTCGATCCTTGAACCTGCTCCTGCTAAATCCCAGCGACTCCTGCGTGCAGCAACCTTGAAAACCCTGGAGGACCTGCCTGCCTTGACCCTCTTAAAGATTAGGACTCCCATGAGCAGTGGTACTGCTCAAACAGCAATACCCCTGGAGCCAGCCAGGAACCGCAAATCCAGCACACTCTGCACCCGCCTAGCCTGGCCTGTGCCTGAGTGAGCAAAGACCACGAGGGTGTCCCCCCGGCGACTGGAACCTGAAGTCCAGTTCCCAAAGACCTTCCTCGACGAACCAGACGACGCCTGCAGCCTCACAACCAGGGACCCCTCCCACCGCGACAAGCTGAGGGTGAGATTTCCCGATGTCAAAAGACACCCCTGCACCTGGCGCCCCACGGCCCCCTGTGCCCAACTCCTGTGTGCCTACCTATCCTCCAATACCCCAACTTACCTCTGGAAGTGTTGGTCGCTCCAGAAGAATCTCCGTCCCCGAGCCTGCAGCCTTTTTCCACTTTCCAAGATCTCCATTGAATAACATTGAGCGCCAGACGGTTAAAAAGCACCCTGCACCCAGCCGCCTGAATGCCCTTGGTAGTGCAACCTTGGCCCTAACCTACTTTTCCATTTGCCCTGAGCAAGTGAACAGGAGCCCAGCTCCCACAGCCACGTGGCCTGCTTGCCAGCAGCCACCAACCGAAGGCCCCCTGTCTCTCATTGGATAACATTGAGCCTAACTACCTCTGCACCCAGCTATCCCTGTGCCACTGAGGGTGTACCAACTGTACCTACCTGACCCTGGGGAACCCCTGAGTCTATGCCCAGAACCTAAACTCTGCCAGTTAAGTGCTTACCTAAAAGCAGATAACTCATTTTCCTTCCATAGGGTACGTTGACTGGTTTCTCTCGAAAATTCTTCTAAGTGTGGAGTTTGGAAACTTCCAAATATTCACCTAAAATCAGCCGGACAACGAATTCCGATTTACTCACCTGCAAATTGAATTTTCTTCCATAGGAAACCATTGACTGTTTTTCTGTGAAATTTCTTCTAAGTGTTGATATTTGCAAACTACAAATATTCTTTAAGAATCGTACCAACTACCAAAACAAAATTACTTACCTGTTTTAGATAGAGGTCCCAGTGCTGAACCTAGGAGTCCAGCACTGGCTTACAAAAGTAACGTGAACATACTTTACCTACAAATTGAATTTCCTTCCGTAGGTTAACATTGGTAATTTCACCTAGAAAAGTTTCTGTCAACTTTTAAAATACAATAATATTTCTTAAAGATCACTACTGTAACCAAAATGCTTTTACTTAACTGTTTACAGGACATGTCCCAGGACTTATTCTAGGATCCAGTCTTGAGGTTAGAGAAGTAATCTACAAAGTAACTAATTGCATTTAACTAGAAATTCCCATTGAGCTCAATGTTGCATTGTGCTTGAAATTGTGTTGCCTATTGCAACAAACTGTAACTATTGCATTCAAAAAGTCTATTGCCTATTTAAAAAGTATTTAACTAAAGTAACTCATCCTGAGAAAGTATATTTTGATTCCTTGTTGGTTCTAAAATACAACAACTATATCTTTTGATACAAAACAATTGGCCTAGAGTTCAGTTCTTGAGTGTGTGAGACCATTTGCTGACTGAGTGTGTACAACAAATGCTTTACACTGTCCTCTGGTACTGCCTTACTGCTCGCCCAAGCTACCACTTTAGAGAGTAAGGTTATATCTAACTTTAGCCTCTGCCGAACCTCTGGGGACTGGGGACTCTATACACACTGTACCTTACTTTGGTCCAGTATATATAGAGCCACTTTCCTACAAGTGCATAGCGGGGTGTAAGTTATAGTTAGGTTAGGACCGTTAGGTAACTATAAATGCTGAATTTCTATGGTTTTGTGTGTGTCAAATCTGAGCCTAACTATAACATTCCTATACCTTTGGTTTCTTTTTGTGAATGTCGAAAGTTTTTAAAATTATATTTCATAACCGTAACCTGTAACCTTTGAGAGTGGGTTTGTGAGTGGCTGTTTAGGTTAGTGCGTGGGTGTGTGAATGGCTAAATGGGTCTGTGAGTGGGTGTGTGAGCATTTTTGTAAGTGTGTGACTGGCTGTATGGGTGGGTAATTGGTTCTGTGGGTCTGTGTCGCTGTATGGTTTGGGAAGTAGATGTTTGTGTGCCGGTGTTGGTCTGTGAGTGGGTGTGTGAATGTCTGGGTGGGTCTGTGACTGGGTGGGTGTGTGGGTCTGTGTGTGGGTGTGATAGGGTCTGTGAGTAAGTGTGAGAGTCCCTGAGAAAGTCTGTGAGTGGGCGAATAGGAGTCTGAGTTGGTCTGCCTGTGGGTGTGATAGGGTCTAAGTGAGTCTATCATTGGGTGTGAGTGTTCAAGTGGATTGGTAAGTGGGTGTATGAGTGTCTGAATGAGCCTGTCAATGGGTGTGAGAGTGTCTGAGTGGGTCTGTGAATGTATGTGTGAGTGGTTGTCTGAGTGGTTGTGTAAGTATCCGAGTGGTTCTGTGAGTGAGTGTATGAGTTTCTGAGTGGGACTGTTAGTGCGTGTAAGAGTTTCTGAGTGGATCTGTGTATGTGTGTAAAAGTGTCTGAGTGGGTGTGTGAGTGTCTAAGTGGGTCTGTGAGTGGGTGTGAGAGGGTCTAATTGAGTCTACCAATGGGTGTGTGAGTGTATCAGTGAGTGGGTATGAGTGTCTCAGTGGGTCTGTGAGTGGGTGTAAGAGTATCTGAGTGTGTGAGTGGGTGTTCAGTGCCTCAGTGGGTTTATGAATGGATGTGACAGTGTCTCAGTGAGTCTGTCAGAGGGTGTATGAGTGTGTAAGACTGTGTGTGTATTTTTTTGGAGTATTTTCTAAACAATCAGAGGTTCCCTCATAGACCCCTATATTGCACCCATTACGTTAGAGTACCTCTATCCTGGCCCCACTTCATTACCAACTGGGGACCGTTCCCCTATATCTAAAATGGTGGCCGCAACTTTCTACTAAGGTTGCAACCAGCCAATTGTGGATTTTGCTGGTGGCGGGTGGCCTCGACGATTCCCCGAGACTCTGAATCCCTAGGTATCTACATTTCTTTTTTCTTTATTATCTCAAAAACAACTGAACGGATTAACAACAGATCACAAAGAACCAATTTTCTGGACCAAGATCTAGCTTTCTGCAAAATTTGGTATAATTCCATTGAGCGGTTCGGGCTGTATTCGTGTCTAACATCTCTATTGGACTTAACATTGCAAACACACTTTTTGTTTTACCTTCCGTTTGTCTTGGCCCCCACTTGACGAATAACCCGAAACTTTCCATGCACAACTAGACAAAGTGAGGCAGTGTTTTGGGAAAATTTTGTGAAGATCCATCAAATGGCGCCAAAGTCATAAGCAAGTCAAAACACTTTTCCTATGAAAAGTAGGTCCTAACTGTAGATACCTACTGGCACCAGGGATGGTTTGGGGAAAACCTTGCACCCTGTGGCAGGCACCACATGGCGCCTCCCACATTGTGCATGGTTGCGAAGAGAGGTACCTTGGGTAGCCCCACTGGCTCCAATCGGACAAATCCAGATAAAGGGGGGCCCACGGGCCCCCAAAGACATATTGCGACAGGTGTTTCATTTTGGGCAGACCCATTTGGAACAGCTTTCTGAATTGGTCATCGTAATCGCTCATTCGGAAACTGTGGCCATAGAACTGTACGATTCAGCTCCAAAACACTGAGGCTGTCTGAATGCCTTTCGAAACCGATTCCAACTGCCCGAACAGTTTCAAGGCAGCGTAATTGGTCGTTGGGAAATGTGTACGATTCTGTAATACAAATCCAATCCGGAGGCTTTCCAAACAACATCGTAATTGGACCCTGTATATTAGCTCTGACAAAATCAGAGAGGCTTCAATAATGAGATTATTGCCATAACTTGCACCGCACTACATGGCCCTAAACGGCCAAGTGGATTTTTTTACAAGACAAGTAGATTTATGAAGCAAACCGTCCCATGGAAAAGTAGATATTTTATTAAATTCCAATGTGTGTGTGTGTGTGTGTGTGTATAGAAAGAGAGGAAGAAAGACTGAGTTAAAATATATATATATATATATACATATATATATATATATATATATATATAAATAAATACATTTTTTATATTTATAATATATATACTCATGTGCAGACATACCAATAATCTGCCTACCAATTACTCAGTCTTTCTTCCTCCGTTCCGAGGGACAGAAAACACAAGCCACTCCAAGCAGTTGCTGCTTCAATAGTTTGTTCTGTGTAGCAGAGAAACTCTGCTGCAAAGAATACATTATTGCAGCTGCAACAGGTTGGGGTGGCTCGTGTTTTCTGTCCCCCAGAATAGAGGAAGTAAGACTGAGTAATTTGTATGCAGATTATTAGTATGTCCGCAATGAGCCCTGGCCCATCTGCTGGTAGTCATGAGTCTCGACATTTGATACAGATATTTATATATATATCCACCACACAGGGAAGCCTAAATGGAGTGAAGCCACACGGAAATGATAGGCACATCTTGCAAGCAGGAAACAATTCAAAAGCAGTCTTCAAAGGTTTCTTCTTACGCCAGACGCGTTTCGGGATGTTCAAAGTCCCTTCCTCTGTGGTGTTGCTAGAAGGCAAGAGGAAGCACTGTTCATGCGCTCACTTAATAGTCAATTGCCGTCGCAAGTGGGTGTGGCCATACACTATTGCATCCTGGGCATTGTAGTACGCTGGATTCTTCCCCATGTGGGGTGGCTTCTCCTTGCTTTAAAATGTCAGCTAAACATAATTCCCAAGTGGGTAGAAGTCCCGTTCTGGCGTAAGTAGAAACCTTTGAAGACTGCTTACATTGTAGTGTGTTTTATCTAGGTACCTGAATCAATATCCTATTCTTTGCCCTTGTCCGGTTATAAATCAATAATATCCCTGCAACGGCACAGAAACCCTTTTCATAATTCGGTCATAGCGCATGCTGTCACATTAAGCAAGCCTATTCCTCCAGCCCCCTAGAAAGCACACCGAGTTCTTAAACAAATCCAAGCCTCCAGCAACCTGGGAAATCCCCGCTGCTATTGTTTTGATTTCGTCCGAGAACTCCTGTAAAGCACTGTAAAAACGACCAGTTCTTAGTGACATCTTTATTGACGTCTTATGTCCAGCCTTACGTCAAACCCGGCACCTTTCAGGTATAAATATACCGACGCTGCCTTAAGCAAACACACGGTGGTAATCCTGGAGCAGAGCAGCTACTACTTCCGAAGAGCCCAGCTGATGCGAGAGCCCACGGACGCTGCCCCTCCCTTTTGACGCGCTGAGAAAGACGCTGTCTTTTCTCTTGCCGAGAAATCCAGCCTCCGGCGTTTCCAGCCTACCCTTGCGGGTGACTGAGATACCGAGTCCTGAGAGAGAGATACCAGCCCTCCTGCCTTCTAATACCCAGGTACTGAACTGACTAAACCCTTACAGAGAATTCTTGAGTGAGATTCTTGGCAACCCAAACTTAACTTAAACTGCTACTTACTTACTCCCTCCCATGTATTAGGCTTAGATCAGGTACACCGGGGTAGGCGTAGTTAGAAGCACCAGTTGAGTACGATTAGTCAATGTATATATGTATGTATCTATTTTATCCATTTTAAAGTATCATATGGCTAAGAAACCATATCAATGCTTTTACAGTATTATTTCATAATCCTGCTTTTACTGTATGCACTGTACTTAACTATAAGTATTGCAATTGTAGCAATTCATTTCTCTTGTATGAGGAAAGAGACTGCTCAATAAATAACACCTTTTATTGAAAACGCCCGTCTCTCTTTTTCTCTGCAATCTGGTGAAACTAAGTACGCACCTTTGACTGAGTGAAATAGCTGTCTTTTGTTTTCACACGACTCTAGAGATATACTCTTATTCAGGGAGAGCAAAGTTGTCATGTTTTATGGTTGTCAGAAACTAAATCCCTTCTTGTCTATCCAGGGAGGTTAAACTCCTCCTTGCCTATTCGAGAAAGTTTCTAGTGAACTCTGAGCTAGCTGGCAAAAAACGTAAGTCTAATATAGTCAGTAAAGACCTAGATAACCTCAGTCCTACGTCTACACTACTGAATATATTATTCCAATGCGCAGAGCCTATTGGGACTATAGGAACTACACTACAACATATGGTGAAATGATCAAGTCAATTTATTAAATAATGGGGAAACTGACCCAACATGTATCGGCTCAAGCAGAGCCTTCTTGGGTTGCTATTGATGATAGAAATATGTGTTCTCATTTTGCACTTCATATCAATGATACATTTGAAATTGTGTTGTTTGTTTGTTTTTTACAAATATTTGTATTCTAACAAAACTGTATTTAATGCAGGAATACTTTAATTGCAGGAATATTTTAAGAAGCCTTACAATTAAAAATCCGCAAGACATCGTTTTGGTCGTTGGCACTGGTGTAAGCTCAGCAGCAGCTCCTGATATTGAGGCATTAAATTCATTCCGGTGCTTTCTATTGGCTGTCCTCGATGCTGCCGAAGAGCTGCAAGTTGTGCACCCTTCAACCATCTTGTCATTCCGCACTAAAGTGAAGAAAGAGAGGGACTTGTTCGTTGTTGCGCATGATCTCATCCGAGAAATGTCACCGGTGAGTCTTTGTGTTTGCATGAAGAGATAATGTACCCCATAAATATTCATAGTAGCATCTCTGGTGCAAGAATTTCATAGGTCGGCCGGCAAAATTATTTCCTGCATTTTAAGTTCTTCCTTTTTTCCAGATAGCAAGGACATTTCAAGTCATTCGTTTCAGTCTGGTGCCACCTTCTGGCCATTTATGATGGCACCCTAAGGCAGCTGCCTATACTGGCTCGCACATTTCTCAACTATTGCCATATCAAAAGGGTGACTTCCAGCTAGACCTTAGTTTGATATTCTCCAAAACATTAACCTTCACGCCTCCTCTTGCCTTCATTTGTTTGTGTTGGCTTTAGGATGCTGTACACTTTACTACTGCTAACCAGCACCTGTGCTCTCTCCTCAAACATGGTAAAATGGGCCTACACCTGATCGGTACATTTAATTTTCTTGTAAGTTCCTGGTATATGCTACTGCACGTACCCAGGGCCTGTAAATTAAATGCTACAAGTGGGCATCAGCCTAATTTGCCACCTACTAAAGTAGCCTTTTAAAACATGTCTCATGCCTGCTACGGCAGCATGTAGTGCAGTTTTTTACCGGCTTTTTGACCTGGGAAAATAAACCTTTTGCCAGATCTAAACATGCCTTTTTAATACGCATAAGTCACCCATACGGCAGGCGCTAAATGCTCATAAGGCAGAGTGCCTGGTATTTGAAAAGTAGTACATAGGTACGTTCCATGTCCTGACAGTGAAAAACTCCTAAAGACTTTTTTCGTTGTTGTGAGGCCTATATCTCCTCATGACTCACACAGGATTATCTTATTACATTTAGTAAGTGCTAACTTTAGACTGGGAGCAGCTGGAGATATGCTGTTTACACTAAAATTAATTGTCATTTAAAATCCTCTTTTGAGTTGGAATTCTGAAGCTTTTAGAAAGTAGACATTTTCTTGTCCCAAGCAACTGTGGCTTCAGCCAGTGTCTTGGGTCACATGACTGTGAATGGCTCTGCTGTTGGGGTTTGTGTATTACTTCCAGATAGTGACACAAAGGGGACTTAGGTGTTGGCTGGATGGGCCATCCTGGCAGGATGAATAGAGAGGGGCTGCACCCAGTCCTACTTACACCTCAAAGGACTTTGCCTACAGCACTAAAAAAAAGGAACCTGACATGCTGTGCTTTTGTCAACCGATACAGTTTAGAGTTTTGATCAGGAGAAGGGAAAGTACTTTTCAGAATCAGTGTTGGGGGTAGGTCAGGGTACCCCCCGTACAAAGGCTGGCACTAGGTATAAATATTGGACCTTCAGAACTACTCATGAAAACACTCCTGGACCTGTGGAAGATTCAGACGAAGGACTGCCCTGCTGCCCAAGGATTGCACTACTGCTTGAAGGACTGTCCTGCAGTCCAAAGAAGGAAGGCTGAACCTGCTTGCCTTGCCCCCAGGTTACCCAGAGTGATTCCAGGGTCGGCTGGCTTACCTCCTGTCTGAGCTACAAGGAACCAGCTGCAACTGGACCTGCCTGGACCTGTCTGAGTCCTGCTGCTGGCCTGTCTTGGAGTATGTCCTGATCCCCAAGAGGTGCCCCCAAGGTCCTGGACACTTGGCTGGCATCAGTGAGAGCTCCTCCTAAAGAGAAAAAGTAAAATTCCAGAAGTTTGTGCTCCTCTTGACCACAAACAACCAGTTTGTGCCAAAGGTCTGCCTCCCCCGGTGATTGCCAACGCGAAGCTCCGGTGAGGCCAGCTCTTCACCGACAGCGAAACCAATAGTCGCTCGGAGGCCAACCTTAAGAGTTCACAGTCATTTAAAATATTTGTAGTAAACCGTCGCTCTGTGCAGTGAACTAAAATGAAGTACACTATGTAGAAAGTGTGAGACATCCCCAAAAGGCAGGTAGAGGTAAAAGTAGATAATACTCACTTTCTTTTTGTGATAGTGTGGGCAAGCAGAAAGGCTTATCAGACACACACTCAAGAATAAATCTGAGACTAATTTGGAAAAAAATATTGATTTTTATATAATGTTTAAGACTATAAACACAGATCCTGGGTAAGTACTTTCGGAGATACTATTTTGCAAAGTTTAATAAATATATCACTTCTATGCGCAATTAGGCACCATAGGAAACAATGGGGTAAAAGCAGAAAAATACATATAAATGCAGGCAATGCTTTCAAAGTTCACTTTCCCATTTTAGGTCAATGTCGGAACCAGGTCGAAAGTTCCAGCAGGAGAAGTTTGGGAGAATCCCAGGTCAGCCGAGATCAGAGGTGCTGTGGTCTTGGAACCACAAGAGCAAGGCCAGTCACGCGCGGAGATACCCCTTCGGGGCTGATTCTCGCGCGTTACAAGACTATAAATAAATAAATAAGTTGGTCGGTGCTGGGGCCGGGTGCTGAGCGAACAAATCAGGCAGGCATCGTGCATCTTGAGGTCCCCGCGGTCAGGAGCAGGCAACTTGGAGAGGTGATCTCGTGACAGCTGGGCCACTCAGGATGTGGGTCTCAGGTGTCTCAATGTCCCTCGACTGGTGCTTACTTCTCGTGCTTCCGGAGTGGACTCTTCTTCTCAGTGTTTACCATTAGGAGTCCGGTATCCCGGGTATTGGTATGCCGCGGCTCCAGTAGGTCCTAGTTCCTCCAAACTTTTTGTAAAAAATATTTTTAATTGTTTTTAGTACATATAGCAACAGTCATACAAATTCAATTTTTTTTATGCAGGTGCGTTACATAAGCCAAAAGCATTATAATCAGCAATATCCAGAATTCCAATTAAATCCATAAGGATAAAGAAAGGGGGAAAGAGAAAGAAGAAAGGGAAAGAGAAGAACAAGAAGGAGAGAATAGAACAGAGAGTACCCAGCAGCATTGCCACTGAGTGAAATCTGCATCTCACCATCTGGGGGCGTCTGAATTCAACGCTCCGACTGAATCAGTTAAGGGAAGGCATTAGTTAGTCAAAAACGGTTGCCAGCAAGGCAGTCGTGGAGGAAGCCAAATGCAAGAGGTCCATGCATGGAGAGGTGCAGCACAGACCTCTACCAAGCCCATCTGTCGCAGCCCCGCCAGTGTGTGGTAGAATCTGTGTAAGAAATTGAAATGAATTAAGCGCAGCCTATATTTGGAAGAGAGAGCCTGAGATTGAGTGCAACAAAAGGACCACTGTTCCTCGCTAATTGCCACATTAATATCGTCCGACTACATCTGCCAGGAAGAGGCTACCCGGATCGGAGCTGTCCGCTGCATGCTCGCATAAATGCGCATAATGAGTCTGCACAGCGAGGAATTAGCGAGCATTTCTTCGAGCACCATGAATACCGGGGACCGCAGGAAAAGTGGCATGGAGGATGCGCATAGACTCTCAGAGTTGGTAATAGGTAATATTAGCACTATAACCCATAATCAATGGATTGTGAGAACCTAGCCTGTGGTTATCCAGAAGGGAAGCCAGAGGTTCCTGAAATACCTGTAGATAGGTAACAAAGGTGCCATCAAAGTCTGCAATTATAAAGGAGGTAAGCTGCAGTCAATGCAGATGCACCTGCCCACCAGCCTCAGATGTCACAGAGAGCTGTGGGTGTCCAAGAATCAGTGCTAAAGGGACGAATAGGTGCTCCAATCTCATTCTACACCAAGAACGTACATATCAGAGTGTCAACACACCCTGTGAGAGAGGCCATAGATCGCAGTCCGTAGCGGACACAGATATATCGAAGCTAAGGTACCCCCAACGTACTTTTAGGTCTAGAGGAGGGGGAAGGCGAACATACTAAAAATACGAAGAAACCTCTGAACTGACCTTTCTAATTTATCCAGTCCGTGTAACTCAATGTATATTTAGCAAGGATACTGCACACATATCTAATAATCAGCAAACACTAGGTTTTCATTAGACTTCTATTTTATTCATCATTTTAATTTATGATTATTTCATTTTTCATGGATTCAAAAAATCTATTTGGTATTTTTTATATTTTTTTTGTTATTGGAAGATATAACAGTAAATTACAATTCATTATTTCGACAGTCAAAAAAGAATCATGTGCCCCCATAGAACAATAATTAAAAACTAAACAATGTCAATATTATCCATTCATTCAGAAACTATCTCACCATTCATCCTTCTCATGCACACACATTCTCACACTGTGCAAAATTGTTAAAAAGCATGAAACAGCTGAGATATGAGGACTCAATATGACAATGTATGTCCTATTTACATGGTAACAATCCTGTATGTATTTATGGTTGTCAATCCTTATTTTGATGGTCCTCCTTGGTGGAGTTCACAGGTGTTTGTAGATGGCCTGCGTACGTTTCAGTGGAGATAAAATTTTACCACCTTCATCTGGGCCGACACAGAGGCATACTATAAGAACTGGGGGCTCTTCACATATATACTCTGTCTGATGATTTTCTCTGGTAATTGTAATCAGGGATGGCCCAAATTGGAACAGGACGGTGGCTGTTTCAGCTAGTTATAAGGTGGTGCATGGCTATTTTGGGAACTCTTTAGGCTCTAGCAATGTTGGTTTATCCTGGGATGCAGTTAAGTAAACCTTGTACTTTCAAGTTATATATCCAAGGAGGAATTGTTTGTCTGTGAGTGCCGAGCGTAGTTCCAGTACGATGCACGCCTCCTTAGAATTTTTTATATCGCCTTAAAAAAATGGGGTTCCGAGCCATCCGAGAAAGGAAGTCCTTTGCTGATTATTAGATATGTGTGCAGTATTCTTGCTAAATATACATTGAGTTACACCGACTGGATAAATTAGAAAGGTCAGTTCAGAGGTTTCTTAGTATTTTCAAAGTGGACACAGAGCCATATGATCTGCCTCGGGAGACGAATGAGACTGAAACTGGTTTGGGTTCCGCCAAAAATGTGTAAAGTGTGCCTGGGCACTAAAAAATAGGATCCATATCGGGTGCACCAAGACCACCCTGTGCTAATGGAAATGTGAGAATTTCCCATGATACACAAGGCTGCTTACCAGCCCAAGCCAGCCAAACAAGGTGGGCCCGCAACTGTCGATGAAAGCAGGTCAGAAGGGGAAGAGGTAGGTTAATAAAGAGATACAAAATTAAGGATGTATGATCATTTTGGCGATAGCCAATCTACCAGTTACGGATAAGGGCAACTTCGACAATGTTGCCACATGCTTTTTAAGCCACATCATCAGCCTGCCATAATTGTCGTGCCACAGTTCCTCCGTCTTATGGTTGAACCATATCTCCTGGTATAGACAGAATCGGCGGCCCACGTCAGGGGAAAGTTGGAAGCATAGGTTTGCATGGCATCAATAACGGTAGTAAAATGGACTTTGTCCAGTCAATAGTGATGCCTGCTATGCCCCCAAACCAAATAAACTCTGTAAGGAGCAAGTCCAGATTTTCAGATGGGTTTCATACAGGGTGACATAATTCACATACATGGAGACAAGAACACACCTAGGTTGGAAAGCTAGCCTACGATGCGAGTGGTGCTGTCTCAAGCGGGCCGCTAGCTGCTCCATTGTCACCGCAAAGAGAATAGGGAAGAGCCAGCATCCCTGAAGTGTAACTCGAGAAATCGCGAAGGGAGGTGAGATCGTGCCATTAATCCGCAAATGTGCAACAGGTAAGGTATAGAGCAGTCAGATTAAGTGAATGAATTTGCAACTCTCACCAAACCACTCAAGGAGGCAGAAAAGATCAGGATATTCAAGCGAATCAAAGGCCTTGAAGGCAGAGGTAAGAGGCATAGGGCAATACATTTTGCTAGTATCTTACTCTCAATATTTATCATAGAGAGCTGTCTATAAGACTCACAGTGTGTAGGGTCCTTGTCAGGCTTAAGGATGCTCAATATAAGAACTTACCGCAAGGAGGGACGTAGGACACCCGTGCGCACAGACTCCTCATAGATATGCAGAAGATGGGGGCCTAGCAAAGGTGCAAACTCCTTGTAAAAGGCTGCGTAAGTGCATCAAGGCCGGAGACCTTATCTCTGGGCAGCCCACATATAACCTGGACAGTCTCTTCTATTGTGAAGGACTCATTCAGGAAAAGGCAGTGACCCTCTTCCAACCAAAGGAGATGCACTGAATCCAGGCAGAAGATCATATCCGGGAGAGGGGAGCGTTGAGAAGAAGTATACAAGTAGTAATTGAAATCAATCATGGTGTGTTGGACAGCCTCAGTCCCAACCCGTATATTGTGGTGGACATCCCGCAATTTGACTATATAGTCGCTCGCCCAAGGCTTGCACAACATCCTTGCCAAGGTCCTGCCCAGCAATTCCCCTTCCCTGTAACGGTTTGCCTGGTCCCCTTGCTCAAGTAATTAGTCTCACAAAGAGTCTCTTCCGTATATTTGGAAGGCATGTCGAGGATGCATGCGAGCAAGTCTGGCTCACCAGAGTCACAGTACTGAAATTCTAGGGCATGGATATCTGCCTCTAGGTGAGACAGGGTCGCCTAAATCATCTTCAATGTCCCAGCCTGCTTGTTGTTACAACCCCCACTTATAACCACCTAGAAGGCCTCCTAAAGATTGGATGGGGACAGGGTAAAGTATTCAATGATTACTTCCCTAACCTTGAGGCGAAAAACCTGCTCACACAAAGTGCCAGAGGGGAGCTTCCAGGAAAAGGCCCACGGATCAGCATCAGGTGGGTGCATCTCTAAAAACACGGGGTGTGTTCAGACAATGTCCGAGCTAGGAGTCTGACCTTGAGAATCTATAAAACGATTTTCTTGGAAGCAAGCCAGAAATCTATTCTAGACCACATGTTATGGGAAGAATTGATGCATGTCCCCCATATCATGCAAGTGATGTGCTCGCTAGACATCAGTTAGATTTTTATCAGTAATGATTGTTTGTAATTGAGCTGCAGATTGCGGATGCGGTCAGCCTGTCGCACTGGATCTAACTGCATTGGCATCTAGTATCACATTAAAGTCCCCACCAAACAGTATTGCGCTGGTTACCATGGTGCCCATCAGTCACCAAACCTCAGCAAAAAAAATGGGGACATCTGTGTTTGGACCGTACACCAAAACCAATATCAGTGGGCGACCCTGCAAAAATCCAGCCCGCTGGATATATCGTCCCATGCGGATCGCAAAGCACAGAGAGCATGTGCCAGCTTAATCCCCTGTAGAGGATCACAGCCACCCCTCTTGCATAGTTTGATTAGCAGGCCACATGCTTCTTGCTGCCTCCAAACTTGGTGAGGAGGAAGATCTAACTGTCCGGAGCTGTTGTTCCCTTTCTTGCTTCGGTGCTGCAACGAGGTTGTCGAGGAGCAGCACGTCAACATACTGGACTTCACTGGATTGGTGACTGCTGTGAGCAGGGGAGGGATATCTTCACTCCAAGGGAGCTTCAGTGCGATTTCCCGAAGGCTGGAGGTGGTCCGGGGTTCTTGGAGTCCTTTCTGGTTTCAGGAAGAAACAGCAGCAGGAATTGTATATGGGAGCAGTAGGCAGGCTGTGGCGCCTTTTTCTTCTGCAGAAGGGCTTCAGTTCTTGAGCAGTAGGTCTTCTTTTTCCTGGTCTTCCTTGTCCGTCGAATCCAATGTTCAGATCTTCGGGGTGCCACCTAAATACTGATTTTAGGGCGTTACAAAGGGTGACATGTTGTAGCCAATAGGCTAGCTACCTTTAAGGTGTCTACACCCTCTAGTGACCACTTTCTGTGGAAAGAGGCACTACCCTTGCCTAGGTTTTTTCACCATCTCAAGATAGAATATATGATTATACCACGATTTCAATTACCACGCATGGCTTTACCACGCGAATTTTACATCGCAAGTGGCTTTACCACGCTGGTATTAACAACGTAGGATTTTACTACGCCTAGAAACGTCTTACCTGCACGTCTTTCTCTACGAGCCCTTACTTCCATCCTCCATTGAAACAAGCGTCAAAACACGTATACCAAAATAAAAAAAGGACTGTTTTTTTGACGTACACGGCACGTCTTTGGGGGAGGCTCTTTCCTTTTTCTTTTAAAATTATGTTCGTTTTTTTTTTTAAAGTTAACTGCTTGTTATTTTGTGGGGGGGAGACCCCCCCAGCCCCCCTCTGCCCCCCGCTTGTTATTTTTGGGGGGGGAGACCCCCCCAGCCCCCCTCTGCCCCCCAAGCCCACGCAGAACGACTCGAAGGAATACCACGTCTCCCCCCCAGCCCGTGGTAAAGACGTCGTGGAAGGCACCCTGCGTGGAAGGCACCCTGCGTGGTAAGTGTCACGTGGTAAACGTTAGTAGTGGTAATGCCTTCGTGGTAAATGATGTTTCCCCTCAAGATAGTGGAATTTCAGGAGAGGGGTTCACATTGCTTGCCCTACCCTAGGGATGGTGTAGGCTAAGAGGGGACCCTCCTCCTAATCTAACTAATTGTCCTACCAAAAGTGGAGCAGGAAAGGGAGCTTGGGTTGGATTTCAAAGGCGGCATTGCCTTTGAAACTTCTTGCCCAGGAAGGCCATCCTATCCTGAAGGAAGTGAGAAGCACATTCCCCTGAGATCGCTGGCTCTCACCCCATGAGGTCAGGATAATGTCTGGTAGTAGCAGGCAGGGAAAAACAAATCAGGACCCACACCAGTGCTTGGTAGATTTTCAGGAGACCCTCTAAAAGGGTCTTCTATGTGACTTTATTAATAAATCTCACACTGGCATCAGTGAGGATTTATTAAAACAAGATATTTAGAGCCAAACAGCGAAGCCATCACGGAGCTATGAAACTCATGTTGACAAGTATCCAGCCCATGTACTCTCTATGGCTTCTCTGTGCACTTACAACATCTCAGAATAGACTGGACTTTTTAGGGGCATATCTGCTCAAGTGAATATGCCCACACATAGGATATGGTGCAGCTATACTTAGGGCTGAAGGCTGCGGGAGGGTAACTTATCTATATACCATGCAGTGTATGGGAGGCATGGCAAACAGGGCTGTGTGCCATGTTGACTATTCGGATTTCTCTGCACCAAGACAAGCCGCCTGGAATGGCAGAGTGAATAGCCATGGAAAGGGTCCCTGGGGTGGCACACCCAGTGCTGCAGCCCCAAAGGACCTTTTTCAGTACCCATGCCCTAGGTATCAGGGGTGCCATTTACTAGGGACTTACAGAGGTAACTGAAGTTGTCCCAATCATGGTACAGTGTTTGGAAAAGAGATCTGGCATAAGAACCTGGCTAACAGGGACCCAGTTCACTTACAGTTCAAAATCCCATCAGACATCAGGTGAAAAGTGGGGGCTGACCATATCAAAAGAGGCACTTTCCTACAATGGTGCTTTAAACAGTACCAATATGCACTTCATAATCTGTACCAAATACTAGCCAGACTCATCTTGAGGTACCCATATCTGTCTCAGGCCTACGTGAGGGTCCCTGAGTGAAATTATTAAATATTGGAGGAACCAGTTATTTCAGTCCTTAGGCCCCAGTTTTCATGCAGAGAGGTAGTTAATATGTTGTATCCTGCACTCAAGAAAGCAGACAAGCGTCATCCCTCGTGACGCTGGATCAGATACAGAACACCTACAACTACAGCAGTTTAGCTAAAGACACCATGGGGCATATTTACAAGCCCCTATCGCCACAGGAACGTCGCTTTTAGTGACGTTCCCATGGCGATATGTGCTTCGCCTTATTTACAAGGCAGTGTTAAGCCACGTCTGCCTTGTAAATAAGGCACAATTTCACTCTGTACTTAGTGTGAAAGGGGAGGGCAATGGGTATTAGGGTGGGCGTTCCACCGCAACATCCATTGATTTTGACGCTGCCCCGTATTTACAAGGGCAGCTTAAATAGGCGGCAGCACCAAATTAGGACCAGGGAAAACCTGGTCTTAAACAGGCGAAACAAGGAGAAATGCTTTATTTCTCCTCGTGTTTGCTGTTTCCGTGTGTGCTGAGTGGCCAGCACACATAGAAACAGCAAAAGGCCATTGGTTGTTTATGTACAGGAAAGTGACCTTTCCTGCACATAAACAATCTTTAAAAACAAATTACATTTTGTAACTTCTATGTGTGCTGCATTAAGCAGCACACATAGAAGTGAAAAAAAATCATGCAAAGACTATTTATGTGCAGGAAGGGACACCTTCCTGCACATAAACAATATTCCCCTCAACGCAGGCACCCTTGCACTATGCTGCAAGGGTGCCAGCATTGACGCTAGGTGGCTAAATTCAGAGCCAGTGCAAGGGGAACGCAGGCTGCACCATATTCTAGTAAATATGGTGCAGCCCTGCATTTCTAAAGGGACAGAGCGTGTTGTTAGTCTTCTTGGCTTTACGACACGCTTCACCATTTTATTGATAGATATGCTCCCATGAGTGCACTAACACACACTCACTAGGTACCTAAGAAAGAAAAATTGGCATTGAAGGCCTGACAAAAGTTGCCTTAAACAACAGACAATGCTTAATTGGCTGCAATGGCTTAAGCATACTAACTGAAGTCAATTTCGGTGAGTAGCCAAAATATCTAAATTAAAATATTGATATACAATAATATCAATGTTTTAATTTCAATGGTACAAAATATCGATGTTTATAATTTCAATGGACAGAATATCGACCTTAAGGTAAATAATATCGATGCTTTTAATATCAAAGTTAGTAATATCGATATCAAATATATCAATGTTACTAATATCGATATATGTATTATTTTCATGTATTTTATTAATAATTTTGTATGTATATTTAAATTTTGTGTTTTAGTACAGTAGTGGGTTGTGGGTTTATAGGGTGGGAAGTAATTTAATTATAGTAAATTAATTATTCATTTTTATTAATTATAAATACATTTAATTGATTTTAGTGTTTAAGTTCTGTAGTGGGTTGTGGGTTTATAGGGGAATAGGGTGGGAAGTAATTTAAACGCAATTAATTAATAATTTCTTTTTACGTTATGTTGTATGTTATATGTTATATATAGATTTGTATCGCGCAATGCTACTCAAGTGTCCTGGCGCGTTTATTAATTGGTAATTAATTTTTATTAATTAGTAATTCATTTTTATTAATTGATTAATTGATAATTAAGTTAAGTGGGCTATTTTATTATTTGAGTGTGTTGTGTGTTTATAGAGGAATAGTGTTGGAAGTAATTGGAATTTAATTAAGTAATTATTAAATTAATTGTGGGGTATTGATAATTAATGTATTGCACAATAATTATTAATTGTTAATTATCCAAAATTATTTTTTGTGTATGAATATTAATTGATTGTTGTTTAATCAATAATTGTTAATTAAATATGATAAAATATTATATATTGACATTTTTGTGAATATATTAATACATAATTTTAATAGGTAATTAATTGTAATAATGATTTTTTTGGTATACATTATTTAATTGTTCAATATTTGTTAATTGGTAATTATTTTTTATAATTAATATGTTCTTGTTATGTTTAATATTTTTTAATTGTTAATTAATATTAATTTGTATTTATTGGTATTTATTATTAATTTATTGTTAATTAATTATTCATTGGTAATTATGTTTTTAACTCTTTTTTGTTATTTTTAAATAGTTTATAGTTATTTAATAATTAATTAATTGATATTTTTTAATATTTTAATTATTTTCAAGTATGTTGTTTTTAACTTCTACGCTATCCAACACTTTCCCTACTGTTGCACTCACTGGAGTTGGAATAATAATTTTCACCCCAACGCTATCCAACCCTTTCCCTACTGTTGCACTCTCTGGAGTTGGAATAGTAATTTTTACCCTTACGCTATCCATCACTTTCCCTACTGTTGCACTCACTGGAGTTGAAATAGTAATTTTTACCCCTACGCTATACAACACTTTCCCTACTTTTGCACTCACTGGAATGGGTATAGTAATTTTTACCCCTACTCTATCCAACACTTTCCCTACTGTTGCACTCTCTGGAGTTGGAATAGTAATTTCTACCCCTATGCTATCCAACACTTTCCCTACTGTTGCACTCTCTGGAGTTGGAATAGTAATTTTTACCCTTACGCTATCCAACACTTTCCCTACTGTTGCACTCACTGGAGTTGGAATAGTACTTTTTACCCCTATGCTATCCAACACTTTCCCTACTGTTGCACTCTCTGGAGTTGGAATACTATTTTTTACCCCTATGCTATCCAACATTCTCCTTACTTTTTTAAAATTTGTTTTACATTTTTATTTAATTTGTATTTATATTATTATTTTATATGTATGAATGAATTTGTAATTTATAATATTTTTAATTATTTATAAGTTAATAAAATAAGTATTAAAAGTTATTATTAAATAAGTATATATTATGTATTATATGTATATGTTTAAATACTTTTTAAATTAAAATATGTATATTGATTATTACTTTTAAATATTAAAAAATATGTTTACCTATGTTTATTATATTTATAAGTATTATTTAATTTATTTTACATATTTTTTTAAGTTAAAAAAACCCGATATTCTTTAATAACGATATTTATGACATCAATATTATTTTTTCGATATTTTTGTACTTGCATTGTTGGAGATAGGATGTCGATATTGTTGACATCGGTATTTTTGTTGTGATATTTTTGTATGTCGATATTTTGTGTTTCGACATTTTGTCAGACTTTCGTCAATTTCACATGCCTTTATTTACTTTATTTCCTTCTCTTTTTTCATTTATTTTATTTTCTTTCTTTCTTTTCCTTTCTTTTTATTCACTACATAGGCAGTGACTACCCTTCTAGAGCAACCGAAAATGAATTCCACTTTATAAAAAATGACATTTTACCAGCTTAATTGAGTTTACAAATATTTATTGAATTATTCCTTTTATAATGGAAGTGTACTTCAATAGAAATGTGCCGTCTCCGCCTCATGGGGTCTTCTTCTCACCTCCATTAAGTCAAGGGTCAGCTTTCTGGGGCATAGTAAGGTCCTGTAGTCAGCCCTCTGTTGACATATATAATAGATTTAATCCATGATGTGCCTATAAAAATGTAGCCAAGCCTTGAATAGGAATGTTACACTTTGATGTAGAGGGCACACTCTTAAAAGACCTGGACATATATAACATGTGCCAGGCACAAACAATGATATTAGTTTTAATCACTTCTTTAAAGGCTTTTTGGTACTTATCAATGGTAAGTCTTCCCAGTGCCTTGTCCCCAACAAACAGTATAAGGGAAGATTGCAGTCACCTCCAACAGTAAGACCTCCAAACCAGGAACTGACATTTAAATGATTATTATCTATTATGAGGCTGATTGTTTTAGGGGCATGTGATACACCACACTATTCTTATCCTCTGATTGTTTTAGGGGCAGGTGATACAGCACACTATTATTCTTATTCTCTGATTGTTTTAGGGGCATGCGATACACCACACTATTATTCTTATCCTCCGATTGTTTTAGATGCATGTGATACACCACACTATTATTCTTATCCTCTGATTGTTCTAGGGGCATGCGATACACCACACTATTATTCTTATCCTCTGATTGTTTTAGGGGCATGCGATACACCACACTATTATTCTTATCCTCTGATTGTTTTAGGGGCATGCGGTACACCACACTATTATTCTTATCCTCCAATTGTTTTAGGGGCATGTGATACACCACACTATTATTATTATCCTCAGATTGTTTTAGGGGCATGTGATACACCACACTATTATTCTTATCCTCCGATTGTTTTAGGGGCAGGTGATACACCACACTATTATTCTTATCCTCTGATTGTTTTAGGGGCATGCGATACACCACACTATTATTCTTATCCTCTGATTGTTTTAGGGGCATGCGGTACACCACACTATTATTCTTATCCTCCGATTGTTTTAGGGGCATGTGATACACCACACTATTATTCTTATCCTCCGATTGTTTTAGGGGCAGGTGATACACCACACTATTATTCTTATCCTCTGATTGTTTTAGGGGCATGCGATACACCATAATATTGTTCTTATCCTCTGATTGCTTTAGGGGCATGCGATACACCACACTATTATTCTTATCCTCCGATTGTTTTAGGGGCATGTGATACACCACACTATTATTCTAAACCTCCGGTTGTTTTAGGGGCATGTGATACACCACACTATTATTCTTATCCTTTGATTGTTTTAGGGGAATGTGATACACCACACTATTATTCTTATCCTCCGATTGTTCTAGGGGCATGTGATACACCACACTATTATTCTTATCCTCTGATTGTTTTAGGGGCAGGTGATACACCACACTATTATTCTTATCCTTTGATTGTTTTAGGGGCATGTGATACACCACACTATTATTCTTATCCTCTGATTGTTTTAGGGGCATGTGATACACCACACTATTATAGTATTCTCTGATCACCAGAATCTCGTTTAACCTCTGCATTCAATTCATTTCGTACATGCTAACTCACGGTTCGCGTTTTTTAGTTTAATGCAGATTTATATTGCGCAAACTCGACCCAAGGGTATTGGAGCGCTTTACATGAGCACCGGTTACGTTACACAAGGACACATTCATGCACGGAGAGATTAAGGGGCAGATATGCAAGAAAGTGCCGCAGCGGGGCACCGCAAGCCCTTTGGCTGCGTCACGCTGCGGCACTTTCAGAGCACAGGAATGCGACATATCTACAATAATATGTCGCATTCCTGTGCTCTCCCCTGCGCTGGCGCAGAAACAGCTGCCATACGCCGGCGCAAGCACCCTTGCATCATGGTGCAAGGATGCCTACGCCATGGGGAGATTGCTTTTGTGAAGGAAGGGGCCCCTTCCTGCACAAAAGCAATCACTGCAGATATTTTCCTCTTTCAATGCTGTAGAGTGTTGTAGAATGCAGCCTGCATTGAAAGAGGAAATAACAAGGAGAAATTAAAACATTTCTCCTCGTTTCACTTGACTACACCACCCCTATGGTGGCTCAGCAAACTGACGCATTTCCAGGATTACGATTTCTCGTAAATCTGGAAATGCATCAGTAGACATGGGTCTTGATTGGGAACACCCACAGCAACACCCATTACCCGCCCCTAACACGCAAAGTGTTGCGTGAACAGGGCGATATTTACAAGCTCAGGTTAAGTCACGCAGGGTGACTTTACCTGTGCTTGTAAATATCCCTTAGCAGGCTGCGCCACTGGTGCGTCACGTAACGTGATGCACCGGTGGCGCATGGGGCTTGCAAATCTGCCCCAAAGTGATTTGCCCAGAGTCACAGGATGCGGACGCGACACCGACCCCAAGGCTCGAACCTTGGTTTCCAACACCAAAGTCGGCAATCTAGCTGTCAGACCACATCCTCTACTCTCTCTGTTAAACAATGCAGACTAACCATCCTTGCAGCAAGTTGCATTTAAATACAACACATCTAGTACCCAATCCCTTTTCATTTTTCTGTGTCAGTTGGTGAGATATAGCTCCAGCAGGAGAGCAATGGAGCATCTTGTTTCTACAATAAACAAGATTCCTTCCCATTTCATTGCGCTTAATATGAAATTTGTTACCTACCTGTAACTCCAGTTCTTCAGCGCTTGTACCTTTCATTGATTGACATCCTTTAATCATTAACAGTCTGCAATCTTGGAAGCTCCTATAATTTGAAATAGCAGAACAAAGTGTTCAAATGTCTATACTCTACAGGCCCAACAGCAGTGAGTTTAGTAGCACATCCACCTCATTTGAAATAACCCAAACTTGGACCAGTGAGGTAGAAGTGCGTAGTTCTCTATCTCCCCTAGACGTTACCATAGTTCTGATTTCAAAGCACAAGTGTGAAGTTATAAAAGTGAACCTCTGACCAGCGAGGACGGAGGGTCGCAGATGCCTCTGTGAAAGATACCAATGCTGGGGTATAGGAGTTACAGGTAAGGAACTAGCTTCTTTTCCAGCATTAAATCTTTCATAGATTCACATGCTTCAATCAGAATAGCAGGCAGTACATTACACCTTGAACAAGGCACTAAGGCTCACCTTATTGAAATAATTAATGTTTGGCCCAATGATGGGTCGGCTGCTGCATTCACATCCTGGCATTAGTGCTTGGTGACAGTGATTCCACATGTACACGTGGTAAATATCCCGTAAAGGCTTTCCACCATCGAACTCAGCTGTTGACACCATATTTCTGGTGGAACGTGCTCACACTCTGTTATTGAGTGGACTCTTTCCTTGGATGTGACTGAAGGGGATGAAGGCTGACAGCTGATGTGCATAATCTTGCTTTGATAAGGGGCAGCCCCTGCCTGGTTGGCCAAAGGCTAGAAACAATTGGTCTGACATACACAAGTCCCTATTTTTGTATGTGTAAACCCGATGCACCTGCAGGCATCTAAAGAGTGCAAGGATTTTTCCTTTGAAGTGGATTAATTAGGAAGAAATTATTGAAAGAGACAAGTAAATTGTAATGAAAAGCCAGGGAGACTTTAAGCATCAATTTCAGATTTGGGCACAAGATGAACTTGTCTTTGGTAAGCCAAAGGTGTATATCCCTTATTTTGAATACCTACAACTTTCCAACCCTTCTTGCTGAGATCAGAGCAACAGTACCATCTGCCTTAGGTCAATTTTGGGTGTGCCCAATGGATGGGCTCAAGAGGTAAGGATAAGTTGTCTCAGTACAGTATTTAATCCCCATGGCAGTGGAGGATTCCCTACTGGAGGCAAACCCCAAAAAGTCCTTTCATAAATTGTTTAGTTAGCCTCTGGGAGAACAGAAAGGAGGGAGGGTTTTTAGTTCTTTGAAATCTGGAGACTGTAGTCATATGTGCCCTGACAAAGACCTATTTGAGACCACTTCAGGAAGGGTGACGGGCGCAAGGTAGCACCTTGTGGGGCTGCACTAGTATTGAATTGAAGCATTTGTCTTTTTACCAAGTGCATGAATGCTTCCAGTTAGCACTGGAGGTTTTTGTTTTAGCTGGTGTTCGTACCTGGGCCAAAAAATCCCTGCAGCTACCAGAATATCCAGATGGCTGAATTCTAAGCAAACACGAACCATGTTGTCATGTTGAGCGACTTGGAGTAATGATGGAGACTGCTTCCATTGTGCCTGGAAAGGAGCCAGGGACGATTCTTGAGTTGAACTGGCGGGTTAGCAGGCAATGTAAATGTAAATGCGTTGTACTTGTAAAGCGCACGGCTGCCACAGTCTCAGTACCTTCCTGTACCAGCACTGACGAGACCATGAAGGGGCTATCAGTGAAGAGTGATCCATTTACTCCTTCCACAGCATCCAGCGAATGACGGGATAATGCGGAAAGGCGTAAGAGAAGATGCTTGACCATCTCATCAAAAAGGTACTGCCCCTGGACCCCGGGTTGCCAGAACCTGCTAGCGTAGTGCCGCCATTACTTGCTCCTGGGTAGCAAACCAGTCTGATGCTCACTGGCCTTATTGCTGAAAGATGAATTGCACTTGCTCCTGATGGCGCTACCGCTCACGACAGACTGAAAGGGCACCACTAAGCGTCTCCAATTGGTCAGTCATTTTGGCAGCTCAGGCCACTGCAGAGGCCACTTCGTTGTCGATGCTGATGGCCCAATCCCAGAGTATCTATGCCTCTTGAAACAGAGAACAGTAATTCATTCTTCCTTGTTTCTGGATGTAATATATTAAGGTTGTATTGGCTGGCCTCATCAGGACAGCCTGACCTTACAACCATGGAAGGAACACCTACAGACCCAGTCTGGTGGCTTGTACCTCCAGTATGTATGTATTTATGTAAGTTGGTGTTTCTATAGGGCGAGCCTAGCCAAAGGGCGGTACAGGGTCAAAGACAGGCATAAAATCAACATTGATCGGAGAGATAGCTTCGTTATTGGCAGTTAATTTATTGTGATGTAGTGTTCTTTAAAGAGGTGAGTCTTCAATGCTCGCCTAACTCGGAGCAACCTGGGGAGGTCCTTATGAATCCAGATTCAGGGTGCATGGGCGGAAAAGTTCTGCTGCCTTGTTTTTCTGTTTTTACAATTCTTAGTCTGAATTCTGATGGTATCCTGGATGAGGGTAAGCTGCAAACCAGCAGAGATGCTGAGTTTGTCTACAAGGGATATGGGGGTGTTGATTGTGTTAGCATTATAAATTATCTAGCTAGTCATGAAGATGGTGCTGGCTGGCAAAGGGGAGCTAATGAAGTTACATTAACCACAACGCTGAGGTGGCTATTCCGCCGCAGCGCTAAGGGGGCCACGCGGCGGGCCCATGCTGGTGACGGAACCGCACCGTCACCAGCCGCGGCTGAGCTGTGCTCATGACGGAGTGGTTCCGTCATGGCCCCACCCGCTTAATAGAACGCGCCGCGCATGCGCGAAATCAGCGCCGCGCATGCGCGTCAGGCGGGCCATGATGGCACCGCTCCGTCATCAGCACAGCGCCACCGCGGCTGATGACGGAGCGGTTCAGTCATCAGCACGGAAAGAGTTAAGAAAGGAGAGATATGATATTTCTTTAGGCCCTGGATTAGATGTGCTAAGACATGTATGATGCCCTTAAGGGGTGTAACTATTGAGTCTGAGAGACCATGGACCAGAGCTTTGCTACCATTCAAATGTTCGAGTATTAGGGATTGAACAGCACTTCTGAAGTCGCTTTCTAAAATAATCAATTTCACTCTCTTTAGAAGATAGAGCTGATACCCGGCCCTCTGTTTTCTTGGCAATGTGTTCCTTGAGGTTGAAGATGGTGTCTGAGGTGAGCCCAGTTGACTTGGCATTCAGAGAAAGTTGCTGTTCAAAGACTTCAAGGTTCATGCCATTGAGACTATTTGTACTATCTTGGTTGGAGTAAGCATCAGGTAGGCACTGGACATCAAGGTCTGGATGATGTACAGGGAGTGTTTGAGGCATTGAATGTCTGAAACAGAGGAGACTTTTAAATAGAGCTGTTTATAATTGGCATATTGGTGAATCGTGATACTGTTGTCTGTGAGTAGAGCAAGATGCAGGCCCATGTAGAGCCTGAAAACGACAGGAGGTGCACGTCTGACCAAACTTGTGTTGGTTAGAAAGGTAGGAGGAGAAAAGGTGAAAGAAATTGCTCGTGTATACCATTTAAGACTCCAGAATGCGTATGAGGGTGTGGGTGACTATATTGAAGGCAGCAGACAGGTCCAGCAGTATCATGAGGCAGGGGTCATTTTCATTTGAGGGCATGGTGTGTAAGGGAGCAATCTCCATGCTGCAGGGTGATCTGAATACAGATTGGTAGTTTTGCAGTATGTTTGTACGAGATGTTTTCTCAGACCAGTTACCTCGAATTGATGATCCGTGCATGTCTGCCCCCCAACCCCATCCTTTCAGCGATGCTTCTGTTCTTTCTTCCTTGTTATTCTGTCTGTTAAGGGTCAGTATGGAAGGACAGTGCTGGGATTTGTTGAGAATCTCCACTGTTATAAAGTCTGCTTGATTCCTTTGGTTACCAACATTGTGTTGTGCAATTCACCTGTTGCTTCTTTCCATTGTTGAACTAGCTCTTGCCTTATCTGAGACGACTTTAGGCCCTGCAGGGATGTAAAAGTTCTAATGGGATCTGAGTATTTGAGTAAAAAAACTACCAATGGGAAAGCATTTTCCAACTGAGTATCTAAGATGGCTCCCAGAAATTGGAGTATCATGACTGACTGAATGGCTGACTTTTATACACTTCTATTCTGTCCTACTTTGGGAAAATGCTAACACAAGCGGCTGTGGCGGGACAAGCCTCTTCCTCTGGTGGAGGTTATATGAACCTATAGCCCCAGTATGGGCATATACTTGGCTTCCCTGCTTACTTAGGAAAGTAGGTACTGACACCAGGCAGTTGAGTAAATTCTGGATGCTGATTCCAGTCCGAATGGAAGTGCTGACCTGCCTTTGAAAATCAGAGATACTGCCTGTGATTTGGTGTATTGGGATGTGGAAATATGCATCCTCGAGGTAAGATATTCCCTGTTCTGAAGCATCAGAAGGACTTCTTGAAAGGTAATCATTTGAAAGGACGGCTTTTCAAGAATTTGTTAAAGCTTCATTGGTCCAGTATTGGCCTCCATTATCCTGACTTAAACTTGGCCAGAAGGAACCTGATGTAAAAAGAGACCAGACACTTTTGGGATCTGGGGACTTTCTAAATGGCTTCCTTTAGAAGGAGGAGAAAAATGTGTTGTTGTAGCTCCCACAAGTGTACATGATGTTCCTTTCTGGGAGAATGAGAAGGTGGTTTTTGAATGAATTCCAGAGTGTGGCCTGATTAATTGTACTGTCTGAAACACCCAGAAATCTGTAGTAATCACCTTCCAAGAGAGAGCAAAACTTAAAGTTCTTCATCAACCGAATGTACTTAGGACAGCTGGTGGAGAGGGTAGTATGGGAAAGCCATATTCCCTTTCTTTTTTGTGTCGCTTTGCCATAGCCTTAGCTTTGACCTCCACTGGAGGAGTAGCCCCGGTTATATACCTTTCATCTTTCCAAGTAGTTAGATCTTACTTGGACTTTGTATTGGGCAAAACCTTCTCCATAGATCCAACACTGCCTGGAGTTGGTCCGTCTGCACCGTAGGGAGTTGTACGTTTCAGTTACTTTTTGATATGTTGCAAAGTATATTCAAAATTATTTTTAACAATGTCTATTGAAGAGCATATCTATGATTTTCATCTACAACTACAAGTAGAACGACATAGATTGGAGCCATTCCTGCCTGCGCAGTACCGGTGCTCCTGTCACATCCATAGCTGCATCATTAGCAGCCGAAGCATTAGCACCAGTGGATAGCCCTCAAGCTGCAAAAGTTTGGTGTTCGCAATCATATTCCTGCTGCGAATGGACCTCCTTATAGTCCTTCTCTTCATATGCACATAAATAGTGTACATCCAGCTGGGAGTATTATATGCTGTGTTGGATACTGGTGCCTGGTTACTGATGTCAGCTTCCTCCTCCAAGTCAACAAGCACTGGAGGCTGAGTGGAAACATTTAACAGAGAATGTAGAAAAAGTTAAGGTTGAAAAAGGCTGGTGGCAGCGCCTGGGGTTTGCTTGGAGGTTCCCGGTACCAAGAGCAAGTTGTAAGCTGCGCTTTGGGAGTGTGTTATATAAATATTCGCCACTGCATTTTAATGTTTTAAATTGCACTACCTTGTCTGCACTAACCCGTTTTTTGTTGTGCAGGGTGCCGCCACTTCCCCGCGCCTCCACTGCCCTCCCTCGTGGATTACAGCCGGCCTCAGGGCCAAGAGGGGAGGGCGAGCCGCCATCTTGGGGTGGGGTGTCCCACGAGCCTGGCCGGAGTTAGCGGTCCAGTGTTCGGGTGGGAAAGCACATAAAAAGCAATGTGCTTCTGGGAGCGCTGCGGGCGCGCCGGTGGCGCGCCGAAGGTAAGCCTAAGGTAAGCATAAGGTAAGCCCGTCTGCGCCCGTCCGCGGCCAGACGGGGCTGGGGGTGCGTCCTTATGCCCAATTCATCACATATTCTTCTGAGGAATTATTGGCAATTCAGGGGTGCTGGCCGTTGGCTGACTCTACCATCAACTACATTGCCTCCCTCGGTCTGTGTCCCCCTGCCTACTCCACAGTCCCCCTTTCTCCTCTCCCCCCCCTGCACCGCACGATTCAGTTGTCAAGCGACTCTAGCTCACCATCACCCCGCCCTATATCTATTTTCTTACTTAATACTAGGTCGGCGGTTAGGCACTATCAGGAGCTGTTTGTTTTACTTGATACACATAAACCCGACATGTTATTTTTAACCGAGACTTGGTTTTGCGAGTCTTCCCTGCCCTCCCTCCTTGCTGCTCTCCCCCCCTCCTATGTTGCCCTCCGCGCAGACCGCCCGGCTGGCAAGGCAGGGGGCATTGTGGCTCTCATTGCCCGGTCAGAATTACATTTTCAACTTCTTCCCTCATCCCCCATCGTGTCCACTGATTATCTTGTTATTCGCTCACCCACTTTCCCCCCCCGCTCACTTGCTTATTGATGTATCGTCCACCTCAGTTTTCGCCCTTGTTTCTGCCAGCCCTCCAGGACCTCTTGGCCACCCTGGTGGTCAACCATGCCTCGGTCCTTGTGTTAGGGGACTTTAATTATTGGCCTACTGATCCCCATGAGTGTACTTCCTCTAAACAGTTCTCAGAATCACTTCAGGCCTTGAACTTTGTCTCTCATGTGCAAGTCCCCACGCATATTCACGGACACGTGTTGGACCAGGTCTGGTCCCTCAACTGTTCTGTTTTATCGCTGTCTGTCTCCCCTTGTCCTTGGTCGGATCACTTCCTAATTACCTTTTCCCTTCACCTTAGCCCTGTAGGAAAAGTCCCGCTTGCCAAAAACATCTGGGCACGCAATTGGAGTCGTGTTGATCTCCCGTCACTATCATCCTCCCTCCTGAATTCCTCGCCCAACCTGGCTGGCTTGTCTTCATCATCTCAAGCCGCCTCCATTAACATCTGGCTCGCCGGAGGTTGCGATTCGGTAGCTCCCCTACGGCGGATATCGGTCAGACGTCCCAATGAGGCCAACCGGTGGTTCAGTGAGGATTTAAAGGAGAAAAAGCTGACCCTTCGGAGGTCTGAGAGGAAGTGGAGAAGGGACTACTGTCCCATACTGAAAATCCAATATACCACCCTTTTGGGAGAGTACAAGAGAGCTATACTTGGTGCAAAAACAGCTTATTTCTCCGCAAAGATTTTGGCTGCGGAGAATAAACCCAGGGACATTTTCGCCACTGTCCACGACCTGGCTTTTTCGGACAGGGCTACCCTGAAACCCCCTCCCACCCAGTTTTTATGTGACTCCCTGAATTCCTATTTTTTGAATAAAATTAGTAATATTAAATCTAATATCCCCCCTCCCTCCCCTTCCTTTGTTGATCCCCTTCCCCCGACTGCCCAGTCTTTTCTCACCTCGATTCCTCCTCTTACTGAAGATGCGTTCCTGGCTATACTCCCCAAAGTCAAGTCAGGCTCTCCTGCTGACATCTGCCCGGCTCGCATTCTCAGACAGATTTACTCTGTTTGCACCCAGCCCCCTCTTACACTTTTGAACAGTTCCCTTGCCCAGGGGGTCGTGATTCCAGCTCTCAAATCCGCCACCATAGTGCCTATCCTTAAGAAGCCCGGGGCTGATCCTTCTGCCCCTGCCAATTACCGCCCCATCTCACTGTTGCCCTATTTGGGTAAAGTGCTAGAGCGCCACGTAACCGCGGTACTCAGCTCCTTTGTTGAGGAGAATGGGGGCCTAGCATCCCGTCAGGCAGGCTTCCGGCCTAGCACTCTACCGAGTCCGTAGTGGTGTCGGTCCTGAATAACCTCAGGGAGGGCATGGACCAAAACCAACATCAGGCCTTGGTGCTCCTCGATCTCCCCGCCGCTTTTGACACGGTGGACCATTCCATCTTGTTGTCACGTGTCGGAGCGGCGGGAGTCGGGTGCTCGGCCCTGGTCTGGCTTTCCTCCTTCCTGAGGGACCGCACCCAGGCGGTTCGGTTGGGGGACTTCTCGGCCGCCCCACTGAGGGTCACGTGTGGTGTTCCCCAGGGTTCTTCTCTTTCCCCTCTTCTGTTTAACCTCTATATCTATCCTTTGATTTTTGCTCTCCAGCAGCTGGAGGTCACCATTTATAACTATGCGGATGACCTCCAGCTCATCTTTAATCTATCTTCTTCTCCTCATTCTATTTCCAATTTCCAGTCTGTTATGATTTTTATCAGGGACTGGTTGAACTTCAACCACCTGAAGCTGAACCCTGACAAGACCGAGCTGGTTCTCACGGGTGGTTGTTCCAGTCCCTGGAACTCTTTATTTTGGCCTTTTTCTTTTGGGCCCCCCCCCACTCCTTCTTCCTCAGCTAAGACTTTAGGTGTTAAACTTAATAATCATCTTACCCTTCACTCACAGATTAGTTCTGTTGTTTCTTCCTGCTTCCTCACCCTTCGTACTATCCACACTGTCTCACGCTTTTTTTCTCCCCTGGCACTTAAGCTGATCATGTCCGCCTTGGTGATACACCGGCTGGACTACGCGAATGCCCTCTACAACGGCATTACGGCGTACAGTCTGCGGAAACTCCAGCTGGTCCAAAACCAGGCGGCTCGATTAGTTTATGGCCTATCACGTTCCCACCACTCAACCCCTTTATTGAAGGCACTTCACTGGCTGCCTGTCAGGGAGCGAGCCCTATTTAAAATCGGTTGTATGGGCTTCTAGGCACGACGGGGTTCGGGTCCCGCCTTCATCTCCTCCTTGATCAGGGAGTACACCCCCACCAGAGAGCTGCGCTCGTCGTCACAGTCACTCCTGCTGGTCCCTCGCTATAAGCGCAAAAAGTGGGAAGGGGCCAATTTTTCTACCTTGGCACCCACCTTCTGGAACTCTCTCCCCGACCATCTAAGATCGGCCACGCATTATCTTCCCTTCCGGAAAGACCTTAAAACTTTTCTTTTTAAACAGGCTTTCTCTCTGTAAAACTGCTTCCACTTTCTTAAGGTTTGTGGTTGTCATCTTTTTCCTCTGGTACCCTCCCTTCACAGCGCCAAGAAACCGCCAGGTGAATGTTGCGCTTTATAAATATTTTAAAATCAAAATCAAAAAGACATTTCTAAAGTCAAAGGAGTCCTTAAGTGGACTGTCATTGACGGTGTAGTCGAAATGGTTGTTGTCGTCGTCAATTTGGCTATAGCTATGGCAATTGCTGTTGACGAGGGTTACACTAGTACAACCATCGGTGGTGTCTTCTTAGTAAGCATTGATGAGGGACTTAGCTAGCCAGGTGACCATCGACAGGATGGTCGTCGACAGCAGTATTTTCATCTATGGGGGTACCATTGTTGAGAACGATTCGTATGGTACTTCCGACAGGAATTTTGTATTACTAGACTTGTTACACAACTATTTGTGCAGGCTGTTCCTAGTCCTGTTTTTAAACCTTTTCAACAACTAACGTTTAGCTGAAAGCAGAAGTTAGGGAAGGCTGAAGTCTAAGGAAAAGGAATAAGATGTGAAGATGTATCCACAACAACCTGCAGTACAAATCTGACCATTCGTGCTTGGCACTTCCACCTCGTTGCCTGAAGTTTGAGTTGTTTCAAATAAGGTAGACCTGCTACTAAGTAAACAGTGATGTTGGGTGTATTGCCATTTTAGCATTGCTTACCAAGCTTTTTCATGTTACTGGGTATTCCCAGCACGACAAGGGTGAACGATTAAAACATGTGAATCTATGAATGTTCCAGTGCTGGAGTAGAATGCCAATCTCATATTATCAGTGATAACTGAATGACACTGTTCCCCATCTGTTGTGTTCTCTGGAGGTGTTGCATACTTTCCTGCCATGCGCCAGGACGCCCCTTAGCTAGGGCAGCTGTGCGCAATAAAAATATGTGTAACATAACATAACATAACATCAGTGTCCCAGAGTCATATCAGTGGGTGGGATGCCTTCCATTGTGTTTCCATTGAACACCATAAAATACTTTTGGAGCTTGAAGCTAGTATACGTGAGCTATCATAGATAACCAAAGATAAGGTTAATGGAAAAAGCAAGATAGAAATTGATGGGAAAATCAATAAACATATTGAGTGATGGCTGCCAAATTCCCAGCGGCTAGGCAACGCCACTATCGTGTTGGAGGGTCTGTATATGTGTGCCCAGAGAAGGCCAATAACAACACAATCGAGGGTCCACCATCCACCATCATAATGTCTATAGTCGTTGGCTGTAGTGGAGTCAGCCTTGCGGAGGACCAGTGATTCTGTTTGGAGATCACTTGCTGTTGGTGCTGCAGTGACTCGACTCACAGCTCTGCATGTTTGCTGAGTGGGCCCTATGTGTGAAACGCCTGTTTGGCACACTTTAATGTTTAGAAAAAACATTCTCAAAGCAGGAGGTTGTTTTTGCGGAACAAAAAACAAATGGCCAGAAACGCAGGAAGTTTTAACTTTGCATCTAGGATCTATTTTATATTTTCCCTGCCCATATCCACCACATGCATGGCATGTCACAGACTGGGAAAATCTGACCAGATGAGGCATAACAGGTGGTAAACCAGTGAATCTCCCATTTGTAAATTGGGTGGCGAAGCACAGGCGTACAGTGGATCTCCCACTCAGCTAACCCCCATTGAGGACCTAAACTCCATTTCCTTGCTGTGTCTTAAAGCTGAAATTAAAGGGCAATTTAATAGTAAATAGACTCATGGAACCAATCAATCCAGAACCCATGCACACAGGATCTACCCCTTACCAAAGTTATCAATGGCAATCCATATTCATCATAGACTAGGTGTAGGTCTGTAGTAGAGGGAATCCACCCACTGGCCTCCACTGTCATTAACCTTCAGTGGACAACCTGGACTATAAGTCTACGGGCTCCATAGAGATCAGTTCAGGTCCCAAGGGGTGAGAATTAAAATATTCTCTGCTCAAGAGTTTTAATGACAGTGACAGATCTAAAATGCCGCCAAGTCGTAATAGCAGCCTTAAACCCGGACAACACGAAGCTGAATATCGGGTTAACAAAACTTGTCACCAAGGCGCAAAAACTACTGGAAGTCATTGGCGCTCCCAACCACTCCTCATTATGGCAGCGCGGCACCCCATACCAGGGTCAGGTAATTGCTTTCCAACCACCATCAATCTGCTGCACCCCAACCTGGTATCCGAGTCAATCACTATCTGCCAAGAAGCTCTGCAGAGTTTTAAGTAAAAGGTTAATTTTGTACCTTTTTGCAATTTTACAGTGCTTTTTTTTTTAAGAATATGGTGCTGGTGTTTTTATATTGTAAGGGTTTTAATTAACCAACAATAAAGTACATATATATATATATATACATATATATATATATATATATATATATATATATATATATATATATATATATATATATATATATATATATATATATATATATATTCTCACACAAGGTTGCCCCAGTAAGAACGGCCAACAATGAAGGTTACCCTCTGATGCTGCGGAGAACAGTGCAGGCTGCTTCTCACTTCCATCACCCTTCGCGGCTCAACGCGTTTCAAACTACCGTTCTTGTTCACGAGCCATTCGACAAAGAGACAACAGCTGATGTATTGTGCACGTTTGATTTTATTGTAGCTCTGCCCCAGTGGGCGTGTACCATGCCAGATTAGGCGCAATGCACTGTGGTCCATGTAGTATTCCACAATAACAGTCCAAGTGGATGCTGCTTGAACTTTGTCTCTCATGTGCAAGTCCCCACGCATATTCACGGACACGTGTTGGACCAGGTCTGGTCCCTCAACTGTTCTGTTTTATCGCTGTCTGTCTCCCCTTGTCCTTGGTCGGATCACTTCCTAAGTACCTTTTCCCTTCACCTTAGCCCTGTAGGAAAAGTCCCGCTTGCCAAAAACATCTGGGCACGCAATTGGAGTCGTGTTGATCTCCCGTCACTATCATCCTCCCTCCTGAATTCCTCGCCCAACCTGGCTGGCTTGTCTTCATCATCTCAAGCCGCCTCCATTAACATCTGGCTCGCCGGAGGTTGCGATTCGGTAGCTCCCCTACGGCGGATATCGGTCAGACGTCCCAATGAGGCCAACCGGTGGTTCAGTGAGGATTTAAAGGAGAAAAAGCTGACCCTTCGGAGGTCTGAGAGGAAGTGGAGAAGGGACTACTGTCCCATACTGAAAATCCAATATACCACCCTTTTGGGAGAGTACAAGAGAGCTATACTTGGTGCAAAAACAGCTTATTTCTCCGCAAAGATTTTGGCTGCGGAGAATAAACCCAGGGACATTTTCGCCACTGTCCACGACCTGGCTTTTTCGGACAGGGCTACCCTTAAACCCCCTCCCACCCAGTTTTTATGTGACTCCCTGAATTCCTATTTTTTGAATAAAATTAGTAATATTAAATCTAATATCCCCCCTCCCTCCCCTTCCTTTGTTGATCCCCTTCCCCCGACTGCCCAGTCTTTTCTCACCTCGATTCCTCCTCTTACTGAAGATGCGTTCCTGGCTATACTCCCCAAAGTCAAGTCAGGCTCTCCTGCTGACATCTGCCCGGCTCGCATTCTCAGACAGATTTACTCTGTTTGCACCCAGCCCCCTCTTACACTTTTGAACAGTTCCCTTGCCCAGGGGGTCGTGATTCCAGCTCTCAAATCCGCCACCATAGTGCCTATCCTTAAGAAGCCCGGGGCTGATCCTTCTGCCCCTGCCAATTACCGCCCCATCTCACTGTTGCCCTATTTGGGTAAAGTGCTAGAGCGCCACGTAACCGCGGTACTCAGCTCCTTTGTTGAGGAGAATGGGGGCCTAGCATCCCGTCAGGCAGGCTTCCGGCCTAGCACTCTACCGAGTCCGTAGTGGTGTCGGTCCTGGATAACCTCAGGGAGGGCATGGACCAAAACCAACATCAGGCCTTGGTGCTCCTCGATCTCCCCGCCGCTTTTGACACGGTGGACCATTCCATCTTGTTGTCACGTGTCGGAGCGGCGGGAGTCGGGTGCTCGGCCCTGGTCTGGCTTTCCTCCTTCCTGAGGGACCGCACCCAGGCGGTTCGGTTGGGGGACTTCTCGGCCGCCCCACTGAGGGTCACATGTGGTGTTCCCCAGGGTTCTTCTCTTTCCCCTCTTCTGTTTAACCTCTATATCTATCCTTTGATTTTTGCTCTCCAGCAGCTGGAGGTCACCATTTATAACTATGCGGATGACCTCCAGCTCATCTTTAATCTATCTTCTTCTCCTCATTCTATTTCCAATTTCCAGTCTGTTATGATTTTTATCAGGGACTGGTTGAACTTCAACCACCTGAAGCTGAACCCTGACAAGACCGAGCTGGTTCTCACGGGTGGTTGTTCCAGTCCCTGGAACTCTTTATTTTGGCCTTTTTCTTTTGGGCCCCCCCCCACTCCTTCTTCCTCAGCTAAGACTTTAGGTGTTAAACTTAATAATCATCTTACCCTTCACTCACAGATTAGTTCTGTTGTTTCTTCCTGCTTCCTCACCCTTCGTACTATCCGCACTGTCTCACGCTTTTTTTCTCCCCTGGCACTTAAGCTGATCATGTCCGCCTTGGTGATACACCGGCTGGACTACGCGAATGCCCTCTACAACGGCAGTCTGCGGAAACTCCAGCTGGTCCAAAACCAGGCGGCTCGATTAGTTTATGGCCTATCACGTTCCCACCACTCAACCCCTTTATTGAAGGCACTTCACTGGCTGCCTGTCAGGGAGCGAGCCCTATTTAAAATCGGTTGTATGGGCTTCCAGGCACGACGGGGTTCGGCTCCCGCCTTCATCTCCTCCTTGATCAGGGAGTACACCCCCACCAGAGAGCTGCGCTCGTCGTCACAGTCACTCCTGCTGGTCCCTCGCTATAAGCGCAAAAAGTGGGAAGGGGCCAATTTTTCTACCTTGGCACCCACCTTCTGGAACTCTCTCCCCGACCATCTAAGATCGGCCACGCATTATCTTCCCTTCCGGAAAGACCTTAAAACTTTTCTTTTTAAACTGGCTTTCTCTCTGTAAAACTGCTTCCACTTTCTTAAGGTTTGTGGTTGTCATCTTTTTCCTCTGGTACCCTCCCTTCACAGCGCCAAGAAACCGCCAGGTGAATGTTGCGCTTTATAAATATTTTAAAATCAAAATCAAAAAGACATTTCTAAAGTCAAAGGAGTCCTTAAGTGGACTGTCATTGACGGTGTAGTCGAAATGGTTGTTGTCGTCGTCAATTTGGCTATAGCTATGGCAATTGCTGTTGACGAGGGTTACACTAGTACAACCATCGGTGGTGTCTTCTTAGTAAGCATTGATGAGGGACTTAGCTAGCCAGATGACCATCGACAGGATGGTCGTCGACAGCAGTATTTTCATCTATGGGGGTACCATTGTTGAGAACGATTCGTATGGTACTTCCGACAGGAATTTTGTATTACTAGACTTGTTACACAACTATTTGTGCAGGCTGTTCCTAGTCCTGTTTTTAAACCTTTTCAACAACTAACGTTTAGCTGAAAGCAGAAGTTAGGGAAGGCTGAAGTCTAAGGAAAAGGAATAAGATGTGAAGATGTATCCACAACAACCTGCAGTACAAATCTGACCATTCGTGCTTGGCACTTCCACCTCGTTGCCTGAAGTTTGAGTTGTTTCAAATAAGGTAGACCTGCTACTAAGTAAACAGTGATGTTGGGTGTATTGCCATTTTAGCATTGCTTACCAAGCTTTTTCATGTTACTGGGTATTCCCAGCACGACAAGGGTGAACGATTAAAACATGTGAATCTATGAATGTTCCAGTGCTGGAGTAGAATGCCAATCTCATATTATCAGTGATAACTGAATGACACTGTTCCCCATCTGTTGTGTTCTCTGGAGGTGTTGCATACTTTCCTGCCATGCGCCAGGACGCCCCTTAGCTGGGGCAGCTGTGCGCAATAAAAATATGTGTAACATAACATAACATAACATCAGTGTCCCAGAGTCATATCAGTGGGTGGGATGCCTTCCATTGTGTTTCCATTGAACACCATAAAATACTTTTGGAGCTTGAAGCTAGTATACGTGAGCTATCATAGATAACCAAAGATAAGGTTAATGGAAAAAGCAAGATAGAAATTGATGGGAAAATCAATAAACATATTGAGTGATGGCTGCCAAATTCCCAGCGGCTAGGCAACGCCACTATCGTGTTGGAGGGTCTGTATATGTGTGCCCAGAGAAGGCCAATAACAACACAATCGAGGGTCCACCATCCACCATCATAATGTCTATAGTCGTTGGCTGTAGTGGAGTCAGCCTTGCGGAGGACCAGCGATCCTGTTTGGAGATCACTTGCTGTTGGTGCTGCAGTGACTCGACTCACAGCTCTGCATGTTTGCTGAGTGGGCCCTATGTGTGAAACGCCTGTTTGGCACACTTTAATGTTTAGAAAAAACATTCTCAAAGCAGGAGGTTGTTTTTGCGGAACAAAAAACAAATGGCCAGAAACGCAGGAAGTTTTAGCTTTGCATCTAGGATCTATTTTATATTTTCCCTGCCCATATCCACCACATGCATGGCATGTCACAGACTGGGAAAATCTGACCAGGTGAGGCTTCACAGGTGGTAAACCAGTGAATCTCCCATTTGTAAATTGGGTGGCGAAGCACAGGCGTACAGTGGATCTCCCACTCAGCTAACCCCCATTGAGGACCTAAACTCCATTTCCTTGCTGTGTCTTAAAGCTGAAATTAAAGGGCAATTTAATAGTAAATAGACTCATGGAACCAATCAATCCAGAACCCATGCACACAGGATCTACCCCTTACCAAAGTTATCAATGGCAATCCATATTCATCATAGACTAGGTGTAGGTCTGTAGTAGAGGGAATCCACCCACTGGCCTCCACTGTCATTAACCTTCAGTGGACAACCTGGACTATAAGTCTACGGGCTCCATAGAGATCAGTTCAGGTCCCAAGGGGTGAGAATTAAAATATTCTCTGCTCAAGAGTTTTAATGACAGTGACAGATCTAAAATGCCGCCAAGTCGTAATAGCAGCCTTAAACCCGGACAACACGAAGCTGAATATCGGGTTAACAAAACTTGTCACCAAGGCGCAAAAACTACTGGAAGTCATTGGCGCTCCCAACCACTCCTCATTATGGCAGCGCGGCACCCCATCCCAGGGTCAGGTAATTGCTTTCCAACCACCATCAATCTGCTGCACCCCAACCTGGTATCCGAGTCAATCACTATCTGCCAAGAAGCTCTGCAGAGTTTTAAGTAAAAGGTTAATTTTGTACCTTTTTACAATTTTACAGTGCTTTTTTTTTTAAGAATATGGTGCTGGTGTTTTTATATTGTAAGGGTTTTAATTAACCAACAATAAAGTACATATATATATATATATATATATATATATATATATATATATATATATATATATATATATATATTCTCACACAAGGTTGCCCCAGTAAGAACGGCCAACAATGAAGGTTACCCTCTGATGCTGCGGAGAACAGTGCAGGCTGCTTCTCACTTCCATCACCCTTCGCGGCTCAACGCGTTTCAAACTACCGTTCTTGTTCACGAGCCATTCGACAAAGAGACAACAGCTGCTGTATTGTGCACGTTTGAATTTATTGTAGCTCTGCCCCAGTGGGCGTGTACCATGCCAGATTAGGCGCAATGCACTGTGGTCCATGTAGTATTCCACAATAACAGTCCAAGTGGATGCTGCTGTAGTCCCCAAATAATGTCATTAAAAAACCCCAGTGGGCTGACGAAAGTTAAAAAACACGGGATGCACTGTTTTGATACATCCTGCAGCTTGAGCCTTCAATTCTGAACCGGCACCCAGGTTTCTAGGCGCCGCAGATCCACCGCCGGTGGCGAGCCGTTCTTGCGACCGGGCAGGCCGCTATCATATTCTCACACAAGGTTGCCCCAGTAAGAACGGCCAACAATGAAGGTTACCCTCTGATGCTGCGGAGAACAGTGCAGGCTGCTTCTCACTTCCATCACCCTTCGCGGCTCAACGCGTTTCAAACTACCGTTCTTGTTCACGAGCCATTCGACAAAGAGACAACAGCTGCTGTATTGTGCACGTTTGAATTTATTGTAGCTCTGCCCCAGTGGGCGTGTACCATGCCAGATTAGGCGCAATGCACTGTGGTCCATGTAGTATTCCACAATAACAGTCCAAGTGGATGCTGCTGTAGTCCCCAAATAATGTCATTAAAAAACCCCAGTGGGCTGACGAAAGTTAAAAAACACGGGATGCACTGTTTTGATACATCCTGCAGCTTGAGCCTTCAATTCTGAACCGGCACCCAGGTTTCTAGGCGCCGCAGATCCACCGCCGTTGGCGAGCCGTTCTTGCGACCGGGCAGGCCGCTATCATATTCTCACACAAGGTTGCCCCAGTAAGAACGGCCAACAATGAAGGTTACCCTCTGATGCTGCGGAGAACAGTGCAGGCTGCTTCTCACTTCCATCACCCTTCGCGGCTCAACGCGTTTCAAACTACCGTTCTTGTTCACGAGCCATTCGACAAAGAGACAACAGCTGCTGTATTGTGCACGTTTGAATTTATTGTAGCTCTGCCCCAGTGGGCGTGTACCATGCCAGATTAGGCGCAATGCACTGTGGTCCATGTAGTATTCCACAATAACAGTCCAAGTGGATGCTGCTTTAGTCCCCAAATAATGTCATTAAAAAACCCCAGTGGGCTGACGAAAGTTAAAAAACACGGGATGCACTGTTTTATTACATCCTGCAGCTTGAGCCTTCAATTCTGAACCGGCACCCAGGTTTCTAGGCGCCGCAGATCCACCGCCGTTGGCGAGCCGTTCTTGCGACCGGGCAGGCCGCTATCATATTCTCACACAAGGTTGCCCCAGTAAGAACGGCCAACAATGAAGGTTACCCTCTGATGCTGCGGAGAACAGTGCAGGCTGCTTCTCACTTCCATCACCCTTCGCGGCTCAACGCGTTTCAAACTACCGTTCTTGTTCACGAGCCATTCGACAAAGAGACAACAGCTGCTGTATTGTGCACGTTTGAATTTATTGTAGCTCTGCCCCAGTGGGCGTGTACCATGCCAGATTAGGCGCAATGCACTGTGGTCCATGTAGTATTCCACAATAACAGTCCAAGTGGATGCTGCTGTAGTCCCCAAATAATGTCATTAAAAAACCCCAGTGGGCTAACGAAAGTTAAAAAACACGGGATGCACTGTTTTGATACATCCTGCAGCTTGAGCCTTCAATTCTGAACCGGCACCCAGGTTTCTAGGCGCCGCAGATCCACCGCCGGTGGCGAGCCGTTCTTGCGACCGGGCAGGCCGCTATCATATTCTCACACAAGGTTGCCCCAGTAAGAACGGCCAACAATGAAGATTACCCTCTGATGCTGCGGAGAACAGTGCAGGCTGCTTCTCACTTCCATCACCCTTCGCGGCTCAACGCGTTTCAAACTACCGTTCTTGTTCATGAGCCATTCGACAAAGAGACAACAGCTGCTGTATTGTGCACGTTTGAATTTATTGTAGCTCTGCCCCAGTGGGCGTGTACCATGCCAGATTAGGCGCAATGCATTGTGGTCCTTGTCGGCGACGCCCACTGGGGCGGGACCCTGGAACTTAATAAGTGCGGAGAATACAGTCTTGCAAAGGCAGTTGGAAAGCCATTGAGGAAGGGAACGAGATTCCCGAAACGCGTTTGGCTGAATCTGCATGCTGATGCTCTTTCTACGCTGCTACCTGTTGGCAAGTTGTTCCCAATAAAAGATGAAACACGTATCTGCCGGCTGGCTTCCTTTCATTGGGGCGACCTTGTGTGTGTGAAATTTTGAGCGGCTTAGTCCAAGCCGCGAAAGGAGGGCCACCGCTGGTGAGCGGGACTACGCTGACACCAAATGATGCCAGCACATTGTAGGAGGCAGTTTCACTGGGGACAATTGAAAAGCAGGACAGGGTGCAACACGGGACCGTGCATCGACCCACATGGGTTTTACTTTGAGTTTAATTTTGCCCTACAAGACTGACTCACTGGAGATTACTCTTTCGCACTACAGGAACCACAATGCCTTGTCGGCGACGCCCACTGGGGCGGGACCCTGGAACTTAATAAGTGCGGAGAATACAGTCTTGCAAAGGCAGTTGGAAAGCCATTGAGGAAGGGAACGAGATTCCCGAAACGCGTTTGGCTGAATCTGCATGCTGATGCTCTTTCTACGCTGCTACCTGTTGGCAAGTTGTTCCCAATAAAAGATGAAACACGTATCTGCCGGCTGGCTTCCTTTCATTGGGGCGACCTTGTGTGTGTGAAATATATATATATATATATATATATATATATATATATATATATATATATATATATATATATATAAAAACCCAATAATAAATGCTTCTCTTCTCATTGCAGTAGCTTCTGAAACCTCCTGTGAGCTGAAAATATCTGTGTCCACCTAGATTAGTGTCTGTACTCTGGCAAGGCTCACTGCTTCCACGGTGGGCTCCATCAATAAGCAAACACCCCACTTGGTGTGCAGAGGGTCTTTGGTTGATACTGTGCAGTCTTCGGACAAGCAAAGCGTATGCCGAATACTATCAGAATCTCTTGAGCAGTTTAGGTAGAAGGTTTTCGAATATCCGGCCACCTTGTCACTCCCAACAGGATCTGGAAAACCTGAGACTTTTGTGTTATTTTAAATATTTCTTTTGAGTAAAAACTCATTAGACTTTAGTAATCCAGCCGGTACTTTTTGTAATCTGCTGATGCCTGGATTGTAATCGAGGGCTGGCGGGCTGATCCCATGTTTGGCAAGGCAGCCAGAGTAATCTCTTTGCATGGACTCAAGCTCTCTCTGCGCCCAGTTACAAGTAATCTCCACTGCTTGATCACTGAACGGATTACATTGCAGGTTGTGTGTTTCTACTCCATTGCCAAAGGCATACTTTAACCCGTTGTTCTTTTCCCTGCTAGCTCTCTGGTGAACCTGGGCCTACCTTTTACCGGGACTGTTTACTGAGGATTTTCGACAACCTGGAGCAGTGCGTTACTAATCCGACCGTCTTGGAGTCCATCCTGATTCTCATCGAGAAAGGCGCCATGGTGATCACCACAAACTACGACACCTTCCTGGAGACCTGTGGTTACCGCTTGGGAAGACACATGGAATCGCTGGACATGCAGGATATCCCTAAGGTAGGGCCATTTCGAAAAGTGTTTTTATTGTGTTTTCCCTATGGTTGGCCAAAGTTTTCATTCCAGCAGCACACATTACGAATTTTGGCCAATTATGCCTTGAGTGAAGTAACTGGCATCTCAAATTGTGTCCTAGAGTCATTATCTTAAAATGCATAATAATGTAAGGGGTGCAGTACACATGCGGTTGCTTTCTCCAAATGGTCAAATAACCTAATATTATAGCAACTTGGAGGAAAACAAAAAAAGAAACTATATCAGCCAGCATCTGGGATTGGCTCGGTGTGGACATCAGTTCATGGCTAGGTACATCCAAGCTTCTGTTCAAAAGTATTTTGAGCTTTCTGTATAAACAAGCCAGGAGTATCCTGGAACTGACAGACACCCAGTGTTGACCAGTCGACCACAGGAGCTTGCTCAACCGGGGATGGAGTGACCACCTGTCTCCTGTATTTACAGACCACCCATTATGTCAGAGTGGCATCCATGTCTGTTACTATTGTACTTAGGGGCTCTTCTTTCCGTAATTATGGGAGGTGTAGTGAGCGGAGTCAGAATCCTCTAGTAATTAAGTGCCTGTTAGTGCAGGAACAGTGCTGCGGCCTGGGATTGGCAGAGCGAACTCTTGCTTGTTGGTCATTGGCTGTGATGTGAGCACCTTCTAGGAAACACGTGGTCCAGGCTCCGCAGTCTACATTAATAAGTAGTGTCTGCAAAGTAGGTCTCAGAACACCAAGGGTCCCCTCTTGCTCCTCATCCGCCACACATGGAAACCACCGCTCTCTTGACCACCAGCTTGAAGCAGCTGGGAGATGAGAGTCTCAAACACCTCAGAATACAGAATATAGCCCAGATGCATGAAGCTAAAAACTGCTCGCAAAGGGGCAGATACTCAGAGTCTGCCCCTTTGTGATCGGTATTTTTGCATTGGGATGCAACATCCCAAATGCAAAAATCGCAAATTGAGAATTCGCTAAATTGCGATTACTTGCATTTAAGGAATCTCAAATTGAGATTCCTAAATTCAATCCATTAAAGTTTAAAAAATAGCGATTTCGCTAATAGGGCACGTAAATTACCATGAAGTACAACCTCTAGGCCCATAGGAATGAATGGGGAGGTATTCCTTAATTGCGACTCGCAATTTGCGAATCGCAATTAAGGAATTTTAAGAAATCGCTATTTTTAAAGTGATTTCTTCTGGCATACCATTTTGCTATTCCTTTAGCGATTCCTTATTTTTCGCTAATAAGGAATCGCAAAAGGGATGCTTGATGCATCTGGGGAATACTGCAGAATTCAGAATAGTTATTTTGTGTCCACACAGTTATTCCCCATTACAAGGTGTCTTAACTCTTAGCTGGTGGAAATCTATGCAGAGATATCAGGAGTCACCGGGATTCCTGGTGCTGGCATCTAGGGGACTGATTCACAAAAGTATTTATGAGTGTGGGAAGGGAAGTAGTAGTACAGAAATACTCTTTGGAAGGCTTTGTGCATTGCTCACCAAACATCCAACTTCCTGTTAAGAGAAATGCAAAGAAGGCAAACTACTTTCTATTAGTACTAAATGTATATGAATATTTCCTGAATATTCCAATTTTATTTCCATTCGAGATGTCAGTCAAAGTACTTTATTCGGTTTGTTTTAAAACCATAAGAGCATGCTATCATATTATACCAAAAAATTGTAAAATCGTTGATTACAGATTAAAATTTTTAACAATTTACATAAAATTTAAGACAGGGCAATATATTCAAACTCATGTTGGGCAAATTTCATAAAACCTTATTACTAAACTGAGACGTTGCAGACTTTCATTTAATTCAGTTAGAGTGCATTTGGGCCAATTAAACTTAATCTAAATTTTCTCATAATTCCCAGTCATCTAAGAGTACGTAAAGGAGTGCTCCAGGAGTGCTTCTTAAACACTCCAAAATCCTTGCAAATCAGCGATTTTCACACTAGTGCAAAACACTCATAAAACAGACCCCCTCAAGTGGTGTGATTCTTCTATAACATTTTTAGGTGCTTGGATAAGCCCCAACCCTGCTGAAGTTATCAAGCTTTACCACAGCAGGGCAATCAGAAGTCTTGAATAATAAATATCCAGATGGCTGACATATTCACTCTCATTGGGTGGCCTTATTGAGCTTAGAAAGTGGTCATTCTGCCCACATTTCACTCTTATTTTGTAAACAATCCCATTGCCCAAGCAAAAACGTCTTTAAAACACTGACATCTCTGCTCATTACATCCCCCTGGGCGGACAATGAGCCGGGCGACGCCTGTAAAACAATGCCCTTGCCATATTGCCAGGAAAGCTTTGCTGTCCCAAATATGGAGCTGTATTACCTAAGTGCAAAGGTGCACCTTGCACATTATTGGTTTCATCCCCAACAATTTTTTCCAAACCATCAGTGGAAGAATGTGTGACTGACCACTTGCATGCTACTGTGGGGCCAAATGGCCGCATCACACTCAGAAATCAGCTCTGTGAACTTGGCATAATCTCAAACCAAAAGCACAACTTAAACTAACATAGGTACCCGTTGCTCCTCTACTGCACCACCCGCTATTCGCCATGTCCTCTGCACTTATGCAATTACAAAACCTTGGCGTTAAAAAACAAGGGGATCTTTAGGAAAATAAAACCTTCATCCCCTCACACGCTTTCCAATCTCGTGCTATGTTGACCCCACTGGACAGCTGTCTGTATCATAGATTTAAATTAACAAATCGACATATTGCCTCAGATTTTCCTCAGGAATGTGGCAGGTTCAAACCATTTATGTCAATCATGCTAGCAGATAACTCTAAGAAGCTCATCATTACCCTATATTGCAACTTTGAAGGAACGCTGCCCGCGATGGTGTGTCTTGCCAGAGTAGGCTGGGACTCAGACTTGGAGAACCCCCCTCAGAGACGTACCGCTGACCTCAAACAGGCGAAATACGACCCAGCAGAAGACTGCGCTTGATCCACTTTAGATCAATTCACTAAGTATTCTACTCTCCATTGGCACTACACATGGGAGCTAGGACCTGCCTCATGCTGAGGGATAGAAGCAGCCGGATCTCTACATCTTTCCTGGGAGTGCGCCACGATCCAGGTGTTTTGGGTTCAAGTGATAGAAACTACTTGGAAGATAACAGACCCCACTTTTCAGAGATCAACCTGAGTGGTAATTTTGGGGTGGGTACAGAATATCCAATACACAATCCGAAATTCATGCCTGGTAGTCAAACATTGGGCCAAGGTCAGACGCCAAAATGACACACTAGCTGAAGAAATTACAATTCCTAGTGAGCCACTGGAATCTACCACCTACTCCTTCGAGAACCATCACGCACCCAGGGACATCTGGGTGCCCTTCCAACGCATTCATAGTGATCAGCTAGAAGTCAACCACCGACTCCGTCCAGAACCATCAGCACCCAGGGACATCTGGGCGCCCTTCCAACACATTCATAGTGATCAGCTGGAAGTCCACCACGTACTCCTTCCAGAACCATCACGCACCCAGGGACATCAGGCACCCTTCCAACACATTCACAGTGATCAGCTGGAAGTCCACCACGTACTCCTTCCAGAACCATGACGCACCCAGGGACATCTGGCCGCCCTTCCAACATATTCCCAGTGTTCAGCTAGAAGTCCACCACCTACTCCGTCCAGAACCATCACGCACCCAAGGACATCGGGGCGCCCTTCCAACATATTCATAGTGATCAGCTGGAAGTCCACCACCTACTCCGTCCAGAACCATCACACACCCAGGGACATCTGGCCGCCTTTCCAACACATTCATAGTGATCAGCTAGAAGTCCACCACCTACTCCTTCCAGAACCATCTCGCACCCAGGAACATCGGGGCACCCTTCCAACACATTCATAGTGATCAGCTAGAAGTCCACCACCTACTCCGTCCAGAAACATCACACACCCAGGGGCATTGGGGCGCCCTTCCAACACATTCATAGTGATCAGCTAGAAGTCCACCACCTACTCCTTCCAGATGCATCTCGCACCCAGGGACATCTGGACAACCTTCCAACACATTCACATTGATCAGCTGGAAGTCCACCTTGTACTCCTTCCAGAACCATCTCGCACCCAGAGACATCGGGCGCCATTCCAAGACATTCACAGTGATCAGCTAGAAGTCCACCACCTACTCCTTCCAGAACCATCACGCACCCAGGGACATCGGGGTGCTCTTCTAACACATTCATAGTGATCAGCTAGAAGTCCACCACCTACTCCTTCCAGAACCATCACACACCCAGGGACATCGGGGCGCCCTTCCAACACATTCATAGTGATCAGCTAGAAGTCCACCACCTACTCCTTCCAGAACCATCACACACCCAGGGACATCAGGGTGCCCTTCCAACACATTCACAGTGATCAGCTAGAAGTCCACCACCTACTCCTTCCAGAACCATCACACACCCAGGGACATTGGGGCGCCCTTCCAACACATTCACTATGATCAGCTAGAAGTCCACCACCTACTCCTTCCAGATCCATCACGCACCCAGGGACAATGGGGCGCCCTTCCGATACATTCATAGTGATCAGCTAGAAGTCCACAACCTACTCCTTCCAGAGCCATCACGCACCCAGGGACATCGGGGTGCCCTTCCAACACATTCATAGTGATCAGCTAGAAGTCCACCACCTACTCCGTCCAGAACCATCACACACCCAGGGACATCTGGCCGCCTTTCCAACACATTCACAGTGATCAGCAAGAAGTCCACCACCTACTACTTCCAGAACCATCACGCACCCAGGGACATCTGGGCACCCTTCCAACACATTCACAGGGATCAGCTGGAAGTCCACCACGTACTACTTCCAGAACCATCACGCACCCAGGGACATCGGGGGCCCTTCCAACACATTCATAGTGATCAGCTAGAAGTTCACCACCTACTGCTTCCAGAACCATCACGCACCCAGGGACAATCTGATGCCCTTCCAAAACATTCACAGTGATCAGCTAGAAGTCCACCACCTACTCCGTCCAGAACCATCACACACCCAGGGACATCTGGCCGCCTTTCTAACACATTCACAGTGATCAGCAAGAAGTCCACCACCTACTACTTCCAGAACCATCACGCACCCAGGGATATCTGGGCACCCTTCCAACACATTCACAGGGATCAGCTGGAAGTCCACCACGTACTACTTCCAGAACCATCACGCACCCAGGGACATCGGGGGCCCTTCCAACACATTCATAGTGATCAGCTAGAAGTCCACCACCTACTGCTTCCAGAACCATCATGCACCCAGGGACATCGGGGGCCCTTCCAACACATTCATAGTGATCAGCTAGAAGTCCACCACCTACTCCTTCCAGAACCATCACGCACCCAGGAACATCGGGGCGCCCTCCCAACACATTCATGTGATCAGCTAGAAGTCCACCACCTACTCCTTCCAGAACTATCACGCACCCAGGGGCATTGGGGCGCCCTTCCAACACATTCATAGTGAAGAGCTAGAAGTCCATTACCTACTCCGTCCAGAACCATCACACACCCAGGGACATCTGGCCGCCTTTCCAACACATTCATAGTGATCAGCTAGAAGTCCACCACCTACTCCTTCCAGAACCATCTCGCACCCAGGGACATCGGGGCGCCCTTCCAACACATTCATAGTGATCAGCTAGAAGTCCACCACCTACTCCGTCCAGAAACATCACACACCCAGGGACATCTGGCCGCCTTTCCAACACATTCATTGTGATCAGCTAGAAGTCCACCACCTACTCATTCCACAACCATCTCGCACCAAGGGACATCGGGCGCCCTGCCAACACATTCATAGTGATCAGCTAGAAGTCCACCACCTACTCTGTCCAGAAACATCACACACCCAGGGACATCTGGCCGCCTTTCCAACACATTCACAGTGATCAGCTAGAAGTCTACCACCTTCTCCTTCCAGATCCATCTCGCACCCAGGGACATCTGGGCACCCTTCCAACACATTCACATTGATCAGCTGGAAGTCCACGTTGTACTCCTTCCAGAACCATCACGCACCCAGAGACATCGGGCGCCCTTCCGAAACATTCACAGTGATCAGCTAGAAGTCCACCACCTACTCCGACCAGAACCATCACGCACCCAGGGACATCGGAGTGCCCTTCCAACACATTCATAGTGATCAGCTAGAAGTCCACCACCTACTCCTTCCAGAACCATCACGCACCCAGGAACATCAGGGCGCCCTCCCAACACATTCATGTGATCAGCTAGAAGTCCACCACCTACTCCTTCCAGAACTATTACGCACCCAGGGCCATTGGGGCGCCCTTCCAACACATTCATAGTGATCAGCTAGAAGTCCACCACCTACTCCTTCCAGATGCATCCCGCACCCAGGGACATCTGGGCAACCTTCCAACACATTCACATTGATCAGCTGGAAGTCCACCTTGTACTCCTTCCAGAACCATCTCGCACCCAGAGACATCGGGCGCCCTTCCAAGACATTCACAGTGATCAGCTAGAAGTCCACCACCTACTCCTTCCAGAACCATCAGGCACCCAGGGACATCGGGGTGCTCTTCTAACACATTCATAGTGATCAGCTAGAAGTCCACCACCTACTCCTTCCAGGACCATCACACACCCAGGGACATCGGGGCGCCCTTCCAACACATTCACAGTGATCAGCTAGAAGTTCACCACCTACTCCTTCCAGAACCATCACACACCCAGGGACATCAGGGCGCCCTTCCAACACATTCACAGTGATCAGCTAGAAGTCCACCACCTACTCCTTCCAGAACCATCACACACCCAGGGACATTGGGGCGCCCTTCCAACACATTCACTATGATCAGCTAGAAGTCCACCACTTACTCCTTCCAGAACCATCACGCACCCAGGGACAATGGGGCGCCCTTCCAATACATTCATAGGGTGTGTATCACTTACAACGCAACTTTTACGTCGTAATGCTGTTACAACGCAGCTATTACAACGCAGGATCCATTACAACGCATGGCATTACAACGCATGGCATTACATCGCAGATACTATTACAACGCATACCATTACATCGTAAGTATTGGTAAGTATATAATTTATTTTAATTTTATTTAATATTATATAAATGATTTAATTAATATTAATTATAAATAAAAATAAATAAAAATATTTATTTATGTTTTTAAATATTATAAATTAATATTTATTATTTTAAGTATTATAAATTAATATTTATTATTTTAAGTAATTTTTTAAATAAATATGAGTATAGGAGTATATGTATAGGTGTTTGGGGGTACAGGGTGTTTTTAGGTTTCAAGGTAGGGTTTGGGTTTTGGGGTACAGGGGTGTTTTTAGGTTTCAGGGCAGGGTTTGGGTTTTGGGGTACAGGGGTGTTTTTAGTTTTCAGGGTAGGGTTTGGGTTTTGGGGTACAGGGGTGTTTTTAGGTTTCAGGGTAGGGTTTGGGTTTTGGGATACAGGGGTGTTTTTAGGTTTCAGGGCAGGGTTTGGGTTTTGGGGTACAGGGGTGTTTTTAGGTTTCAAGGCAGGGTTTGGGTTTTGGGGTACAGGGGTGTTTTTAGGTTTCAGGGCAGGGTTTGGGTTTTGGGGTACAGGGGTGTTTTTAGGTTTCAGGGCAGGGTTTGGGTTTTGGGGTACAGGGGTGTTTTTAGGTTTCAGGGCAGGGTTTGGGTTTTGGGGTACAGGGGTGTTTTTAGGTTTCAGGGCAGGGTTTGGGTTTTGGGGTACAGGGGTGTTTTTAGGTTTCAGGGCAGGGTTTGGGTTTTGGGATACAGGGGTGTTTTTAGGTTTCAGGGCAGGGTTTGGGTTTTGGGGTACAGGGGTGTTTTTAGGTTTCAAGGCAGGGTTTGGGTTTTGGGGTACAGGGGTGTTTTTAGGTTTCAGGGCAGGGTTTGGGTTTTGGGGTACAGGGGTGTTTTTAGGTTTCAGGGCAGGGTTTGGGTTTTGGGGTACAGGGGTGTTTTTAGGTTTCAGGGCAGGGTTTGGGTTTTGGGGTACAGGGGTGTTTTTAGGTTTCAGGGCAGGGTTTGGGTTTTGGGGTACAGGGGTGTTTTTAGGTTTCAGGGCAGGGTTTGGGTTTTGGGGTACAGGGGTGTTTTTAGGTTTCAGGGTAGGGTTTGGGTTTTGGGATACAGGGGTGTTTTTAGGTTTCAGGGCAGGGTTTGGGTTTTGGGGTACAGGGGTGTTTTTAGGTTTCAGGGCAGGGTTTGGGTTTTGGGGTACAGGGGTGTTTTTAGGTTTCAGGGTAGGGTTTGGGTTTTGGGATACAGGGGTGTTTTTAGGTTTCAGGGCAGGGTTTGGGTTTTGGGGTACAGGGGTGTTTTTAGGTTTCAGGGCAGGGTTTGGGTTTTGGGGTACAGGGGTGTTTTTAGGTTTCAGGGCAGGGTTTGGGTTTTGGGGTACAGGGGTGTTTTTAGGTTTTAGGATAAGGTTTGGGTTTTGGGGTACAGGGGTGTTTTTAGGTTTTAGGGCAGGGTTTGGCTTTAGGGATAATTAAATTATATTTACCATTTTTAAATTAAATGAAATATATTTAATAAATTAAATTAATTATTTTACATTAATTACATTTTTTAATTAAATTAAATTAATTACAATTTTTATTATATTTACATTTATTAAATAGATATTATTTTATTAAATTAAATTAATGACAATTTTTAAATGTCTTTTAATTAAATTATTTAAAAAAATGTAATTACAATAAACTAAATAACATTTTAAAAAAAAAGTCAACTTACCTATATTTACGATGTAATGCCATGCGTTGTAATAGCACCTGCGATGTAATGCCATGCATTGTAATGACATCCGTTGTAATGGATCCCGCGTTGTAAAATCTGCGTTGTAACGGAACGCGTTGTAAAATAACGCGTTGTAACATCATAGATCCCATTCATAGTGATCAGCTAGAAGTCCACAACCTACTCCTTCCAGAACCATCACGCACCCAGGGACATCGGGGTGCCCTTCCAACACATTCATAGTGATCAGCTAGAAGTCCACCACCTACTCCGTCCAAGACCATCACACACCCAGGGACATCAGGCGCCCTTCCAACACATTCATAGTGATCAGCTAGAAGTCCACCACCTACTGCTTCCAGAACCATCACGCACCCAGGGACAGCTGATGCCCTTCCAAAACATTCACAGTGATCAGCTGGAAGTCCACCACCTACTCCTTCCAGAACCATCACGCACCCAGGAACATCGGGGCGCCCTTCCAACACATTCATGTGATCAGCTAGAAGTCATCACCTACTCCTTCCAGAACTATCACGCACCCATGGGGATTGGGGCGCCCTTCCTACACATTCATAGTGAAGAGCTAGAAGTCCATTACCTACTCCGTCAAGAACCATCACACACCCAGGGACATCTGGCCGCCTTTCCAACACATTCATAGTGATCAGCTAGTAGTCCACCACCTACTCCTTCCAGAACCATCTCGCACCCAGGGATATCGGGGCGCCCTTCCAACACATTCATAGTGATCAGCTAGAAGTCCACCACCTACTCCGTCCAGAAACATCACACACCCAGTGTAATGCACGCACCTTTGTCTGGGAAGTGTCCTGGATTCTCGCCGCTAAACACCCTGATTCCCCCTGTCACCCCTCGGAACACAGGAGTATACACTGAATCCCAAGTTGTAACTAAGGGGAACACAGGGGAACAAAACAAGGGTAGGAAGGGAAAAGAAACAAGCTTCCTCTGTCTTCTGTGGTCTGTGTAGAAAGAATTTGTCTGCAACACCTGGATCTATATAGGAAGACAAAATGGGGAAACGTGAAACCCAACCCCCCCTTGTTTTTGGTATGTGTGGGTCTATGTTGGTATGGAAATATAACTAAGGGTACCTTCTATATTGTGGGAAACCACTCGAACCAAATAGCCAGAATTATCCAGGAGAACCTCATGTGACTGTCCTGAATGTTTCAGCACACCAAGCGTCTAAATGTAAAATAATCGAATGAGGCAATGCTCTATGATTCATACATAAAGAAAAAGACTGATACTGTCCTACCACTCACCACAATTCTCTATTGAAATCTGCTATACCTTGAACCATAAGTTTATCAAGCAAAACTCCGGACTCAGCAAAGAAATCAATGTCCACTCTCAAAGAAAATCATAAACCGCCACAGTATAGTTCTCTACTGTGGCAGACCAGTCCAAAATAGACAATAAATCAGGAAGCGTAAATAAACTATATGATACACGATCCCGAAACAAGCCGTTTCGAATCGCTAGGGATTTTGAACAAGTACTAACCGCCCGCACACAGGAATCACCGAGACACCAAGCCGGCACGCTAACTCCTCGGACGCCAACACCAAACCCGTGACCCGGAACGAAAACTGGAACAGCCTAGCTAACGCGAAGCACTTCCGGATTATACGGGGCGGGTTATATTCTGTTTCTCGGACTTTTGCGCATGCGTGCATACTGCGCATGTGCACCAACCCATGTAACTTCAATTGCCAACCATTGCCAACCACCGTGTCAGCTGTAATACGGACACTGCTCACCTATTGCGCATAGCATTATTCCCCTCGCATACGACAGGCATGACACCCAGGGACATCTGGCCACCTTTCCAACACATTCATTGTGATCAGCTAGAAGTCCACCACCTACTCCTTCCAGAACCATCTCGCACCCAGGGACATCGGGGCGCCCTGCCAACACATTCATAGTGATCAGCTAGAAGTCCACCACCTACTCCGTCCAGAAACATCACACACCCAGGGACATCTGGCCGCCTTTCCAACACATTCACAGTGATCAGCTAGAAGTCTACCACCTACTCCTTCCAGATCCATCTCGCACCCAGGGACATCTGGGCACCCTTCCAACACATTCACATTGATCAGCTGGAAGTCCACGTTGTACTCCTTCCAGAACCATCACACACCCAGGAACATCGGGCGCCCTTCCGAAACATTCACAGTGATCAGCTAGAAGTCCACCACCTACTCCTTCCAGAACCATCACGCACCCAGGGACATCGGGGCGCTCTTCCAACACATTCATAGTGATCAGCTAGAAGTCCACCACGTACTCCTTCCAGAACCATCACACACCCAGGGACATCGCGGCGCCCTTCCAACACATTCACACTGATCAGCTAGAAGTCCACCACCTACTCCGTCCAGAACCATCACGCACCCAGGGACATCGGAGTGCCCTTCCAAAACATTCATAGTGATCAGCTAGAAGTCCACCACCTACTCCTTCCAGAACCATCACGCACCCAGGGACATCTGATGCCCTTCCAAAACATTCACAGTGATCAGCTAGAAGTCCACCACCTACTCCGTCCAGAACTATCACGCACCCATGGGCATTGGGGCGCCCTTCCAACACATTCATAGTGAAGAGCTAGAAGTCCATTACCTACTCCGTCCAGAACCATCACACACCCAGGGATATCGGGGCGCCCTTCCAACACATTCATAGTGATCAGCTAGAAGTCCACCACCTACTCCGTCCAGAAACATCACACACCCAGTGTAATGCACGCACCTTTGTCTGGGAAGTGTCATGGATTCTCGCCGCTAAACACCCTGATTCCCCCTGTCACCCCTCGGAACACAGGAGTATACACTGAATCCCAAGTTGTAACTAAGGGGAACACAGGGGAACAAAACAAGGGTAGGAAGGGAAAAGAAACAAGCTTCCTCTGTCTTCTGTGGTCTGTGTAGAAAGAATTTGTCTGCAACACCTGGATCTATATAGGAAGACAAAATGGGGAAACGTGAAAACCAACCCCCCCTTGTTTTTGGTATGTGTGGGTCTATGTTGGTATGGAAATATAACTAAGGGTACCTTCTATATTGTGGGAAACCACTCGAACCAAATAGCCAGAATTATCCAGGAGAACCTCATGTGACTGTCCTGAATGTTTCAGCACACCAAGCGTCTAAATGTAAAATAATCGAATGAGGCAATGCTCTATGATTCATACATAAAGAAAAAGACTGATACTGTCCTACCACTCACCACAATTCTCTATTGAAATCTGCTATACCTTGAACCATAAGTTTATCAAGCAAAACTCCGGACTCAGCAAAGAAATCAATGTCCACTCTCAAAGAAAATCATAAACCGCCACAGTATAGTTCTCTACTGTGGCAGACCAGTCCAAAATAGACAATAAATCAGGAAGCGTAAATAAACTATATGATACACGATCCCGAAACAAGCCGTTTCGAATCGCTAGGGATTTTGAACAAGTACTAACCGCCCGCACACAGGAATCACCGAGACACCAAGCCGGCACGCTAACTCCTCGGACGCCAACACCAAACCCGTGACCCGGAACGAAAACTGGAACAGCCTAGCTAACGCGAAGCACTTCCGGATTATACGGGACGGGTTATATTCTGTTTATCGGACTGTTGCGCATGCGTGCATTCTGCGCATGTGCACCAACCCATGTAACTTCAATTGCCAACCATTGCCAACCACCGTGTCAGCTGTAATACGGACACTGCTCACCTATTGCGCATAGCATTATTCCCCTCGCATACGACAGGCATGACACCCAGGGACATCTGGCCGCCTTTCCAACACATTCATTGTGATCAGCTAGAAGTCCACCACCTACTCCTTCCAGAACCATCTCGCACCCAGGGACATCGGGGCGCCCTGCCAACACATTCATAGTGATCAGCTAGAAGTCCACCACCTACTCCGTCCAGAAACATCACACACCCAGGGACATCTGGCCGCCTTTCCAACACATTCACAGTGATCAGCTAGAAGTCTACCACCTACTCCTTCCAGATCCATCTCGCACCCAGGGACATCTGGGCACCCTTCCAACACATTCACATTGATCAGCTGGAAGTCCACGTTGTACTCCTTCCAGAACCATCACGCACCCAGGAACATCGGGCGCCCTTCCGAAACATTCACAGTGATCAGCTAGAAGTCCACCACCTACTCCTTCCAGAACCATCACGCACCCAGGGACATCGGGGCGCTCTTCCAACACATTCATAGTGATCAGCTAGAAGTCCACCACGTACTCCTTCCAGAACCATCACACACCCAGGGACATCGCGGCGCCCTTCCAACACATTCACACTGATCAGCTAGAAGTCCACCACCTACTCCGTCCAGAACCATCACGCACCCAGGGACATCGGAGTGCCCTTCCAACACATTCATAGTGATCAGCTAGAAGTCCACCACCTACTCCTTCCAGAACCATCACGCACCCAGGGACATCTGATGCCCTTCCAAAACATTCACAGTGATCAGCTAGAAGTCCACCACCTACTCCGTCCAGAACCATCACGCACCCAGGAACATCGGGCGCCCTTTCAACACATTCATGTGATCAGCTAGAAGTCCACCACCTACTTCTTCCAGAACTATCACGCACCCAGGGGCATTGGGGCGCCCTTCCAACACATTCATAGTGAACAGCTAGAAGTCCACTACCTACTCCATCCAGAAACATCACACACCCAGGGACATCTGGCCGCCTTTCCAGCACATTCACAGTGATCAGCTAGAAGTCTACCACCTACTCCTTCCAGATCCATCTCGCACCCAGGGACATCTGGGCACCCTTCCAACACATTCACATTGATCAGCAGGAAATCCACGTTGTACTCCTTCCAGAACCATCACGCACCCAGAGACATCGCGGCCCCTTTCCAACACATTCACACTGATCAGCTAGAAGTCCACCACCTACTCCGTCCAGAACCATCACGCACCCAGGGACATCGGAGTGCCCTTCCAACACATTCATAGTGATCAGCTAGAAGTCCACCACCTACTCCGTCCAGAACCATCACGCACCCAGGGACATCGGAGTGCCCTTCCAACACATTCATAGTGATCAGCTAGAAGTCCACCACCTACTCCGTCCAGAACTATCACGCACCCATGGGCATTGGGGCGCCCTTCCAACACATTCATAGTGAAGAGCTAGAAGTCCATTACCTACTCCGTCCAGAACCATCACACACCCAGGGATATCGGGGCGCCCTTCCAACACATTCATAGTGATCAGCTAGAAGTCCACCACCTACTCCGTCCAGAAACATCACACACCCAGTGTAATGCACGCACCTTTGTCTGGGAAGTGTCATGGATTCTCGCCGCTAAACACCCTGATTCCCCCTGTCACCCCTCGGAACACAGGAGTATACACTGAATCCCAAGTTGTAACTAAGGGGAACACAGGGGAACAAAACAAGGGTAGGAAGGGAAAAGAAACAAGCTTCCTCTGTCTTCTGTGGTCTGTGTAGAAAGAATTTGTCTGCAACACCTGGATCTATATAGGAAGACAAAATGGGGAAACGTGAAAACCAACCCCCCCTTGTTTTTGGTATGTGTGGGTCTATGTTGGTATGGAAATATAACTAAGGGTACCTTCTATATTGTGGGAAACCACTCGAACCAAATAGCCAGAATTATCCAGGAGAACCTCATGTGACTGTCCTGAATGTTTCAGCACACCAAGCGTCTAAATGTAAAATAATCGAATGAGGCAATGCTCTATGATTCATACATAAAGAAAAAGACTGATACTGTCCTACCACTCACCACAATTCTCTATTGAAATCTGCTATACCTTGAACCATAAGTTTATCAAGCAAAACTCCGGACTCAGCAAAGAAATCAATGTCCACTCTCAAAGAAAATCATAAACCGCCACAGTATAGTTCTCTACTGTGGCAGACCAGTCCAAAATAGACAATAAATCAGGAAGCGTAAATAAACTATATGATACACGATCCCGAAACAAGCCGTTTCGAATCGCTAGGGATTTTGAACAAGTACTAACCGCCCGCACACAGGAATCACCGAGACACCAAGCCGGCACGCTAACTCCTCGGACGCCAACACCAAACCCGTGACCCGGAACGAAAACTGGAACAGCCTAGCTAACGCGAAGCACTTCCGGATTATACGGGACGGGTTATATTCTGTTTATCGGACTGTTGCGCATGCGTGCATTCTGCGCATGTGCACCAACCCATGTAACTTCAATTGCCAACCATTGCCAACCACCGTGTCAGCTGTAATACGGACACTGCTCACCTATTGCGCATAGCATTATTCCCCTCGCATACGACAGGCATGACACCCAGGGACATCTGGCCGCCTTTCCAACACATTCATTGTGATCAGCTAGAAGTCCACCACCTACTCCTTCCAGAACCATCTCGCACCCAGGGACATCGGGGCGCCCTGCCAACACATTCATAGTGATCAGCTAGAAGTCCACCACCTACTCCGTCCAGAAACATCACACACCCAGGGACATCTGGCCGCCTTTCCAACACATTCACAGTGATCAGCTAGAAGTCTACCACCTACTCCTTCCAGATCCATCTCGCACCCAGGGACATCTGGGCACCCTTCCAACACATTCACATTGATCAGCTGGAAGTCCACGTTGTACTCCTTCCAGAACCATCACGCACCCAGGAACATCGGGCGCCCTTCCGAAACATTCACAGTGATCAGCTAGAAGTCCACCACCTACTCCTTCCAGAACCATCACGCACCCAGGGACATCGGGGCGCTCTTCCAACACATTCATAGTGATCAGCTAGAAGTCCACCACGTACTCCTTCCAGAACCATCACACACCCAGGGACATCGCGGCGCCCTTCCAACACATTCACACTGATCAGCTAGAAGTCCACCACCTACTCCGTCCAGAACCATCACGCACCCAGGGACATCGGAGTGCCCTTCCAACACATTCATAGTGATCAGCTAGAAGTCCACCACCTACTCCTTCCAGAACCATCACGCACCCAGGGACATCTGATGCCCTTCCAAAACATTCACAGTGATCAGCTAGAAGTCCACCACCTACTCCGTCCAGAACCATCACGCACCCAGGAACATCGGGCGCCCTTTCAACACATTCATGTGATCAGCTAGAAGTCCACCACCTACTTCTTCCAGAACTATCACGCACCCAGGGGCATTGGGGCGCCCTTCCAACACATTCATAGTGAACAGCTAGAAGTCCACTACCTACTCCATCCAGAAACATCACACACCCAGGGACATCTGGCCGCCTTTCCAGCACATTCACAGTGATCAGCTAGAAGTCTACCACCTACTCCTTCCAGATCCATCTCGCACCCAGGGACATCTGGGCACCCTTCCAACACATTCACATTGATCAGCAGGAAATCCACGTTGTACTCCTTCCAGAACCATCACGCACCCAGAGACATCGCGGCCCCCTTCCAACACATTCACACTGATCAGCTAGAAGTCCACCACCTACTCCGTCCAGAACCATCACGCACCCAGGGACATCGGAGTGCCCTTCCAACACATTCATAGTGATCAGCTAGAAGTCCACCACCTACTCCGTCCAGAACCATCACGCACCCAGGGACATCGGAGTGCCCTTCCAACACATTCATAGTGATCAGCTAGAAGTCCACCACCTACTTCTTCCAGAACTATCACGCACCCAGGGGCATTGGGGCGCCCTTCCAACACATTCATAGTGAACAGCTAGAAGTCCACTACCTACTCCATCCAGAACGATCACACACCCAGGGACAACTGGCCGCCTTTCCAACACATTCATAGTGATCAGCTAGAAGTCCACCACCTACTCCTTCCAGAACCATCTCGCACCCAGGGACATTGGAGCGCCCTTCCAACACATTCATAGTGATCAGCTAGAAGTCCACCACCTACTTCGTCCAGAAACATCACACACCCTGTGGACGCCTTCCCAACACATTCATAGTGATCAGCTAGAAGTCCACCGCCTACTCCTTCCAGATCCATCTCGCACCCAGGGACATCTGGGCATCCTTCCAACACATTCACTGTGATCAGCTAGAAGTCCACCACCTACTCCTTCCAGAACCATCCCACACCCAGGGACATTGGAGCGCCCTTTCAACACATTCACTGTGATCAGCTAGAAGTCCACCACCTACTCCTTCCAGAACCATCACGCACCCAGGGACAATGGGACGCCCTTCCAATACATTCATAGTGATCAGCTAGAAGTCCACCACCTACTCCTTCCAGAACCATCATGCACCCAGGGACATCGGGGTGCCCTTCCAACACATTCATAGTGATCAGCTAGAAGTCCACCACCTACTCCGTCCAGAACCATCACACACCCAGGTACATCTGGCCGCCTTTCCAACACATTCACAGTGATCAGCTAGAAGTCCACCACCTACTACTTCCAGAACCATCACGCACCCAGGGACATCTGGGCACCCTTCCAACACATTCACAGTGATCAGCTGGAAGTCCACCACGTACTACTTCCAGAACCATCACGCACCAAGGGACATCGGGCGCCGTTCCAACACATTCATAGTGATCAGCTAGAAGTCCACCACCTACTGCTTCCAGAACCATCACGCACCCAGGGACATCTGATGCCCTTCCAAAACATTCACAGTGATCAGCTGGAAGTCCACCACCTACTCCTTCCAGAACCATCATGCACCCAGGAACATCGGGGCGCCCTTCCAACACATTCATGTGATCAGCTAGAAGTCCACCACCTAGTCCTTCCAGAACTATCACGCACCCAGGGGCATTGGGGCGCCCTTCCAACACATTCATAGTGAAGAGCTAGAAGTCCATTACCTACTCAGTCCAGCACCATCACACACCCAGGGACATCTGGCCGCCTTTCCAACACATTCATAGTGATCAGCTAGAAGTCCACCACCTACTCCTTCCAGAACCATCTCGCACCCAGGGACATCGGGGCGCCCTTCCAACACATTCATAGTGATCAGCTAGAAGTCCACCACCTACTCCGTCCAGAAACATCACACACCCAGGGACATCTGGCCGCCTTTCCAACACATTCATTGTCCACCACCTACTCCTTCCAGAACCATCTCGCACCCAGGGACATCGGGGCGCCCTGCCAACACATTCATAGTGATCAGCTAGAAGTCCACCACCTACTCCGTCCAGAAACATCACACACCCAGGGATATCTGGCCGCCTTTCCAACACATTCACAGTGATCAGCTAGAAGTCTACCACCTACTCCTTCCAGATCCATCTCGCACCCAGGGACATCTGGGCACCCTTCCAACACATTCACATTGATCAGCTGGAAGTCCACGTTGTACTCCTTCCAGAACCATCACGCACCCAGGAACATCGGGGCGCCCTTTCAACACATTCATGTGATCAGCTAGAAGTCCACCACCTACTTCTTCCAGAACTATCACGCACCCAGGGGCATTGGGGTGCCCTTCCAACACATTCATAGTGAACATCTAGAAGTCCACTACCTACTCCGTCCAGAAACATCACACACCCAGGGACATCTGGCCGCTTTTCCAACACATTCACAGTGATCAGTAGAAGTCTACCACCTACTCCTTCCAGATCCATCTCGCACCCAGGGACATCTGGGCACCCTTCCAACACATTCACATTGATCAGCTGGAAGTCCACGTTGTACTCCTTCCAGAACCATCACGCACCCAGAGACATCGGGCGCCCTTCCGAAACATTCACAGTGATCAGCTAGAAGTCCACCACCTACTCCTTCCAGAACCATCACGCAGCCAGGGACATCGGGCGCTCTTCCAACACATTCATAGTGATCAGCTAGAAGTCCACCACGTACTCCTTCCAGAACCATCACACACCCAGGGACATCGCGGCGCCCTTCCAACACATTCACACTGATCAGCTAGAAGTCCACCACCTACTCCGTCCAGAACCATCACGCACCCAGGGACATCGGAGTGCCCTTCCAACACATTCATAGTGATCAGCTAGAAGTCCACCACCTACTCCTTCCAGAACCATCACGCACCTAGGGACATCTGATGCCCTTCCAAAACATTCACAGTGATCAGCTAGAAGTCCACCACCTAATCCGTCCAGAACCATCACGCACCCAGGAACATCGGGCGCCCTTTCAACACATTCATGTGATCAGCTAGAAGTCCACCACCTACTTCTTCCAGAACTATCACGCACCCAGGGGCATTGGGGCGCCCTTCCAACACATTCATAGTGAACAGCTAGAAGTCCACAACCTACTCCGTCCAGAACCATCACACACCCAGGGACAACTGGCCGCCTTTCCAACACATTCATAGTGATCAGCTAGAAGTCCCCCACCTACTCCTACCAGAACCATCTCGCACCCAGGGACATCGGGGCGCCCTTCCAACACATTGATAGTGATCAGCTAGAAGTCCACAACCTACTTCGTCCAGAAACATCACACACCCTGTGGACGCCTTCCCAACACATTCATAGTGATCAGCTAGAAGTCCACCGCCTACTCCTTTCAGATCCATCTCGCACCCAGGGACATCTGGGCATCCTTCCAACACATTCACTGTGATCAGCTAGAAGTCCACCACCTACTCCTTCCAGAACCATCCCACACCCAGGGACATTGGAGTGCCCTTCCAACACATTCACTGTTATCAGCTAGAAGTCCACCACCTACTCCTTCCAGAACCCTCACGCACCCAGGGACAATGGGACGCCCTTCCAATACATTCATAGTGATCAGCTAGAAGTCCACCACCTACTCCTTCCAGAACCATCATGCACCCAGGGACATCGGGGTGCCCTTCCAACACATTCATAGTGATCAGCTAGAAGTCCACCACCTACTCCGTCCAGAACCATCACACACCCAGGTACATCTGGCCGCCTTTCCAACACAATCACAGTGATCAGCTAGAAGTCCATTACCTACTACATCCAGAACCATCACGCACCCAGGGACATCTGGGCACCCTTCCAACACATTCACAGTGATCAGCTGGAAGTCCACCACGTACTACTTCCAGAACCATCACGCACCCAGGGACATCGGGCGCCCTTCCAACACATTCATAGTGATCAGCTAGAAGTCCACCACCTACTGCTTCCAGAACCATCACGCACCCAGGGACATCTGATGCCCTTCCAAAACATTCACAGTGATCAGCTGGAAGTCCACCACCTACTCCTTCCAGAACCATCACGCACCCAGGAACATCGGGGCGCCCTTCCAACACATTCATGTGATCAGCTACAAGTCCACCACCTAGTCCTTCCAACACATTCATAGTGAAGAGCTAGAAGTCCATTACCTACTCCGTCCAGAACCATCACACACCCAGGGACATCTGGCCGCCTTTCCAACACATTCATAGTGATCAGCTAGAAGTCCACCACCTACTCCTTCCAGAACCATCTCGCACCCAGGGACATCGGGGCGCCCTTCCAACACATTCATAGTGATCAGCTAGAAGTCCACCACCTACTCCGTCCAGAAACATCACGCACCCAGGGACATCTGGCCGCCTTTCCAACACATTCATTGTGATCAGCTAGAAGTCCACCACCTACTCCTTCCAGAACCATCTCGCACCCAGGGACATCGGGGCGCCCTGCCAACACATTCATAGTGATCAGCTAGAAGTCCACCACCTACTCCGTCCAGAACCATCACGCACCCAGGGACATCGGAGTGCCCTTCCAAAACATTCATAGTGATCAGCTAGAAGTCCACCACCTACTCCTTCCAGAACCATCACGCACCCAGGGACATCTGATGCCCTTCCAAAACATTCACAGTGATCAGCTAGAAGTCCACCACCTACTCCGTCCAGAACTATCACGCACCCATGGGCATTGGGGCGCCCTTCCAACACATTCATAGTGAAGAGCTAGAAGTCCATTACCTACTCCGTCCAGAACCATCACACACCCAGGGATATCGGGGCGCCCTTCCAACACATTCATAGTGATCAGCTAGAAGTCCACCACCTACTCCGTCCAGAAACATCACACACCCAGTGTAATGCACGCACCTTTGTCTGGGAAGTGTCATGGATTCTCGCCGCTAAACACCCTGATTCCCCCTGTCACCCCTCGGAACACAGGAGTATACACTGAATCCCAAGTTGTAACTAAGGGGAACACAGGGGAACAAAACAAGGGTAGGAAGGGAAAAGAAACAAGCTTCCTCTGTCTTCTGTGGTCTGTGTAGAAAGAATTTGTCTGCAACACCTGGATCTATATAGGAAGACAAAATGGGGAAACGTGAAAACCAACCCCCCCTTGTTTTTGGTATGTGTGGGTCTATGTTGGTATGGAAATATAACTAAGGGTACCTTCTATATTGTGGGAAACCACTCGAACCAAATAGCCAGAATTATCCAGGAGAACCTCATGTGACTGTCCTGAATGTTTCAGCACACCAAGCGTCTAAATGTAAAATAATCGAATGAGGCAATGCTCTATGATTCATACATAAAGAAAAAGACTGATACTGTCCTACCACTCACCACAATTCTCTATTGAAATCTGCTATACCTTGAACCATAAGTTTATCAAGCAAAACTCCGGACTCAGCAAAGAAATCAATGTCCACTCTCAAAGAAAATCATAAACCGCCACAGTATAGTTCTCTACTGTGGCAGACCAGTCCAAAATAGACAATAAATCAGGAAGCGTAAATAAACTATATGATACACGATCCCGAAACAAGCCGTTTCGAATCGCTAGGGATTTTGAACAAGTACTAACCGCCCGCACACAGGAATCACCGAGACACCAAGCCGGCACGCTAACTCCTCGGACGCCAACACCAAACCCGTGACCCGGAACGAAAACTGGAACAGCCTAGCTAACGCGAAGCACTTCCGGATTATACGGGACGGGTTATATTCTGTTTATCGGACTGTTGCGCATGCGTGCATTCTGCGCATGTGCACCAACCCATGTAACTTCAATTGCCAACCATTGCCAACCACCGTGTCAGCTGTAATACGGACACTGCTCACCTATTGCGCATAGCATTATTCCCCTCGCATACGACAGGCATGACACCCAGGGACATCTGGCCGCCTTTCCAACACATTCATTGTGATCAGCTAGAAGTCCACCACCTACTCCTTCCAGAACCATCTCGCACCCAGGGACATCGGGGCGCCCTGCCAACACATTCATAGTGATCAGCTAGAAGTCCACCACCTACTCCGTCCAGAAACATCACACACCCAGGGACATCTGGCCGCCTTTCCAACACATTCACAGTGATCAGCTAGAAGTCTACCACCTACTCCTTCCAGATCCATCTCGCACCCAGGGACATCTGGGCACCCTTCCAACACATTCACATTGATCAGCTGGAAGTCCACGTTGTACTCCTTCCAGAACCATCACGCACCCAGGAACATCGGGCGCCCTTCCGAAACATTCACAGTGATCAGCTAGAAGTCCACCACCTACTCCTTCCAGAACCATCACGCACCCAGGGACATCGGGGCGCTCTTCCAACACATTCATAGTGATCAGCTAGAAGTCCACCACGTACTCCTTCCAGAACCATCACACACCCAGGGACATCGCGGCGCCCTTCCAACACATTCACACTGATCAGCTAGAAGTCCACCACCTACTCCGTCCAGAACCATCACGCACCCAGGGACATCGGAGTGCCCTTCCAACACATTCATAGTGATCAGCTAGAAGTCCACCACCTACTCCTTCCAGAACCATCACGCACCCAGGGACATCTGATGCCCTTCCAAAACATTCACAGTGATCAGCTAGAAGTCCACCACCTACTCCGTCCAGAACCATCACGCACCCAGGAACATCGGGCGCCCTTTCAACACATTCATGTGATCAGCTAGAAGTCCACCACCTACTTCTTCCAGAACTATCACGCACCCAGGGGCATTGGGGCGCCCTTCCAACACATTCATAGTGAACAGCTAGAAGTCCACTACCTACTCCATCCAGAAACATCACACACCCAGGGACATCTGGCCGCCTTTCCAGCACATTCACAGTGATCAGCTAGAAGTCTACCACCTACTCCTTCCAGATCCATCTCGCACCCAGGGACATCTGGGCACCCTTCCAACACATTCACATTGATCAGCAGGAAATCCACGTTGTACTCCTTCCAGAACCATCACGCACCCAGAGACATCGCGGCCCCCTTCCAACACATTCACACTGATCAGCTAGAAGTCCACCACCTACTCCGTCCAGAACCATCACGCACCCAGGGACATCGGAGTGCCCTTCCAACACATTCATAGTGATCAGCTAGAAGTCCACCACCTACTCCGTCCAGAACCATCACGCACCCAGGGACATCGGAGTGCCCTTCCAACACATTCATAGTGATCAGCTAGAAGTCCACCACCTACTTCTTCCAGAACTATCACGCACCCAGGGGCATTGGGGCGCCCTTCCAACACATTCATAGTGAACAGCTAGAAGTCCACTACCTACTCCATCCAGAACCATCACACACCCAGGGACAACTGGCCGCCTTTCCAACACATTCATAGTGATCAGCTAGAAGTCCACCACCTACTCCTTCCAGAACCATCTCGCACCCAGGGACATTGGAGCGCCCTTCCAACACATTCATAGTGATCAGCTAGAAGTCCACCACCTACTTCGTCCAGAAACATCACACACCCTGTGGACGCCTTCCCAACACATTCATAGTGATCAGCTAGAAGTCCACCGCCTACTCCTTCCAGATCCATCTCGCACCCAGGGACATCTGGGCATCCTTCCAACACATTCACTGTGATCAGCTAGAAGTCCACCACCTACTCCTTCCAGAACCATCCCACACCCAGGGACATTGGAGCGCCCTTTCAACACATTCACTGTGATCAGCTAGAAGTCCACCACCTACTCCTTCCAGAACCATCACGCACCCAGGGACAATGGGACGCCCTTCCAATACATTCATAGTGATCAGCTAGAAGTCCACCACCTACTCCTTCCAGAACCATCATGCACCCAGGGACATCGGGGTGCCCTTCCAACACATTCATAGTGATCAGCTAGAAGTCCACCACCTACTCCGTCCAGAACCATCACACACCCAGGTACATCTGGCCGCCTTTCCAACACATTCACAGTGATCAGCTAGAAGTCCACCACCTACTACTTCCAGAACCATCACGCACCCAGGGACATCTGGGCACCCTTCCAACACATTCACAGTGATCAGCTGGAAGTCCACCACGTACTACTTCCAGAACCATCACGCACCAAGGGACATCGGGCGCCGTTCCAACACATTCATAGTGATCAGCTAGAAGTCCACCACCTACTGCTTCCAGAACCATCACGCACCCAGGGACATCTGATGCCCTTCCAAAACATTCACAGTGATCAGCTGGAAGTCCACCACCTACTCCTTCCAGAACCATCATGCACCCAGGAACATCGGGGCGCCCTTCCAACACATTCATGTGATCAGCTAGAAGTCCACCACCTAGTCCTTCCAGAACTATCACGCACCCAGGGGCATTGGGGCGCCCTTCCAACACATTCATAGTGAAGAGCTAGAAGTCCATTACCTACTCAGTCCAGCACCATCACACACCCAGGGACATCTGGCCGCCTTTCCAACACATTCATAGTGATCAGCTAGAAGTCCACCACCTACTCCTTCCAGAACCATCTCGCACCCAGGGACATCGGGGCGCCCTTCCAACACATTCATAGTGATCAGCTAGAAGTCCACCACCTACTCCGTCCAGAAACATCACACACCCAGGGACATCTGGCCGCCTTTCCAACACATTCATTGTCCACCACCTACTCCTTCCAGAACCATCTCGCACCCAGGGACATCGGGGCGCCCTGCCAACACATTCATAGTGATCAGCTAGAAGTCCACCACCTACTCCGTCCAGAAACATCACACACCCAGGGATATCTGGCCGCCTTTCCAACACATTCACAGTGATCAGCTAGAAGTCTACCACCTACTCCTTCCAGATCCATCTCGCACCCAGGGACATCTGGGCACCCTTCCAACACATTCACATTGATCAGCTGGAAGTCCACGTTGTACTCCTTCCAGAACCATCACGCACCCAGGAACATCGGGGCGCCCTTTCAACACATTCATGTGATCAGCTAGAAGTCCACCACCTACTTCTTCCAGAACTATCACGCACCCAGGGGCATTGGGGTGCCCTTCCAACACATTCATAGTGAACATCTAGAAGTCCACTACCTACTCCGTCCAGAAACATCACACACCCAGGGACATCTGGCCGCTTTTCCAACACATTCACAGTGATCAGTAGAAGTCTACCACCTACTCCTTCCAGATCCATCTCGCACCCAGGGACATCTGGGCACCCTTCCAACACATTCACATTGATCAGCTGGAAGTCCACGTTGTACTCCTTCCAGAACCATCACGCACCCAGAGACATCGGGCGCCCTTCCGAAACATTCACAGTGATCAGCTAGAAGTCCACCACCTACTCCTTCCAGAACCATCACGCAGCCAGGGACATCGGGCGCTCTTCCAACACATTCATAGTGATCAGCTAGAAGTCCACCACGTACTCCTTCCAGAACCATCACACACCCAGGGACATCGCGGCGCCCTTCCAACACATTCACACTGATCAGCTAGAAGTCCACCACCTACTCCGTCCAGAACCATCACGCACCCAGGGACATCGGAGTGCCCTTCCAACACATTCATAGTGATCAGCTAGAAGTCCACCACCTACTCCTTCCAGAACCATCACGCACCTAGGGACATCTGATGCCCTTCCAAAACATTCACAGTGATCAGCTAGAAGTCCACCACCTAATCCGTCCAGAACCATCACGCACCCAGGAACATCGGGCGCCCTTTCAACACATTCATGTGATCAGCTAGAAGTCCACCACCTACTTCTTCCAGAACTATCACGCACCCAGGGGCATTGGGGCGCCCTTCCAACACATTCATAGTGAACAGCTAGAAGTCCACAACCTACTCCGTCCAGAACCATCACACACCCAGGGACAACTGGCCGCCTTTCCAACACATTCATAGTGATCAGCTAGAAGTCCCCCACCTACTCCTACCAGAACCATCTCGCACCCAGGGACATCGGGGCGCCCTTCCAACACATTGATAGTGATCAGCTAGAAGTCCACAACCTACTTCGTCCAGAAACATCACACACCCTGTGGACGCCTTCCCAACACATTCATAGTGATCAGCTAGAAGTCCACCGCCTACTCCTTTCAGATCCATCTCGCACCCAGGGACATCTGGGCATCCTTCCAACACATTCACTGTGATCAGCTAGAAGTCCACCACCTACTCCTTCCAGAACCATCCCACACCCAGGGACATTGGAGTGCCCTTCCAACACATTCACTGTTATCAGCTAGAAGTCCACCACCTACTCCTTCCAGAACCCTCACGCACCCAGGGACAATGGGACGCCCTTCCAATACATTCATAGTGATCAGCTAGAAGTCCACCACCTACTCCTTCCAGAACCATCATGCACCCAGGGACATCGGGGTGCCCTTCCAACACATTCATAGTGATCAGCTAGAAGTCCACCACCTACTCCGTCCAGAACCATCACACACCCAGGTACATCTGGCCGCCTTTCCAACACAATCACAGTGATCAGCTAGAAGTCCATTACCTACTACATCCAGAACCATCACGCACCCAGGGACATCTGGGCACCCTTCCAACACATTCACAGTGATCAGCTGGAAGTCCACCACGTACTACTTCCAGAACCATCACGCACCCAGGGACATCGGGCGCCCTTCCAACACATTCATAGTGATCAGCTAGAAGTCCACCACCTACTGCTTCCAGAACCATCACGCACCCAGGGACATCTGATGCCCTTCCAAAACATTCACAGTGATCAGCTGGAAGTCCACCACCTACTCCTTCCAGAACCATCACGCACCCAGGAACATCGGGGCGCCCTTCCAACACATTCATGTGATCAGCTACAAGTCCACCACCTAGTCCTTCCAACACATTCATAGTGAAGAGCTAGAAGTCCATTACCTACTCCGTCCAGAACCATCACACACCCAGGGACATCTGGCCGCCTTTCCAACACATTCATAGTGATCAGCTAGAAGTCCACCACCTACTCCTTCCAGAACCATCTCGCACCCAGGGACATCGGGGCGCCCTTCCAACACATTCATAGTGATCAGCTAGAAGTCCACCACCTACTCCGTCCAGAAACATCACGCACCCAGGGACATCTGGCCGCCTTTCCAACACATTCATTGTGATCAGCTAGAAGTCCACCACCTACTCCTTCCAGAACCATCTCGCACCCAGGGACATCGGGGCGCCCTGCCAACACATTCATAGTGATCAGCTAGAAGTCCACCACCTACTCCGTCCAGAACCATCACGCACCCAGGGACATCGGAGTGCCCTTCATAGTGAAGAGCTAGAAGTCCATTACCTACTCCGTCCAGAACCATCACACACCCAGGGACATCTGGCCGCCCTTCCAACACATTCATAGTGATCAGCTAGAAGTCCACCACCTACTCCTTCCAGAACCATCACGCACCCAGGGACATCTGATGCCCTTCCAAAACATTCACAGTGATCAGCTAGAAGTCCACCACCTAATCCGTCCAGAACCATCACGCACCCAGGAACATCGGGGCGCCCTTTCAACACATTCATGTGATCAGCTAGAAGTCCACCACCTACTTCTTCCAGAACCATCACACACCCAGGGACAACTGGCCACCTTTTCAACACATTCATAGTGATCAGCTAGAAGTCCACCACCTACTCCTTCCAGAACCATCTCGCACCCAGGGACATCGGGGCGCCCTTCCAACACATTGATAGTGATCAGCTAGAAGTCCACCATCTACTTCGTCCAGAAACATCACACACCCTGTGGACGCCTTCCCAACACATTCATAGTGATCAGCTAGAAGTCCACCGCCTACTACTTCCAGATCCATCTCGCACCCAGGGACATCTGGGCATCCTTCTAACACATTCACTGTGATCAGCTAGAAGTCCACCACCTACTCCTTCCAGAACCATCCCACACCCAGGGACATTGGAGCGCCCTTCCAACACATTCACTGTGATCAGCTAGAAGTCCACCACCTACTCCGTCCAGAACCATCACGCACCCAGGGACATCTGGGCACCCTTCCAACACATTCATAGTGATCAGCTGGAAGTCCACCACGTACTCCTTCCAAAACCATCACGCACCCAGGGACATCGCGGCGCCCTTCCAACACATTCACACTGATCAGCTAGAAGTCCACCACCTACTGAGTCCAGAACCATCACGCACCCAGGGATATCTGGGCGACCTTTCAACATTGTTTGTCAGTATGTGTTGACACTAATAAGAGTCAAAACTGGCCAAAGGTGAGATTATGCATCTGTATAGAAAGTGTATGAATGTCTAATATATGTTAATAACGCCTCAGTCCAGTCTGTATGCCCGTGCTTTGTTAACGTTACCAATATGATGTTATCTTTGATGTTACGTTGTAGAATCTCCCAAAAAATAAAAAAATAAAAAAATTTACTTTCAAAATATTGCAGGCTACAAAAAGGAAGCTAATATTCTGCATGTCATTAAGATACAAGTAAATGAATATGTCACTTATTATTAAGGATACAACAAACTATTCTGTCTGCTTCATGTTGGTACAGAAAGTACACCTTAATAAAAAAAAAACATATCTTTTCTTAAGCACATTTCAGCATGTTGCATAAGGAGAAAGTATCTTATCATGTAATACTACTCTGCGACCAGAAAAAAGTGAAAAATATCCTAGCATTTTCCTGTGCACGGTCTAACTTCGCAGATTACTTTGTGTGACAAGACGAACATGAAGAACAAGCGTTGGCAAGACCAGTAGGTCTGGCTTTGAAATAATATTGTAAGTAAATACGATGGGTATAAATATGTATTGTGTAGAAGCAAAGAACTGGTGAGTAATATTGGTGTCGGGTAAAAGGTCTGGCGACAGTTGCACTCTCAAGCCAGACCTACAAATCAATGTAAGTTTATCACTGCCCTCCTCCCATCTATGCTGCTGCCAGAGATAAACAAAATAAATTATCTTGTTATCCAATTACATTAATAGCATTTCAATGTCATGTGTGTGCCCCTGAAAGTTCAAGCTTAGGCAGCTGGCTAAATAAACAAAAGGAGTACAGCTGCATGGAGGGCAGGCACTGTTTTTGTGGAAGCGCACAACTTCTACCCATTCATAGTGCCATTATCAGCAACTTCCCACATCCAGAGTGTGAGCATGCATGAATAAATAAATACACAAGACAACTTTTATTATGGGAAAATATTGCTGCAGGTTTATTCCATACAAAAGTATGCAATATGGTGGGTTACTTTACGGGCGATCCAAGGGCAGGCAGCTGTACCAACCTATGCTGCCCGCCCGCCTGATCAATCAATCAATCAAGAAATTTGTATAGCGCGCTACTCACCCGGAGGGTCTCAAGGCGCTGGGGGGGTGGGGGGGGGGGGGGGGGGGGGTCCGCTACTGCTCGAACAGCCAGGTCTTCAGTTGGTCTTGGGTGAGGCGGAGGTGGATGGGGAGGGAATTCCAGGTCTTGGCTGCCAGGTAGGAGAAGGATCTTCCTCCCGTGGTGGATCTTCAGATGCGTGCGACAGGGCGTGGTTGGTCGATTGTAGTTGGCGGGTGGGAGTGTAGAAGGTCACGCGGTTGTTGAGGTACCTGGGGCCCAGGTCGTGGAGTGCTTTGTGTGCGTGGGTGAGGAGGCGGAACGTGATTCTTTTGCTGACGGGGAGCCAATGCAGGTCTCTCAGGTGTCTGGAGATGAGGCTGTGGCGGGGGATGTCCAGGATGAGTCGTGTGGAGGCGTTCTGGATGCGTTGGAGTCTTATCTGCAGTTTGGCTGTGGTTCCGGTGTAGAGGGTGTTTCCGTAGTCTAGTCGGCTGGTGACAGTGCCTGGGTGACCGTCTTCCTGGTTTCGGTGGGGATCCATCTGAAGATCTTTCGGAGCATGCGTAGGATGTTGAAGCATGAAGATGAGACGGCGTTGACTTGTCTGGTCATCGACAGAGAGGAGTCCAGGATGAAGCCCAAGTTGCGTGCGTGATCCGTTGGTTTGGGTGCGCAGCCTAGGGCCGGGGGCCACCAGGAGTCGTCCCAGGCGGATGGTGTTGACCCAAGGATGAGGACTTCCGTCTTGTCTGAGTTCAGTTTCAGGCGGCTGTTCTTCATCCACTCGGCTACTTCTTTCATCCCTTCGTGTAGGTTAGTTCTGGCGGTGGCGGGGTCGTTGGTGAGGGAGAGGATCAGCTGGGTGTCGTCGGCGTAGGAGATGATGTTGAGGCTGTGTTGGCGTGCGATGGCTACGAGGGGGCTCATGTACACGTTGAAGAGGGTGGGGCTGAGTGATGAACCTTGTGGTACGCCGTAGATGACTTCGGTGGCCTCAGATCTGAACGGGGGGAGGCGGACTCTCTGGGGTCTTCCGGCGAGGAACGAGATGATCCACTCCAGGGCCTTCTCTTGGATTCCGACGTTGCTGAGGCATTGAACTAGGATGCGGTGGCAGACAGTATCGAACGCTGCGGAGAGGTCCAGGAGGATGGGGGCCGCTGTTTTCCTGTTGTCGAGCAGGGTTCGGATGTCGTCAGTGGCTGCGATGAGGGCGGTCTCGGTGCTGTGATTGGCTCGGAAGCCGGACTGTGAGTGGTCGAGGGATCTGTTCATCTCGAGGAGGCGGCCAGCTGTTTGTTGACGGTCTTCTCAATGACTTTGGCAGGAAACGGGAGCAGCGAGATGGGGCGGTAGTTCTTGAGGTCGGTGGGGTCTGCCGATGGTTTCTTCAGGAGGGCGCTGAGTTCGGCGTGCTTCCAGCTCTCCGGGAAGGTGGCGGTGTTGAAGGAGCAGTTGATGATGTCCCGGAGTTGGGGTGCGATGACGGAGTCTGCCTTGTTGAAGACGTGGTGAGGGCATGGGTCGGTTGGTGATCCGGAGTGGATGGTGTTCATCGTCCGGATGGTGTCTTCGGTGTTGACTGGGGTCCAGTCGCGGAGGGTGGTGGTGGGGAGCGTTGGTTCTATGGTTGGGTGCGTGGTCTGTTCGCCAAAGCTGTTGTGTATGTCTGCGATCTTGTTGTGGAAGAACGTGGCAAGTGAGTCGCAGAGGTCTTGTGAGGGAGTGATGTCGTTGTTTCCGGCGCTGGGGTTGGAGAGCTCTTTGACGATGCTGAAGAGCTCCTTGCTGTTGTGTGCGTTGTTGTCTAGACGTTCCTTGAATGCTGTCTTCTTGGTGGTGTGGATCAGCTGGTGGTGTTTGCGGGTGGCGTGCTTGAGGGCGGTCATGTTGTCTGTGGTCGGGTTCTTTCACCAGGATTTCTCAAGGGTGCGGCAGTTCTTCTTGGAGTTCTTGAGGTCGTTGTTGAACCACGGGGCTTTCTGGCTTCCGGGCCTGGTGGGACGGGTTTTCAGGGGTGCGAGGTCGTCGGCGCAGTTGGTGATCCATTGTGCGAGGTTGTGGGCCGCTTGGTTGGGGTCCGATGATCTGGCGGGAGGGTTCTGGTTCAGTGATGCGGTGAGCTGGTCGGTGGTGATCTTGTTCCAGTTCCTGCGGGGAACCTGTTGCGAGAGGTGGTGAGTAGTGTTCTTTCTGAAGCTGATGAGCCAGCTCTGTGAGCCACCCAGTCAGTGCTACACCTTTTGGTGATCCTCCTTCGGATAACGTGACACATTGGTCCCTTATTACTCACGCCCTTTTCAGGGCCGAGTGTAGTAGGGCAAACCGCCGGTTAGTCAGGCCCCCCACCGCCCGAAGGACTAACGTGGTGCCGTCGCAGTTTTCCAGGAACCTGCCCTGAGGCTCCTGGTCTTTGACTCTGGCACCCCTATTGTGCCGCGCAGAGGTACCCTTACTGTACCCATCTGCTTCCAGATCACCCTGTAACTCCGCCTGCAACACAAAAGAAAACATTCAAAGTACCCTGTCCACCAGTCTGCACGCCGGGTAAGAGGTGGGGTGGGAGATGGCGTGGTTGGTGCAACAGAGAACGCCAGGAGGGGCGGGGGAAGCATATATACCCTCTCCCACCTCGGTGCACCATGGGTGATGCCCTTAGAGCGCCACAGCGAGCGGACTCCTAACAGGAGCCCAACAACAACTAGTGAGGGGTGTGTTGGTACCCAAATGGCATTAAAGGGCCGCCCTTTTAGGGTGGCCACTGCGGGGGCCGGGTCAGCCGGAAAACATGTACTCCAGGCTCCCAACATGTGGGAGGGGCCAAAGCACCTCTTTAGTGATACTCACATAATTGACTAGCGAAAGTTGCCCTGTCGAGCCCTACCATAAAAAGGTGCCCTCTACAGGAGCCGGCTCTTCCAGCCCTGCTTCCTTCATCACTGTTGCATGCTGTTATCACTCACCACTACAACCCCACAGCGCCGGGGTTATTCCCCTTACAGCAGCCTGCTGTTCTGCAGACCCTGCCAGTAGATGACCAAACTGCATGACTTGGCTGAAAAGATTGTGCTACAATAACAAAGAAGTTCTAACCTTCCTTCTGAAAGATGGATCGTAATAGGAGTGCCCTTCGAGGAAAGCTAGAGGACCTCCATTGTGGGTGCAGCCTGATGCTGCCCGTGAGGACCATTCTGTAGGGGTAAAATGATGGGACTCTAGGGGCAGTGCCATTCTACAGTGGTATGTTTAGTTACTTACTCAGTTTTGCAGTGAAATTATGTAGGAGGCAGTGTAACTACACAGCTAGGTATCCTTTTCTGAATCCGTAAGATGCGTAAATCCAGCCATTGTGCTCCAAATATACGTTTATGGTAGAAAACACACATTTGTGACTCAGTCTGTCTTGTAGCTGGCTGCCTTAAATTACTTTATTCATAAAACGTCTAAAGGTTGTTGCTGCCACACTCCCAGATACGTATTTTGGGCAGCACAGTGTGATTAATATCGGCAGTTGGCATCAAACTGGTACCAGGCCCTGCGATGGGTGGTAGGGACTGTAATGATATTAATAACCTGCATTTGGACAGGTGAGGTGTCCCGGCGCTGGGGGCCGTCGGGAAGATTAAGCGAGCTATTGCCCAGAGTCACATGGTGCTGGGCTAACCTGCCCCCCTCCCCCTCCCGACGCCGGGGATCAAACCAGGACCCCATGTGTTCCGGATTCAGCCGCTCTGGCCGCTGCACCACACCTCCTCCCTGACTGGGCCAGAAGTGTGTACCTTCTAGAAGTACCCTCCTTGGACTAACACTGCACAATGACAAGTGCCTGCACCGAAATCATACCAGCCCTGACAGTCTGTACACATTTCATTTTGACACAACACAGGGCTAGCTCAGAGAATACAAACAGCAGTGTTTGGTGTGTGTTCGTCATCTCGACTGGTTCTGTGAAGCAAGTGTTAAAACATGTCTGGTCAGTTAATGGATGCTACAGGCAATCACATACACAGAGGCAACAGTGCAGCAGGACAGTGTCAGTATGTCTTGCATCGAATGTACAGTCACTGCTATCCTCAACACACAAGCATGCACACACACACACACACACACACATGCACACACACACACACACATAAACGCCTACACACACACACACCTACACACACACATACCCACCTACACACACACATCTACACACACACACATAAACGCCAACACACACACAACTTCACACACACACCCACCTACACACACACACCTACGCACACACACCAACACACACACACCTACACACACACACCTACACACACACACACACACACACATACATACACACACATACCCACCTACACACACACATCTACACACACACACATAAACGCCTACACACACACACACCTTCACACACACATACCCACCTACACACACACACCTACGCACACACACACACACCAACACACACACACCTACACACACACACCTACACACACACACACACACACACATACATACACACACATACACACCTACACACACACCCTTTTTGCCTGCTTTACTTATAGTTATGTTGATGTGATTGTTTGTAACCATCAACAGTGTGGACCAACTATTTACCTGCCTGTTTATTTAACCTGCAGGTTCTTCATTGGTCAAAGGGTCACAGAAGGTATGGCATCCTTCATTTACATGGCAAGTATTCCGATCCAAGTGGAATTTTATGGGATACAAACGAATATAAGGAGCTACTCCACAACCCGGATTTGGTGGTATGTTCTTTTTTTAATACCTTTATTGATTAATACGCTTTGGCTTTTTGATCCCTTGGGTACCATTTAAACTGTTGGGTTCCTCCTTATCATCGAATAATGTCCTTTGCTGGAGCAGGTCCTCGTGCCAGCTCCCCCGTGACAGTTCTCCTGTCCATCTTGCTCACAGTCCCTACCCACTGCTGCCTGTCTACCTGCTGCCCTCTTTTTGTCCTTCCTCTGCTCGTCTCTTGCTCTATTTTGACTTTTCTTCTAGTTTTGTTGCCCCCTGTTTTGCTTTTCCTGCTCGTTTTTGTGCACTCCATTTTGCCTTTTCTGCTTGTTTTTCTGCTCTCTGTTTTGCCTTTTCTGCTTGTTTTTCTGCCCTTTCTTTGCTTTTCCTGATTGTTTTCCTGCTCTGCACTCTGATTTGCATGTTGTTATCTAATTTTTCTGCCCTCCGTTTTGCCATCTCTGCTAATGTTTCTCCCCTCTGTTTTTCCCGCTTCTAGCTCTGTTTTGCCTTTTCGGATCATTTTTCTCACCCTTTTTGTGCCTCCTCTGCTAATTTCTTGCTCTTTTTTACCCTTTCTGGTAGTTTTTCTGTCCTCTGTTTTGCCTTTATCTGCTGCCCTCTGTTTTGCCATTTCTGGTAGTTTTTCTGTCATCTGTTATTGTTTTTGTGCTCATTTTTCAGCCCTCTGTTTTGCCTTTTCTGCTTGTGTTTCTGCCCTCTATTTTGCAGTTTCTGTTCGTTTGTTCCTGCCATTTCCCTCCTCATGCCACCCAGCACCCCATCCTACTGCCAGGACCTACTTAATGGAGGCCGCAGCGCAACCCCATTGAGCAGGTCCTCGTGCCAGCTCCCCCTGCAACAGTTCTCCTGTCTAGCTTGCCTTCTGTCCTCAACTCTTTCCTACCTGTCTACTTGCTGCCTTCTATGCCTCCTCTGCTAGTTTCATGCAGTTTTCCTTTTCTGCTAATTTGTCTGTCCTCTGTTCAGCCTTTTCTACTTGTTTTTCTGCCCTATGTTTTGCTCATTTGTATGCCCTCTGTTTTGCCCTTTTTCTGTTCTGTTTTACCTATTTTGTTTGTTTTTCTGCCGTTTTGCCTTTTCTACTCATTTTTCTGCCTTCTGTTTTGCCTTTGTCTGCTTGTTTCGTCCCTCTTCCTGCCGTTTTCCTTCTCGCCGTTTCAAATTTCCACCCAGCGCCCCACCCTCCCCCCCAAGTACCTACCTAATGGAGAGCACAGCCAGCGCAACCTCATTGAGCAGGTCCCCGTGCCAGCTCCCCCTGCGACAGCTCTTGTGTCCAGTTTGCCCGAAGTCCGCTACACTCTGCTGCCTGTCTATCTGCTGTCCTCTGTTTGTGTTTCTTCTGCTCATTTCTTGCTGTTTTGCCTTTACTGCTCATTTTTCTCACCCTCTGTTATGCCTTTTCTTCTTGTTTTTCTACCCTCTATTTTGCCCTTTTCTGCTGTTTTGCCTTTTCCGCTCGTTGTTCTGCCCCCTGTTTTGCCTTCTTTCTGCTTGTTTTACTGCTGTTTTGCCTTTTCTGCTCGCTTGCTTTTTTGCCCTCTGTTTTGTATTTTTCTGCTTGTTCCTTCCCTCTTCCCGGTGTTTCCTCACCAACTGGCTTTTGGATGGAGACCTCACACTCCAGCGCCCAGATATCTCCAGGGGTGACCTGCTGTGGTCTACAAATGCTGATTGATTGCTGCTTCCATGCCCTGGAGCTCTGTGAGGAGAGTGCACTCACTGACTGAGGCAAACTGTGCTGTTAGGGGATATTATTGTTCGAACTACCAGGTTTTGATATTTTTTCGGAACTTTGAGTAGCTTTCCTCCTTTCGAATATGGGGAGGTAGCGTATTCCAAAGTGATGGACCCAAATATGAAAAGGATCTCCCATCCATTCTTGCCAGCTTAAATCTAGGTACACAGAAATTTGCTGCAGATTGGGATCGTAGGTTGCGTTTAGGTATGTAAGGATGGACTAGTGCTTGTAGATATTTAGGCGCTGTACCCGCTTTTATTCTGAACATATAGCTCAGGGCTTTGAACTTGATACGGTTCTCGACCCTGAGCCAATGTAGATCTCGTAGATGGACCGAGATACTGGCGGTTTTTGGGACTCTACACAGCAATCTGGCCGCCGAGTTTTGGACCATCTGTAATCTCCGCACAACTGCTTTGTTTGCACTGAGGTAAAGGATATTTCCGTAGTCAAGCCGAGATGTAATGAGGGCATTGACTACGGTCTTTTGGGTGGAGATGGGCAGCATCCAGAGGATTTTCCTGAGCCATTTCAAAATGGTGAAACAAAGAGCCACCACTTTGACCGCCTGTAGCTTCATGGAAAGAGTGCTGTCCACCATAACTCCCAGATTACGAACTTGGGTGGTCGGTGTAGGGAGATTTCCCATCTGGGTAGGCCTGTGGGAGGCATTCCACAAATCATTTTGTTTTCCCAATAGAAGGACCTCCGTCTTGTCTCCGTTTAATTTCAACTGGTTACTCGTCATCCAGTTGAATATGTCACTGAGGCCTTGTTTGAGAAGTGAGGGAGGTAGTGTACTAGATTCTGAAAGGGAGAAAATGATTTGTGAGACGTCCGCGTAGGTCATAAGAGTTAGATTTGCTTTATCTGCTAGGTTTGCCAGCGGTTTGACGTACAGATTAAAAAACAATGGGCTCAGAATTGAGCCTTGGGGTACTCCGTGGGGTGAGGCGAAGTTACCTGAGCATGCTGAGGATGATATAATTTGAAAGGTCTGGTTTTCTAAAAAGGAACTAATCCACTTCAATGCTTCCCCACATATCCCAGTGCTTTCCAGAGTGGTTAGCAACCTTTTGTGTGATAAGGTGTCAAAGGGCGCACTGAGGTCTAATAAAGTGAGGGCTACCGTTTGACCCTCGTCAAGGAGTTTCCGGATCTTTTCTGTGACTCCCAGCAGTGCTGTTTCTGTCGAAAAACCAGCCCGGAAGCCTGATTGAGAGGGGTGAAGGAGATTATTTTCTTCAGTAAATTGAGTCAGGACTGAGTGGACGTGTCTTTCAAGTATTTTTGAAAATACTGGTAGGAGTGAGATAGGTTTGTAATTTGATAAGATTTCGGGATTCGCCATTGGCTTTTTTAGTAGCGGGTTCACCTTTGCATGTTTCCATAGTGTGGGAACCGTGGATTGCTCAAAGGAGGTGTTCAGAGTGTCTAGTATTGTTTCTAATAAATAATATATGTTGGAGACAGTTTTGAGAGGGGACTTAGATATGTCAATTTTTGTACCTCTGGGGGTTCGTTTATGTCATCCCCTAATTGTTGATTCAGCGCCCCACGCACTCTATGAAACTGGAAGAGTTGCAGCAATGTGGGAGCCGTAGTAGTGACCGCAGCCTCGTCCCACGTCTTTGCAACACCACCAGAACATAGATCGCCTGCTTTATGTATGTCTAATGCCTGTAAAGCGCGTGTGACCCCTCCGTCTCTACATGGGGCGAGCCAGACCATCCAATTTATGGGCATTTCCGGAGAGTATAGCAGTGCCCCCCTTCCTGTTGCAGCAGGCTGTTCTATGCGTGCCTTGTTGCATTGAGAGAGTCCAGTATACCCGTCCTGCTGTCTACCGGCTCAAGAATAACGCTGGGAGTGGTAGAGGGTCTGTGAATAGCTTTTCAAGTCGTATGTACGGTATGTCATCCACGCTATGGATCCAACTGTGTGCCTGCGCTCCCTGTGCCACTCTGAAATATAACTCCAGGTCGGGAGCGGCAAGACCTCCCAGATGGTATGACAGGGTAAGCACTCGCCATTGTACCTGCGCCTGTTTACCCGCCCAAGCTAGCCTCGTCAATGATTTATTAGGTCTGACGAAGAAGGAGCATGGTAACATTATCGGGACATTTACAAACAGGAATAAAAACCTGGGCAACACCCCCATTTTCATTATAGAGACCCTGCCAATTAGAGACAGTGGCAAACCAATCCAAGTTTCGATGTCATCTTCTAGTTTAGCCACAGCAGTGCCGTAGTTCTTTCGGAACACAATTTCCGAGTCTGTGTGGAGCCTGATGCCCAGGTACCTGACTGAGTCATCAGACCATTGCAGAGGGTACTCCATCTCAAATTGCGTAGTGGCCGGAGTGAGCGGAAAGGCTATGGACTTTGACCAGTTGACCCTTAACCCAGAGAGCGCTCCAAAGTGCACTTCCTCTCTTAGGACCGGAGAGAGGTTATTGTCCGGATCTCTCACATATAGCAGTGTGTCGTCACCGTACGTAGATACTATTATGTTCTAGGTAGGGAATTGTACGCCTCTATGGCCGTGATACTTTCGAAGCGCACATGCCAAGGGTTCAGCAATTAGTGCGTACAATGTCGGTGACAAGGGGAATCCCTGCCTGGTTCCCCTGGAGATAGCAAAGGAGCCAGTGACTAGATTTCCCAGCCCTATTCGAGCCATTGGGGCATTGTACAACACTCCAATCATTTGTAAGAAGACTGTGCCAAGTCCCATTCTGGTCAACACCTGCTGCATAAAAGGCCACTCCACCGAGTTGAAAGCCTTTTCCATATCTAAGAATATCGCAAGAGGAGGCGTGGCCAAAATGGCGGCGGAGTAGGACGTGTTTCTCTGTCCCTCCGGCGCCGACTACACTTAGCATTAAATATCTGCCCTCCTGGTGCCCATCTGCGCTGGACAGTGCGCGTGGCCACTCCCGCTGACCCCTTCTCACCGACGGAGGGCATATTTCGGCGATTGGCGGCGATCTTCTGTGCCTACTCGAGCCGCCCGGCCCCGGCCTTGCTGCAGCCCGGCAAGCCTGGTGGCGGGGTGCTGCCATCGGAGGCATTGGCTCTGCGGAATTGTTTACTGCTCTGGGGCGAATCGGCAGCTGGTGCAACATAGATGAGGGGCTAGCTGGCCGAGTGTGAGAAGTTGGCCTGATATATGATGCTCACTAGTTCTAGTGATCACCTTGTATCAGTCCAAACAACCCTTATGGTGATTGGTTGTAAGTCAACCTTATAGTCCAGCTATCCTAATGGTAGCATGGACAAAGCAGTCTTAGGCTAAACTCTTTTGGCATGTGAAGTTTGCCCTTGTGAGTCTGCTGACTATCACAGAACCATTGTCTGCCTCATCCCCAGATGGTTCTTCTTCTTCCTCCTCCTCTTTTACATTCTCTGTTTCAAAGGAGAGCCACAATATAGCTGCCCACTGACTCTGGGGTACCTGCTGTACTTTGCAGGCTCTCTCCAAAGCATTTATCCACTTGTGGATATCATCTCCTGTCTTATAGGAGGGCACTATTTAACTCAGGTGTCTATTATCAAAACTCCCGTCTCTATCCCTAGGGATAGTGCTGCCACCAGTGGGGACTACCCCACTCAACTGTTGCTCCCTAGCAAAGGCAAGCTTCTCTTTGGCCAGGGCAAGTTCTTCCCTCTGGATCCTCAGATTAGCTTCCTTCATCTTTGCCTCATGCTCTCTCCTCTGAGGGGAAGTCATCCTCCTCTGAGCAGATGCATGAGAGGCACGAGAGTGCACAGATCTAATGGAGTCCCTAGAATGAGACCTATCTCTTCTAACTCCATGGTTAGGCCTGCTCAGGGTCAGTACTGGGGGTCCCCCAGATCCTTCCCTATGTAGGTCTAAGTTGGCCCTTGTGAGTCTGCTGACTATCACAGAACCATTGTCTGTCTCATCATCAGATGGTTCTTCTTCTTCCTCCTCCTCTTCTACATTCTCTGTTTCAGGGAGGTCTGGATCTCCAAGAGTACCTTCTAAGGCTGGCATGCTCCTATCTGGATTAGAGGGGTCTGTGTTGGCAGCCCTTCTGGCATCATATGTCTCTAAGAGACCTAACAGAAAAGGAGTGGTAGGGTTAGAACCCTGTTTCAATTTCCTGGAGGTACACAATTGTCTCATCTCCTGGAAACTGAGAGCTGCATATCTGGAAAGGACCTGTGGAGGGTCACTAACCACAAGGGGAGTCACTGAGGTCTCTCCTGTGGTAGACATGCTTTCTAGTGAGGTGTAAGTGGTGCACTTACCTACACTATGGGTTTTCCTACTGATCCCTTGCTAAGAGTTGTAGTCAGGGTGTGCTAGGCCCTTTCTACTACAACAGCTGGTTCAGTAGAACTCAGAGTATTTCTAAGCTTGTTATATGTACCTAGGTACCTTATGTGATCTTTCAAATGATATTTCAAGATTATATGTGGTAAAAACAACAGCAAGCTTAAATCCCAACCGCTGCACACCAATGTGAGAAGTTGGCCTGATATATGATGCTCACTAGTTCTAGTGATCACCTTGTATCAGTCCAAAAAACCCTTATGGTGATTGGTTGTAAGTCAACCTTATAGACCAGCTATCCTAATGGTAGCATGGACAAAGCAGTCTTAGGCTAAACTCTTTTGGCATGTGAAGCCAGCTGTTTCACCACAATATAACCCCTTGAATACCAGATGAAAGGACACCAAACAGGTTATTATGAAAATAAACAGTATGTTTATTAATAACAACACCTCTGAACTCTTTATGAGGTCAGAGGGCTAAGCACATGACAATCTCTTACGAAAAATATTACAAGTTGCACAAAATTACAATGGTGCCCTAGGGGCACGACAAACCATATACTAAGTAAGTGGAATGTGAGAGTCGATAAAAGGAATGGAGCTGTCCAGAGGCTGTAGGATCGATGGCACCACGCTACACTAACTTCAGGTAAGTAATAGGAGGCCCACGGAACGCGCGTGCAGAGTGTGAACTCACACGCGAGATGCGTAACAAAGTCTATGGACAGTACAGTTCAAGAAAAAGGTGAGTACGGACAACCCTGACTAGGTAGGAGTAAAACGACTATGGAACTGGACACTAGGACAGTTAAACTACCCTTGAGCACCGAAATGCTCTTGTTACCTCACCCACGGGCCGCGGGTGCTTAGGTGTCAAAGTGCGTCGGGTTCTCGCGTTGAAGTCAATGGAGCCTGAAAGAAAAGATGCTGCAGGCGACCAGGAGGAAGATGTCCGGTGCAATCCAAGGGTGGATTGTTGAAGAAGAAGACCTGAAAGCAGAGGGGACAATGTTCACAGTCACTAGCCAGTGACTGGAGTGGAACCAGGAAGGAACCAGATGTCGTCGTCGCGATCAGGTGAAGAGTGGACGCTTGACTCTGCAGCCACGTGGACCAGGAGGTGTCTTCGACGACCAGGATGGAAGCACGAGCTGTCCCACGCAGGCTCTCGCTATCGGCGGTGTCGGATCCGGGATTGGACTCAACAGGCCTTGGCAGAGGCAACCCACGCGGTGAAGGGAAAAGACGTCTGGTGCGGACTAGGAGGACCTACCTGAGGTCTAGTGACTGTGTCCAGCCGTGAGGGAAACGGCTTAGCGGGCGGAGCATTCTCTTTGCTGTCGGGGGACAGCGGGTCCACTTTCGCGCCGAGAGGGAAACGGCCGCAAGAAACTACAAGCCACAGGTGCCCCGGGACCCGCGGCGCACTCCACACGCCACCACCAGCGACCGGAGGGGCTACAAAGCACCGGACTGCCTCCCGCCCCGCGGGACACGCGCGGACAGCGCCGGGCGAAGCCCGGGCAAAGGGCGGGCCCTCTGTGGCCCTCGGAGGCCAGAGGAGGACGGGACGGGCCACCCCCTTTCGATTTTCGCCGCTTGCTCAAGGTAAAAAAGAGGTGCTATAAACTAATTCTTTCATCTAAGCGACTGTCATCATACTTCCTTTGGTATCCCTAACTGAACTATCCTTTTACCTCCCCGTTGTCAGACTATTGGTGCATGTGCGCTTTAGCTTAGCCCCCTGTCATACATTTTTTCCCACAAAGTTACCTATAATATGACTGACAAAGGGCTTCGCACGAATAACAACCCCCAGGGGGGGCCACAGAAAGGGACATTGGACAATTATTTAATTAGGACCACATCGGCCATCGAATGCGGTATAGAAAGAGTAGAAAAGAGTCTCTGTATAGAATCCGCATCCAACAACCTCTCAGTTATGGAGCCACAAGACCAAACACAAACAAAACAATTTTTCTTTTCTGGATGAACTAAATTTGCTTTGCAAAACTGCGTATACTAATGTTGATAACGGGAATGACTTAACTAATGCTTCTGCAGGCGCTTTGCGAAATACCAGCCCCCAATCTATTACCACTTTTGAACTAAACTCAAGCCACTCTGGTACTCCTTCTTTTTCAACACCTACAGACATTACACAACGACCAGTAAACGTTCAGGCATCCTATTATTATTATTATTATTATTATCCAAACAGAAAGCGCAAAGGGACTAAACAGAGGGGAAAAGTAGCTAAAATACAGAGATTGCATCAAAGCCTCGTTTTAGGCACTAAGAACAACCCTAAAACATCTGAGGTATGTTCAAACCTGGAGCCGACTACAACCACTACTTCATCTGAACTGCTGGCCCAGATTGAACTCCTGGTCAAGGCCTTAATTTCCCCATTGGAAAAAAGAATCGAGGCTATAGGGAAAAAGCTCTGCTCCTTGGAGGAATCCACCAGGGCGAACCTAACAATCATTAAAAGAATGGAAGGGAAAAATCAAGATGAGACTCTAGTTACTACCGATATCCCAATTCTCCCAGTACAAAGTAATATCGTACATACTCACGCACTTGCTCCCAAAACATCTAAAACATTAGTCACATCAAACCCCCCATTAACCCAGCATTTTGCACCCAGAGACAGGTATTTTAAACCACTCAGGCCAAAAAAGGGGAAGTCCCAATTTCATGGTAACACTCACAGAAGGGTTAAACATATAGATCTACCGCCGGAGGCAGCACCCTCGGTGTCCATCCTCTCGGGCGTGCCCGAGCTCACTAATAGCAAAATTGAAAGACCAGCAGACCTGGCAAACAAGGTGTCTTTCTGGTTGACAAAGAATAGACCCTTACCACCTAACATTGATGGAACTATCTTAAACGTTAGAAGGGTAGGGTGGTTGGGATCTATCCCGAAGGACATACCGGGAGACCTGGTTTTGGTCAACTTTAGGGACCCTCGAGTCATTCAACATCTCCGAAGTTGGCAGTCATATTTGGAAGATGGCCCAATCAGTACATGGGAACTGCATGACTTTTACCCCAGGTCTAGATACCTGCCCCCTTGTAATAAAGCTGCTAGGGTTTGTTTACGATGAATTCTAAAAATGATTTTATTAGTAGTTGAATTGTTGTTAACTTTGTATAGATAATGTCTTTGTATTGAACATAATTGACTTCTGCTTTTATTGTGTTTTTACCCTGTATGCTTTTATGAATTTTTTTCTACTAAATTCGAATAAAGCTTGTTGAGTGAGAGAGTCCGGGGTGCCCCTCTTTTGGAAGGGAGCAAGGGCCAGTCTGGAGCAACCAGACCAGCAGCAAAGATTCAAAGGTTCATCGTCTGGGAGGCCACTAGCCAGCCGGCAAGTGACCAGACAACACGTCGAGCAGCAACAAAGCAGAAGGGCCCCACGCAGATCTCGTGGATGCTGGAGGGCTGATCTTCGGTGCAGGGGCTGCTCGGGGTTGGGGCTTCTCAGTCCCCAAAGCACTTGGTCGAGGTTACCTCGGGAGTCGTGCTGGAAGCGAAGTGCAGGTTCGTTCAAGATGGCCGGTCCCACGTGTCTCGTCGCACCCACGGGTCTCAGCTTTGCTGCAGATGTGAGTTGAGGTCGGAGAGGTCTGGGAATCCGGGTCTCGTCGGGCTCTGAAGTCTGGATCCTCGAGGGAAGATGACAAAGTGAAGCCGCTGGACGCTTGTTGGTGCCTGCGGTTGCAGGGTGGACACTCCTTGTCCACAATGGAGATTCTTCAGTCTTCTGTGGAGCAGAACGTCGAAGGCCAGAGTTTCTTCTTGTTGAATAGTTCAGGATAATCTCATTTGGAATGGGACCAGCTCCTACCTTTATTCTCCTAAAGGGGGCTGCACTACTGACTAGATCCCTCCCCTGGGTGGGACCAGGAAGGGGGGTGGCTACACCCCCTATCCTTTGTCCGGTTTCCCGCCAGAGCTGGGGCAGGGATGCCCCAGCAACTGGTTTGAACCGGTGTATGCACAGGGCACCTTGTGTGCCCCAGGCATGTCTCATTCCTTTCAGGCCTCCCTACCTCAATGCACAAAATCCTGTCTGGGGTGGTGCTAGCACCTCCCAAGGCAGGAAACCCTTTGTCCAAGCCATCCTCGCTGGAAGGACTCCCAGCAGCAGGAGGTCAGACTTGTGTCTGTGGTGGCAGCATCCATTTTGTGATGCTGAGGCTCGAGTTAACTTTAACCGGGGTTCACAGTTACATACATGTCGTGTTCCTCTAGAAGGGTGGAATGCTACCCCCGTCGCCAGAATTGGCGAGGGGGTAGTATTCCAAATCGTATGACACCTTACTCGACATGTTTTGATAATGTTATACCAGAGTTAGCATTTAACCGCGAGGTTGATAATGCACTTAAGAGTATATGGTATAGCGTTATCATGGAACAGCTATTAGGACTTGGTTCCGCAAGCTGCAAACGGGCTCAGCTCATGCCAGAGCACCATCTCACATAATTCCAAGCACTCTGCCTTCAGGATTGATAAGGCCTTCCATAGGAGTGACTGATAGGAATATATGTGTCCATTTTAGGGTTAGATATAGGTATACTATATCTACAGCAAAGGGTGTTTACACCACCTTGCCCCAGCTGTCATGCAGCCAGTTGTGTCAGATTTAGATGGCCAGCCAGGGGTGGCATAATACATGCTTCAGCCCCTGGTAGGCCCTGGGTAAACCTATGCCCTGGGTACAGAGACTGATAAGGTGGCCCAGTACCAATTGGTAAATGCACCTAAAGTACATGGTTGTCAATTTAGAGAGAGAACAGCTAGGCTGTGGGTCTGATTAGCAGGCCCACAGCCAGGGAAAGTCGTAAACCAGTGAAGCAAAAAGCAAAAATCTAGGGTGACCATAGGATTGCAGACCCCACTCTCCTACATAACCCCCCCAAACTTAGGGACATTAAACTAACCTTGACCAGGTGAGTCTTCCTGTTCTAAGTGGAAATACCTGGAGAGACCATCTGCATTGCCATGGTCAGTCCCTGGTCTGTGCTCCACTGTAAAGTCCATCCCCTGTAGGGAAATGGACCACCTAAGAAGTTTGGGGTTTTCACCCTTCATCTGATTTAGCCATAAGAGGGGCTTATGGTCGGTCTGAATCTTGAAGTGAGTTCCAAACAAGTATGGCCTCAACTTCTTCAGGGCCCACACCACAGCAAAGGCCTCCCTCTCAATAGCTGACCAACGTTTCTCTCTAGGGGTCAGCCTTCTGCTTATAAAAGCAATGGGCTGGTCATGACCATCAATATTCAGTTGAGAAAGAACAGCTCCCACACCCAACTCAGATGCATCTGTTTGGACAATGAAGTTTTTGGAGTAGTCAGGACTCTTGAGAATAGGTGCAGTACACATGGCCTGCTTTAGGTCATCAAATGCCTTCTGACAGCTAACTGTCCACTGAACTTTCTTTGGCATTTTCTTGCTTGTCAAGTCATTAAGTGGTGTCATAATGGACCCATCATTTTTGACAAACTTCCTATAGTAACCAGACAGGCCCAAGAAAGCTCTGACCTGTGTCTGGGTGGTTGGAGGAGCCCAGTCCTTTATGGCCTGTATCTTGCTCTCCAATGGTTGAACCTGGCCTCCACCCACAAGGTGGCCCAGGTACACAACCTGACTCTGCCCTATCTGGCACTTAGTAGCCTTGATAGTGAGGCCTGCCTTTTGCAGGGCCTCCAAAACTTTCCTCAGGTGGATCAGGTGATCCTCCCAGGTGGAGCTAAAGACGGCAATATCATCTAGATATGCTGCACAGAAGTCATCCAACCCAGTGAGAACTTGGTTCACCAACCTTTGAAAAGTGGCAGGTGCATTTTTCAAACCAAAGGGCATCACCACAAACTGGTAATGACCTCCTGGGGTAGAAAATGCTGTTTTGGCCTTGGCATCCTCAGCTAACCTGATCTGCCAATAACCAGCTGTTAGGTCAAATGTACTTAAGAAAGTTGCAGAAGCCAACTTGTCTATCAGTTCATCTGCCCTAGGTATTGGATGGGCATCTGTCTTAGTGACAGCATTGAGACCCCTGTAGTCTACACAAAACCTCATCTCTCTCTTACCATCCTGGGTGTAAGATTTAGGCACTAGAACTACAGGACTAGCCCAAGGGCTCTTTGAGGGTTCAATGACTCCCAATTCCAACATCTTTTGAACTTCTTTCTTTATGCAGTCCCTGACGTGGTCAGGTTGCCTGTAGATTTTACTCTTGACAGGCAGACTGTCACCAGTGTCCACCTCATGGGTGCACCAGTTTGTCTGACTGGGGGTCAGTGAAAACATTTGCCTGAAGGATTGAAGAACCTGTTTACAATCCTCTTGTTGATGGGCAGAGAGTCTGTCAGAAAAGACTACACCATCTACTGACCCATCATCAGGGTTCTGAGTGAGCAGGTCTGGGAGAGGGTCACTCTCTTCCTCCTGCCCCTCATCTGTGGCCATGAGCAAGCCCATGTCCTCCCTGTTGACAAATGCCTTGAACCTATTCACATGAAGCACCCTGTGGGGGCTCCTGGGAGTTCCCATGTCCACCAAGTAGGTGACTTCTCCCTTTTGCTCAATGATGGTATGGGGTTCAGACCATTTGTCTTGGAGAGCTGCTGGGGCCACTGGCTCCAACGCCCACACCTTCTGTCCTGCATGGTACACAGTTAGGACAGCCTTTTGGTCATGCCCAGCTTTTTGGAGTTCTTGGCTGGCCTCAAGGTTTTTAGATGCCTTCTCCATGTACTCTGCCATCCTGGAGCGGAGACCAAGTACATAGTCCACTATGTCAAGCTTAGACTTTTTGAGAGGTAACTCCCATCCTTCCTTCACAAGACATAGGGGTCCTCTTACAGGATGCCCAAACAGAAGCTCAAAAGGGCTGTAACCAACCCCCTTCTGTGGGACCTCTCTGTAAGCAAACAGGAGGCAGGGTAAAAGGATGTCCCATCTTCGCCTGAGCTTTTCAGGTAACCCCTTTATCATCCCTTTGAGGGTCTTGTTGAATCTCTCAACAAGCCCATTGCATTGTGGGTGATAGGGTGTGGTGAATTTATAATTTACACCACACTCCTTCCACATAGCAGTCAAGTATCCTGACATGAAGTTTGCACCTCTGTCAGAGACAACCTCCTTAGGAAACCCCACTCTGGAGAAAACTCCAAGTAGGGCCCTGGCCACAACAGGAGCTGTAGTGGTCCTAAGGGGAATAGTTTCTGGGAACCTGGTGGCATGATCCACTACCACCAGTATAAATCTGTGCCCAGATGCTGTTGGGGGGTCCATTGGTCCAACAATGTCTATCCCCACTCTTTCAAAGGGTACCCCCACCACAGGTAGTGGTATAAGGGGGGCCTTTGTTGTGCCACCTGATTTGCCACTGGCTTGGCAGGTGATACATGAGCGACAAAACTCTTTAGTGTCTTCAGACATGTGAGGCCAGTGAAAGTGTGGGGCAAGCCTGTCCCAAGTCTTGTTCTGGCCTAAGTGACCTGCAAGGGGAATCTCATGGGCTAAGGTGAGAAGGAAACCTCTAAGAGACAAGGGGATGACCAGCCTCCTGGTAGCACCAGGCTTGGGGTCTCTTGCCTCAGAGTATAGGAGTCCATCTTCCCAATATACTTTATGGGCACCTGTAGCATTCCCTGCAGCCTCAGCAGCAGCCTGCTGTCTGAGGGGTTCAAGAGAGGAACAGTCTAATTGGGCCTGCCTCAAGTCTACCCTGGAAGGTCCCCCTGGCCCAAGAAACTCAACCTGATCAGGTTCAAGCTCTTCTAGGACAGTTCCTTCTGGGGTCTCTGGGTCAGCCTCCTGAGAGGGCTGATCCTCAACCTGAGGCAGGGGGGAAGGCTCTGCCTTAACCCTACCATTCCTTCTCTTGGGTAGTGTCTGGTCCATTCTTCCAGGATCCAGCACTTGTTCAGCTGGGCATTTCTTGGCCTGTGACCTAGTAACAGCAAGGACATGTGAGGAGAGACCTAGCATTTCTACATGAGTCCTGTACTCCACATCTGACCACAGTGAGGATTCCAAATCATTGCCCAAAAGACAATCTACTGGGAGGTCTGAACTAACTACAACCCGTTTGAGGCCAGTTACCCCTCCCCAGGAAAAATTAACAACTGCCATACTGTGATTGGTAGTGACATTTCTAGCATTGGTCACTAGGTAATCTGAACCTAGCATGATCTGGTCAGGGTCCACAAATGTTGGTGTCACCATAGTGACACTGGCACATGTGCCCCTGTAGGCCTGAGCCATTTTTCCATTGATTAAAGGCGTTTGTCTGTATTTGCCCAGAGTACTAGGACTTACAGTAGGGGTCATATCCATGTCCCCAGTACAAACAAGAACTGCCTGAGTAGGAATTTTGACTAAGTCAGAACCCACCTCAGTTCCCAGGGTTAACCCAACTATAGCCTTGGGAGGTACACTACCACTACTAACTGTACTAGGGGGTGCAGGTGTCTTAGGGACAGTAGTGGTAGGAGTTTGGCCTTTCTTGGTGCACTCACTAAACCAGTGAGTCTTACTTTTACAGTATTGGCACCATGGTTTCTTAGGACCATCATTCTTCTTCTTTTGGGAAGTTTGGGACCCACCCTCCTCAGATTGTTGGGGCCCTGTTGAAGACTTCTGGTCATTTTGCTTATTCTCATTACCCTTCTGGTCTGCTTTCTTCTGGCCACCACCCTGGTTCTGGTTCTGCTGCTTGACCCTTGTCCTGACCCATCTGTCTGCCTTCTTTCCCAATTCTTGGGGAGAGGTCAGATCTGAGTCAATCAAGTGCTGATGCAACAACTCGTTCTGACAATTATTTAAGATTTACTCTCTCATGATTAGATTATACAATCCTGTGTAATCAGTAACTTTACTTCCCAGTAACCAGCCCTCCAGAGCCTTAGTGGCACAATCCACAAAGTCAGTCCAATCTTGAGCCTGAGTTTTCTGGGTATCCCTGAACATCAACCTGTACTGTTCAGTGGTTAAGCCAAACCCATCAATCAGAGCAGTTTTCAAGACTTGGTAATCATTTGCATCCTCATCTCTAACAGTGAGGAGCTTGTCTCTACCTTTACCTTCAAAGGAGAGCCACAATATAGCTGCCCACTGACTCTGGGGTACCTGCTGTACTTTGCAGGCTCTCTCCAAAGCATTTATCCACTTGTGGATATCATCTCCTGTCTTATAGGAGGGCACTATTTTACTCAGGTGTCTATTATCAAAACTCCCGTCTCTATCCCTAGGGATAGTGCTGCCACCAGTGGGGACTACCCCACTCAACTGTTGCTCCCTAGCAAAGGCAAGCTTCTCTTTGGCCAGGGCAAGTTCTTCCCTCTGGATCCTCAGATTAGCTTCCTTCATCTTTGCCTCATGCTCTCTCCTCTGAGGGGAAGTCATCCTCCTCTGAGCAGATGCATGAGAGGCACGAGAGTGCACAGATCTAATGGAGTCCCTAGAATGAGACCTATCTCTTCTAACTCCATGGTTAGGCCTGCTCAGGGTCAGTACTGGGGGTCCCCCAGATCCTTCCCTATGTAGGTCTAAGTTGGCCCTTGTGAGTCTGCTGACTATCACATAACCATTGTCTGTCTCATCATCAGATGGTTCTTCTTCTTCCTCCTCCTCTTCTACATTCTCTGTTTCAGGGAGGTCTGGATCTCCAAGAGTACCTTCTAAGGCTGGCATGCTCCTATCTGGATTAGAGGGGTCTGTGTTGGCAGCCCTTCTGGCCTCATATGTCTCTAAGAGACCTAACAGAAAAGGAGTGGTAGGGTTAGAACACTGTTTCAATTTCCTGGAGGTACACAATTGTCTCATCTCCTGGAAACTGAGAGCTGCATATCTGGAAAGGACCCGTGGAGGGTCACTAACCACAAGGGGAGTCACTGAGGTCTCTCCTGTGGTAGACATGCTTTCTAGTGAGGTGTAAGTGGTGCACTTACCTACACTATGGGTTTTCCTACTGATCCCTTGCTAAGAGTTGTAGTCAGGGTATGCTAGGCCCTTTCTACTACAACAGCTGGTTCAGTAGAACTCAGAGTATTTCTAAGCTTTTTATATGTACCTAGGTACCTTATGTGATCTTTCAAATGATATTTCAAGATTATATGTGGTAAAAACAACAGCAAGCTCAAATCCCAACCGCTGCACACCAATGTGAGAAGTTGGCCTGATATATGATGCTCACTAGTTCTAGTGTTCACCTTGTATCAGTCCAAACAACCCTTATGATGATTGGTTGTAAGTCAACCTTATAGACCAGCTATCCTAATGGTAGCATGGACAAAGCAGTCTTAGGTAGGCTAAACTCTTTTGGCATGTGAAGCCAGCTGTTTCACCACAATATAACCCCTTGAATACCAGATGAAAGGACACCACACAGGTTATTATGAAAATAAACAGTATGTTTATTAATAACAACACCTCTGAACTCTTTATGAGGTCAGAGGGCTAAGCACATGACAATCTCTTACGAAAAATACTACAAGTTGCACAAAATTACAATGGTGCCCTAGGGGCACGACAAACCATATACTAAGTAAGTGGAATGTGAGAGTCGATAAAAGGAATGGAGCTATCCAGAGGCTGTAGGATCGATGGGACCACGCTACACTAACTTCAGGTAAGTAATAGGAGGCCCACGGAACGCGTGTGCAGAGTGTGAACTCACACGCGAGATGCGTAACAACGTCTATGGACAGTACAGTTCAAGAAAAAGGTGAGTACGGACAACCCTGACTAGGTAGGACTAAAACGACTGTGGAACTGGACACTAGGACAGTTAAACTACCCTTGAGCACCAAAATACTCTTGTTACCTCACCCACGGGCCGCGGGTGCATAGGTGTCAAATTGCGTCGGGTTCTCGCGTTGAAGTCAATGGAGCCTGAAAGAAAAGATGCTGCAGGCGACCAGGAGGAAGATGTCCGGTGCAATCCAAGGGTGGATTGTTGAAGAAGAAGACCTGAAAGCAGAGGGGACAATGTTCACAGTCACTAGCCAGTGACTGGAGTGGAACCAGGAAGGAACCAGATGTCGTCGGCGCGATCAGGTGAAGAGTGGACGCTTGACTCTGCAGCCACGTGGACCAGGAGGTGTCTTCGACGACCAGGATGGAAGCACGAGCTGTCCCACGCAGGCTCTCGCTGTCGGCGGTGTCGGATCCGGGATTGGACTCAACAGGCCTTGGCAGAGGCAACCCACGCGGTGAAGGGAAAAGACGTCTGGTGCGGACTAGGAGAGTCCGCGGTGCCCCTCTTTTGGAAGGGAGCAAGGGCCAGTCTGGAGCAACCGGACCAGCAGCAAAGATTCAAAGGTTCGTCGTCTGGGAGGCCACTAGCCAGCCGGCAAACGACCAGACAACGCGTCGAGCAGCAACAAAGCAGAAGGGCCCCACACAGATCTCGTGGATGCTGGAGGGCTGATCTTCGGTGCAGGGGCTGCTCGGGGTTGGGGCTTCTCAGTCCCCAAAGCACTTGGTTGAGTTTACCTCCGGAGTCGTGCTGGAAGCGAAGTGCAGGTTCGTTCAAGATGGCCGGTCCCACGTGTCTCGTCGCACCCACGGGTCTCAGCTTTGCTGCAGATGTGAGTTGAGGTCGGAGAGGTCTGGGAATACGGGTCTCGTCGGGCTCTGATCCTCGAGGGAAGACGACAAAGTGAAACCGCTGGACGCTTGATGGTGCCTGCGGTTGCAGGGTGGACACTCCTTGTCCACAAGGGAGATTCTTCAGTCTTCTGTGGAGCAGAACGTCGAAGGCCAGAGTTTCTTCTTGTTGAATAGTTCAGGATAATCTAATTTGGAATGGGACCAGCTCCTACCTTTATTCTCCTAAAGGGGGCTGCACTACTGACTAGGTCCCTCCCCTGGGTGGGACCAGGAAGGGGGGTGGCTACACCCCCTATCCTTTGTCCGGTTTCCCGCCAGAGCTGGGGCAGGGATGCCCCAGCAACTGATTTGAACCGGTGTATGCACAGGGCACCTTGTGTGCCCCAGGCATGTCTCATTCCTTTCAGGCCTCCCTACCTCAATACACAAAATCCTGTCTGGGGTGGTGCTAGCACCTCCCAAGGCAGGAAACCCTTTGTCCAAGCCATCCTCGCTGGAAGGACTCCCAGCAGCAGGAGGTCAGACTTGTGTCTGTGGTGGCAGCATCCATTTTGTGATGCTGAGGCTCGAGTTAACTTTAACCGGGGTTCACAGTTACATACATGGCGTGTCCCTCTAGAAGGGTGGAATGCTACCCCCGTCACCAGAATTGGCGAGGGGGTAGTATTCCAAATCGTATGACACCTTACTCGACATGTTTTGATAATGTTATACCAGAGTTAGCATTTAACCGCGAGGTTGATAATGCACTTAAGAGTATATGGTATAGCGTTATCATGGAACAGCTATTAGGACTTGGTTCCGCAAGCTGCAAACGGGCTCAGCTCATGCCAGAGCACCATCTCACATAATTCCAAGCACTCTGCCTTCAGGATTGATAAGGCCTTCCATAGGAGTGACTGATAGGAATATGATAGGAATATATGTGTCCATTTTAGTGTTAGATATAGGTATACTATATCTACAGCAAAGAGTGTTTACACCACCTTGCCCCAGCTGTCATGCAGCCAGTTGTGTCAGATTTAGATGGCCAGCCAGGGGTGGCATAATACATGCTTCAGCCCCTGGTAGGCCCTGGGTACACCTATGCCCTGGGTACAGAGACTGATAAGGTGGCCCAGTACCAATTGGTAAATGCACCTAAAGTACATGGTTGTCAATTTAGAGAGAGAACAGCTAGGCTGTGGGTCTGATTAGCAGGCCCACAGCCAGGGAAAGTCATAAACCAGTGAAGCAAAAAGCAAAAATCTGGGGTGACCATAGGATTGCAGACCCCACTCTCCTACACCGAGCATCTGCCCTGCTGAACGGCCCGGAGTGCAGAGATTGAGGGGTCGCTTCTCTCGCCGCCATTTTGTAAGACATGAGGCGGGGAGCGGCCTGGGTCTCCAGGGGCTGGGGACAAGTGCGATCTGATGGCATATGGAGCCGGCGCCCCCCGCACGAATACTGCGCTTCCTGGACAAGCGGCTGCTGGCCTTTGCCCCATCGCTGAGTGAGTCTGCCATGTTCGGGGCTCAGCTGTGTTGAGGAGCCGGGCAGAGGGGCGGAGAGGGCCGAGCGCAGGAACAGCAGGTGAGCGAGGGCAGCGGTCCTTGAGCTGTGAGTCTCAGTCCGTACATCGACGGACGGTGTGCTCTTGCCCGCTGGGGGTTGGAGGAACTGTGTTGAGCAGTTGTGGGCGCGTGATCCCCGTGCCCTGCAGCACTGCACGGAGAGACCTAGTGCAGCTCCTGGTGGCGGTTGATTGCTGCCGGACTGGCGGTACCTGCGGCTGAGGCCGCATATGGTTGTAGGTGGTGGAGAGGCTGTGCTGCGTCGGCGGGTGGGGGCGCCCCCCCTCTGTGCGGCCATCCACGACCTCTGCGGATTTGTGTCAGTGCTGATTCTGGGCTGAGGTGGAGGCAGGGCCTACTATCGGCCCACGGGTCGGCGGGAAGAGGCCTTCTTAGGCCTAGTGGTCCAGTGTTTTGCTGTCCTGCCCCCTGGAGTTCTTGCTCGGCCAGCGTGGTGTGGAGGAGTGCTGACGGGGGTGGAGGATGGGCCTGGCACTTTGCGGGCCAGGAGCTTGCACTGTGGATTGTGGCAGCTTGTGTGCCTCCCCCGCCCAGTAGTGCCTGGTGTGGGGCCCACGCTGAGACGGTCCCTTGCAACGGTGTAACTTGAGGAGCAGCAGCAGTGGGGGGCAGCTCCCCGTGGAACCGCTTTGTGGGCCTAACTGAGGGACTGGGGCCTGTGGGTCTTTTGCTGCTGGGTGCAGGGGGCCTAACTTCGGCTTGTGAGTCGACGGGCGGTGGGGCCCTGCTCTGAACTGTGCTTTGTGCTACTGGAGGGGCCGAGACCGAATGTGGTGCCCTGTGCCCTGACAGTGCGGTGAGGAGCGGCAGTTGGTTGTGGATGGGCGCCTCCCCCCCCCGAGCAGGAATACCTGTGCAGAGCACGTGGTGGGGCCTTGACGGTGAAGGTCCTGAGAGCGGTGGGGGTGTGGGGGCGCCTCCCTCGCCCAGACTGTGTGCCTCATATTGCAAAGAGGGATCAGGCTCGCCTATGTCTTGACCATCAAGTGGATCGACTGCTATTGAACTTTAGTATCTTTCTACTTTGCCATGACTCTGGGTCTGAGCCCCTGGTGGGCTGCTACCGCTTTTGTCTGAGCCCCACACCTCGGCGTACAGGCCTTTGCCTTAGCCGCCATGTCTTCTTCCAGAAACAGGAAGGATAAGCCTTTGAAAGATCTCTTGCAGAAACCGACGGGGCAGTCCACTTCTTACGCAGATGCCAAATCGCTGCAGCCAGTGTATAATGACATGCCGTTGACCAAAGCCTGCTTGAGTTATTCTCAGCAATCAAAGAAGATATCTTGGAGCTTCGCACTCAGCTCTCCTCCGACTTTAAGAGAGGTACGGCGAGATGTAGATGCCATTGGCGAGCGGGTGGCAACTTTGAAGGAGCATGACCTGGGTTGGGAGGATAACCTCCACCAGCTCCAGCAGGACGTTATTCGCCTTACGGAACAAAACCTGTATCTCCAAGCCCACGCTGAGGACCTCGAAAACCGGTCACGGCATAACAACATTAGATTCCGCGCAGTGCCATGGAAAGGAGAAGGTGACGACCTTCGTGGGTATGTCTGTGGACTCTTCCGGCAGATCCTGGGAGAAGGAGAGGACCTAGAAATACAGCTGGATAGGGCCCACCGGGTTGGCTTACCGAGAGGTGCTAAAGCTCCCCACCAGACATTCTGATGTGTGTACATGACTTCCAGCTTAAGGAGAAAATCCTTCGCAAAGCCCGCGACCTCAACCCTGTGCAATTCCAGGACCATCAACTGGCGCTCTTCCAGGATCTACCGGCCTCCACACTTGTCAAGCAAAGAACATTTAAGCCCATTACCAATCATCTGCGTGAGAACGGCATCCCCTACTCATGGGGCCACCCATTCCGATTTATCTTCAAACACCAGGGCAAGCTTCTGCAGATCCGCTCTCTGTCCGCCGCATATGTTGCCCTGGGGTTGGAGAAGCCGTCTTCCCAGCCGGGGCCAGCGGAATCCCCCTTGAGGCAGCGCAGACGCTCTACTGACTGGCAGCGGGTCGGTAGGTCTCCCCAGCCTTCAAAACCAGATCTGACCACTAGCCTGATGGAGAGAGAAGCGGCGGTTACATCTGTGGCACAGGTGACTGATAACAATGACGTCCCTTGAGCTACTTTGAATGGCACTGGGTGAGCTCTTGTTTCGGCGCCGTAGGAGGGAACTGTTCTGTTGAAAAGTAGTATCATCCCTCAACTCCTGTATGGTGGATTTGCCCTGTAACAGGTGCATTGTGATGTTCAGAATGGTGCCTCGTTCCCCTTCTTGTTTGACACACACAACAGACTGTTGTCCTTGGTCAAAGCCTTTGATTCTTGCTCTTTGTTGTGCGCTCCTGCAATATGATTTAGGGAAATGGGTTTTGTTGGGGTTTTGGGGTGGTTTTGGTGGCTCCGCATCAGTTCTCTGATGGGTATGGCAGATATATGGTCCATGGTCACTGTTTTCTTGCCCCTTCCCTGCCTCTGGGCGACGGGTTAGCTGTCACTTCTCCACTGGGTGCTATGGGTAGAGATTTAAAAGTTGTGAGTTTGAATATCAGGGGTTTAAATAGCCTGGTCAAGCGCTCGGCCATCCTTTCCCTCTTGGAGAACGCAGAGAGCGATGTGTGTCTGCTCCAGGAGACCCATCTTATCCTTAAGGGTACTAAGCGGATGAGGGATAAGCGCTTCCCATTGCAACTGTGTTCCTCAGGCCCGGCTAAGAAAAAAATGGGGTAGCAATCCTTTTTAGCGCGCGTGCGCACTGTAAAGTGCTTTCCCAGGTGGCTGAGGTTAAGGGTAGGTTCTTGGCGGTCCGGGTCAAATGGGGAGACACGCAGGTGGAGACACGCAGGTCACACTAGGGTTGCTATATGCCCCGAATGAACAACAAGAATCCTTTCTGCAGGTGGCACTCGCCGAGGTTCTGACATCTCCAGATGCTTCGATCCTGGTGGGGGACATCTGAATGTGGTGATGGATCCTGGGATGGACAGGTCTGAGCAACGTTCGCATCAGGCAGGTGCGCTATCTCAGGGGGGTCGGCAATGGCTGCTTGATGGTGGATTGTGTGATGTGTGGCGTGTCCAACTCCATACTGAAAACGATTACACTTATTACTCCGCAGCACACAAAACGTATGCCCGCCTTGACCACTTTTTAGCCACAACTTCTCTTCTACCCTACTTATCTGCATCAAATATTACCCCGCGCTTCCTCTCAGACCATGCCCTCATCTCGGTTCAGATTACCTTTTGCGGCGGACGCCCACCGCCCCCTGGGTGGCGCCTCTGTGACTCCCTGCTTCACTCGGAATCGGTCATTACCCGGATACCGGATGTTATTACCAATTACCTTATAGAAAATTACCAGGAGGGTACATCCTTAGCGGGGGTGTGGGAAGCCTTGAAATTAGTGGTAAGGGGTGGGTTCATTGCGCAGGCAGCGTCATTTGCGCGACTACGCAAATCCAAACGGGTGGAATTAGAAGGGGAGGTGGGAGCCTTAGAAGCAGTGCATAAATGGACGGGGCTCCACGAGTCAGGAGGGAATTGGAGACAAAACGGCGCATGCTAAAAGACTTGGACTTAGATAGGGCGGAGCATGCCCTCTTGCGCTTGCGGCATACATTTTACCTTAGTGGGGATAAGGGTGGGGAGGATGCTGGCCGACAGACTTCGTGCACAGACGCAGCTCGCGGCTGTTCAGTCTATTAGAGATTCGCAGGCGGTTGAGAACACTACGGGTGCCATTATTGTAGATTGCTTTCACCACTTCTATCAATGCCTATATAGTGGGGGGGCGACAAGCGCGGACGGGAAGGTGGGGTACCTCGAGTCTTGTAACATTCAGCCGCTGGTTAAATCGTTGGCCGACAATTTGAATGCTGCAACCCGCATAGAGGAGGTCATCTCAGCAATAGCACGTTTAAAGCTCGCCAAATCTCTGGGGCTGGACGGCTTCTCAGCTCTGTTTTTTAAAACTTATTGTGTGGAGCTAGCTCCTTTTTTAACACGTCTCTTCAACTCTTTCCTTGATACCGGGGGGGTAACCCCCTCCATATCAAAGGTAGCGATTACAGTCATTCACAAGCCTGGGAAAGATCCGAAAGACTGTGCCTCCTATCGGCCGATTTCCCTTTTAAACATCGATGCGAAACTCTTCGCGAGCATGCTAGCAGCGCGGCTTAGCCCTCTGATGGATGATATCATTGATCCAGTCCAGATTTATTCTGACGCGGCAGGGGGGGGATAACACTAAACGGATCCTTCACCTCATAGACCTTGTCCACCGCTCTCAAATGCAGGCCTTTCTCTTTTCCATTGACGCAGAGAAGGCCTTTGCCGGGTGGACTGGGACTATCTCTTCACAGTCTTGCGGGCCTATGGTTTTGTGAAAAATTTTGTCCGATGGGTTCAATGTCTCTATGCGGCGCCTAAGGCAGCGGTGAGAGTTAACGGGTGTCGCTCTGCCCTTTTCCCCATCCCCAGGGGGACGCGGCAAGGGTGCCCCTTTTCCATGTTGCTCTTCGCGCTCTATATGGAGCCTTTTGCCCAAAGCATTCGTTCAAATCCGGAAATAGCGGGAATTAAATTTGGCGCTGACACCCACAAAATTAGTCTGTATGCAGCGAACGTTATTCTATCGCTGACACAACCTTACGGTATCTAGCGATGGAACTTCTGGAGTTCGGAAAGGTGGTAGGGTTTAAAGTGAATTTTTCGAAGTCGCAAATTCTTAATGTCTCCATCCCTGAAACTGAGGTCCGGGATCTCCAACAAGATTTTGCCTTTCAGTGGGTGAACTCCGATATTACATATCTGGGTATTCGGCTGACTTCCACCATTGCAAGAACAATCTCCCTCAATTATAGGCTATTGGTAGACCAAACTGCCAAAGCGCTCTCTGACTGGTCTCGTCTCAATTTGGCCTGGTATGGGAGGTTAACGGCGGTAAAGATGACTGTGCTGCCGCGTATCCTTTACCTGTTTCAGATGCTCCCATTGAGCCCACCACCGGGCGTCCTCCAGAAGCTGCCGGGGATCCTTAATAAATTCTTGCGGAGCAACAAGAGGCCGAGGCTCGCACTACCACTTATCACTGCGCCGAGGACGGTGGGAGAGATGGGCTTCCCTCTTTTGAGTGCTTATTATCAGGCGACCTGTCTCCGCTGGGTCACAGAGTGGAATAGACCTTTGTCCAGCAAGCACTGGAGTTTTATGGATCAGACAGTGGCTGGCTGCAATATTTGGCGGGAACTCATGATTCCGCGCAAGCAGAGCATTGTGCCTCTACTTGTCGCCTCTAACTTCACCGACTCTCAAGGTGTGGGACCAGCTAGCACTGCGCAGGGGTTGGACTACGTTTCCCTCCCCTATAATCCCTATTGTGGATAACCCTGAGTTTCTGCCGGGGCGCGTGTCCCCCGTCTTTCACCGTTGGAGGGAGGAAGGCTGTAAGAGAGTGGGCAAGATGGCTTGATCCCCTTCTCCCGGTTACGCTAGGAATATTTTAACTTACCGGAGTCAGACGCTTATCATTACTCGCAGCTGGCGCACTGGGTGATCTAGCCTGGCAATGTCGCCCTGATGTCCCGTCCCTTGCCCACCTTCGAAAAATGGCTCATTTGCAAAAAAGATGACCGTAAACTCATATCTGAACTTTACACAATGATCCTTAAGCGCCCTACGAAGCAGCGCATGAAGGCGCAGGTTCGGTGGGAGACTGAACTGGGGCGTCCTTTGACGACCAAAGAATGGGAACACATTTTTTATCGCGCTCACCACACGGCCTCTAATACCGCGGGTGCGGAATCTGCCTATAAGATAGTCGCTTATTGGTACTATACACCAGCGCGCATTAAGTCCTGGGATAGAACTGCATCAGGCCTCTGCTGGCGGGGGTGTGGCTCTTCTGGTACTCTAGTGCACCTGATATGGCACTGCCCGAAACTGGTGCGCTATTGGACTAAGATTCTGGACGACATTGATGAAGCCGTCCAAATCGCACTGCCCTGGGCCCCTGAACACACACTGCTCGCACTCCCCCACCCCAAATCTTTCCCATTGCGCTCGCTGAGGGGACAGATTGCGTTAGCTTTGCTGGCAGCGCGACAGGTTCTTCTCACACAATGGGGTTCCTCGGCTGCACCTGATGCACGCGACTGGATGCGGAGACTTTGGCATATTCTCACAATGGAGCGGCTTTCACTTAGCATGGATGGGAAGGGGGCAGAATACGCGAAGCTATGGGGCCCATTTCTGCAGCTCCTCTCCAAAGAAATGAGGGAGGTCACTTGCCCAAAATATCTACACATTTTACAGCTTATTTCGCTGGAACCAGCTGGGGAGCTTAGTGTCGACATTCAGCAGCGAAAGCGTCCGGTAAGAACCGCACTCCCCAGACGACTTACCCGCTTTGGGGATAGCCACTATTATCGCTTCTCTCAAAGAGTGTGGCATTTTGCCCGACTCACACAAATTATCAAATAGTGTTGAGATGTGGGGCAGCAATATCTCAATAAAGGCCTACTAAAAGCCTACTGTAAGGCCATGAGCCCCAGGGGCGCTGGTCGACCACATTCCTGCAAGAGCCTCCGCAATCTCATCCTTTTCAATGGGGAGCATTAAGAACTCTGTATGCGTGTTAGACAAGAAGGGCAACTGGATGTGTTCCAGGTAGTCTAGGATTTTGTCGTCCATATCCGACGAGCTTACAGTTCCGAGTAGTAGTGTTTGAACCTATTTGCAATGTCCTCTTCTTCTGTGAGCATTTCGCCCCCTTCCGATCGGATTTCGGTAATCAGAGTTGTATTGCTTTTGGCTCTCAACATGTGGGCTAACACTGACCCTGGCCTATCTCCTTCTCCATATATGCGTGCAGTGGCATATTTACCCATGTGTTTCACCTCACTATCCGCCGCTTCCTGATACTCCGCCAATAATTTCTTCATTTCCCCTGTACTTTCCTCGCCATCCCCCATCAACTGACGAGACTCCAGTTCCCCATATGTCTTCTCTAAGGTCAACAACCTTTGTCGTATGGAGCGGAGTACCCCCGAATGCTTAGCCATGGCCACAGCCCGAATGTACACTTTGAAAGCTTCCCATACCGTCTGGAAGCTATCCACCGAGCCGATATTAGTGGCAAAATATGTGTCTATAGCTTCTGCCAGCTCACCTTTGAAGACTGGGTCCAGGAGCTAGCAAGGGGGAAAACATCACGGAGACCACAAAACGGCCTTCTGGGTCCGCCGCTAACTGCTGCATTGCAATGTCAGATTTGGGATTAACCCATGTCATAACCCCTCTGGCATGAGTGGTAAATCCTGGGGCGTTGATGCGACCAGAGAGTCCCCTGTTGCGCATCATTGGGCTATGTAGTGGTACGTGAGTTTCTTGGAGTAATGCGACATCCACAGTATGTCTATGTAAGTAGCTCAGCACCTTGCGCAGTTTGCGATAGTCATTTAGACCCCTCACATTCCACGACAGTACCCTGAGAGAATCATTAGCTCTCAGGGCAACAGCCCTGCTAGTCGTAGCCATTGTGTCTCCTTAGTATCATAGCGAGTGTCGGCAAGTGTATATTGCATATGTAACGTGCATTATACAACAACTCAGTTGACATCACCAAACTCAAAAACAACATTACCCCTACCCTGCCCCACCCTCCCCCCTCCCACAGCAAACCACCCACAACTCAGTCGCGCAGCATCCCTTTAAAACGTACCCCCGGACCCAGTACCCCACCCAACTTCAAATACCAATAGTAGTGTTTGTCACTTCCAGGCAGAGGTCCCTTTGTTTACCACTATCTATCAATCACAAGCATTCTTTCGTCCCGACCTCCACACACCGGCTTGTAGCGCCGCAGCTCTTGCTATACAGCATTCCACGGACCTGGTGCCCCAGATCCCTGCCGCAATCAGGCCCATTTCCCAAACCGGTGTCCTGTCTCCTAAAGCGCAGCCCCGGAGCCCTATGTTGCTGCCTAAATAGGATACCCGAGGTCTCCCCGGCGTCGCATACCAGACCTCCGCAGATGACCACAGCTCGGCTACATGTATATGAAGGATCACCGGTCACAGTCTTGTCTCAGCAATATACACATTCCCCACAGAGCCCCCTGCATCCCCCCTCAACCCCCGCAATACTTATCGGTTAAATGTGAAGAAAAGAGTCTCAGTCCTGCTCCTCCAGAGGGCCTCCAGCCGCCCCGTCTAGGAGCTGTCGTTCTGGGCTTTGTTGCTGTTTTTTCACCCAGTCTCTCATCATCTTCTGTAATGCCTTGGGATCAGTGAAGATGTGAGAGCGCCCTTGTTTATTCACCCGAAGTTTGGCCGGACACAGCATGGCGTAGTCCAGGCCTAGTTCGCGCAGCTGTTTTTTCATAGGTATAAATTGTCTATGGGCCTCCTGACCTCAAGCTGTAAAATCCGGGTAAAGTGATATAGCAAGTCTATAAAAATGCGTTGCCGATATATAAGAAAGCTGTCATTACGCAAAAGAATCTCTTTTTTACTGGTCAAATTGAGCAAGCACAGAATTCAGCCAGGAGGCTGTTTCAAGTGGTGAGTTCTCTCTCTAATCCTCCGGCTGGACCCGTAATTGAGAATTCGCAGGAACTTTGTAGTTCACTGGCTACATTCTTCACCACTAAGGTGATGGATATCTATTCCACTTTTTCCAAAGAACCGGTGGGAAGAACCATTGATCCATTCACTCATCTAGTGCCTACTCACCCTTTCCTCGCTCAGTTTCAGTCAGTCACTGAAGATCAGGTCAGCACGCTTGTTGCTAAGATCAAATCCGGCTCTCCGCTTGATCCATGTCCTCCTACCATAATGAATCAACTACATAATACCATCACTCAGCCGCTCACCGATATTTGTAATTCCATCTTCAAAACCGGTGTCTACCCTGAGACCTGGAAGAAGGCCATTGTCAAACCTTTGCTTAAGAAGCCTTCTCTAGACCCCACCATTACGGCCAACTACAGACCTATTGCTTGCCTTCCCTTCCCGGCTAAAATCGTAGAGGCCATTATGAACCAACAGCTATCAGAGTTTGTTGAGCAAAACAAACTCTTGGATGATACTCAGTTCGGGTTCCGGAGGGGACACGGAACTGAGACAGCACTGATAAAGGCCTCCGATGAAATCAGAGACATCATGGATTCGGGAGAAGCGGCAGTGCTTATTCTGTTGGACCTGTCGGCGGCCTTTGACACGGTCGACCACGTCATCTTGGTCGACCGTGTCGCAGCCCTTGGGATTAACCATCTGGCCAAAGATCTTATAGCTTCTTTTTTAGCTAACCGTAAGCAGGCAGTCAAACTGGGTAACCATTACTCATCGACTTCTGAACTGCCTTGTGGGGTCCCTCAAGGATCCTCGTTAAGTCCTACGCTTTTCAACATTTATGTCGCAGACTTGGCGAGGGTCATCAAATATCATGGGATGCGTTTAACCACCTACGCAGACGACACCCAGCTTGTGCTGGCGGTGCATAAGAACGGCCCAGTGGTAGTAGTTAAGCTTCAGGAGGGGTTACTGGATGTACAATCATGGATGCACAGTAACTGCTTAAAACTTAATGCAGAGAAAACTGAGGTCATGACCTTTGGTAATATTTCCCCAGAGTGGTCCCCGATATGGTGGCCCAGTCAGATGGGCCCTCCCCCGGTCCCAGCTACCAAGGTCAGGAATCTGGGAGTGATCTTTGATAACAAGCTATCGTTTGGATATCATGTTAACAAGGTGGTTTCAGTTGCATTCTTCATGCTGAAAAAGATAAAAAAACTCCTGCCGTATTTACCAGCATCAGCAGGAAAAACACTGATTACCACCTTAGTGTTTTCCAAGCTTGATTATGGAAATGCTCTCTTTTTCAACACGCATAAATGCATCCTGAATAAGCTTCAATCTGTCCAAAATATGGCAGCACGGATCCTGCTCAACATTCCCAGGCGCCACTCCACTTCGGCAGCCATACGCCATCTCCACTGGCTAAGAGTGGAGAGCAGGATCAAATTCAAAGCCCTTTGCATCGCCTATAAGGCTATCCATCAGACTGGACCGAAGTTCTTAAAGGAGGCATTTCAGGTGTATATTCCTAAAAAGAATTTAAGATCAGCAGCAAGCTGTCTACTGTCTGTACCCCGTACAAGAACGGCTACATGGGGCGACAGACGATTTTTGGTAGCAACTCCCATATTGTGGAACTCACTCCCCTCAGACATTAAAACTGCGCCAACCCTCATTGGCTTCCGCAAGGCTTTGAAGACCTGGCTCTTCAATCAATAAGATCGTGTCCTGACTATTGTATTTTAGAGTATCTCACTGCGCCTAGACACCTCAGGGTAGTAGTTGCGCATTAAAAATCCCATAAATGAATAAATAAATAAATATGGATGATCCCTCGTATGTCAACTCTCGTTTTTCCCTCGCCGTCAGCAATGCAGCATCTCTGTCCCAGTAATTTAACAGCTGTGCTATGATATGATTGGGTGCGGCGGGGCACCAGGAACCGGTCAGGGTCCCAGGGAGCGGTGCGCTCTCTCTACTAGAGAATATTTCTGCACCCGGAAGGTTCACCCGTAGCTTCTCGACAAAGTGCTCCATATTGCCAGTTTGTGTCGTTTCCGGCAGGCCCGTGATACGTAGGTTACAGCGTCTCGAGCGAGCCTCCAAGTCCAGTCCTTTGTCTTGAAGTACACGGATGACCCTCCCAAGCTGTTTATGGTCAGTGTCTATAGTGGTCTGCGCCTCCTCCACCTCCATGAGCCTCCGTTCAGACATGTCCAGCCTCTCAGCATGTTTATCCAGCCTTTCTCCCATCCTGTCCATCCTATATGAAAGGGCGTCAATTCTTGTGCCCAAGAAGGTAATGCCGCCTTGTAGACTTTTTTCCATAGACAGCAGCAGGCCTTGAATGTCCGGTTCGTCTTCCATAGGTTCAGAAGACCTATGGGCCTCTTCAGTCGCTGTGTCATGCGACTTAGAAGGCTTTTGCTCAAATGTGAGCTTGGATTGCGTCCTATCCGTCCGTCCGTCCCAACTCCTTCTCCAGGTCAGAGCGTCTCACTAGGGCTATGTTCAGTGCCCCTGTAGAGGGCTGCCCAATAGAGACCGAGCAGAGTTCTGCCACTTCAGGGGCTGTGTACGACGTCGCAATCCTCTATCCTGGGGAACGCCTCTTTGCCCTGGCGCGTTAGTTCCAGCAATGGGGAGCTGTGAATGTCGCTTTGAGTACTTCCGCCGGCCGGCAGACTGCCACCCTGCCGACCTCCGTCTTGCCAAGTTATACTGCCCCGTCACACCTCTTACCTCGATGCCAGCACACGCTCCTGCCCCCAATGCCTCTCTGCAGCTGTCCTCCTCAATGCTGCTTCAGCTCCACCCACAATGCCAGCACACGCTCCTGTCCCCAATGCCTCTCTGCAGCTGTCCTCCTCAATGCTGCTTCGGCTCTGCCCACAATACCTTATGATGAACTGACCTGGGGATGTACTAGACCACTACTGCACCCTCCAGAGGCGTCTTCAATTCAGTGTCCACACTTCAGGAGTGGATTGGCGTCACAATCAAATACCCCCAGAGGCTAGCTGGGCCGGGAGTGCGCCCCTGTGCATTGTGTTCTACCGCTCCTCGCTTTCCCCTTTGATCTTTGCCGTGCGGTGCCTGCCTGCGGATCTCGGCCCCCTCTTGCTGTCTGTGAGCTTGGAATCACCGCCCACACACTGAAAACAAGCTCCTCGCAGCCGCGGGGCACTACTCACCCTGGCAGTGCTGCACTACGGTCTGCGGCCCTCACGGTGGATGTTCACACTGTCCCTGCCACCTTCATCCCCCGCCGGGCTCCAGCGGCCCAGTCCTCGTGGGGTCACCGCGCTGTTTGCGGCTCCGGGAAACTCATGCCTGACATCACGCTTCCTTCCTTTTCTTCCACCCTGGGCGCCCTTCTGTACAGCTGATGGTGGGGCTGCCCCTTGCGAGTCGCTGCTGTTACCAGGCTCCCCGGACTTGGGAGCTGTCCAGAGACCGCGATCCGCCGCCACACTAATCCAAACATAGCTCCGCCCCCGCTGAAATCGAGCCCGGGGATCTGCGGCCTTGTGGACAGCCAGAGAGTCACGGCCAATTCTATATGAGTACTGGGGCGCGGGAGTTCGGGGTGAGCTCCGTGCAGTGCAACCGCGGTCCGATGCACAAATCTAGTTGAGGTGAGCGGTGAGCTGCCGGATAAGGATAATGTGCCGATGTTATGGAGCTCGAGACTCAAGCAGCCATCTTGGTCTCGAGCATGCTCCGCCTCCTGTATATATACAGATATATATATATGTGTATATTTCTTCTACAGTAGGGGCAAAGTAATAAATATATAGATAAATAACTACATAGAAAGGGTGTACATGTGTGTGAGTATATATATAGATATTTATATTATAAATAAAAATTCCACACCAAAAGCTTCCATAAGAAATCACGGCACACCAGGAGTTTTGTCAATCTTTAGACAATTCATCTGCAGGCGTGCACATTTTCACCCTTTACCACCACCAACGTGTTTCAACCTCCACGGGTTTTGTTCACGGTCAACCTCAACAAGACCCGTGACTTTGTCACACCGTGGAGGTGTGACAAAGTCTTTGCAAAAATAAAGCCATGTATTTAACGTGCGCAAAGCCGCTTGCAGTCTGCAGAGCTCATGCTAACTTAGTGAAGACAAGAATGTCCCCATGGGCCATGGTCAGTAGCTCCTAGGTAAACAGAACTCATAGGTAAGCAGAGAGCCAAAGCGGGATGCTTAAAGACCAAATAGTTGTAAATGTTCCGAGGCGAATGGATGGTGTATAAAGAAAAAGCAATACAATTCAGCACTAGTATAGAGAAGAAAAAGGCCTTTGTGATGCTTCCCAAAGGTTCTTCACAGTGGATCCTCGGATTCAAACATATCACGGTAAAAGTGGAATGCCATGAGCTCTAACAGATCGTCAGAACCTTTCATTGAAAAAGAGGTACGCCATCCAATTAAGTACTTCGAATAAGCAGACATGCTCCTTATATCAAGAAGCTGTCAGGAGCATTTCAGGGCAACCTGCATTAAATTCAATGAAACTCTGATCCGAGAGACTCTGTGCACAAGCACAGGTACTCAAGCCAGCCGACGCTCCATGTGTAGGATCATACTGTAGTGTAGTTCCTATATTTCCAATAGGCTCTGTGCATTGGAATAATATATCCTATAGATTTGACGTAGGACTTATGTCTACTAGGTCTCTATCGAATATATTAGACTTAATTGTTAGTGCCAGCTAGCTCAGAGGTCACTAGAAACGTTCTCAAATAAACAAGAAGGGATTAGTTTCTGACAACCGCATAAACATGACAACTTTGTTTCCCCAAGATAAAACATATCTTCAGAGTCGTGGAGACAATAGATAGATATTTTACTCAGTCATTCGTGCATGCTTCGTTTCATCAGAGGTGCAGAGAAATAGAGAGACGGGCGTTTTCAATAAAAGGTATTTATTGCACAGTCTTCTTTCTCATGCAGAAGAAATGAACTGCTACAATCGTAATACTGGCTGTAAAGTATAATGCGTACAGCAAGAAGAGTATTATAAAAAATACTGTAAAAGCATGGTATGGTTTCTAAGCCATAAAATACATACATGAATAAATAAAGACTAAAAGTACTCAACTGGGGCTTCTAAAATACGCCTACCCTGATGTACCTCACCTAAGTCTAGTACGAGGGAAGAAGTAAGTGTGGTGTAGCATAAGTTTAGTATTCTTTTGCCAATAATCTATCCAAGATTTCTCTTAGGGTCTAATCAGCTCCGTACCTTGGTTTAGACTGGTATCTCTCTGTCTCAGGACTCGATTTCCGAAAACACCCCGCCAGAGGAGCTTGGAAACACTGGAGCTGGATTTCTCGGCAAGAGAAAAGCCAGCGTCTCTCTGTGCGTCTGCTGGAGGGTCGGCTTCCTTCGGCACTTGCTGTAGCGGGCTGCGTCGAGCAAGTAGATAGTCGAACTGCTCCAAGTATGTTTGCTTGGGCAAGTGTGAGCATATTTATACCTTGAAGGTGCCGAGTTTGATGTAAAGGTAGACATAATAACGTCATCAAAGAGTCTAAGTTCTTTAAAAACTCCATGAGTTCTTGGACAAATCAATATTCAAGCAAGGGGAAGTCCCTAACTGCTGAAGCCGAGTTTTCCAAGAAATCGTTGTGGATTTTTGGAACTAGTGGAAGTAGCCATGCCATATTTGAATTGCGCAAGCTATATTTAAATATGGTTATGATTTCTATGCCTATATAAGGACATGGTGATTTACACCTATATAAGGCCATGAATTGGGAAAATTACATAAGGTTCCTAAAATGCTATACAACACCCACTCCACTTTATTACGTTTGACATTTCTAAATTGTAAGCACTAAAACATATCTAAAGCATGTGTTTACAATCCCACCCAAAAATACATAAAATGCATTTGAAATGGTTGTACACATAAAATGAGCATTTGTACAGTACGCATTTAAAAGCAATGATATATTTGTAAGCATATAATATGATATTGGCACTGCTAACCAAATGAATCACAAAATTACATTTATGAAATGGCTCTTAGTTACAGAAGAAAAGTCGAGACCATCCCATAGCAGAATATATAAACTGAATTGGTTTGCTGTTAGGATCAATATTGTTTATAGGAAATATTCAAAGAATTCTTGTTCTCTAAGAATAGTGCTACTTTAAGCAGATTACTTTGTGCCCCAAAAAAAGTTCAATTTTTGAAAAAAGTCAAATCATATCGTAGAAAAATAGAGTTCCAAAGTTAGAAGTTTTGTTTTGAAAAAAGCGAAGGTCGAATTCAGAGTTCATAGAACGCTGTGTGCTAATTTCAAAAGTTATTCTCTGTGTCAGGAGAAAAAATTAAATCTTCTAGGCTGGCAAAGAAGTGGTCTACCACAGTAGGTGAAAGTTCAACCACTTCATTAAGTAGATCAATCGTACAGAGATGAGAAGCATCACTGTCAGTGTCAGTCGCATTAGCAATGTTCGCAGTAGATGGTACCTGTGTGCCTGTTGGTCCACGTATCTCACCCTCAGCTGATATTGCTGGTGAGATCTCAATGAATGCAGTCATCAGAATTGGTAGCCTTTGGGGACAAAACAATGCATGAGCCGTTACCGAACCAAGCAAAGCGTCAACATCCGTTGGCAGTGCTGATGGAAGTGTCAGACAAATATCCAACAAAGCAGGCATCGTAGAACAGGCAAGATGCAATCTTGCCAGATTGGTCTGAACGACAGGAACCACGTGGTATTCAGATCTGTCAAACGAGTCAAGCCAAGAATCTGTGTTATGCGCTCACGATACTGCATTGCCAGAAGAGTGTTCTCCATGGTAATCTGGGTATCGCTGGTGACTGGACTTGCCATAACGGAACAGAAGGAACAAAAATAGTATCCCTGCTACGAGTCTCAAGACGAGAGGCAGCCCGCCGAACACAGAGTGCACGAAATTGGAAAAATGCCTAGGACTGCTTCAAAGGGTGCTTACAGTCCCGAAAAAATCGTCTTAAATATATGTACAATACCACTGTTATCAGACATGTTTAAGATATGACCTAACATTTCTGCAAAATGTATGGGGCAGTTTGTTGATAATAAGGCATGTATCTCCGTAGAGGACCTTGCAACTTGCAGATCATACGTCTCTCTGGATGAGGTCAGTGGCACCATTTTTGTAAAAGAATGGCTTTTATTCTGCTTAAAGTATCAATTCGTATAGAAGAGATGTTCAAAGAAGGCCATAGCGGCGACTCCCCGTCTGTCTTAGTTTTAGGAAACAATACTTGCATACAACAAGTGACCCTGGCTGACACACTAACAAGATAGGCTATTCCTGGCATCACTCCACAACAGCTGTGATCATTCAACATTATGTAGCTCCCGTTGGAAAGCTGCCTAAAAATTGGATCTATCACTGCTGCCGGGGAACCCTGCAGGTGGCAGGATAAGTTGGTTGAAGGACCATCACAGGCTCGGTGTAAATTAATACCCTGACATAGAAGTGTACCGCTCAGTGTTGGTTTGCAATTTTTACCACTAAGAAATACCCCCTTTTCCCCACTCCAACATTTGTGTGTGTATGCTAAATCCCAGGTCGACTTTATGTATTCTTTACCCAACCTTTCATACAGGCCTGCTGATATGTGTTTTAAGCAATACTGAAACTGGAAAATCGTCACTGATATTGTGATGGTGCGATGTATTATCCATTCAATGGCTGGTTTCTCAGAAACAGTTAATGGTAATCTTTCCAGTTTTTCTATGCTCAGCACCGTATAGTCTGCTCCCCTCTGTGCCAAAGAGATTTGTTTATCTGTAAGGTTAAATCCAGTAAACAATGACGTGGTGTTGATTAGACGCCATGGCACATAGCCTGAACAAAGATTTTGCAACGTCCAACCTAGCAGCATTATAGAACGCAATTGTGACTGTCTATGTTGTAACATGAGCATGTCCTGTTCCATTATGTCTATGGCAGAGGATACAATGCTATCCAAAGAATACATTCTGGATGAGTGGTTAACCCATTGTCAACTACAGAGAGTGCTTTCTCTAAATTAATACGATCAATTTCTCGTATTCGTTCTGCAGTTTCCATTTGTGTGACTTTCCAGGCTTCATTATAAGCAGCGTAAATACCGGCGTATATGAAACGTTTATGACGTGGTTTGCGAGGTCCTTGTAAGAAGTCTCTTAAATCAACGCCATCTTTAAGTAAAGTTAAGTGTTGTTTTATATCTGGGAGTGCAGATTTTTGTAGCCACTCAAGGCACAGTTTTCTTACACTGTAAGTTGTTATTATCCCTGGATATTGCCTCTGGACATATCTTGAATCTGGCCTAGTTACTGTAAACCCTTGTGTCTTGTTCAGGAATCTATCTTGACAGTTATTCGTGTCTGTGGGCCAGATTAACCATTTTTTCCAATCAGGATTAGTTCTGTTTTGGTGTAATATGTAGTTTACATCTACCTCCTCATCTGTAGTGTCATTACTATCAGGTGTGGGTTTAGGTATGGACGGTTTGTTTAAGTCTTTTATCTTAGCCAGGCCAAGACAAGATGTATGTTAAACAGTTTTATTTAAAAACATTATTTGTTCTGGTAAGATGCAGGCTCTGAATAAGGCTTCTAAACCTTGCACCCGCCAGTCTTTTGTGCCCCAGACAGTTTTTGTCTCAATGTTGTCTTTCCAAAAGTCAAAACCTAATGTGGACAATTGAGCATAAAAGGCTGCTGAATAAATTTGTTTTGTATTGGTCAACATACTTTTCATTCCTGTCTTATTAACATTCTTAAAATAGAATGTTTCTGGATTCGTGACATTGAAACCTGAGAAGTATGGACATTTTTCATAAAATGTTTTTGAGCTACCCTTTGGTGGCGTCGGACAATGTTCCAATTGATTATAAGTAAAAAAAAATCTAGGATTTGCAGATTTGTGCAAATAATGGTGACCATAATGATTAAAACAATACATTTGTTCATAATCTGATGAACCTTCTAAGTATTCATGTTTTGTAAATTTTGCTGACATTTCTATGTCTGCCATCATGTTATTAACAGTCTCAAAGTCCCAATCTTCAGAAAATGTGCTGGGTGAAACAAAATAACTCAAGGAAACCTTAAATTGGTGTGAAATTTTCAACAGCTCTACCAGACCATAAATGTCATAATCAGTTCTGTCCCATGTAGGTAGAGAAACGGCTGTGATGTTTACTGATGACAGGTCTCTTTGTTCACGATGAGATGATTTCAGGAGCAAGTTGATGTTCTTACTTGCTGTGTCCATTTTACTATATTGTCCATCTATCAGCTTTCCCAAACTTAAAACGAGAATGAGCCCTAGTAGGAGAAAAAGAACACCTAACACAATCCAAAATTCAACCCATGGTGAAACCAGATATGTATTCTCAAGCTGGTAAAAAAGTTCTGTTACTTGTTCCTTGAAACTTTTATTTGCTGGTGTTGTTTCGGGCTCACTGGGATCCTCAGAAAAGGTATCAAAGTTGATGAAATAGCCAGAGGCAGATCTGCCAATTGTTGGTATTGCATCCGGATTATTTGAAATCACTGGAGTGTCTTGTTCCTTTCACATATTAGTATAGTCAGATGCTACATCATTGTAGACAGGAGTGCCTTGACGATCTGTTATTTGGGTTTCAAGAGGCACTAGTTTCATGGCTTTGTTGCATAGTCCTTCTTTTCTCACTGTAGATTCTTCAAAGGTGATGAGTCTCTCAGTTTGAACCTCTTGTATAGTAGCAATATTTGGTCTTCTGCTACATCTTTGGTGTCCACTGGGCCTACTACTTATTATCGGCCACATGATGTGGTTTTACCAGGTCGATGGATACGGACCGGTTCTACTTTCTTCCAGCAAGGGGTGGCAGTAACACTGTTCTTGATATGTGGATTGCTAGCACAGATATTGGTTTTCTGTAAGAAGGCCCAAATTCCTTCTTATCCGCTATTTTTTCTCTGACCAGATCCCCAATCTTTGGACTCCAGACAGACCTTGCTGGGACAAGTGTTTTTTCTTCAGTGGTCGTTGGCTTCTGTAATGTGTTGCTTAGACTTCTTCGTGTTTCATTTAAGTCCTACAAAACAGCCAAACGGTCTTTGATATCAAAGGGTTTTTATTCTACCACTGAAGTATGAAGATCGAGGTATTCGACTATCATTCTAGTACCAAAAAGGATTTCATATGGATTGATACCACCCAGAGAATTTCTTGGCAGGTTATTAAGACTACGTTGGACACTTATTAGATGTTTGACCCACCCGTCACCCGAGCCTAATACCCTAGCTGTTATAGATTGCTTTATGTCACAGTTTTTTCTTTCCATTACAGAATTTCCCTCAGGATGGAATGGACTCGAAAATCGCAATGCAACGCCCAAGCTGGCCATGGCCTCTTTGTAAGCTCGAGAGCTAAACGCAGGACCCTGGTCAGAATGTAGCGTGCCGATTGCGTATATGCCGATAAAGACTCGCAAATCTTTTATAACAGTTCGGGTGTCAGCCGAGCACTGAGGCCACATCCAAATGAATCTTGTGCAGGAATCCACTGTGACCATGATTTATTTATAGTTGCCATCCCTCTGAAAGGGACCACAGTGGTCCAGGTAAACACATGCTAATGGTTTATCTGAAATTAGAAGGGGCGTCTGCGCCGGGCGTTTCACTGTTGAAACTTTCATTTTCTGGCAGATTTCACATTCCAAAACATAGTTTCTGGTCTGTTTCCTCATGCGCGGCCACCAGTATCTCTGCCTTAATAATGACGCTATGGCGGAAAGACCTGCGTGTGCAGAGGCAAGCCCTTCATGTGCTGCTAAAATTAGTCCTAATCTATGTTCCATGTTTGGAATTACCCTATCCCCCAATCCCCTACTCCAGGGATTCGAGCAAAATGAACATTATTTGCAGCAGTTATATATATGAGTACTTGAGTGGAAAGCCTTTTGGTAATGTTTTACCGCTGTCTTTGATGGAAGCGGTGACAGCCTGCATTATTTCGCTATCTATTTTTGTTTTTGAACGAGTGATTGCAGCTACGGAAGCCGTTTGCACAGCTGCCTTCGCGGCTTCATCAGCCAATGAATTCCCTGCAACGTGAACGCCATCACGCTGATGACTCAGTGTATGAATCACGTGAGTCTTTTGTAGTTCTTTCTGTAATAGAACTACTTGTTCCCAAAGCAATTTATGCTTGATTGTGGCCCCTTTTGCATCTTTGAAACTGTTTTGAACCCAGTTCAGCAAGTATTCATTGTAAGACTGGACGCAGTAATACGAATCGCACACTATGAGTGTGGGGAATTCGTGATCGGTATTTTCAAGCACCATCTTGAAAGCCTGTAGTTCAGCACGCTAAGCTGTGCAGTCTCCGAGCGATTGAGTTTTTGTGAACATAGGTTTGAATTTACCTTCGCGCCAGCGACCTTTAACAATCGCGCACGCAGCACTATAAGCTTGTTTACCCCGAATGGCGGGCTGTGCTGATCCATCTGTATAAATTATACATCCGTAATGTTCTAGAGGCAGAATCTCAGTGGGCAGAGGACATTCTTGTTCGTATTGGAGAAATTCTTGAGTTTTCAAGTAGGGATCAAAAACGTATTCAACGTCTGTTGCAGCAAGAGAATTAACCCATTGTATCCATCTCGGATGTAAAAAGCTTTTGCATTTGGAATGCTTGCTTTTGTCACTGCCACAAGGCAGGTACAGGCGTAACAACTTTTATGCGTTTTCCCTGTGCGAGAGCTCTCTCTTTTGCTACTGCAGTTTGAACCGCTGTCAGAATTTTCTCTGTAGAAGTGAATTTCATTTCAGCTTCTGTGTACCAGTGTAATTTGTAAGCTATAGGTACCTTTTCACCTTCATTAAAGGTTAGGTATGTGAATCCGCATCTCCTTGGGATGATTCAGATTACAAGGTTGCGTTCGTTTACACGTGTCTGTAAATGTGTTGTTGCAAACATGTCTGTTTGCACTGAACGCAAAATTTCTGTGTGTTTTTGAGTCCAATTAGTTGATTTGAAATCAGGTTTGATTAATCTGTAGATACGTTTAACCCTTTCTGCGTAGTTTAGAATGTTCTTCCGAAATTCAGGAATCCTAGAACTGACTGTAGGTTTTTCAGTGTTTTTGGAGGTTTTAGCAGCGCACATTTCTCTAAAAAGTTTGCTGCCAGGCTTTTGCCTTCACTTGAAAGTTTGTATCCTAAAAATAGGACATTGAGGTGGGCAATTCATAATTTCTTGAAATTGAATTTGTACCCTTCAGATGCGAAACTAACTATTATGGTTTTCACTCTGTTCAAGTGTCTATCCAAGTCATTGCGGGTAAGATAGATATCATCGACATAAGATAATGCCTCATCATCATACGTTTGTAGTAACTCTGTTACTCTGGCTGAAAACAACTCTGGACTATTCTTGAATCCCTGGGGGAGACGACAGAAGTGACAGTGTGTCCCCATAATTGAGAAAGCGGTCAAATACCTGCTTTCAGGTGCGATATTTTGACAGAAGAAACCGTTTGAAATATCTAATGTTGTTTTATATTTTTTGCGCACAATGTTATTCCTCAGTGCTGCACTGTGTGCATTTTGTACTGCAAAAGATTTGCAACAGGAGTTTAAATGTCTGTAGTCCAAAACTAGACGATATGTATTTTCTGGTTTTGAGACAGGAAACAAAGGATTGTTCATTGACGAGGTGCATGTTTTAATCACCCCTTGGTATTCAAGTTGATCTAGGATCTCCCTGACCCGTTTTTTAGCTTCTTGCTTAACTGGATACTGCCTCTGAGCAGTAGGTTGATTTTTTAACTGGATCTTATGGTGAGGAGAGTCCTCATCCCATCCCACATGATTTTTATATAATGCTGTGCTGGAGTCTTGGGCCACAGCCCATTTTCTGGCATAGATGTATTTTTTATGAATAGGAATATGATTGGAGAAGGCTGGCATAATGATGTCTTCGCCATGTGAGCACTCCCTGACAAATTCAGGTGGCCAGTCTATTTCAGCTAGAAGAATGTCATAACCCTTAGAGAGCTTCTCCCAAAAAAGTGCTCATATTTTTCTAGTTATGTCCTCCTCTATCCGGAGTGTTACTTCATATAACTTATGGGGTACGCTAACCCTGGTATCGGCAGTTTCAACTTGAATGTACTCATTCAAGTGCACTGTCTCCAGATAATCCTTCAGGTTCCTGCGAGTTATGGTGACTTCTGCTGCGCTGTCCAGCATTGTCTGGGCCCACTCCCCGTTCTTGAGTTGTGTCCTCAAGATCCTCGGCATGTCTGATTTTTAGACTTGCTACCTTCTTCTTGGTGAATTGAGTTTTCTTATTTTTTGGAACGTGTTGATCCTCTTTGGACTTCACACGCTTGTCTTTGTGTTCTGATCGTCCTCTTCTTTCGGATTTCTGCAAGGAAGTCAGAAAGGTATGAGAGGAACGTGTATCAGTATCTTGATACCTATCAGGTTTTCTCAAATTATCCCCATTTCTGAGATCATATCTTTTTTCGGAGTGCTCTTTTGAGGAGACCTACCTCTGGATTGGGAACGCTTCTCTTTAGGACGTGTCTGTTTAGTATATTCCCACTTCTTTTTAGGAGTAGTGAGATTGTTTTTAATAAAAACTTTTTCAGGATTTTCTGTTAGTTCGGGCTTTACTGGTTTCCCACCCAAACTATCTCTACCTAGTTCCTCTGTGGTATATAAATAAATAATACCGGATCTATTTTTGGATGAATGAATGAATAACAGATAGCTCAATAAAATAAGAGTCAAGATTCGAGGTAGTAGGAGTTTCTGCAGGTTTATTACAGCATATGGACAGGATCAGGACAACCTGCATAGGAACAGAGGTGACAGGGCCCAGCAGGACAACTGGGGCCCAGCAGGACAACTGGGGCCCAGCAGGACAACTGGGGCCCAGCAGCTGCCGGGGCTTGATCTGGGATGAGCGCGCTCTAACTTTTAATAACAATACATCAACTTATATACATAGCGCAAACACATAGCATTACATTGCAGTAGGCGTAGCAGTGGGTGGAGCAGAAGGCGTGACGCGTAGCAGTCGCGAGAGATAACAGTAAAAGTAGGTGTAACTGGGAGTATACATAGACATGTGATGCAAACGTAACAGAATATGTCATGAATGGGCGGAAACATTGGAGGGGGCTACCTAAGGAGCCGGGACCTCTAATCTAATGGTGCGCGTAAACTGGCAATGACGTGTTACTAGGAGAAGCTGGGGGCTACGAACTCTGTGCTAGGAGCAGAGACTAGAGTCTGGAGGGTCGGAGCGACATGTACCTAAACCCTATCTGGTATCTTATGTTTAGGGAACATGTTGATATAAACTAGAAGTCATGAGGGGAAAAGCTAACTTGATTCTAAGACTGGACCATGCATTATTCTACATGTAGGGCGTGATGAAGAATATTAAATGACCATTAATACAGTATTTCTCTAACGTGGAGCCGAATAGGCTAGACAATGACGGAAACTATTGATGCAGTTCAGTAGCTTAGGAATGCAGAGAAGAAGGACTGAACTGATAGCTGGAATCATAACACACTCTTGGCAGACTCAGAGGCAGAGCCAAGCTGCACCGGGCACTGCGAGGCAGGAAGTAAGTGAAGGGTCGAGGATACAGGTGGGGGCTGTATCGCTCCTCAGCGAGGCTTTCAGGAGACAGGAGCTGAATCTGATGTCCGGGCCCTTTTGAGGCCTGGAAACGGGGACTTTATAATGGAATAACGTGTACACTGGGAAACGTGGCAACGTAGCTTTACATAGGCCTGATATTCGTAGTATTCACGAGGACTGGAAACTGACATACCAGAGGTGGACACAACTGTAATTGCGTCATTAATCGGACATGGGGAATAACATATGCATATTGGTCATGCACACATAACATATGATGGATGAGGCGTAGGGACACAGAACATGGCAAAATTTACTTTTCCACATTCCCTCCTTGTCACTACGTTTCCATCAGGAAACATCAATTTTCATGATACCATCTATCATTTCATACAGTACCATTTGCTCGTCTCGAATTGTCTTGGAACGGGATTTAGAACGGGGCTTGGGACTAGGAATACAAGAGGTAGCACAAATGCCGCAAATCGCAGGGCCACATTGTATACAGAGGCAGCAGCTAAATATGATCGTTACTGCAATACCTAGAAAGGACAGGACTTTCCATCCCCATGCGGAAATTATATTCCAGAACCAACCGGACCATGTCCAGGTGCCTGGATCTTGGTGTAACAGATGGGCAATTTTATGGAGTCTGGTTATAGCTGAATAAACAGACGGCGCGTTATTTGGAATGAAAATGCAGCAACTAGATCCGATGACTCTACAGGCCCCGCCCCTATCGGCCAGTATGACGTCAAGGACGAGACGATTTTGCAAAACGACAAATCTCATAGCAGATTGTTCTTCGGTTAGGTTACCTAGAGCAGAGGCAGTCTCATTTACTACAGCTTCAAGGGTTCTTGTTAACCTACGGATCAGTTTACTATTCTGGACAGGTCCTACAAAGAAGAAGAAACCTTTATTGAAATCTGTATACTGTTCTAGAGTAGTTTCAGTATAATCGACAATTGGGGACTCCCTTCTATGTCTAATGTGTACTAGATGTGTGTTTCTGTGATAATCAGATGGGGCTAGGAAAACAGGTGGCAGTAGGAAGGCAATGTAACAGGTTCCCTCCCAATCGAGGGGCAGACGGACATATGCGGTCTGACCACAAATAAAATAAGAATGACGTGAAGCTTTAAAAACAGATTTCCCACTGTCACTATACTGGATAACAGTAGTACATTCACTATGACCTACATGTATGGAACCATAACTACGGACACATAATTCGCCTTTGACTGGTAGTACTGAAATAGCAGGTAAGTCTGGAGTAGTATCAGACTGAACATTCAGAACCATGAAATTCGACGAATAATTACCTAAATTATACACTTCATTTTCTAGATCTAAACCTGTTCTGTGGAGGAGACCTTGCTTGTCTGGGAAACATGTACTGTTAAGAAAAGACATATCTGTTAAGGATGACGTTAACGTGGACCATGCTCCACACGAACCATTATGTGAGAATGGATAAGGAAACAGTGGCAGAACTCCCTTCGGTGTCTGGAAAGGGGGGAGTCGACCACACACCCAACAATTAGTGGCATTGCTGGTCTGGTGTGAGTAATGTAACATACGGATAAATGTGTTGTTGCGCATAGCGAGGCGGTATGAATATTCGTGAGGAGGCAGATCACTAAACGTGTGCTCTACTGTAGCATTAGCAGACATATTTACATGAGGAACTGGAAAATACAGATAGAACGCATAGCTGGTGCAGGAAATCATTATGCTGATGAATAATACGAAACTCAGAAAAACGATACATTGAATTGAGTTATTACTGACTCTCTCACTATGGGGGTCTATTTTATACATGTCAGAAACAGTCTAACCGTTTCACCTAGGGGAGGACTTATACAATCAAACTGACTGACTTATTTTATTAGACCTGAGCTTTAACTTATACTCCTGTTGCGGAGTTTTCTCTAACAAGGGAGGGGTTGTAATAATGTCTTGTGCGGGACAGTCCTTTAAAACAATGTTCTGGCAATCTTTCGAATCCTGGGAAATGTTTTTAGAAACAGATTTCAATCCTTTAAAAAGTTTAATATGAGAAAGGTGGATCCATCCTTTTCTGCCTTCCAACTTGACGGCAGTACGGGTGGTCAGGAGGACCTGACGTGGCTCCTTCCAACGTGGTTCCAGCGGACTTGATCTGTCAAAATTTCTGATCATCACCAAGGAGCCTGGAACGATCTCGTGCGGTGCCACCTTGGTATTGTCTGGAAAGGCGGCAGCAACCTGTGAACGACATGAGTTGAGGGCAGACATCAAGGAAGCTAGGTAATCTGTCAGCATATTACATGAAACATCGGTAATACTTCGGGGTCTAGGAGTACCCCACATATTAGGGGGGCGGCCGAATACGACCTCATACGGGGACAGACCTGATCTGGAATGTGCGACCATGCGCATATAAAACAAGGCGACTGGCAGAGCTACTAGCCAGTCCACACCTTTTTCTTTACAAACTTTGGCAATGCGGATTTTCAGAGTCTGATTATGTCTCTCGACCAGACCGGCTGCTTCAGGATGGCGTACACAATGGAACTTCCACTGGTACCCTAACAACAGGGAAACATGCTTCATTAACTCTGAGGAGAATGGCTGACCGTTATCAGAATATACGACTCTAGGGAGTCCATACCTAGGGAAAAATTCACGAACCAACTGTTTGGCAGTGGTCGCGGCTGTGTAATCTGGGACTGGATATGCTTCTGTCCACCTGGACAAAGCGCATACAACTACAAGGACATACTTGAAACCTCGACATCGCTCCATCTGAATATAATCCATCTGGAGGACCTCAAAAGGGTGGTCAGGAGGCTGGAAACCACCTTGTTCCACCGGGACACTTTTACCTGGATTAAACTGACAACATATCATACAGGTACGGACTTTCTGCTTGGCTGCAGCTCGTAAATGCTTGTTGAACCAAATGTTCTGGATACTGTCTAACATAGCTTTTTCTCCTAAATGTGCTGGACTATGTGCGGTATTGATAATGACTTGAACCATAGAATCGGGGAGAAACCATGTGGCTCTACCCTTCGTTAACCATCCTTGATCTGTCTGGACCCCTCCTTGTTCAGACCATTTCTTGATTTCGTCGGGAGTAGCATGTAACTGGATATCTATGACATCTTGTGTAGGGTCCTTAACTGTCATGCATGTAATCGGATCCGGAATATGTGTCATGTTAACTGGAATGTCTGGAGTCTGTGCTGTAAGCTTGGCTGTGCGGTCTGCTAGATCATTACCTTGGGAAATAATGTCAGTAACTTTCGTATGTGCTTTGCATTTAATGATAGCAATGGATGTCGGTAAATGTATGGCGTCTAACAGAGCTTGAATAAGGAGACCATGCTGAATCTTGGTTCCATGAGAAGTCATGAAACCTCTCTCCTGCCAGAGCACTCCGAAGTCGTGTACAACTCCGAATGCGTAACGTGAATCTGTATAAACATTAACTTTCAGGTTCTTGGCATGTATACAGGCTTGTGTCAGAGCGACTAGCTCTGCTGCTTGAGCGGACAGGGTATCAATACGGTGTGTTTCAATAACTTCGGTGTCAGTAGTCACTGCATATGCTGCGACTAGTTCTCCTGTACTAGTTCTCATACATGAACCATCCACATAAAGTGTCAGGTCGGGATCTGGTAACGGAATGTCTGTCAGGTCTTGTCTTGGCTTTGTCGTAATGTTAACTACTTCCACACAATCATGTGGGTCTGGATTTGAATTAACTGATGGTAACAGTGTAGCAGGATTCAGGACGTTGCAGCGTCTGATTTCTATGTGTGGCTGGAACAGTGTCAATTCATAACCTGTTAAACGTGCAATTGTCAAGTGCTGAGTTTGTGTTCGGTTTAAAAGAACTTCCACTGAATGTGGAACTTGTACTGTCAGGGAGTGTCCTAAAACTATGGAATCACTTTGTCTGATAGCTAGTGCTGTGGCTGCAACTGACTTGAGGCACGCAGGCAACGCCTGGGCGACTGGATCTAATGTGCTCGAAAAATAAGCACAGGGCTTGTATTGTCCTGCTTGGTCTTGTGTGAGAACAGATAATGCTGTACCTTCGCGTTCAGTAACGAAAAGTGTAAAAGGCTTACTGTAGTTCGGTGTAGCTAGAACTGGAGCTTGGCATAAAGCTTTCTTTAACTCGTTGAAACTAAGTGTATGGTCAGATGTCCAAGGGAGGACAGTCGATACGGCTGCCTCCTGTGTCGTTAACTGTATCAGTGGTTTGGCTAGAAATGCATACTGAGGAATCCATTGTCTACAATAAGAAGTAAGGCCGATAAAGGCACGTACCTCCTTCTGGGTTCTGGGCTGGGGAAGACTCGCTATTAACTGGATACGGTCGGGTGTCAACTGCCTACCCCTCTTGGACAGCAAGTGTCCTAAGTATACCACTTGCTGGACACAGAATTGAAGCTTCGAAGGTGACACCTTGTGCCCCATCTCGGCTAGAAAATACAAGACTGTAAGGGATGCTCGCTCGCAGTCACGTTCAGAACGGGCTGTGATCAGTAGATCATCGACATACTGGAGTAGGGCAGTGTCAGTTGGCATGTGAATGTTGTCTAGTTGTCTCTTGAGTGCTTGACTGTAAATACTAGGACTTTCTGTGAAACCTTGAGGAGCGCGTGTGAACATATAGCTCCTTCCATTTAAACAAAATCCGAAAAGAAACTGGCTGTCTGGATGAATGGGAACACTGAAAAATGCATTCTTGAGGTCTATGACAGTGAAGAACATGGCTTCGGAATCAATGGCTGTTAACAGGGAAGAGATGTCTGGAACAACTGGGTACTGCGGAATAATACATTTATTAAGCTCTCGTAAATCAATCACTAATCGATATACTGGGGGTGCATTTGGATCAGTACGTTTCATGACTGGAATGATCGGAGAATTGCATACATTGGAGTCAGTTTCTACAACTACTCCTTGAGCCATGAGCTCGTCAATAATTTTGGATAAGGCTGCTACAGCCTCAGGTGGCAATCTGTACTGTCTGATTCGGGGTAACACTACACCTGGTTTGAGAGTCACACGATGGGGTGTGATTTGCATGTAACCTACATCAGTTGGACCTTGCGCCCATAAATGCTGTGGAACATTAGACAATCTTGAATCAAAATCTCGTAATACATAGTGACCCTTGAAGTCACGTAGGAACAATCGTATTCCCTCTGGGGAACAGCATATGACTGCACCTAATTCTTTCAGTGTCTTAATACCTAACAGATTTTCTGGACATGACTTAGTAAGTAACAGATCAGTAGTGCGGGACAATGGACCTACTTCTAGAGTAACTGGCTTTGATATCTCGTTAACTATTGGTTTTCCTGAAAATCCAAGGGAAACATTTCTTGAGCCTGAGAGCGGAGCCCCTGGAACTTCGGCGTGACTAATTGTGGTCCTACTTGCCCCTGTATCGATCAAAAACTTTCTGTCTTTCCCTAATACTTGACTGTGAACATAGGGACCTTCTTGATCTACAGGTATCTCGATGAGAGGCAAGCCTACCTCCCTCTCTAGGCTGTTTCATGAATATGACTGGTACTCTGGATACTCGGACTGTGCATACTGGTACATCTGCGATGTAACGTGCTGTGTTGCAGCAATAGGCTGCGGTGCGGGAACTGTCTGTTGTGCATTCTGTGGCTGAGAAGTCTGTGAAACTTGTTCTTGTCTCGGCGGACGTGGTCTTTCTTTAGTCTTACCAGTAGCTATGTTATGTTTCAGAACTGCACACTCATTTATAAAATGACCTGGCTGTTTACAATAATTGCAGTTCCCTTTAACGGGAGCTGCAGGATGACTGGCTTGATTCGGACCCCTCTTCTGACTGTCTTGAGGAACAGATTGTGCAACTAGCACTTTCATTTTCGTATCTTTCATACGTTTTCTCTCGTGTTCTTGCTCTTCCCTGATTCTATTCTGGTGATACTGGAGCATCTGGAGCATCTGGGACGGAGTATTTGCTTGCCAGGTGCTTTCGACTTTCAAAACTCGGTTTTTAATTTGTGGGCTTGAATTCTCGACTAATTTAGTAACGAAAAGATGAGGGTATGACTCACTACTTGTCTTGAGACCACTGTTGATACTGAAACATTTTTCAAATCTAGAATAAAAATCACTAATATCTTCATCTTGTTTCTGTTTACAGGCTGAGATTGCATCCCAGTCTTCTTTTCTCGTTGTCAATAATCTAGGTAAAACTTGAATCAATAATTCTGGTAAATCTTTACATTTATCTCCAAGACCGGTACCTGGTACTCGTGCCTTGTCTTCAGCTTCTAGAGCTGCCCAATCGATCTTTTTCTCTCCCACCTCCCATTCTTTTTCCTTTAACTTTTCATATACCCCTGCGGGCAGCAGAACCTTTAACATTTTAATGATATCTGGGTAAGTGTATTCTCCCATACGGAGCATGTCTTTTAATTCTCTATGGAACCCCGCTGGATCTTTGTCATGACAGGGAATTAATTTCTTCATTTCAAGAAGTTCCATCTTTGAAATCGGAGTGTATACAAACACTCGTTGCATTACGCCACCCGCCCCTTGGACTGGGTGGACTTCTCGTAACGGATTCTGTCTGTCTATGTAAAATGATTTACTTTCTGGGGGTGAGACATGAACAAAATGCGGGTTCAGGAACGTTCTATATTTGTGGCGCTGTTCTAGAATGACACTAATTAAATCGGTACCTAGACCTCTCCATCTATACTGGAGTAACTCGTTCAGGACATCGTGTAACGGACCTGGATCAGAATGTTGACCCTCATACAGAGTAATGAGGTGCTGGATCATATACATACCCACCAGTCGTTGCTCGGCTGGGGGCAATTTCAGAAATATTTGTGCCACTATTTCGTCTGGAAAAGTGGTAGAATCAGTAATCCATCGGACTGCTGATCGGGCTAGTTCTTGTTCATGCATAGTACTTAACTCACTATAACCGATTCGTGATTTCAGAATGTGATCGGTAGCTTGAAATACTTGTTCTAGAGAACCTTGTTCTGGTGCTGGATGATGCAAAATAGACTTGTGTTCTAGACGTAAATGGCGATCTGGAAATCTAGATTTTCCTACATACGCTATTCTGGCGGGATTCTCGTTCTCTTCCTCTTCAGGATCAGAGATACTTTCTTTCTCGCTTACTTGTGCTGCTTTACGCTGTTCGTGTAACCTTATTATTTCTTTACGAATTTTCTTGTACATACTCTCCATGGCACCGACGGTCTTGTGCTTACCCTCGGCTATATTATCACTCCACCTTGTCAGGATTCTCATTTCGGCAGAATCTTTAGACGGGTAATCTTGTTCTCTTATTAGACAATTGATCAGGAACTTTAATATCATGAGCTGAATCTCGGCTTTCCTTTGAGACATAATCTCGCCAATACTTTCTGGATCATCCCCTGTACGGATGAAACGATATATTCTGTCTAGATCTTCTTTCATATTCGGCAAGGTGACTAGATACTCGGTCACTCTTCTTACACGTAAGGAATATAAAACCATATTATATTCGCCTGGAACTGGATCATAGACACATTCGTTAAGGGTTTGCCTGATTTCTGTAACAGACTGATGTTTGGGCGTGCGCTGTAACGCTTGAGCATGTAATTCGAGTAATGTTGAACGCTTGTGTGGCGGCGGGGTTTGAGGAGGACCTCCTCCTGCGGCCCCTAGACTAGAATCGTCGACTGACATTCTTCGTGGCGGAGCGGGAAGTTGAAATACTGGCTGGACCGGGGGTACCGTAGCAGGTACTCCGGTGTCTGGAAGAGCGGGAAGTGCCTGATTTACAGGGACTGGCGGAGCGCGAACAGGATTTGCATATTCGGGGACTGTGTCGTCCAGGTAGGACGAAATAAAAATATCAGCTGCGGTCGGTTTGTGACGTAGCTTGGTCGGAACTAATGGTGGCGGGAAATTACTGGATGCCTCTGGGGTCGCTTTCGGCACACCTTCGGCAAGAAGAGGATACATACCCTTAATGAGGGCATGCCTCTGTCTGTCTGACTGTTCGGCTTTGACTTGTTCACCTATCTCGATTAATTCTCTTTCTTGGGCTCGTTCTTGGGATTCTCTACTTAACTCTGACTTTCTGACTTCTTTCTCGGTTCTTCTATGAGCTTCCTTACGCCATAACTCGATGGCATCTTTCTGTGACTGTCTGGCTTTCTTTTTCCATAATGCTTCTACTCGCATGATACATTCGGCATCCCATGTACCCGATACGGGCCATCTATACTTTTCTTCTAACTGTTTGGTATACTCTACCCATAAATCTAGATACATTATGGCGCTTATGCCATGTTTCTGATACATAAAATGACCTGGACTGTCCCTGGGCGGGACAGGAACTGCTTCTTCTAATAAACCCTTTCTAGTTTTTAACTGACGTAACTTGCAAAATATAGGCATGACTGAACTGTAATCTAGACACAATACAATACACAATGATTACAATACTTATTTCTCATTCATACCACGACATTAAAATACATAAAAAACATTATAAATAACAGTTCGAACAGAATATTACCTGAAAATACTGAGAACAGAAACAGAACAGAATTTCTCGAGAACGGAACAGACTAGAGTTACTGGATGCACTGCTATAACAGTACGGAACATACCGGTCCCATAAAGGGACGCATCAAGACCCGTATCCACCTAGGTGAACACTTCGTTTGTGAGTCTGGGCACCACCAACCCACGGACCAGGAGTCAATTTAGATTGGTCCTGTCTAGATACTACCCCAGCAATGGTACTCACCGGGCAGCACGGAACGGAAGGCCTCGGACGGGACTGGACTGCTATGACGAACTTCGGACTTCAGTTACAGGTGGGCCTCCGGATACCTCGGACCTTGGACTCTTGGCTTGGGCTCTGGTCGGGACTCGCCGCGTTCCTCCACCGTCTCGTTCGGATGCTGGACCGCCTCCTCCGTCTCCTCCGTGGGCCTGAGGGATACTTGAGCAGAAATATCTGCCACTGCGCAGAAGAGTTCCGTCACGACTGCAGAGGGTCAGGGGGTCGGCGTGGCTTCACCGACGCGTGGGGAAAGGGCAAGTCCCTATTCGGGCGCCATTATGTGGTATATAAATAAATAATACCGGATCTATTTTTGGATGAATGAATGAATAACAGATAGCTCAATAAAATAAGAGTCAAGATTCGAGGTAGTAGGAGTTTCTGCAGGTTTATTACAGCATAAGGACAGGATCAGGACAACCTGCATAGGAACAGAGGTGACAGGGCCCAGCAGGACAACTGGGGCCCAGCAGGACAACTGGGGCCCAGCAGGACAACTGGGGCCCAGCAGCTGCCGGGGCTTGATCTGGGATGAGCGCGCTCTAACTTTTAATAACAATACATCAACTTATATACATAGCGCAAACACATAGCATTACATTGCAGTAGGCGTAGCAGTGGGTGGAGCAGAAGGCGTGACGCGTAGCAGTCGCGAGAGATAACAGTAAAAGTAGGTGTAACTGGGAGTATACATAGACATGTGATGCAAACGTAACAGAATATGTCATGAATGGGCGGAAACATTGGAGGGGGCTACCTAAGGAGCCGGGACCTCTAATCTAATGGTGCGCGTAAACTGGCAATGACGTGTTACTAGGAGAAGCTGGGGGCTACGAACTCTGTGCTAGGAGCAGAGACTAGAGTCTGGAGGGTCGGAGCGACATGTACCTAAACCCTATCTGGTATCTTATGTTTAGGGAACATGTTGATATAAACTAGAAGTCATGAGGGGAAAAGCTAACTTGATTCTAAGACTGGACCATGCATTATTCTACATGTAGGGCGTGATGAAGAATATTAAATGACCATTAATACAGTATTTCTCTAACGTGGAGCCGAATAGGCTAGACAATGACGGAAACTATTGATGCAGTTCAGTAGCTTAGGAATGCAGAGAAGAAGGACTGAACTGATAGCTGGAATCATAACACACTCTTGGCAGACTCAGAGGCAGAGCCAAGCTGCACCGGGCACTGCGAGGCAGGAAGTAAGTGAAGGGTCGAGGATACAGGTGGGGGCTGTATCGCTCCTCAGCGAGGCTTTCAGGAGACAGGAGCTGAATCTGATGTCCGGGCCCTTTTGAGGCCTGGAAACGGGGACTTTATAATGGAATAACGTGTACACTGGGAAACGTGGCAACGTAGCTTTACATAGGCCTGATATTCGTAGTATTCACGAGGACTGGAAACTGACATACCAGAGGTGGACACAACTGTAATTGCGTCATTAATCGGACATGGGGAATAACATATGCATATTGGTCATGCACACATAACATATGATGGATGAGGCGTAGGGACACAGAACATGGCAAAATTTACTTTTCCACACCTCACAGGGTTTTTCAATTATTCTGGCCAGTTCATATGGTTACTCAGTTACATCAATCAATCAATCAATCAATCAAACAATCAATCATAACACTTGTAGAGCGCAATACACACCCGTGAGGGTCTCAAGGCGCTAGTGATCAAGGCGCTAATGATCGAAGAGCCAGGTCTTGAGGAGTCTCCTGGCGGCCAGTAGGTCCTGGGTCTGACGTAGGTTGGTGGGGAGAGTGTTCCAGGTCTTGGCGGCGAATTGGGAGAAGAATTTGGCACCGGTGGTCGCTCTTCGGATGCGGGGGACTGTGGCGAGGGCGAGGCTGGCGGAGCGGAGCTGGCGCGTGGGGGTGTAGAAGTTGAGTCGAGTGTTGAGGTATGTTGGCCGGTCTTGTGGAGAGATTTGTGTGCGTGAATGAGGAGCTTGAAGGTTATCCTCTTGTTGACGGGGAGCCAGTGCAGGTCTCTCAGGTGTGGTGTGATGTGGCTGCGGCAGGGTATGTCGAGGATCAGATGCGCTGACGAGTTCTGGATGCGTTGCATTCGCCTCAGGAGCTTGGCCGACGTTCCTGCATAGATGGCGTTTCCGTAGTCCAGCCTGCTGGTGACGAGGGCTTGGGTGACTGTTCTTCTTGTCTTGGTGGGGATCCACTTGAAGATCCTGCGGAGCATTCGGAGGGTGTTGAAGCAGGATGAGGAGACGGCGTTGACCTGTTTTGTCATGGAGAGGGTGGAGTCGAGGATGACCCCTAGGTTGCGTGCATGGTCGGTGGGTGTCGGGCTGTTCCTAGGGTTGCAGGCCACCAGAAGTCATCCCAGGCTGAGGGGGTGGAGCCGAGGATGAGGACCTCCGTCTTGTCCGAGTTCAGCTTCAGTCTGCTGTTCCTCATCCATTCCACGACTGCCTTCATTCCTTTGTGGAGGTTGGTCTTGGCGTGTCTTTGGTGAGGGATATGATCAGCTGGGTGTCGTCGACATAGGAGATGATGTTGAGGTCATGCTGTCGGGCGACTTGGGCGAGGGGTGCCATGTAGATGTTGAACAGCATCGGGCTGAGGGAAGAGCCCTGGGGTATGCCGCAGATGATTTCGGTGGCCGTGGAGCGGAAGGGGGAGGCGAACGTTCTAATTTCTGCCGGAGAGGAAGGATATTGTCCAGTCCAGGGCCTTCTCTTGGATCCCTGCGTCGTGTAGGCATGAGCGTAGTGTGTGGTGGCAGACCGTGTCGAAGGCGGCTGACAGGTCCTGGAGGATGAGGGCTGCTGTCTCTCCATTGTCAAGCAGAGCCCTGATGTTGTCCGTGGCGGCGATGAGGGCGGTCTCGGTGCTGTGGTTGCTGCGAAACCCGGACTGGGACGGGTCCAGGATATGGTTATCCTCGATGAAGCGGGTCAGTTGTTTGTTGACGATTTTCTCTATTTCTCTGCACCTCTGATGAAACAAAGCATGCACGAATGACTAAGTAAAATATATATCTATTGTTTCCAGGACTCTGAAGATACGTTTTGTCTTGGGGAAACAAAGTTGTCATGTTTATGCGGTTGTCAGAAACTAATCTCTTCTTGTTTATTCGAGAAAGTTTCTAGTGACCTCTGAGCTAGCTGGCACTAACAATTAAGTCTAATATATTCGATAGAGACCTAGTAGACATAAGTCCTATGTCAAATCTATAGGATATATTATTCCAATGCGCAGAGCCTATTGGGAACATAGGAACTACACTACATGGCGCCCAATGTTTGGTAAGGCACTAATTTAACGCTAGATAATAGAGTAACTCAGTCGTGCTTTTCACAGAAACTCCTTTTACCCGTAAAATACTCCAATAGACGTCTGGAGTGGGTTAAAGGATAAAATATCCACCATAACTAAGTAGGATGGAAAATCCTATTTATTTGTTTTTGGTTTGTTTCAACGTTGAAGGATACAGTGTTCCAAAAATATTTTGCACCTTTTTTTGTTTTCCTTGAAACTTGCTCTGCAAAACTTTCAACAATTTGTCGAATAGCGACACCGAGAGCGGTGGTGCAGCAGGAACTGCAGCCAGACCGGGTTTAGACATTACAGGTTTCCAACAAAATGACCCGGATGGTATAATGATCCTGGAAAATTTAAGGAAAACAATAGCTATAAAGCTTATAGAAAATGGCCTATATACTGATGGTAGGGTTATATTTGTCATAGAGGCACATGAATATCGGCAAACAGAGGTATTCTATTCATGGATTATCTTCCCAGAAGCAAATCCAACAACACATGTGTTCCACTTCTATGAGATAGAGGAACCTCCAGTGGAATACGTTCCTTTCGAGGACATTGAAATTCCCTTAACATACCAAGAGCATCAGCTCAGGTTTAAAGGCGTCCTACAACATCAAAATCACATTACCAGGCTCGGTCCACTAGGTAGACCAGGAGCAACATGGCCGGTATTAGCAAGCTATACACAATATCCTGATATTGAAAGAATGACATATGTAGAACTATTAGCGCAGCTAAAACAATTAATTAAAATACATAGACAATTGGTACAATATGTCATGTGGACTCTAACAGTCCAACCTGCTATAAGGATTCCACAGCACACCCCTCATCAGGTGAACACAAACAAAATTACACCACAGACTATACAATCAGTCATTGGTAAATGACCCACAAAAAGGGAACCAATTCCATTCTGGTTAGCTCAAAAAATTACTCAGATCGAGGCAGTATTTCCAGATGGTACACCTCATGAGAAACACAGGATTCTAACAATCTGTTTACCAGTGGGGATCGCACCACACCTGGAGGACTGTGACACTTGGGGTACAGTCTTTGCTGCAATCTACACAAAAACACATGGTGTTCCGTCTATGGCGGTGATACCAGACGTCCTGAAACAGATTCAAAATGAATACAGGGCAGAGCCTGCTTTAAATCTCGGTATGAAGTTACTGAAGGATTTCAAATAGGTCTCAGCTATAATATTAGCTAATATTAAAGGTGAAGCAGCATCCGTGGCAATCCGCCAAAAACTAAAAGAACTTGAGACGGGCATTTTCAATAAAAGATACTTATTGAACAGTCTTCTTTCCCATGCAGAAGAAATGAACTGCTTCAATCGTAATACTGGCTGTAAAGTATAATGTGTACAGCAAGAAGAGTATTATAAAATAATACTGTAAAAGCATGGTATGGTTTCTAAGCCATTGTCGGAGGGATGGTCGGAAGCAGAAACAAGGAGGCCGGATGGGGTGAATATTGAAGGTGTTTATTATAAGAAGGTATACAAGTAACTTCAATGGTCAACAGAAATGAGCTTCAGGATGGGTCGGGAAAATGTTCTTCCACAGGTGTTCCTTCCGTTCCTTCTTTTCTTCTGAATGTCGGGTGAAACCTATGACGGGTTTCAGTTGGTCGGCTTCTTTGAAACCTATTACGGCTTTCAAAAGGGAAGTGGGCGGCCCGGACCTGGGTGTACGTCGGAACAGAGGAAAGTGGCGTCAGTATCTACCTACACTAGGGAGGGGTTACCGTCACCAGACCCATGTGAGGTAGAAGGCAGTAATGCGCTGACTTACATAAGGAAAAACAAGATTGTGAGTTCTTAGGGCCTCCTATTTGGAGTGTCCTAGCGGAGGGAAATAAGGAAATGAGGCAACAAGATAGGGTTGAGTAATGTGGCGTGGGGTAGCAAGGTACCGTAAATATACAAGAATATAGAAAACTAGGCGTCTTGCTGCTGAGGTCGGTTAGCAACAAAAGGAGATGCTTATAAGGAACCTTACAACATTGGCGGCAGGTACAATCAGAGCATGCAAAGCCCTCCCTTCTCAGCCCGATGTAAGTTTAAATCATGCAGAGCCCTCCCCTTCCCTAGACCCCTGGCCGCCACGTACCGCACTAGCCACAACTCTCCTGAGTCGTGGCGGCTTGCTCGTCCTCCGGGCTCCACCATTCTTCACTCCAGCTTTCTTCTTCCTCTTCTCGGCGTTCTCTGGTCTCCGCGTCAGCGTCTCCTCCCGGCACCTCCAGACTCGCGCAGCGATCTTCTTCCGGGGTCTCCAACGCAGGACAGGCCAGTCTGGTGGCTTCGCGCTTTTCAGGCGGCCGCTGTTCTTGACAGAAGGGTCCTGATTGGCTACTGCTGTAGTTGGTCCCGCCCTTCCAAGAGCATGCAACAGCCGGGTCACTGCTGGCAGACTGTGTGAGGAGGGAAGAGTCGCGGGTTAACAGGGAGGAAATGACCCCGTCGTCGTCCTCTGGCATACTTTGGTAAGATATCCATTGCGGGTTGTTAGCTTTCCGTCCTGTCTCATGCATGGGGACGAGCCCGTCCTCACATCCCCCTTCCCTATCTTTCTTGTTTACAAGAAACAATTCACATGGATATCTGGACATAAAATCCGCATTTGCATGGTCTTTCCCCTTTCTATGATGTACAGTATATTTGTAGGGCTGTAATGCCAGGAAACATCTCAAGATTCTTGGGTTATGTCCTTTGTTTCTGGAAAGCCACTCAAGAGGGGCGTGGTCTGTATATAAGTGAAATTCTCGTCCTTCCAGATAATATCTAAGAGCCTCTACAGCCCACTTGATGGCTAAGGCCTCTTTTCCAATTACAGCATATTTTGTCTCCCGGGGAAAGAGTTTTCGACTGATGAAGAGGATGGGATGTTCTTCCCCATTGTCCCCTTCTTGGGACAATACAGCACCGATACCATGGTTCGAGGCATCTGTTTGTAACATGAAAGGTTTCTCATAATTGGGATTGACAAGAACTGGTTGAGATGTAATAGCCTGTTTCAGCTGGTGAAACGCCCCTAGTTCTAAGGGGGAAGGGTTTCTCAAACTTCTTTCAGCCTGACTGTTTTTTTATTAATAGGTTAGTTAGGGGAGAGGCTGTGTCTGAAAAATGTGGGATGAATCTCCGATAATAACCAAGGAGACCTAGAAAGGCTCGGAGATCTTTCTCGTTTTTCGGAAACGGAACCTGATTTATAGCTGCAACTTCTTCTGTTTGTGGTCTTATGCAACCTCCCCCTAAAAGGAATCCTAAGTATTTTACTGATTGGGATGCTAGATGACTTTTGGCCGGGTTGATGGTCAGTCCTGCACGGTGTAGTGATAGGATGACCTGAGATAGATGTTGCAGGTGTTCCTCCCATGAGTTGCTGTAAATTATGATGTCATCCAAATAAGCAGCAGCATACTGCTGATGGGGACATAAGATCTCATTCATCAACCTTTGGAAGGTCGCGGGAGCCCCATGCAAGCCAAAGGGCAAGATCTTAAAATGACACAACCCTTTTGGCGTACGAAACACAGTTTTCTCCCTATCCTGAGGTCTTAGTGGCACCTGCCAATACCCTTTACAAAGATCAAGAGTACTGATGTATTGGGCTTCACCAAGTCTTTCGACCATTTCATCGACGCGCGGGATGGGGTACGCGTCAAATTGAGATATTTTATTCACTTCTCTGAAGTCAATACAGAAGCGTATCGACCCGTCTGGCTTCGGCACTAGGACAATGGGGGAACACCATTCACTTTTAGAGGGCTCAATGATGTCCATATGTAACATTTGCTGTATCTCTTCCTCTATGGCTGTTCTCCGTGCTTCGGGGACCCTGTACGGATTTAATCTGACTTTTTTACTTGGTGGAGTATGGATTTCATGTTCTATCAGGGTTGTTCTCCCTGGAGTGAGGGAAAATACCTTTTGTAGGGGAACAAGAGTCTCTCTTAGCTCCCTTTTTAAGTTGTCAGCCAGTTCAGGATTATCTGAGTGGTTTTCTTTTGGGAATCTAGCTCTAATTTGTAGGTGACTGGGGTGACTTTTTCTACCACCTTAAATGGTCCCTGCCACTGACTGAGCAGTTTATGTTCAGAAGAGGGACGTAACCATAAGACTCGATCACCTATATTGAGTGATCGTTCTTTAGTTGTTTTGTCATATTGATTTTTCTGTCTGATTTGAGATTGCTCAAGGTTATTGCGAACAATCTCACGTACTTGGTTTAAATGGGACTTTAAACTGGAGACATAGTCCAATAGGAATTTTGTATTATCGGTTTCTTCTTCCCATTCCTCCCTTGCCATGTCTATAAGAGTACGGGGAGGTCTGCCATATAATAGTTCAAAAGGGGAATACCTTAAACTTTTTTGATGATGACATCGAATAGCAAAGAGGGCAAAGAAGGCTAAAGGAAGCATGTCCTTCCGTTTACGTGCTTCCAGGTTTAGTAATTTCTTTAAGGTTGTCTTTAGAGTGGAGTTGTACCGTTCTACTAATCCATCCGTTTGCGGATTATAGGCAGCGGTGCGAATCTGTTTAATGTGTAACTGCTGACATACTTCCTTCATGAGTCTGGAAGTAAAGGGCGTGCCCTGATCAGTCAGGAATTCTTTTGGAAATCCTACTCTAGCGAAGATGTTGATCATAGCTTTAACAATTTGTGTAGTGTTGGGTTGTCCCAAGGCTACAGCTTCGGGGAATCTGGTTGCATAGTCTGCTAAGACTAGTACATACCGACATCCACTACTGGGCGGAAGAAGACCAACCCTGGAAAAAGGGACGTCAATGATGGGTAAGGGTCTCAGGGTCTCAGGGGTGCTTTAGGAGGAAGTGACAGACTGGTTTTCTGACATACAGCACATTCCCTACAGTATTTCCTGACTTTTTTTTTTTTAACAAGGCAGTAGGAAATCATGAAATCATTGGTACAGAATTAAAAAAACAAAGACATTATACATATCTGGTTTTTAACAGTCAGACAATTTTCAGACAATTTACAAGAGATAAAACTGGAATAAAAACAGAGGATTTAGAGGGAAAAGAGACCGTTATAAAAACTTACAAAGTCCTTGTGCAAAATATCACTGCATATAAGTGCAAAAACTGCAATAAAGTGCAACAGCCAAAGCAGATAAAATCCAATATAGTGCAATTTTAAAGTGCTTAGTGCAATAAAGTGCAAAAACAGCTATTATAAAGCAGCAATATTACAAAAAAAGTACAAGAAGTTCACATTACCCTCTCCATCCTTATAATCTTCCTTTCAACAATTCCAGATTCTCAAAATATTTCCAATTTCTTTCAAATCTTGCAATGGCTCCCACCCTACCTGCATAAGCTCTTTCGAAATTACATGTTCTTCTAATTTTATTGAACCATTGTATCTGTGTTGGAATCACCACTGATTTCCAGTTTTGAAGGATTAAGGACCGTGCAACTACACAAGAAATAAAAATAAATACTTCTTCTGTTTTGTCAAACCTGCTCCTCTCTTCACATATGCCAAACAGGGCCGCCTCTGCTTCTGGCAAGAATACTTTCCCAGTTACCAACTCCATACCTGCGAATATCCCCTTCCAAAAAGATTCCAACTTCGGGCAGGAGAAGAAGATATGACACCATCCTCTCTGACCCATAGCTTTACATCTAAAACACTTATTCACAACTTCCGGGAACATTCTCTCCAGGGCCTCCGGGGTATAATACGCGAGCCAACGCGATAAAAAAGACATTCTTTTGTAATTAGCTGCCCGAAGTGCTTTATTGCATAAATGGCACAATAGCTCCCAATCCTTTACTGTAAGAACACACTGTGTCGAGAGGCTTATTTTCTCTAGATGCCTATCAATTACAGGAGAAGAATTAGCAAAGTAGAGCTTTTTGTACCAAAATCCTATACCTTTATTTTTATCCCCGTACAAAGCTGATATCAAGGCAGTGGGAGAGATGAACAAGCTACCTATCTCTTTCCTAATAAAATAGACCATTTGTAAATACTCTAAAAACATAAGTCGCCTGGAATTATTCATTCTATTTAAAATCTCCTGCCAGCTAATGACCTTAGTTTGTACAAACAGATGTCTTAATTCCCTAAACCCGGAAAGTTCCCAATCTTCAGACCCATTTTGACACATTCAGACAAGCTCAAATACATAGAGCCATCAGAGCCTTGTTTTTTAAAAAGGAGCAGTAGTCTCGCTGTATACACTTTTAACGTCTTATATCTTGAGTTTTTAGGGAGCTTAGCAGTTTTTAAAAAGATAGGAATTTGAGAACCTGCTTCCTGTATCATTTTTCCTAAAAAGAAGTGATCTCTTGTCTGTCTAATCCTTAATAATCCTGCCACAATATCAAAAAAGGCTGCTTCATAATATGTCTAAAAAAGGGGGGAGAGCCAAACCACCTTGATCAACCGCAAGTTGGACCACCGAAAGCTTGACTCTTGAGGCCTTTTTGTTCCAGATAAAACCTCTCAACATGGATTCGAGTTCATTAAAAAAAGCAATATTAACTTTAATTGGAATATTGCTAAACAAAAATATAAGCAATGGCAATACAATCATTTTGACTAGTGACACTCTACCAATTAATGACAATGGGAGCAAACACCATTGATCTAGCAGATTCCTTATTTTATTATTCATTTTAATATAGTTCAAGGCAAAGAGTTTTTCATATTCTCCGGTCACATAAATACCTAAGTATCTAATCGGGTCCCTTTTTAGGGCTCGCCCCATTTCTATTTCGCAGAAATAGAAAACAGGGGTGAGCCCTTATGTCGCTGATCTGCTTCTTTCCCCAAAGGCTCTATTCAGGCAGCTGATTGGCTCTCTTCAAGCCGGATTCCCAACAGTTCACGAGAAATAGAATCACGTGACAAGCTCCCCGTGGACGAGCTTGCACAATCCTTCCCCCTGCCAGCAGCATTTGGCACATCAAAGGCTTCGCTGCCACATCCACAATTGAAGCTACGATCAAAGGCTTCCGCTGCCCCGCCCCCCGCCGTCACTTATTCAGGGCCGCAGGCCCTGCCTCGCTTCCCGGCTCTGCTGTAACCACATGCTACTGGACGCCCGTCACTTATTCAGGGCCGCAGGCCCTGCCTCGCTTAATCCGTGCACCCTTTTATTGCCTCGCTTCCCGGCTCTGCTGTAATCACATGCTACTGGACTCCCGTCACTTATTCAGGGCCGCAGGCCCTGCCTCGCTTCCCGGCTCTGCTGTAACCACAGTGCGCACTAATGAAATGCACCTCGAAAGTCACAGTTAGTTCTTTGTCCTCCATTTGCTTCAAGCACCTAAATAAAGTATTTCTTGTTCAAAAACGGCTAATATTAATAATCACACACACATGCAAATTAGCAACCCCACTCACCCAGGCAACGCCACTCAGCCACGCAACGCCACTCATTCACAAAACGACACTCACTCACGCAATGCAACTCATACAGCGCAACTCACCCACGCAGCACAATTCTCACCTGCGCAGCGCAAATTACACCCACGTAAGTCCAATCACCTACGCAACGCCACTCAGCCACGCAACGTCAATCTCACCCACGCAGCTCTACTCACCCACGCAGCGCCACACTCACCCATGAAGCGCTACTCACCCATGCAACTTCACTCTCACCCACGCAACGCCAATCACCCACGCAACGCCACTCAGTGCCACTCTTAACCACAAGCATGTCTGTGTACTCCCTCCAGCTGCACCCCAGCATATCCGTGTACTCTTCAACAATCACACACACATGCAAATTTGCAACCCCACTCACCCACGCAATGCCACTCACACATGCAACGCCACTCACCCACGCAACGCCACTCATTCACAAAACTCCACTCACTCACGCAACGCAACTCATACAGCGCAACTCTCACCCACGCAGCCCAATTCTCACCTACGCAGTGCAAATCACACCCACGCAAGCCCAGTTACCCACGCAACACCACTCATCCATGCAACGCCAATCTCACCCACGCAGCTCTACTCACCCACGCAGCGCCACACTCACCCATGAAGCGCTAGTCACCCATGCAGCTTCACTCTCACCCACGCAACGCCACCCACCCACGCAACGCCACTCAGCCACGCAACGCCGCTCATTCACAAAACGCCACTCACTCACGCAATGCAACTCATACAGCGCAACTCTCACCCATGCAGCCCAATTCTCACCTAAGCAGCGCAAATCACACCCACGCAAGTCCACTCACCCACGCAAGTCCACTCAGCCACGCAACGCCAATCTCACCCAAGCAGCTCTACTCAGCCATGCAGCGCCACACTCACCCATGAAGCGCTACTCACCCATGCAGCTTCACTCTCACCCACGCAACGCCACTTTTTATTATTGCTCGCAATTTTGGCACTTAAGATGTGAGAGCATGCCAGTAGTCAGCCTAAAGATAAAAAGTACAAAACGATATCACAAATACGTTCAAGTACTGTACTTCAACATAAATTAAGGTATTCGAAAAACTAGGGAAAGGAAGCTGCCCTGTATACTCGCAAACAGGATATGGTTTCAGTGAACAGAAACCACTTCAAAAATATGAAAAGGCAGGAAACGCGCGAACGTAGCGCTCAACCATAAGTGCAAGTTTTTGCAGCCTTAGGTGTACTGTTCAAAGATAGCTAAATAAAAAACAGTGCATTTACTGCCATCTTTAATAGGAAGCAATGTGTGCTCAAGTCCAAACAGAAGGTGTCACATTTCCACTAACTAACACTATTAGCATTGTAAATGCCAAAGTTAGAATTTTCCACAAGTTAAAAAAAAAAAAAAAACTTTGTCATTTACAATAATAATCCCTCAAACTTTACTAATGCGAGCCCTATTGCATTGCAAATGCTTGTTACTGCTTGAGGCTGAAGATAAATCGGAAGAAAATCTATGCTCGTGTTTAATGCCAAAACTTCCGTTTTTTTTTCATTAACCTTATACCCCCCTATCTTTTCATAATCCTTGAGCTCCTTCATAAGACGTATGATGTTTTCTTTTTCAGGAGCCAAATAAAGGATAATATCGTCGGAGAACAATTTTAACTTAGACATCCCGGCGATGGGGGGTAAAATAGCAATATTATTCCTTATTTTTGCTACTAAAGGTTCAATAAAAAAAGTAAAAAGCAAGGGGGATAATGGGCAACCTTGCCTTGTTCCCCGATTTATTTTAATCTTCCCAGCTTGTTTAGCATTGATAATTATCTGGGCTGATGCCCCTTCATAGATATTATTTATCATTTGTATAATTGAAACAGGGAATCCAAAATGACCTAGAGAGAAAAAAAGTGCAGACCAATTAACTAGATCGAAAGCCTTTTCTGCATCAATCATTAAAATACACGCAGCTGTCAAATTTATGTTAAAATAATCTAGAGCCTGTATCAGAAATTCTGTATTAGCTGCCGTATACCGACCCGCAATAAAACCCGTCTGATCGTGATGTTTTACCTCCTGAGCTGCTAATACAAATCTTTGCGCCCAGATTTTCATCAGTAACTTGTAATCAGAGCTCAGAAGGCTGATCGGTCTATAAGAATTCACATCTTCTGGATTTTTATCTTTTTTAACGAAGCTAATAATTGTAGATTCTTTGAATTCCGGAGGGACCTTTCCACCTAATCTAATGTGGTTAAATACATTTTTAAGAGGTTCTTCAAGTTCCTTGGTGAACACCTTATAAAATTCGATAGGGAACCCATCCTGTCCGGAAGCTTTTGCTCCCGATGTTGCCTTTATGCTATCGTGAATTTCAGTAGAGCTTATTTCACCCCCGATTTGATTACTTCGGAAATCGGAGATTTTGGGAATTTCTAGGTTAGCAAAATATTCCTGAATCATTGTATCCTCGACCTGATATTCTGTGGAGTAAATTCTCTCATAATGATCCAGGAATATTTTAGCAATTCCTTCACTCTGAGTTTCTACTCCACCTTGAGGATCTCGGATTTTTAAGATGACGGATGACTCTTGTTTCTTTCTAATAGAATTAGCCAAAAGCTTCCCAGCCAATTGACTCTCTTCGTAGACCCTTTGCTGGAAGGCCTTTGAATTATTTATCTCTTCCAAGGTGAAAAAATCCCTTAAAAGAGCTTTAGCCTGATCCCATTGATTCAGCTGTTGGTTAAGTTTTAAAGCACATTCCTCTCGGCAGTACTCTGAAGAGCGGATATTTTGCGCTTTCGATCATTTGCCTTGTTGCTGGAAAACGCAATGATCTGACCCCGAGCTGCTGCTTTAAAAGCACCCCATACAGAAAAAAGTTTGGCTGAATTTTTGTTCACCAAAAAAAATTCGATCACCCACTCTTTGAACCCTGAAACCCAATCCTTGTTCTGGAGAAGGGTGCGATCCAGCTGCCACCTGGGTCGCTCCCCTTCCATTCCTCCTATCATAAACTCAACTTCGACCCTCCCATGATCTGAAAAAGGGTTACATCCTATCAAAGTTCCAACGATTTGAAGTGATCTAGAAGTCAGAAAAAAATCTATTCTGGATGCTGATTGAAACCTGCCAGAAAAGCATGTATATGCCTCCCTATCAACATTCCAAGAGCGCCAAGAATCCCGCAATTGGTATTCTGATAGAAGTGCTTCAAATATACATTTTGTCTTAGGTTTTAATTGCTTTTTGTTCTTGTTAGAAGTGTCCTTCCTCAAATCCTGGATATAATTGAAGTCTCCTCCTAATATAATTTGCCCTGGGGTGCCCCTTAGAACCTCACTAATTTCCAACAAGCCTGAAATATCATTGAGGATGGGGCCATAGTAGTTCACAAAATTAAATATTTTCCCCAACAGCTTTGCTACAACCCAAAGCCATCTACCTCTAGAATCTCTTTGAACCTGAAGGATTTCCCAGGGAAGGTTTCTTGCAAAATAAACCGCAACTCCCCTTTGGGCAGTCCCTGCTGAGGAGAAGAACCCATGAGAAAAATATCTCGGCAAAAACAACTTCGGGGTATTCGTCTTCAGATGCGTCTCCTGGAAAAAGACCACCTGTGGATTAAAAGTTATTACCCATTTCAGTAAGGCTCCATATTTCTGCTTATTAAGCAAACCATTTGCATTTATGGACAGGATACCGCATGTACTATATTTCATCTAGAAGCTTGTAAATTCTTCTACATATTCCGTACCAACCAATGATAAAAATCAAACTATAAAACCTACTGCACTTGTTCCTTTTTACTGCATTTGCCCACCCCCACCCTTCCCCTCCCCCTGAATGGGGAGCCCCCCTCCCCTTCCACGCAGGCCACATTCCTCCCTCTTCTTTCTTCTTTGGGTGTCTTCTTGCTACACCCTAGTGCGACCCGTTAACCCTGGACCGCCCCCTTCATTTCAAATTGTTTGGTTCGATCAGGCATACCTGTAAGAAAAAACATTTTTACCCCATTTTCAAACATTAGACCCAGAAGAGATCTCTTTAAGGAGAGATTGTGCATCTTCAATGTCAGAGAACATATAGAACTTCCCTTTGACCAAAACCTTCAATTTTGATTGCTGAGCAATCGATGCTTGGGCGCCATTGGCCTTAAACAAATGTAGGATCTTAACAAACTTCTTGCGCCTTTTTGCAGCCACCGCAGTCATATCTGGGAAAACCCTACATTTTACTGTCTCTGATACTGGGAACTGCTGTTGTTGATAGGCCTTGGACAAAATCTTTTCTTTAATCCTAAAATCAGCAAAATTTAGGAGTATCGTTCTAGGAAATGAGGAATTTACGAAACGTTGCGCTGGAACCCGATGAGCCCTTGTAATTGTCAAATCTCCCTCAAACTCGGGGAGAACTTCTTGATGAAAAAGGAGGAGACCCACTGGATAGTGTCGGAGCCCTCCACTCCCTCCGGAACCCCTACTACTCTTAGATTCAACCTTCTCGAGTGGTTTTCAAGTTCTTCAAGTTTGTGCTCCAGCGCGGCCTTCTTCTCGGCTGACTCCCTGGTTTCATCCATAACCAAGTTCACCTTATCTTCAAGGACTGAGATCGTAGTCTCCGCCTCCTGCAGTCTATTGGGAAATGCCAACATCAATTCCTCAAATTTATCCATTCTGGAATGAAGAGTAGCTATCTCTACTTGTTGGTTTTGCTTTATCTCGCGTATTTCGTCCAGAATTAGATTCAGCATCTCGCAGATATCCATTTGGAATCTAACTTCTGTCCCAGATAGATTTGTTTCGTCCACCTCAGGATCTATGTTCATAACTTTTGGACTTTTGTTGCTGTTCAGTTGGGCCTCCTCTTCTGTTGGTATCTGAGCACTCTCTTGCATTCTCAGGTTTTGAGTGGAGATCTGGCCCGATGACCCCTTGGCTATCAACTCATCTGACACAGTTTGCAAAGATTGTACTGGGGATGAGAGTAGAGACTCAAGACTCTGATCAAGGGGTCGCGTCAAAGATGAAACATATGAACCAGTGTCCTTCAATGACACAATAGAAACTGGCCCCTCCTGATGGATGGACGATTTTGGAGTGTTTTTTTTTGCGAAAAGAGGATAATCCTTCCTTTCCTTACTTCCCATACCGCCAGATCCATTCATATTCTTCCCTTCTAAGTTGGGAGATGCAGACTCTGAGACTATTGGAGGAGAAGTAACCATCCGTGATGCTGACTTGGGGGATAGAGATTTATTTAAGGTGGCCGTGGCTAATTTCTTAGGCTCTGTGCCATTTAAAGAGGAGGATGAAAGATGCCCATCGTCATCGGAAGATTCAGGAAGAGTATCTTCTGCGGAATTCTCATCTTTGTTTTTCTCTTTATTTCTGTCTTTATCTTTATTTTTGGCTGCTTTTTGAGCAGATTTCCTAGCTTGGGCGAGGCGTGTTTTAGTGTTCAAACGAGGAGCCAATTCTGGTTTATTCAGCTCCTTCTGCGATTTGCCCATTATAGCCCCTTTTTTAATTTTTTTTATAAACTGCTCTTTCTCCCCTGTGCTCCTGAAAACTTCTGTACCTTTCCCAACAGGATTAAACAATTCAGAAAATATATATATTAAGGTCCAACTCACGAAAATATCTTGATGCGGAATCTCGGTGATGATGAAAAGCTGGGACTTGCTGATCTGTCGCCAATGTTCTGATTTTACCCAAACAGAGCAATTCAGGAGTGCCGGCAACTGTATTGACAGTGCAAGTGTAAAAAAGCCATTTGGAAAAGCTGCTACTCACTGCCCCCAGTGATTTTGGAGCACTTTAACTCGAGCTGAAATATCTCCGAGGCGGAGCACCGAACCAACCCCAGCAGTTTATCTTCTGCAGCCCATTGCACAGCACCAAACCAGTCGGTACACGAGAATGCGGAAAGATTAGCAGCCCATCCGGCTTGTGTCCTACGTCTGCATCAACGTTCCGCTACTCGTGGGGCAGAGAAAATGAGACAAGCTGCGGCAGTCTCATCTCAGAAGTCAGTGAGCACCCTCCGCAGCGTGACACACCGACGCTGTAAGCTCGCTAAAAAATCCTTTTCACTTTGCTCCATCCATCAAAATGCCCCCACCGGGTCTATCCGCCTTCAATCGCGGGAGACGACACAGCGGCAAAGGAAAGGAGAAAACGCGGCTATTCTAGTTCAGCCTCGCGTCTGACACTGTCCGAGTCCGTTCCGCCATTCCTGGGGGCGGGTCCTTGGATCCCAGGTCACGGCCGGCTACTAGGAGGCGTGGAACTCCGTAGCAGGCATCTCAGCATGAGTATTTCCTGACTTGATGGTGAATACCGGGCCAATAATAAAACCTTTCTAGTATGGCCTTTTCCGTTTTCTCCCCCCCCAAAATGGCCCCCTAGTAAATGACTGTGGGCTAAATACAACACTCGATCCCTGAAAGGACCGGGAACCAGAAGCTGTGAGGGTTGTGTTTTGCTCCCTTTCCTATATAGCAGTCTTTTGTTGATAAAAAAATTGTGGACCTACTTGAAGGGTGTCTTCCTGCTCATTGGCTTGTCTCCAGGCTTCTTGTAGAGTGCTGTCTTCCCTTTGTGCCGCGCGGAAACTCTGGTCATGTTCCCATAAGGGAGTAGCAGGGTTTGTAGTTAGGACTGGTTTTCCTTTTTGTTTTTCCTGTTTCCGTTGTCTCTTACTTTTCCTGTCTTTGCCCGGTTCCCCTTCGACCTGGGGTTCTAAAAAATAAGGGGCTTCTTCTCTCCAATCTATTGTAGCGGCCCTTCTCCCCATTAAGAGTTGATTGAAATGGGGATAGTCGGTTCCCAATATCATAGGTTCTGGTAATTGGGGAAGAAGACCCCCTCTCATTTTGACCGGCCTTTGGTCAGGTTGATGCTGTATGTCCAAATCTGTCATAGGATACAATTTGTTATCACCATGGATACATTGGATATTTACTACTCCAGAAGAAAGAGACGCCTCCCCAGGGACTATTTGTGGCCTGATTAAAGTCTGTTTACTTCCGGGATCTACGAGGGCTTCTCTAGGTTCTCCACTCACTGCTATTTGTCTATGGAAGGAGCCATATTCCTCTACCGGCCCACCATATAGAGTTCTTGTATATCCAACCTCCATTGGCTCTTCTTTTTGGGGACAAACCCTGGCTATATGCCCAAAGGCCCCACAGTGGTAACATTGTGGTGCTAAGGGAGCTGTAGGTCTCGGTGCTACTGGGAGTGGATGTGGAACAAGGGTTACTGCATCAGGTTTCTTAGGGAACATGACGGATCATGATGGTCTGACTGGCGGATGGGAGGTTGTTTTCTAAATGCCTTCGTCCTTTCCTTTTTGTAATTCTTGGGCCCTAAAATATGCAGAGGCTACTTCCACAGCTCTTTCCAGGGTTAAGTCAGTATGTTGGCGTACCCACTTCTGAATGGGTGGGTGCAAAGAGGTGAGAAACTGCTCTAAGTATATTTTTTCTAAAATGGCTTCCTTGGAAGCTGTCAAGGGTTTTAGCCAGCGGTCTGTGGCGTCTTTAATGCGATTACACAGGGCCCGGGGGTTCTCCTGGGGTCCTTCTTTAATGTGGCGGAGACACAACCGATAAGTTTCTTCACCGATGCCCATTCTTTCTAAAACACATAGTTTAATGTCTGCATAGGGAGTCAGACCCAGGGGATTTGCCGCTTGGTATGCCGCCTGGAAGTCCCCACTCAGTAGAGGGCCCAGGTACTGACCCCACCTGTCTTCGGGCCATTGAGCGGCTCGGGCCACTCTTTCAAAATTAGACAAAAAAAAATCAGGGTCTTCTCCTGGTACATATTTCTGGACTACTATAGATGGAGGGGCAGTATATCCGCGAGATTGTCCCAAGGTGTCTGCCAGTTTTCCTATAGCTGTCTCCTGGGATTGACTCTGTCCATTAATTGTTTTATGTAAGGCTTCCCTGTCTGTCTCCGCAGTTTCCAAAAAACGCTCCATAATTTTTTCTAGTCGATTATGTCCTTCTGCCATTTTCTTAAGGACGGTCTTCATGGCTTCCGATCCCACTTCTGACACCAAATGTCGGAGGGATGGTCGGAAGCAGAAGCGAGGAGGCCGGATGGGGTGAATATTGAAGGTGTTTATTATAAGAAGGCATACAAGTAACTTCAATGGTCAACAGAAATGAGCTTCAGGATGGGTCGGGAAAATGTTCTTCCGCAGGTGTTCCTTCTGTTCATTCTTTTCTTCTGAATGTGGGCGGCCCGGACCTGGGTGTACCTCGGAACAGAGAAAAGTGGCGTCAGTATCTACCTACACTAGGGAGGGGTTACCGTCACCAGACCCACGTGAGGTAGAAGGTAGTAATGCGGTGACTTAAATAAGGAAAAACAAGATCGTGAGTTCTTAGGGCGTCCTTTTTGGAGTGTCCCTAGCGGAGGGAAATAAGGAAAATGAGGCAACAGGATAGGGTTGAGTAATGTGGCGTGGGGTAGCAAGGTACCGTAAAGTATACAAGAATATAGAAAACTAGGCGTCTTGCTGCTGAGGTCGGTTAGCAACAAAAGGAGATGCTTATAAGGAACCTTACAACATAGGCGGCAGGTACAATCAGAGCATGCAAAGCCCTCCCTTCTCAGCCCGATGTAAGTTTAAATCATGCAGAGCACTTCCCTTCCCTAGGCCCCTGCCCGCCACGTACCGCACTAGCCACAACTCTCCTGAGTCATGGCGGCATGCTCGTCCTTCGGGCTCCACCACTCTTCACTCCAGCTTTCTTCTTCCTTTTCTCGGCGTTCTCCGGTCTCCGCGTCAGCGTCTCCTCCCGGCACCTCCAGACTCGCGCAGCGATCTTCTTCCGGGGTCTCCAACGCAGAACAGGCCAGTCTGGTGGCTTCGCACTTTTCAGGCAGCCGCTGTTCTTGACAGAAGGGTCCTGATTGGCTACTGCTGTAGTTGGTCCTGCCCTTCCAAGAGCCTGCTACATCCGGGTCACTGCTGGCAGTCTTGGTGAGGAGGGAAGAGTTGCGGGTTAACACGGAGGAAATGACCCCATCGTCGTCCTCTGGCATACTTTGGTAAGGTATCCATTGCGGGCTGTTAGCTTTCCGTCCTGTCTCATGCATGGGGACGGGCCCTTCCTCACAGCCATAAGATACATACATAAGTAAAGACTAAAAGTACTCACTGGTGCTTCTAAAATACGCCTACCCCGATGTACCTAACCTCAATCAAATCAAAATGAGCTTTATTCGATTTTGAAGAGTTAAAATCATAAAAGCATACACATAATCCAATAATACATTTTCATTCTATACATAAACATATTTAGATATAAGCAGCAATCATTTTAAAAAGTTAGACTTAAAATCGGGGTAATTTCATTCTTCCATATGACCTGTTATTCTGAGCATATGTCCCATGATTCAGTTGTTGACAGCTTTTCTAGTCCTCATAACATTCTTTAGGAACCCCACCATACACCCAATATAGTGATCATTTTCAAGCATCTGTAAATATAAAAAGGCAGGGCGACATTGTCTCCATCCACCCTGCTTTAATAGGGGTGTTAGCCATCTTCTCCTCTCTTTGTTATATAATTTACAAAATAAAACTACATGCATTGTACTTTGTCTGGATACGTTGTCGCAGGGACATTTACATAATACTCTTGACCAATCATTTACAGTTGGATATGAGGTTAAATTATGTAAGATCCCGAACGTAAATCTTGTCAAAACATATCTGTGATATCCACCCTGGACACACAGCAAGTAGGGGTGTATGAATACAGTTGTCAGGGTCAGGTGGTGGCTAATCACCATTGGTTTATTTAGCCCAGATGCTAATCTAATTCTTTCTAGGTGCGACATGACCATTTTTTAAAAATCTTTACGTTTTATAAGATTCATGCAGTCAGGCTTGGTGTAGTATTCTGGGTGGCCAATATCCTGCATGAAACTTCCCACATATTTTAACCATGGTATTTTACCAGACTTATCCAGTCCCATTGAGTCCTTAATTATTTCTCTGTTTAGTCTTGCATTCTTGGTGGTCCAAATTCTGTGCCATAACAGTACTGGTTGTGCCTTGATCAGATCAGAGATGTATGTCACCTCCATTTCTGAGTGGCAATTAAAAACAGGGGTACTATTTGGGACACTTAACAGAGATCTCAAGAAGGAATTTTCAATGCGTTGAATTATACTACCGTCTTGGAAACCCCAGATACCTACCCCGTAAATTGCAGTACTGTGCGCAATATATTTTTAGTAAAATATCTGGTGTCTTTTTCTCCAGTTTTATAGAGAAATTAAAAAGTGCTGCGATGGATTTCATAAAGAGTAGGGGCCTGGCCTTAATGGCTGGTAACCAAGAGCCAGATTTATCAAAAAGCACTCCCAGATAACTGAATGCGGGGGGGGGGGTAACCTCCACCTTGTTTCCCCCCGCCTGGAAGCTTCTGGTCTTCTTTCTACTGTAACCACATGACATCACAAAGCTTTTTCTTGCATTCAATTTTAGTCCAAGACTGGCCATAAAACGTGTCTAAAAACAAAGGGCCCTTTGTAGTCCTATTTGAGTACGAGACATGAGGACGGCGTTGTCCGCATACAGGAGAGAAGCAATTGGGTGGGAATTTACTAACCTAAGTCTAGTACGAGGGAAGAAGTAAGTGTGGTGTAGCATAAGTTTAGTATTCTTTTGCCAAGAATCTATCCAAGATTTCTCTTAGGGTCTAAATAGCTCCGTACCTTGGTTTAGAATGAAGGAGGTCTGGTATCTCTCTGTCTCAGGACTCGATTTCCCAACAACCCCGCAAGGGGAGCTTGGAAACACTGGAGCTGGATTTCTCTGCAAGAGAAAAGACAGCGTCTCTCTCAGTGCGTCTGATGGAGGGTCGTCTTCCTTCGGCACTTGCTGTGGCGGGCTGCGTCGGGCAAGTAGATAGTCGAACTGCTCCAAACCACTGTGTGTTTGCTAGGGCAAGTGTGGGCATATTTATACCTTGAAGGTGCCGAGTTTGACGTTAAGGTGGACATAATAACGTTATCAAAGAGTCTAAGTTCTTTGAAAACTCCATGAGTTCTTGCTGAAGCTGAGTTTTCCAAGAAAGCGATTTTCGGAACTAGTGGAAGTTTGGACTGCACGAGCTATGTCTAAATATGGTTATGATTTTTATGCCTATATAAGGACATGGTGATTTATACCTATATAAGGTCACGAATCGGGAAAAATACACTAGGGTCCTAAAATGCTTTACAACAACACAAAGCGCCTACCCATAGGACAGTCCTGGTCATGGGCCATCAACTGACCCATCAACAGTACATAATCCAGGGCAGCGTGTGATGTATTGGAATGGCAGACATCCAGGGCCCATTCAAAGGGCACTGAGTCAATAGAACACAGGTTGCATGCAGGTGAAGTAGGCATAATGGAAGGTCAGACAATAATCAATGTTAAGAGCTTCCAATGGCATCAAACCAAAAAGTTGCTGCATCCATTCACAGTACAGCTGCAATTGCAAGCAGCCATACAAGCACAGTGCAAACCAAAAGGAGCAGCAAGAGAAACCCACCGAAGGCACTGGAAAAAGGCACTGGAAAAAATAAAATGAATGAAAGCTATGATTACTCCAAAAGGAGGTAATGAGGCCAGATCCCACAAATTTAAAAAGGTGAGCTAGGCCCTCTGTATCAGAGGCATTAAAGATTTGGTGCATTAATTCTCCAAAATGTAGTGGGAGATTCGTGTTCAGCAGTGACTGAATTTCACTTGATGTTCTCGCCACCTTCAATTCCAAGGTCTCACGAGCTGAAGTGAGCGCGACTTCTTGTTGAAACAATAGCCCTTTGAGTCTGCTTAGTTTATTGAAATCTGTTTTCAAAGTTTGAATGGAAGGCCACAGCGAACTATCTACAATCCTGTGTAGGGGTGGAAAGAGAACATTGCTGCAACATGTAACACGTTGTGAAACTGTTACTATATACTGGATGCCTGTCCGTAAGCCGCAGCAGTTGTGGCTATTTAGGATAAGATAATTGCCGTTAGAAAGCAGAGTAAGTGTGTGAATAATAGCCGGGACTGGTGTCCCTTTTTAAAAACAAGCCCAATTAGGGGCCAAAATGTTCCAAGCACTGTGCATTTTCACTTGTTTACAGACTAGGGAGTGTCCTACTATAGAATCACAATCCTCCCACGTAAGGAAGACTTCCTTATCCGCCCGTTGACAACGGAACACAAAAGGCAAGGACCTGCAATCTGGGCGGCATACATATATCTCCCCTTTAAGCATTACATTTACCCCCTACTTACATCCACTTTTTCAGGCACCCCCTGGACACATAGACTGTTTTCTCCCTGAACATACACCAGTCCATATATTTTTTCCATTCCTTCCCTGTCGGTACGTCTTTCGTCCCCCATTTCCTTGCTATGTTTCTTTTGGCGAGCATCTCCCCCAGAGCCACCCACGTTCTCTCTCCATTTCCCAAGTCTCTTGGTTCCCACACAATTACCAAACACCGTTTAGGCTCTGGTTCCAGATGTTCTCCCAATACTTCCCCCATGCATCAGACAACAGCACTCCAGTACCCACTGATACACGGACATTCCCATGTAATGTGCATGAATGTACCCTCCCGGCCACATTGCCTTCTACAGTTAGGGTCTTCTCTTTATCCCATCTTGACCGAAGCGGCCATGTAAGATAGATTCTATGTAATATTTTCAGTTGCACTCATTTCAGTTTTGACAATATCGCTACCTCCCATGCCAATGCCTCCCGTCACTCTTCCTCCTCTAACTCCGACAAGTCTCGCTCCCACTTTTCCCAGAGCTGCGGGTGGGGATCGGGCGAGTTGTTAATCAATTTTGAATGAGTCAGGGAATTTCCCTTGCATGGCATATATCCATCCAGGAGTCTATCCTCAAGAGGAGAGGCCTCCGGAGGGGTCACTCCCACCGGGATCACTGCTTTCAAGGCATGCCGCACCTGCAAATTACCTGAATCTCTCGGTCTCTGCTAGTTCATGTTCTCACTGCAATGCCGCAAAGGGCAGTACGTCCCCTTTTGTCCAGAGATCTCCAACCTGGGAAATCCCCATGGTGTCCCATTTGTCGAAACCTCATGATCTCCAAAGGGATCCCAGTTATTCCGAGTCCCATAGCAGGGAGGCCAGGGTTATGGTCTTGGACCATCCCATGCTCCTCTGTACCATATGCCACACCTGTATTGAGTGATACGTAGTGCTTTATAGCCCTAGCTTTGTGGGTCTGGAATACAGTTCCAGACCCACAGGTGGCTTTTGCCGGTGTGTAATTACTCCCTGGCAAAAGCCACCTATCCATAGCATAGCCTGGATCATTCTGAGGTCGATAAATACAATGGTTAATGGCAGCTAATTGTGCCACCCAGTAGGTTTTGTTAAATATTTGGCAGCCCAATTCCCCCGTCATGCTACCTTTGTACCAATTCCGAGAATGATATTCGTGGTGGACTATTTCCCCAGAGCAGCGCTCTCTGTGTACTTTCCACTGCTGCAAAATAGGACGGGGGAAGATGTCAAGTGATTTATGGAGGATGTATAAGAAACGAGGCAGTGGCATCATGTTGAAGAGCATTGCTCTGCCCAATAATGATAACGGCAGCGCCTTCCAGTGCTGCACGTCGTGCCTTAGTCGCTGCAGCGGCGGCAGCAAGTTGGTGGCAGCAAGTTGGAAGCTTAGTAGAGCTTGGGGAGGGCAGGAGGGTTGCCATTCAATACAAATATTACTGATTTTGTCCAATTAATTGCATATCTGGAATAGGTACCAAAATTGGTGAATATATTAAGAACCCTATGCAGGGATCTCTCTGGCGGGGCCATGTATAGCAGGATGTCATCTGCATATAAAGAGATGCGGTCTTCCCAGCCCTCTGCCCATCTCAGTCCCCGAATTATAGGATCTTTGCGGATCCAGCAAGCTAGGGTCTCTAATGTTATGTTCTAAGCATTGTTGACACAATTTACCTACTGAATATGTATTAACTGTATGGGAATGAGGAAAACGAGGATCAGGTCTACTAAGCGTAAACCCTCTGGAGGCATTAGAAAAGCGTAACTGACAAGCATTTGTATTAGTGGGTCACACTAACCAACCCAAAGGATCAATATTGGTTGTGTTAAGAGTACTATTTTGAAACATTTTATTAAATTTGTCAAGTGTATGGTTGGTATGTGCCTGCCATATGTCATAGGCAGCCAAAGACGGAACTGAGGGTGTATTCCAATTTTTAGCAGTGGCCATACCAAACATGTAGTTTGTTAATCAGTCTGATTCAAAAATATCAGCTGAGATTGAAATAAGCACGCATGATGTTATGTTTCAGTTCCCTGCACTTGCCAATCTTTGGTACCCCATATTCATTTTACATCAATCGTGTCCTTCCAATAATCATAACCTCTACTTAATGGTCTGCTTAATAGTCTACATGTTTCATGCTATTTGTTCACAAGGAAACAGTGCAATTCATCAGGACCTATAAGGAGTAACTATCTACACGCTGTGGAGGGTGTAGACGTAGGGAGAAAGTGAATTAAAAAAGGTTAGATTATCCACAAGGTAAATTTAATAGTGTGGTAATCTACCTTGTTAACATAAGTGAGGAGAGAGTGCTCACTGGTGCAATGATCCAGGAGAGTATGTTCTACTTAATGGTCGACATGTTTCATGCTATTTTTTCACAAGGATACAGTGTAATTCATCAGGACCTATAAGGAGTAACTATCTACACGCTGTGGATGGTGACGATTCTACCTACCACAGGATACGGGGGGCAGGCAGGGGGTCTTCTCCCGTGCTGGGCACCTTCAATGTAGGTACCCTGTCCACCGAACGGACACGGCCAGAGGACCTACCCGTACGTAGTAGAGATGCATCCCCCTGCCTGCCCCCCAGTATCCTGTGGTAGGTAGAATACTCACCATCCACAGCGTGTAGATAGTTACTCCTTATAGGTCCTGATGAATTGCACTGTATCCTTGTGAACAAATAGCATGAAAGATGTTGACCATTAAGTAGAGCATACTTTCCTGGATCACTGCACCAGTGAGCACTCTCTCCTCACTTATTTTAACAAGGTAGATTACCACACTATTAAATTTACCTAGTGGATAATCTAACCTTTTTTAATTCACTTTCTCCCTACGTCTACACCCTCAGTTGGGGCCCTCACACCCACCGCACCAACGGCAGGAACAAAAGGTCTCTAGTAAAGAGCCCCTCTATGGGTGCCCGTCAGGCATTGCACCGCCGGCCTGACGAGGAGCAAACCCATATGATGAAGCATGACACCTAGTTTGCTGGGTGTGTGAGGGTTTTAATTCCAAAAGGGAGGATTCCCCTCCCTTTCCTCCTTTGTTGGGGCCTTCACCCATTGCTTGGTTCATTCACTTTATCACCCTGGGGAACAGCGTACCCTTCATTATTGACACAAAGTGTGTGGGGCCAAAAAGCCATCCACCAAGTCTACAGCAGAGCGTTGAGGCAAATAATAGCCATTTAATAGCAAAAAACAAACTGTCATGAAACCAATCCACAAGAAGAGAAACACCATTGCGAGCACCAGCCAGATGTATGGTCCAAGGGGGAACAAGGTAAGTTCCTTTTAAACCAGGAGATGAAAGCACAAACACGTTTTAGGGGCTCTGCCTCAGAGGAAGATTAAGACAATGAAGCAGAAGAAAAGTTATCTCCGTCCACAAAGTAACCACTGGAACCTAGACTAAATAATGGGGGCTTCTCTCTATGGGAAAATTAATTGATTGTATTTCCAGGAATGTCAACTATAATTGTGCCTGGTGGGGTGGCATTCTCATTTGCCACAACGGTAGATGTGGACAGTAAAACAGTTAACAAATCAATTGAGGTCTTCATCTTCATTTCCTGTTGTCACGGGGTTGTTGGGGAGACAGAAGTCACTGGACGAAGTGAAACATCCCATCAGGGAATGCTTGTAGGCATACTATGGAGTATTTGCCATATGGTGTAACTTGACATATTCTATTGTAGATCCTGTAACATAGCATAATGGTTATCTATGTCAAACGTTGCGGCTGCCGGGGCATGGCCGAGCTGGCAGCGAAGATGGCCGCCAGCGAGAGAAGCTCCGGCGAACGGGCGGCCTAAACACAATTTCCCCCACCTAATACACCATCCAGCCTTTTACACTGGCGTACCTGATGGCGGAGGCGAAGCAGCAGGCAATGACCTGAATGAAGGTTGGGTGCCGGCGCACTACAGCGGCTGAGATCTGCCATGCCGGAGGTAGTGTGGGCCAGGCCGGCCCTGAGGGAATTGGCGTCTCTGGGCGCGGCGTACGAGCTCCATCCAGCGCGGCCTGGGATCTCTGCTGGCCACGACTCTGCGGGACGGGTGAGTCGGGCCCACAGCTGTGGCGCTTCCCCTCTGCTCCACTTGCTGTACCTGGTTCGCTGCGGTGGCTGGGCTGGCCGCCTTGCCCCGTTGATATAGTGCCCTGTGGCTGTGTGGGAATAGGGCCCTCCGTCCTTGTCTGCTGGGGGTCGGGCGCTGGCCTGGCGCTGTGGCGGCTGCAGCAGAGTTGAGTATGGGAGCGCGCTTGGCAGCCACCCGACATCAGATGGAGGCCTAATTGACATGCGAGAACTCCCTGGGGCGCCTGGAAGGTGTGCGCGGCTCACGCAGGCTCTGAGAAACAATGGCCCCTCCAGCAATGCTTAATTGCTGTACTCCTGCCTGGGAGAATCATCTGGGGCCTCCAACAGTGTGCAGCTCCACCACCAGCTCAAGTGACTCCCTCCATTGCCCCCCGCCTGCCCTGTGACATTCTCTCCTGCAGCAGCAGCCTCCGGTCCATCAGGGTGCAGTGAGGTCCTTCCCGCTTGGCATTATTTGTGACATTACATCAGTAGCCAACCTCCGCATTGGTTGCGTTCTGGTCCTCTGCACTGTGGGGCCTGAAACCTGCACTGATAAACGTTACCATTGTGTTCTGGGTGCAACACATCGCTGCCTCGCTCCTGCCCCCCCTCTCTTTTTTTTACGCGTTCCACCACTCTTCATCCACGGTATGGGACGCAGGGAACCTAAAGAGCCTACCCTGTCTTTTGAACCGATAGGCGACAGCATGACATCACAAAGTGCAAGCATGGCTGAAAAGGGCACGGCCGCGGCGCCACCTGAGGCCCCTGAGGCCTCCGCTGCATCCTTGTTATTGGAAATAAAAGCTGGTTTTAAGGCACTAGACGCCCGCTTTGACTCCCTAGACCAGACAATCGCAGCATTGGGCGCCAAGGAGCAAGGCCACGATAGACGCCTGGACGTGGCAGAAGCGCAAGTTTCAGACCTGGAAGATGAGGAAACACAATCACGGAAGCGGTTGGAGAGGGCAGAGCGTCTACTCAAGGAAGTGGCTATAAGGAACGAGGATTTGGAAGAGCGTGGAAGTCGCAACTACATTCGCATAATGGGGGTTCCAGAGACGTCAACTGGCCGAATGGACCTCTTTGTGGAGAAGCTACTTGCAGATTTGTTTGGCAGCAAAGCATTCACACCTAGCTTTGTTGTCGAGCCGGCTCACAGGTACTGACCCATCATAGCGCGCCTATTGAATTTTAGAGATCGGGACACAGCACTCCGAATGGCACAGGAACGAGGCACAATTGAATGGCAGGTGTCCAAACTGGCATTCTTCCCTGACTTCACTCCAATGGTGCAGGAGGCGCGACGTAAAATCTTGGGGGTTAAGGCTACGCTGCGAAATCTTGGACTTAAATATGGCATGCTGTACCCGGCGAGATCGAAAGTGGACGCGGGCGGCAGATCAAGAATATTCGACACCCCTATGGAGGCTCAGGAATTCTGCCGCATGCACAAGCTACGTAGCACACATAACTCGTCGGGGAGTGCGCTTGCTTCCCCATATCATAGTGGCTCTGACGCCAGCGCGGACCTATTCTCGAACACTGGTGCCAGGTAATCCACTACCTTCTACGACACAAAGTTGACATAATAGCAGGAGACACACTTACCCCCCACAGATTCTGCTCAATTTGGCGCCAGCTGGGGCACACATAGGTATTTTGCCAATTATAGTAATTATGCTAGAGGCACAGCTATACTGCTGCACAAGAGAATACCCTTCACTCTTACTGACGTCTTACTGACCCGGCAGGTAGATTTGTGATAGTCACAGGATCCCTATATGGCCATAAAGTTACCCTGGTGAATGTATATACCCCTAACAATGATGACCCAGACTTTTTTCATGACTTGAATGCCCAGATTGCGAAACATGACCCACAGGCGTTACTTCTAGGGTGGACCTCAATTTATTATTAGACCCTATGCTGGATAGTTCCTCTAACGCTCCAGATGCTAAACCTCGAGCGAGGAGGGCCCTTAAGGCGCTTGGCGCAAGCTACTCACTGTTAGACGTCTGGCGACAGCGCGACCCCACACTCACAAATTACACTAATTTCTCAGGCCCCCATGGCACATGGTCCCGGATTGATTATTGGCTCATTTCTCCTTGCATTGTGGACTGGTTCGGTTCCCTTGACACTCTCCCCAGCACATATTCGGATCACTCCCCTGTGACCCTGCACCTACTGATCCCACGTCCAGAGGGATATGAAATGCAGTGGAGGTTGCCCAGTAGAGCCCTCCTGGATGAAGTGTTTAAGGCTGAAGTACGTGAGGCAATAGAGGATAATTTTGAGCAGCTGTTCTTTGGGAGGGTTTCAAAGCTGTCATTAGGGGAGTGTGCATATCTAAACAGTCCAGAGTGCTCCGGGATCTCTGCAACACATTGACCCGCATTGAACAAGATATTTCCGGGCTAGATGCGTGTCTCTCCTCCCTCCCTAATCCAAAATACCAAGCAGAAAGACTCGCTCTACTGGCAGAATGCAGGGACACGGCAGACTGGGAGATACTGTACATGGGTAAATACGAGACGGCGCGCAGGTATGGCGAGGGCGAACGTCCGGGTAGAGTGCTGTCACAAATGCTGAGACCTCCTTGCAACAAGTCCTACATTACTGAATTACATGCGGCATCCGGAGGCATGCTATCAAACACCTTGGCCATTCGTGATGAGTTCTTAGACTATTACACCACGCTATACTCTTCGCAGGCTGACCATGATCGAGCGGCCCAGACTGCCTATTTAGATGAGGTTGGGCTGGTGTTCCTGGAGAAGTATAAGCATTATTTTATGGCAGAACCCATTTCAGTTACAGATGTTGAATTAGTCATAGATGCATTACGTGGTTCCTCTGCCCCGGGGCTGGATGGCTTCACTGGGGACTTTTATAAGGAATTTAAGGACATATTGGCCCCTCAATTATTTGAAGTTTATGCTGAGGCACTAGAGAAGCAGGTTCTTCCCCCCACGTTGTGGGAGGCAGTAATCATACTCCTGCCAAAACTCGGCAAAGACCACAAACAGTGCGATTCATATAGACCTCTGTCGCTGCTGAAAGTGGATTACAAAATCCTAGCCAAAATATTAGCCAATAAACTTTCACAACTAATGGAATATATCATTTCAGCGATGCAGTCTGGTTTCGTTCTCCGGTGCTCCACGCCCCTGAATCTCCGCACGTTGTTTGCCTTACTGCACAGAATACAGCCCGAGATCCCGGCGGCTGCGGTACTCTTAGACGTTGAAAAGGCGTTTGACTCCTTGGAGTGGCCTTTTCTATTGGAGGTGATGCAACGCATGGGCCTGCCTTATGGCTTTATCTCTATGGTATCTTTGTCATATAGTCAGCCATCGGCGTGACTTCGCCTGAACGGTACTCTGTCCAGGCCATTTAGGCTGTATCGCGGGACCAGACAGGGCTGCCACCTGTCCCCACTGCTGTTCATCCTAGCCATGGACCCTTTGGTCAGACATCTACAGGAACGCTATTTACATAGGGGACTACAGTTCAAGACCGGTCCCTCACTTGCTTCTTTATACACCGACAACACCATTCTTTACGTCCGAGAGCCACACATTAACCTGTTCCCGCTTATCCGTGAAATCATTCACTTTGGCTGATATTCAGGGCTTAGCATAGATTGGCACAAATCGAATATATTCCCGCTCACAACAAGCACTACCCAATGGGAATGTGAGTTCCCCCTAGAGTGGTGCCAGGATTCGGTAAAGTATCTTGGCATACGTATACATCTGGACACCACTCAGATCATAAGACTGAACTATGGGCAAACTTTTCAGAAGTTGGAGGAACAAGTCGAATGATGGCTGAGGTTGCCTTTGTCGTTGGCTGGATGAGTAGCCATTTTAAAAATGGTGGTGCTCCACACATTTTTATACCTTTTTAATAACATCCCGATCCCCCTGTATGAAGGATTATTCCGCACCTTGCAGACACTTCTGACCAGTCTGGTGTGGGGTGGGAGGAGATCGCGCGTTAGCTGGACTACAATGACATTGCCATACAACAGGGGAGGGTTCAACGTGCCGGACTTCCATCTCTATTACTTGGTTGTGCAGTGTCATTACGTGTTCGCTTGGTTTCACCCTGATGCACACATTCCCTTTTTAAGACCAGAGGCAGACCTAGTACTCCCTGACAAATTATGCTAGGTACCTCCCACGGGCTTTCCACGTGACAAACATGACATACAAACGGTGTCCACAACTGCTTGGGCGTGAATCTACTCCTCTACTTTGCCCTTACCCAATGCAGATGGTTCCCAATTACGGGGCAGAGACTACTGCAGAATACATTGACTACACTAGACATCACAAAGGTGGGTGATCAATTCCCAGGGGGACATGTGTTCTTGTTAGACAAAGACGCTAGGTTCACAGATTGCAGATTCATGATGAGATTTCTACTGAGCCGCATGAAGTCTGCACTGCGCGCTTCCTTTCTAACATACCAGACTGAACCTGATTCCTTCCCTCTGCTTACACTGGTATTGGAGAGTCCCGCCGGTGGCGCAGACCTCATTGCTAAAAAAAAAAAGAAAAAAAAAATGTTGCGGCTGCCGCCACAACATCTAGCCCTAGCCCTTCAAGGTCTTGGACAAACATTTTAATGCCAAAGAGCATCCCTTGTAAATGTAAATGTAAATGTACATGTATTTATATAGCGCAAATCACCGACACGGTATCTAAGCGCTTGCTTAGGGAACCCGTCCTGGTATTCCCCTGTGAGATACCCCGGCAGGGTGTCCACAAGGTGAAAGCCAGGCATCCCGCCGCGAGGGGCCGTAGTGGAGATTAAGCAAGCTATTGCCCAGAGTCGCAGAGTGTGACCCTGTGAGTCGAGTAGGCACCGGAGCGAGAATTGGCGAGTCCGTGGAATTTTTGAGCCCGAGACCCGCCGAGGCGGGGAATCGAACCCTGGTCCACGGCCGATCTCAGCTTCCGGGTCTGCCGCCTCTAACCACTGAGCCACGCTTCTCCACCCTTATGGGGCCCACCCACCCAGAGATCTTCTAGGGAGATTATTAAGTGCACATTCGACTCCAAGATGAGTCAGCCAACCTCTGCCAGTACCTAATACTCTAGCTGTTAAAAATGTCTTTAAGTAACGGTTCATCCGCTCCACAACCCAATTACCCTCGGGTCATTATGGAGACGAGAATTGCACCTGCACCCGCAGATATTTCATTGCATCATGGTAAGTCTTAGAGGCAAAAGCTGGACCTTTGTCTGAATGGAAGGTGCCACCAGAAAAGGTTCCTACAAAGACAAGCAAATCTTTTATAAAAGTTTGAGCGTCTGCAGTGCGCTGCTGCCAAACCCGAAGGACTCAAGTGCAAGAATACACTATAGATATATTTAAAAGCATTGTCAGGAGTCAAAGGACTGCAGTGATCAAGATAAAGAAAGCCAAATGGTTGATTCGAAATGTAAAGTTGAGTATGTCGTGGGCGTGTAACAGTAGAAGATTTAATTTGCTGACAAATGTCACAAGAAAAAAAATATTTACACGCTTGCTGATATAAACGCCACCAAAATCAGCCAATCCCCAACGGATGGTATAGTTGCAAATGGAATTTGATCAAACATCAAGTGGTATGCATAACATGAAGGAAAACCTTGGGGTAACTCGTTCCCTCCTTCGTCGCAGCAATAGCCGCTAGAATATCATCATCAATTTTAGTCATAGACCTTCTGACTGCTTCTACTGAACAAGTGGCTACTGCAGATTCGGCTACCTCATCAGCCAACGAATTAACAACAGTGTGTGCTCCCACTCGCTGATGTCCTAATGTATGAATAACATGTGTGAGCGGCAAGGATTCCTTTAGCTGCCATTAGGACCCAAAGCGTTCTATGCCTTATCGCGCTACCTTTAGAATCACGACAATCATTTTGCGACCAGAAGAACAAGTTGTCATTGTCGGATTGTACACAGCAAAAGGAATTCCCACTACTAGAGTAGGGACTTAAGGATCATCGAATTTTAGAGCCAAAACTAAAACACGTAACTAAGCTAATTGAGCTGTATAATCACCAAGGGATTGTGTGTGCACCAAGGAAGATTTAAAATCTCCATCTACAATCGTGTCTGCTACAATTGTGCAGGCTGCTGAATAAGAATGCTTAGAATCAACAGCTGGCTGTGCAGAACCATCAGTGTAAATAATGTATTTGTACTGATCAAGAGGAAGCAATATTGTAAAAACTCCTGCATATGCAAAGAAGGGTCAAACATGAAATTGATGTCAGCCGATGTCAATGAACTAGCCCAGTGGTTCCCAAACTTTTGACTCCTGAGGACCCCCACTGAATCACTAATCAAGCAATTTGTAAAATTTACATTTCTTTTTAAAAACGCCTTTTGAAGCAGAGGCAATTTCAAGAGGGAGACAGCATGAATTGGGTCTATTGGCATGGACATGTATACATACAGCAGTGTGTTATTTAGTGGTACCCAAGGGCTTGTGGAAAGTGAGCAATCAGACAGCAGTACGAAAATCCTACTGCTGATTCTGGCTGCATCTATTTTTACCTGCCTGCCAAGTACCGGTAACCTATACACATGTGCCTTTCAACGTTTTATTGCTTTTATCGTATTGCCTGTATTTTCATTGTTGTGTCTGTGACTGCTGTTGTCTGTCTTCCCCCGCTGCCTTTACTTGGTCCGTGCCCCTTTTTCTTCCCTCTGTTCCCCTCGCTGTCCCCGTGCTCTCTCTGCCCGGTCTTTTCTTCTGTACCCCTCGCTGCCCCGTGTCTCTGCCCGGTTTTCCCTTCTGTTCCCCTCGCTGCCCCGTGCCTCTCTGCCCGTTCTGCCTTCTGTTCTTAGCTGCCCCTAGATTTCTGTATTCTGAATTTTGCCTCTGTGCCATTCGTTTTTTGTGCCCGTCTGCCCTCTGTGCCACTCGTTTTTCCCTCATTTTTGTGACTCTTTTGGCTTCTGTTCCACTAGTTTTTCTCTCGTTTTTTGTGACTTTCTGCCCTCAGTTCCACTCATTTTTGGTGCCTTTCTGTCCTCTGTTCCTCGTTTTTCCCTAGTTTTTTGTGCCTTTCTGCCCTCTGTTCCACTCATTTTTGGTGCCTTTCTGCCCTCTGTTCCACTCTTTTTTTGTGCCTTTCTCCCCTTTGTTCCACTCGGTTTTCCCTCAGTTTTTGTGCTTTTCTGCCCTCTATGCCACTCGATTTCCCCTTGTTTTTTGTGCCTTTCTGCCCTCTGTTCCACTCGTTTTTTATGCCTGTCTGCCCTCTGTTCCACTAATTTTTTGTGCCTGTCTGCCCTCTGTTCCACTCGTTTTGTGTGCCTTTCTGCCCTGTTCCACTCGATTTCCCCTAGTTTTTTGTGCCCTTCTGCCCTCTGTTTCACTTGTTTTTTTATGCACTTCTGCCCTCTGTTCCACTCATTTTTTGTGCCTTTCTGCCCTCTGTTCCACTCATTTTCCCCTCGTTTTTTGTGCCCTTCTGCCCTCTGTTCCACTCGTTTTTTTGTGCCCTTCTGCCTTCTGTGTCACAGCTCTTGTGTACTGTGAGGACGCATGGGCGTTTAATTTTTCACTACGACAGGCACTCGAGTCCTGCGGACCCCTGGGAATGTCTAACCGACCCCTGGGGGTCCGCAGACCACAGTTTGGGAAATGCTGACTAGCCCATTGTATCCAACGTTGATGTAAAGCCTTAGAATTTGGAACACTCACCTTCGTGACAACTTCCAAAGCAGGCACTGACGAGACCTTGAAAATGTGTTTTCCTTGAGCCAGAGAGCGTGCTTTCAGAATCGCCATCTGTACTGCAGTCAAAAAATTGCAACTCTGTCGAAGTATACAAATGTAATTTATAAGCAATGGGGACTGTGTCCCCCTCATTGAAAGTCACATCGGTAAAACCTAACGACCCTGGTACAATCCGTATGACCGAATTTGTAGTATTGTCTCTTGTTACCAAGAAGTGGGTCGCAAGCAGATCAGACCGCAAAGACCGAAGAATTGCTGGATGTTCCGGAAGCCAAATGGAAGTAGAAAACTAAGGTTGTATCAATGCCTAAAGCGGTTTGTTAAGCTAGGCATAATCAGGAATGCAAGTCCTTCCAAAATTTTGAAAACCTAGCAAAGATTGCAAGTTTTTAAGTTTAGATGGAGGTTGCAATTGAGCACATTTCTCCAGAAAGTGGGGGGTCAACCCCCTACCTTCATTACTAAGTTCATAACCAAGGAAAAGGACAGCCAATTAGGCAGTATGTGATTTAACAAAATTGAATTTGTAACCCACGTCAGCAAAGTGTGTGATAATGCAGTCCACACGCACAATATGCAGATTTAAATCATCATCTGTCAAGTAAATGTCATTGACGTACAAGTTGGCATCAGGGTCAATATCATGCAAAATTGACACAATGCATGCCGCAAATACACCTGGGCTATTTTTATATCCCATAGGCAATCTTGCATATCTTTTCTGATTGCCTAGCATGCTGAATGCAGTCAAGTCTCAGCTTTCAAGAGCCAAAGTGTGACTGAAAATTCGATTGGAAATATTCAAAGTCGATTTATATATTTTTTTACCAATGTTGTTAATTAACGCAGAGCTATGGGTGTTCTGCACCACAAAGGTACAAACATGACTGTTTAAAAGTCTGTAATCCAAAAGTATACAATAGTACACTTCCAGTTTCAATAGCAGAAAGGAGGATTATTCATTGATGAAACAAAGGTTTCAATTACACCCTGATATTCCAACTGGGTAAGAATTTTACCAACGGACGTATAGCTTCATGTTTAAATGGATTTTGTGATTGGGGCTGTTGTGTAGAGCGTAAAGGAATTACATGTTTCAATGAGTCCCTGTCCCAACCAGCCTGATTTCGATATAATGCTGTAACAAGGGCTAGTGCCACTCCAACGCATAAGCAAGTTTAGGCTCCTCTGATACAGATTGTGAAAAACACAGGAGGGTATTATCATCCCCTTTAGAGGAAGCAAGTACAACTGGGGGAGGCCAATCAATCTCCACCAACAAAATATCATAAGAGGTAAGGTTATCCCAAAAGACTGCCTTAATAATGCATTTAATATCACCTTCAATTTGGAAGCCTATTTGATAAAGGGGCAACTCGAGTATCAGCTGTTTCCACAGTAATGAAAGTGCCTGTTGCTTTCATCTCCAGATGCTGGTGGAGTGTCTGCCGCACTATGGTAACCTCCGCCGCACTGCTGTGGAGGGTTACCACCCAACTCCTGTCGAGGAGCAGGGTTCTCACCATCTGTGGCATAATTTGCAGTCAAAGCGGCAACTTTTTTCTTCTGAAATGGGGCTCGGTATTGACATGGTCCCTTCTGTTTGACTTTCACATCAAACTGGTGCTGCGGTTTATGTCTCCTTGCAGGAACTCGCCTTGTCTGCGATCCTGCCGCTCTCCTCCGCCGAGCTGTTGATCCGAAGATTCCTGAAAGGAACAAGGAGAATGAGGATCAGGAACCTGGAACCTCTCATGTGTCTTAATTTTAGAGCGGTCACGCAAATCATATCTACGTTCAGAAGCTTCAGGTGGAGGGGAACCTGCACGAGAACTGGGCTTCTGTTATTGCTGCCGCATATTTTTATTCCAAGCCTTTTTGGGACAGACTGGGCAACCCTGCCTGTGTGAATGATCTAACCCCAAAAATATTGAGACCCAAGGATGAATACACTTCCGCAATATTAACTGTTGTTCCCGATCAACGTCTGCCACCGTTGGCCAGAATCATGTCGGAGAAAACAGGGAACATGCCCACTAACTTTATCCCCAAAATCCAGGGCTGAACCACCCCTGTGTTCATCCCGTCCCTTCTTCAGAACACTCGGTGGAACGCTCATGGAGGGAGTACCAAAGCACAGTGTATATACCAAAGGAAAACTGTCCCCCAGGTTGGGCAGTCTGCTAAAGGAGGAATGAGACGACTCGGCAAATTCACTGTAAGGCTTTTATCTTTCTCAACTGGAGAAGAATGGGGAAAAAACAGCTTCAAGTTGCTCAAATTTCTGTGTAAGCTAATATGGCAAGTCATCACGATTTTGAGGATGTTTACCGATCACTGAGTTAATTATGACGGGACTAATCAAATGTCGACCTGCCTGACCTGGTATCCGTGCAGCAGCTCTGGCGGGAGCTGACTACAGTGCATGTTACATAAACTGTGTGACGCATATGTGCAAATTAACTAATTGTGTATAAAGTATACATAGCTCTGCAACAGTAACATTAAGATAATTTGGATGTGGTGTAAAGCCTGTGAAAACAGGCCAAGTGGCCCCTTCGACAGACAAGGGGCACATTAGAACAAAAGAAACAGGGTGAGGAAGAGCGCCATTAAACCAAATGGTATGCTCCCAGGGTGTCAACGGAACTTCAATTAATGCATATGGCCTATAAGCTGCTGGTGGAGCAGAGGCGGAGTAAGTATGATACAAATTATCATTCGCATTCACCACAGGAAAAGTAACCCAAGAATAGATTATTTCAAAGCGGTATGCAGGATCGGCTCCAACCACAAAAGTAATATTAGCTCCCCTATAGGGACTCTGTGTTGATTCAACAAAGCTGTAACCGCCCGGTGGTTAGGAGCCGCAATAATGACCGGTTGTGCCATATCTGATATGTAAACTAAAAATATCAAGCAAAACGTGGTCAGAAAACCTTCAAGCTTGAAAATCCTATAGCAATAGGTATACCCTACAAATATAGGAGGCTAATCGCCCTCACCACGGACGTCTCCGTAAACCCGTGAGCTGGTATTGTGGATAAGCACAAGCACTACTCAGGGGTCTTGTGAATAAGTACCAAACCTAAAGTTGGCGGCGCCAAGTTGCAGGGATTCAGCCCAAGAACAGAACTATAAGTAGGATTATGAGACTTTAGTGCGTAGGGACTGAGTCATATTACCACCTTAGTACCCATGAGCCCAGGATTGACTAGCTATAGAGTCTCACTTGTCCTCCTATTCACTCACAGAGAAACAAGTGAATAGACACCCCAGAACACAAAACTCCCAAATCTCTCAGGACTCGCGGTCGCAAGACACACCCTTTCGTTCGCACTCTTGATCTTGTCCACAATAAGATCCGACAGAGACACAAACTAGTTTAAAATAATGATTTTAACTATGGTGCTCTAACATGCATTATACATGCCACAACATGAAGGAAAATGCATAATACAAATACTGTCAGCAAAGCAGCTAGGCCAAAAATCATGAAACAAGATGTCCTCATGAAAAAGACAATTTAGCCTAATCTCCCTCCTCTTGCTTAGAAGCTGTATTATTATATATTTGAAGTTCTCTGGGTTTTGTCTGTAGACTCCATACCTCAGACTATAGATGGCAGTTCTACATCATAGGTGCGGTCTCGCTCTTCTCCCTTGAAAGTTCCCTCTCCAAGTGTGTGTCCTTCTGCAAGTATCCCCATAATACCAAAGTATGACTTCCAAACAACAGCTGCATTGGGATGTTTTGTCTAGGTGCTAGGGCCTGACCAGAACAGAATAACAAGGGGCATCGTTTATCGACCTTGCTCACAATGTTCAGACTAAATCCCAGAAACTGGCAGAGAGTAAACTCAGCAGACAGTTCCCATGTGAAAAGTACAAACAAAGTATTTGCAAAAATAAAGCCATGTAGTAACGTGCACAAAGCCGCTTGCAGTTTACAGAGATCAGGCTAACTTAGTGAAGACGACAATGTCCCCTTGACCCACGTGACAAGGTGGATGCCTGCAATTTCTTCCGCAAACGAAATATTATAGCCTGAACAAGCAGAGATAGCTGACTACCCTGTAGTACAGAAATGTATGTCTAGAGAAAGAGAGAGAAATATAGACAGACAAGGACCAGAAGGGGAAAGGGAGAGAAATAAGGCATATAGCGAGGTGCAGCTTTAACTTCATAAACTGGCAACGTTTGCCCTGAAATTGCCCCTCTGGGTTCAGCTCTCTCCAACTGGCCCCTTTCTCACCCTGAGTAATGAAGCATTCCACATTGGAGAAGTAAGGGTTGCAACATGTCTGAGAAAAGGGTCCTTTGTGGCTGTGCATTCATGCAATACTAGAACAGCCGGGGCTGCCACAAGTCAGGCGTGATCTGCATTGATCTGGCAGGTTTGTCTGAATCCCAGGACCACTGAATGATGCCATTACTAGGCAGACTTCAGTCAGCCTGTGTACCTCTTTTTCAATCTGGATCAAGAACTGCTGCAGAGCTGAGGACAAAGGCTTCTTTGCGGACTCCGTGATTTGGGAGGTCACGTGGTCAGGGAACATGGCGGCTGGTTGACACCGGTCGCGAGAGCTCATGAGCGGTGGAGTGGAGAATCCTACAATGCAAAGCTTTTGGTAATGGGTAACAACGTGCTACGAAGTTGTGGCAAAGTATATTAGTGAGTAATTCAAGAGTTTTCTCCCCTGTCAGCATATGAGCACAGATATAGCTACGGAGGTTACCCCGCCCTTCAGGGGAGTTGGTGCTAGGCGGCGGTGTTTCTCCGGAGATCCCGGGCCGTGGCGGCGTGGATCGGGCTCAAGAGGAGCAGAGCCTGCGCTGCCTCTTCTGGGCATGTAACTTTGGCTGTGTACCCTGGGAGAGGAGCAGATTCAGATTGCCGGGAGCAGGTAATAAATCAAAAAGGATTGGTCTTATGCCTCCCTGAAGAGATTTGTCTACAGCAACCAAGATACAGCACGAAGGTGAAGATAAAGTGGGGGTGGGTGGAAAACAACCTCTCCTCCCAAGATTCCCCCATCTATGCTAATTTATTGAATGAGGAGTTGAAAGGTGGTAGAGGTAGGGGATTCACAATCCAAGCTCACATAGGGGAGAAGAAGGCTACATGGATTTCTGCTGCCGTTAGGGAGGCGCAATTGCCGCTGGGTAGGAACCGGTACCTCCTAAGTTCTGGGCCTGACAAAAAAGGTGTTGTTATAAGAACAAAGGTCCCTGCAGTTAGAAAGCCTCAAGCAGTAACCCCTATTAAAAAACGCAACCAGAGGGACTGAGAGATCTAAGAGGTGTGGGCCCAGGGAGACGCGTTCTATTCCTAAAACCCCCCTCCCTTAGGTCTTACTTCAAAATCATGGGGCAGGTTGCAGGTTCCGCAGAGGGGGTGGAAAGTAAGGCTGTGGAACAACCACCCCAGGCTGAGCCACTGCAGCTGGAAAAACCGCTTCTCCCCACTAGCAGAAAACCCAGAAAACTGAGAAGAAATTATACTCCATATGCAAGTAATTCAGAATGACATAACGGGTAGGGTATTGAAGGTAACAGTCGGAGCCAGAGTAATGGTGAGAGTTCGGGGTCGGATCATAGTCCGCAGGAAAAGTCCTCCTCAGAAAACCAGCTGGCTGATTTGCTCTATACTTTGAGACAAGATATCTTGGTTAAATGTGAGACTTCTGACTTTAATCAGAAGGACATTCAAGAAAAATGTGGGATACTTGAACAGAAAATAGATGGGATAGCCCAACGGACCGCAGCCTTAGGTGAGGTGAAGTAATTGTCAGCGGCGACGGCTGTAAACACCAGTGAAATTGTGGGGCTCAAATCCAAAATAAGCTGTTTCAAGAGGACTGGGAGAGGCTTGAACTGCAAGCCAGTACAATAATATCCGGCTCTTCAATATTCCTGAAAATTCTGAAAAAGACGATGTCAAAGTTTTTGAGTGTGAGTTGCTGGGAGGTCTACTTCAAGATAGGTCGGATAATGATTGGGACAGAGAGATACAAAGGGTGCACAGAGACACATTTAGGTTACACCCTGGGAGGAAAACCTCAAGGAAGATACTGATAAATGTTCTATCTTTCTCGGTCAAGGAATTAGTGCTGGGGCGTGCCCTGAAGGATCGTTTCTTGAAGTTTGGAGACCTCGGTTATCAAATCAGATCCGATATGTTTAAGAGAACAGCCAGAGGCAGTGGGAGCTGGGCACAAGAATGATAGACTTACACAGTAAGGGGGCCCAGCTACAGATGAAATTCCCTGCAATGCTGAAGATTATGTGGAAGAGTAAAAATGTACACGATTGGAGATCCAGAAGAGGTGGACTTCCTGCTGACACAGATGGAAGGCTCAGAAAAAAGGCACAAATATGGAGTTAGAGGATATATCTTATGTATGAGTCTTGGTTACCCCTTCTCTTAATATTTTGGTTCGGTTTGGATTCTCCATTCTTTAACTCGGGGGATCCCGAAAGGCAAATCTTCTTCACCTAGGGATAGGAAGGAGCGTTCCCCAAGTTGGGTGGGTGGTGGGGTGCACGGGGTGGAGGTAGCATACCGAAAAAAAGAAAAAAAAAATCCTTATTCTGTCATATGTTAGTGTGATTCTAGTCAAAATTAGTGTTGTTCTGATTCTTTTTAGAGAGGGAGTGGGAGTGGGTTACGAATATAGGTTAAGGTTAACGTGGTCTTTTTGGAGGGTGAACCATACCATAGAAATGAGTAAAAACCTGGTTAATTTCATATCCTGTTTTAGATCTGGGGGTCTCTAGTTGGCACAGATAGGTACTTGTGACAAATAGGGACCCTTGCCTCTAGTCAGGATAAGGGGATTACACGCCTAAAATAACCCCTGCTCACCCCCTTGGTAGCTTGGCACGAGCAAACAGGCTTATCTCAGAGGGAGTGTGTAAAGCATTTGTGACCACATATAGTAACCCAGTGCCAACACTACAAATGGACAACCCCCAAGGTTTATATAAAAAATAAGTATACTTTATATAGATTTACCACAAGACCATAAACAACAAAAATACACCATACTATTACTTTAAGAGGTAGTTTTAGCTTAGTTTAGTTCAGTTCGTAAGATGCAACACTTTGCGTCAATATACCTTACGATGTGTTGCGCTTCAACGACAAGCAATGTCGCAGCGAGGGAAATGCGGCAAAGTTCAGGTGCAAAGAAATAAAGACTTGAAGATCTTCCAGATGCGGCACGCTTCTCCGGGGATGCGAGAAGTTCTAGTTTTGATGCATGGACTGCAGCAACGACACCCTTGTTCAGAAGTGCGACGGCAACAGCTTCAGCTGCGACACTCTTCTCCCACGTTTGCGTGAAGCTTCCGCACGATATGACAACTACAGCGCCGACATCCTTGTTCAGAAATGCGACGGCAGCAGCTCCAACGGCGGCGCACATCTCGGGGGATGCCAGGCGCTTTCCTCGGTGCTGTGCAATGCGACAGTTCCAGTGGCGACACCCTTGTTCAGAAGTGCGACGGCAGCAACAGCGACATGCTTCGACCTCGTTGCGAGACTCTTCTCACGATGTGGTGCAGTGCGACAACTCCAGCGGCGACACCCTTGTTCAGAAGTGCGACGGCGACACTCTCCCTCTTCATTGCGAGATGCTTCTCTCGATGCGGTGCAGTGCGACAACTCCAGCGGTCGACACCGTTGTTCAGAAGTGCGACGGCAGCAGCAGCGACACGCTTAGTTTTCGTTGAGTCGTGCTTCCAGCTCCTTGCCCAGTCCAAACCATTTCTGAAGCACTCTGTTTACTAGACTTCTCCTTTCCTTTCACAGTGCGGGGCAGAAATATCAGACGCCCCACAGGAGGTGGAGCCAGCATTGTGGAAGGCAAGTACAGCCCTAGAGCACTTTATTGACAGGACTCCTTCTCTTCTTTCAGTGTGCAGAGCAGCGACATCAGCCGCTACCCAGGAGAGAGAGCCAGCATTCTGAAAGGCAGGCACAGCCCTATTCAAGGTTCAGGTGCAACTCCTCCCTCCCATCTAGAAGCAGATCTCTCTATTCACCACTGGGCTGACTCATCCCGTCTCTTGGAATCCCCCAGCCCTGTCACTCACAAACTCCCGACAAGGAATACACAACCTAGCAGAGGCAGGCTTGAAAGGTTAGGCAAGAAAATGCCTACTTTCTAAAAGTGGTATTTTCAAACACAGAATGTTAAAAACAACTTTACTAAAAGATGTGTTTTATCATTCAGAGTTCAGGCCTACTAAACTCGAATTTCCACCATGTTCTCTGAGTCAGTTAGGATTATAAGAATGTAATAATCTAACATCCCATTCTAGCCTAGGGTGAACAGGTAGCCTTGCAATAGTGAAAAACGAAAATGGCTGTAATTCACTATTAGGACATGCCACACACACCAGGGCTTGTCCTACCATATATTTACAATGCACCCTGCCCTTGGGACTACCATAGGGGTGGCTGATATGAAGAAAAGGGAAGGTTTAGGGACTGGCAAGTGGGTGCACTTGCCCAGTCAGCATGACAGTACCAGACTGCATGCAGGCTCTGCAATGGCAGACCTTAGACACATTTTACAAGGCTGCTTCTGTGGGTGGCACAACCAGTGCTGCAGGCCCACCAGCAGCATTTGGATTTACACGCCCTGGGCACACTCAGTGCACTGTACTAGGGTCTGACAAGTAAACCAAATAGCCAAACATGGAACTCCTGCTTAATATATCAATTTACAATAGGGAGCACTTGCACTGCGGCACTGGACAGCAGTGGCACAGTGCCCAAAGCATCTAACACCAGCAAAAATACATGAGGCAACAGCAAAAATGGAAGGGAGACCCATGCCAATGGTGCCAGGTCCGACATCCTGGAACGTGAATGGTCTGAGATCCAGGAAGAAGTTGGCTTTGGTTTCCGAATTCCTTAAGAATAGCGAGGCTAGTCTTATTCTGCTTCAGGAAACTCACTTAGGAAAGGGCAAGTGTGTGTTGCCGCATTTAATAAATTGATCTGGGCTCAGGATGTATCCTGTTCGGACCAAAGAGGCAGTACAAGAGGGCTGGCAGTCATTATACGAAGTATTCAAGGCATCAAGTTAGAAAGCTATCAGACAGACTCCTCCTGGGAGATGTTTGGTGGCCAATCTAAGGATACAAGGGATGCCAATAGTCTGCGCCAACTATTATGGTCCGAACGATGATGTCCCAGATGCCTTAATTAAGCTTAATTATTTACAACAAGGGGTGGCGATGGACAGAGTCTCTGAATTAAGCAGAGTACTCTCACCCAGTCAAGAGATCAGGGCTAGATCCAACACCGTTTTTTAGCTCATTGCACCATCCCAGTTTCAGAACCTGGCTGTATGCAAATTAGTCTGTCCCTGGCCCAGTGCATCATGGGAACAGGGCAGACCAGACTACAAAAGCCAATTCTTACACTGGGAAGGAAACAAGCTTCCGGGGACCGGTTTCTGGCATTACAGCCGTCTTCGGCCCGGCTTGCGTGGAAGGGTATGCTCAGACATGAGTCCCTTGCTCACTGCACCATCAGGATTCAAGCAAGCCGGGCCGAAGAGGCTGAAATGCCAGAAACCGGTCCCCGGTAGCTTGTTTCCTTTCCAGTGTAAGAATTGGCTTTGTAGTTTGGTTTGCCCTGTTCCCATCATGCACTGGGACAGGAACAGACTAATTTGCATACAGCCAGGTTCTGAAACTGGGATGATGCAGTGAGCTAAAAAACGGTGTTGGATCTAGCCCTGATCTCTTGACTGGGTGAGAGTTTTCTGCTTAATTCAGAGACTCTGTCCATCACCACCCCTTGTTGTTAATTAATTAAGCTTAAAGCATGCTTAATACTGGCTAGTGCTCCGGTTATCATCAGAGGCGATTTTAATATAGTACAAAATAAGAATATCGAAAGAACCTCCAAGGTTAAATATGATAGTCCACCCAAAACATCGGCGGTGCTTAAGACCATCATTCAGGAGCTTAATTTGGTAGATATCTGGAGAAGGAGGATGGGGGAGACAAAAGATTTCACCTTTTACAGTACAAAATATGGCCATCACTCCCTTATTGACTATTTTCTGGTAAATCGGAAGTACTAACAGCGGTCAAAGAAGTTAAACATCTTCCTGCCATCCTCTCAGATCATTCATCTGTGTTTTTGTCTTTTAGGCATTACAGTAAGACTGGTATGAAAAGGTGGAATTTAGATAGGACTATTCTGCTAAATGAAATAGTGGTATTAAGTATAAGGGACGAGGCTTCGGTTTTTTTCCAAGCCAATATGGGATCAGCAAACATCCAAGTCATCTGGGACGCTTTTAAAGCGTATCTGAGAGCTATAGGTCTATAATGGTGGAAAAGAGGCGAGATATTAAACAGCAAGAGGAGGAACTCTCCAAAAAGATTAAATATAAGGAACAGGATCTCCAAAAGGCATCATCGGAGGGCTCCAGTAAAGTCTCTTTGTTGAGTAAAGAGTTAGAACAGCTCCAAGCGGAAAGTCAAGAAGTCCTAGATAAGAGGCTATTGGATAGAAGGAGGGTTAGTAAGTTACAACATTGTGCATATGGAGAGAAGAGAGGCTCGCTTCTGGCTTGGAAAGCCAAATCAGATAAATCTAGAAATTTAATAAGGAGTCTAAGAGATGACGAAACAGGTGCCCTACTAGATACCAACTCAACAAAAGGCATGGAAGCTTGTAGGTATATGTGTCAGCTATATGAAGACGAAATTGCGCCGGGGAAGTAGAACATAGAGGCCTGGTTGGGGAAGATTGAACTCCCTAGTTTAAATGATGATCAAAAGAGGGCCTTAAAAGCCGAGATAATGGAGGATGAGGTCCGGGTACAGCTGAAAAAGATGGCATGGGGAAAGGCATACGGCCCAGACAGTCTACCGGTCTCTCCCTTCTCTGTCTCTTTCTCACTCTTTCCCTTTCTCTCTCCTCTCCTCTCTCTTTCTCTCTCTCTCTCTCCCTCCCTCTTTCTTTCTCTCTCTCTCTCTCCCTCTATCTCTTTCTCTCCTCCCCCTCTCTATCTCTCTCTCTTTCTAAGTCTCTCCCACTCTCTCTTGCTCCCTCTCTCTCACTCTTTCACTCTTTTCTCTTTCTCTCTTTCCCTCCCGCTCACTCTCTTTATCTCTCCTCTCTCTCTCCCCCCTGTTTCTATCTCTCTCTCCCTCTCTCTTTCGCACTCTCTCGCTCCCTCTCTCTCTTTCACTCTTTCTAACTCTCTCTCTGTCTCCCCCGCTCTCTCTTTCTCTGTCTAGCTCTCGTTCTCTCCCTCCCTCTCTCTCTTTATCCCTCTTCCCTTTCACTCTCGAATTCCACTCTGTGACACGTAATAACACACCACATAATTACACTCTACTAAATGCAACACACACTCCACATAATACCACTCAGTGCCACATGATTACATACCACATATTTACACTCTACTCAATGCAACATAAATAGACCCCTGATACCACTCAGTGCCACACAATTACAAGCCACATAAAGAACTAGTTACTTACCTGTACACTATGGTTCTCCAGTATTATCTTTCATAGATTCACATGCTTGTATCTTCCCCGTCGTCATGGTGGGAGTCTCCCGGTATATAATAACCATAGCAGTAGAAGAAAAAACTGCCTGGAAGCCATAGAGTAGTGAAACCACTAGGTAACCTCTCCTCCTCATTATGTGGCCCAAACTACAGCCAATCAGCAGCCAGCACCAGCCTACACCATTCCCAGCAGAGCCACCATACCTCAGATTTCCTACCGCCCAAGAGTGAGCTATGCAGGAAACCAGAGATAAAAAGGTGGTCTGCCTAAAGGAAACGGGGAGGCGGGAGGGCGCATGTGAATCTATGAAAGATAATACTGGAGAACCATAGTGTACAGGTAAGTAACTAGTTCTTTCTCCAGTATTCAATCTTTCATAGATTCACATGCTTGTATCAGAGTAGATAGCAGTATTTGTAGTTAGAGCGTTTCTAGGCTAGACCCCTTTCTTTTCTCGGGGCTGCGTGCCATAAATTCCTTTCAGAAAAAGAAAATACTAACAATAAAACTTTGCTATTTCAGATATTAGCACATATGGAAAAACCACATTATATAGAAAAAACATTTGAATAACATTCATAAACATGTACCTTATTTAAAAAGATGTCGTAGAACTGCCTGTCCCACTGCCGCATCTGTTTTCCATTCCGTGTCCAGACAGTAATGTTTCGTGAATGTATGCACATTCGACCAAGTCGCTGCTCTGCATATGTCTGGAAGTGATACTCCTGCTAGCAATGCAGAAGACGTCGCCATCTTCCTTGTATCGTGGGCACGGACTTTCATGTCGAGAGGCCTTCCTGCTTTCTCCTGACAAAAAACAATGGCGGATGCAATCCATCTGGAGATGGAGGAACGTGACAGGGCCAGACCTTTTCTGGGCCCCGAGTAGGAGACAAACAGTTGGTTTGATTTGCGAAAGCTTTTAGTCTTTTCAATGTAGAACTTTAGGCATCTGCCAATGTCCAAAGTATGGAGAGCTTTCTCAGCCGCTGTAGAAGGATTTTTAAAATATGTAGGTAGGATCACTGGTTCGTTTAGATGAAAAGACGAAGGTATTTTAGGTACAAACTTCGGATTAGTTCTTAGCATCACCTTATCTGGCCTGAATTGTATGAAGGGATCCTGTATAGAAAAAGCTTGGATCTCGCTAACCCTTCTGGCTGATGTGAGCGCCAGCAGTAATGCAACTTTCCATGACAGAAATTGCAGTTCAGATTTGTGGATAGGCTCGAACGGAGCTTTCATAAGTTGTGACAAGACTGTGTTAAGTTGCCATGTGGGTGGAGGACGCTTAATTGGAGGGAACCTTCTGAATAGTCCTTTTAAAAACTCCTTGATCAGTCTGTTAGACCACAAAGATGGACATCCTGGAGATCTTCTGTATCTAGATATTGCTGCCAAATGGACTTTAATAGACGAGTGCGCAAGCCCTGATCTGGCTAAATGCAATAAATAAGGAAGAATTTGCTCTGGAGAAGACGTCAAAGGATGTACTGCATGAGCAAGGCCCCAAATACAGAATCGCTTCCATTTAGCGGAATATGTTTTGTTGGTAGACAGCGCTGCGGAACTTTGCAAGATTTCACGACATTCCGGGGTGATATTTAATGACTGGAACTCGTGCTCAAAAGGTTCCAAGCCGACAATTTTAGAGATGTCAATTGCGGATGAAGTACTTGGCCTTTGTTCATGGAAATCAAATCCCTGGTTGGTGGTAGCTGAATTCTTGGCTCCACCGACAACTGGAGAAGCTCTGTATACCAAAACTGCCTCGGCCAGGCTGGGGCTATCAGTATTATTTGGCAAGGTTCTGATCTCATTTTCCTCAATAATAAGGGAATTAGGGGAAAGGGAGGGAAGGCATAAGCAAATATCCCTGTCCATCGGAGGTGAAGAGCATTCCCTCTCGAGCCCTGTTGGGGGAACCTGCTGGCATAATGTCTGCACTTCTTGTTGTCTCGAGTTGCAAACAGGTCCAGACTTGGCTTGCCCCACACATTGAAAATCCGATTCAGCTGGATTCGACATAGTTCCCATTCGTGGCAAATGTCGGATGACCTGCTTAACAGATCCGCTTTTGAGTTGTCTACTCCTGGAACATGTTCCACTTGCAGCGATATGTTTTGACACAGCAGCCATTTCCAGATTCTTTGTGCCTGAATCGACAGAGGTTTTGATCTCGTTCCACCTTGCTTGCGCAGGTAAAACATTGTTGTCGTGCTGTCCGTTCGCACTAAGACCGATGAACCTTGGATCCTGGGAAGGAATGCCTGAAGACCCAGGAAGACAGCTTTCAATTCCAAGAGATTGATGTGAAGTGTTGTCTCCTGAGGAGACCAAAGGCCTTGAACCTCTAGGTCTTGTAGATGTGCCCCCCAACCTCGTAATGAAGCATCTGATGTCATGACGTAGCTTGGAGATTGAGTTTCGAATACCAGGCCCTTTGTTAGGTTGCTCCTGATACCCCACCATGACATTGCACATTTGATCTGATGGGTTATGACCAGCTTGTCTTCGAAGGAACCCAGGGCTTGGACCCATTGTTTGTCCAGGGCTTCTTGCAACGGTCTCATCTGTAAACGGCAATTGGGAATCAATGGGATACAAGAGGACATCATTCCCAGTAATGACTTGAATATTCTGATGGAAGTGAACTTTTTTGTTGCTAGAGATGCAGTCAGATTCAAGATTTTTGTTACCCGTTCTTCTGATGGGTAAGCTTTCATTTCCTGAGTTTTCAAGATTGCTCCTAGGAATTGCAGAGTACAAGTCGGAAGAAAACATGATTTTTCTTTGTTTATCCGAAGGCCTAATTTGTGGAAGAGATCTGTGCACCTCCGAAGGGATCTCTGTGTTGCCTGAAACGATGGTCCTTTTATTAACCAGTCGTCCAGATATGGAAACACCTGGAGACTTTGTTGTCTTAAATGCGCCGCTATTGGAGCCATGCATTTTGTGAATATTCTGGGGGCAAACTTCAGGCCGAAAGGCAAAACTCTGAACTGGTAATGGCGCCCCGCCACCATGAATCGCAGATACTTCTTGTGTTTTTTGTGTATCGGAATGTGGAAGTATGCGTCCAACAGGTCTAGAGAGACCATGTAGTCTCCCTTGCGGAGCAGTAGAAGAATTTCCTGCAAGGACAGCATACGGAAAGAAATTTTCTTTATGTATGTGTTCAGATCTCTGAGATCCAGTACCTGCCTCCATTTTGATGATTGCTTTTTCCTTATAAGGAAGAAGTGTGAATAAAACCCTGTTCCTCGCTGGTCTGATGGGACTTCCTCTATCGCTCCTTTCAGAATGAGTGATGAGATCTCTGCTTTGAGAGCTGCCATATGTTGATGAACTCTGCAGAGAGGAGGACGATCTGGAGGCCTTTGCGAAAATTCCAGGGTGTGACCCTGTGTAATGATGTCTAATACCCATCTGTCCGATGTTATGGACTGCCAATGCGGAAGAAACTGAGAGAGGTAGTGGAACTGGTCGATCTGAAGAGGAATTGGAGGCGCCTGATAAATATCACTGTCTGCGACCAGAGTCTTGTTTCCCTCTGGCGGCGGACCTTCTTCTTCCTTGTTGTTGGAAAGAAGAGTTCGAGGACCGGTATTGCTGGTTGGAGGAGTATTGGCGGTATCCCTGTTGGTTGTAAGGTTGGTACCGATTTGATTGGTAAGAGGAACGTTGCTGTTGAAAGCGTCCTCTGGATCCTCGTCCACGAAAGGACTGATAACGACCTTGCTGTAAAGATCCCAAGGATCTAGCAGTATCAGTATCTGCTTTTATCCCTTGTAACGTTTCATCAATCTGTTTACCAAAGAGGCTTTCGCCATCGAATGGCATGTCCAATATTTTAGCCTGGACTTCCGGCCGAAAAGACGTAGCCTTGAGCCATCCTTGTCTCCGTAGGGTTACCGCCCCTGCCATCTGGCGGAAAGCTATAGACACTATGTCCATTGCCACGTCTATGGACTCCGACGCCGCTCTAGCCCCATCCTGCAGGATGGTAGTCGCCTCCTCTTTCTTGTCCTCCGGAAGGTGCGACAGTAACGGAGCGATGTCAGACCACATCTGTCTATTGAATCGGCTCAGAAGGGCCATCGCGTTGGTAGCCTTGATAGAAGCTGCTGCCATGACTGCAAAACGTTTACCTATGCCGTCCATCTTCTTGCCCTCCTTATCGGGGGGCACCAGACATGTTGCCATAGGGTTCTTGGAGTGCTTTTGCGCTGCTTGAGTTACAACTGAGTCCGGCCGAGGATGACCAATAAGACATGCTGGAGCCTTCTCTACAACACGATACTTTTTGTCCAGCTTGGGTATGGATGCTGGGACTGATGCAGGATTCTTCATTAGTTTGAGCCCTTCATCCCATATATGTTCAATAATAGGAATGGCTCTTACCGACTTCCTGGAGGACTCCTTGAAATCATAAAGGAAGCATTCGCTTTCCTTGATTGGCATATCCAGCTTAAATCTCTTTGCCGCTTTTCCCATCAAATCATGAAAGCTTGCTATGTCCTCTGGAGGAGAACTTGACTGAGGCAAAGGTGAAGCCGGGGACGTTGGAGCAATATATTGATCCCACTCATCTCCAACTTCCTCATCCTGAGGAAGTTCCCCTTCCTCCTCTTGATCATCCTGATCGGAATCATTTAAGTCATCACGAATTGTAATAACGTTTTGGATCTCCTTCTGAAGAGGAGGAGGCGGCGGCTGAGCCAGTGGTATTTCCTTTGCAGGTTGAGAGATTTTTCCAGTGGCCGCAGGAGCATTATCTTCAGGAAAGCGACGATAATAACTATCAATCATGCTTCTAAGGTCCGATATTAAAGAAATAGGCACCGACATGGCCTCTTCCCGCACAGGCGTATCCACCTCTTCTTCCTCATCATAGTGGTAGGCCTGGTGAAATGACTCGTATCTCATCTGGCCTTTGACCGGCCGCTCCGTAAAAGAGAAGTGTTCCTGTGCCTCCTGGTGGTCTTCCTCCTCGGAATCCTGATGTTTAATATGGAGTTGCGAAGGACTGTAAGCAACACCACAAGAACCTTCCTCCTCTGATTCCTGACAGTCCAGAATGGTAGAGGGCAGCAAGGGTGAAATTTTGGGCGTAGAAAATTCACCTTTTTTGCTCGTCAACGCTCCCGTCGACGGAGCAATGCTCTTTATAGAAATATATGTTGATGTTATTCTTGTTGGAGATGGCATCGCCAACGATTTTTTCATCGTCGACGGGGCCGTCGACGGGGCCGTCGACGGGACAATCATTCGCATCGTCGGCGGGATACTCGTCGACGAAGATCTTGCCGTCGACGAAGGTCTGGCACTCACCGTCGACGGAGTCGTCGTCGTCATCGTCGTCGACGAAGCTGTCGTCGTCGAGATTGTCGTCGTCGTCGTCGTTGACGAGACGGTCGTCGTCGAGGTCGTCGACGGCCTCGTCGACGGTCTGACTGAAATTTCAGTAGATTTCGTCGACGGAAGCGACGACGGAGCCTTCTTTTCTGAGGAAGGCTTGAGAGGAGTTGGAGGGAGTGAAGTAGAAGGTTCACCTTCCTTAGATCTTCCTGATTTTTGTTTCTTCACCTCACCCTTTTCCTCAGAGGACCCTCTTTTCAATTTCTTAGAGGTGTGTCCCTTGGCTTCTCCCTCAGACTCCGAGTCATGAGTTTTCCTTTTCTGAAGCCATAACAAGAGGCGCGCTTCTCTATCCTTCAGTGTTTTAGCAGAGAAGGTGCGGCAATATTTGCAGTCCTTAGGAATATGCTTAGGGTACAAACAGTACAAGCATTCCTTGTGAGGATCTTCAGAATACAGTCTGGCCTTGCCACAGGACCTGCAAGCTCTGAAAAGGCTCTTCTTGGGGTTTTCAGCCATATTGAAAGAAATCAAGTTTGATAATGAAGAACAGTACCTGACTTCCAACTGTGAAAGGTCAAAAGTTCAGTGAAGAGAGAATAAGCTGAGCAGAGCTCAGGGAGACTCCTTCTCACACGAAGGCGGTTGGAAATCTGAGGTATGGTGGCTCTGCTGGGAATGGTGTAGGCTGGTGCTGGCTGCTGATTGGCTGTAGTTTGGGCCACATAATGAGGAGGAGAGGTTACCTAGTGGTTTCACTACTCTATGGCTTCCAGGCAGTTTTTTCTTCTACTGCTATGGTTATTATATACCGGGAGACTCCCACCATGACGACGGGGAAGATACAAGCATGTGAATCTATGAAAGATTGAATACTGGAGAATTACACTCTACTCAGTGCAACATAAATACACTCCACATAATACCAGTCAGTACCACAGAATTATACTCCACATATTTACACTCTACTCAATGCAACAAAACTGCACTCAACATAATACCACTCAGTACCACATAACTACACGTCACATAATTACTGTATTCAATGCAACATACATACACTCCACATACCACTCAATTCTACATAATTCAACGTCACATAATTACTCTCTACTTAATGCAACATAAATACACTCCGCATAATACCACTCCGTGCCACAAAATAACATACCACATGATTGCACTGAACTCAATACAACATAAATGCACGCCTTTGGGTCAAGTTTGCGCTATATAAAAAAGCAACAAAAAAAACGTTTGCAATGCAATAGGTCTCGCATTACTGAATGTAAATGTAAATGTAAATGTAGTATACTTGTAAAGCGCACAGCTGCCCCAGCAACGGGGCGTCCCGGCGCTGTATAACTCTGGGGAACCCGTCCTGGCTTTCCCTGTGGGATGGTCCCTAGCTGGGAGTCCCCAAGGTGGAGCCAGGCATCCCCGGAATTGGTGGGGCCGTTGTGGAGATTAGGCAAGCTAATGCCCAGAGTTGCCGAGTGGAACCCCTGATTAGAGTAAGCACCGAAGCGAGAATTATCGAGTCCGCTGACCAAGGTCCACAACCCTGCAGCGTCGGGAATTGAAGCCTGGTCCCAGGCTGACTTCTGCTCTCAGGCCTGCCGCCTCTAACCAGTGAGCCACACTACTCCACTAAAGGTTAGCGCTACTGGTGTTGCATTATTATTAGCAATGCCAATAGCTCAAACTTTTATAATGCGAGACCTATTGCATTGCAAATGCTTGTTATAAGTGGGTGTGAACTCGTACTGTATGTGTATGAGTAAGGAGTGAATTTCAAGTACATTTCATTTGTATAACTCAGGGGAATACTGGTTGCATATGTATGAGAGGAAACTGCAGTTCTGTGAAATGTAGGAGGGAGTGACGAACTGTGAGTATATTTTATTTGTGTAAGTGCGGAACTGTAAGTGCACATAGTAGTATAAGTGTAGGGTGAAATGTGAGAGTTTGTGTATGAGTGGGACTTAACTGTAGTTATGATTGAGGGGTAAACTATGAACATATTTGTATGAGTGGGCCGTGAGCTCTGAATGTATATTCATCAGGGGTATGAACTTTGAGTCTGTGAGTGGGCAGTGAGCTGTGTTTATGTGTGAGAGGGGTACAGTGTATATGTTTATGTGTGAGGGGTAAACTGTACTTATTTGTATGGATAAGGAGTAAGAGGATATCTTATTTGCATGAGTGGATAGTGAGTTCAGTTTGTGTGAGTGGGGGTAAAGTGTAAGTGTGTATGTGTGAGGGGTAAACTGAACTTATTTCTATGGATAAGGAGTAAGCAGAGATCATATCTGCATGAGTGGACAGCTAACTGTGAGTGCATGTGATTGTTCTTTATTACTTCATAATCGTGAAGAGGAATTGTATATGCTGTATGCTTCACTGGCGTAACGAAAAGTGAGGGGGCCTCCCTTCACGGTACTTAGGGGGCCCTCCTCGGGGCTCAATCAGTAGCTCTCTCTGCCAGAGTTCAGTGCCGAGGGGCCCCTTTGAGCTAGGGGCCCCCCGCACCGCGTGGTCTGCGGGGGCCTGTGTTACAACCCTGGTATGCTTTATGAATTTCTACTAAGAAAAAAAAGGATACGGTTCACAGACTTTCAAGACAATTCTTTTAACAACCTATGCTGCCACTCCAGTAAGAAGAATCATCAATGATTCCTTAACTACTGGAATATTTCCAGAAGAACTCAAAAAGTCATACATACGCCCTTTACTGAAGAAAACAAACTTGGACCCGCTGAACCCTGACAACTACAGAACCATTACAAATGGACCGTTCCTGGGCAAACTGATAGAAAGAGCAGCGTTCGCCCAGATGTCATAATTCATTGAAGAGAATGACATACTTTCAGACTTCCAAACAGGATTCCGTCCGGGAAGAGGCACTGAATCTGCCCTCCTTGCCATCTGGGATGACCTAAAGAATACAGTTGACCGCAACGGGGTTGCTGCGCTACTCCTCTTGAACCTCTCAGCTGCCTTTGACACAGTTGACCATGACACTCTGAAACAAAGACTCTATGAAGCCGGTATAGAGGTAACTGCTTTAGACTGGATAGCGTCCTACCTTCGAAACAGAACTAATGTCATCCATACCCCACCTTTCTCGTCCAAACCATACTCCACAAAAGCAGGGGTCCCTCAAGGTTCTATCATCTCGCCTATGCTTTTCAACATCTAAATGAAGTCATTATCAGTACTGATCAATAAATTTCACCTCACGTGCTATAACTATGCAGATGACACGCAAATACTCCTTCAACTGGAATGCCCCAAAGACATTGGAAAATCACCAATTTTCAGGTGTCTCAGAGTCGTGGATCAGTGGATGACCTGGAGCCATCTCAAATTGAATGCTTCAAAAACTGAAATATTCACGTGTGGCGATTGGAGACATTACAACCCGCTTGCCGCATGGCCTGATGAACTGGGATCACTGCCTAAAGTATCGAAGGAAGTAAGAAACCTCGGAATGACCATGGACTCCAAGCTGTCGATGAATGCCCAAGTGGATAAACTAGCAATATCAAGCTTTGCCACTATAAAAACGCTGTGACGAATTTTCCCTCATTTGGAATTTCCACACAAGGTCCAAGCTACCATCTCTCTTGTTCTGTCCAAACTCAATTACGCCAATAGCCTCTACCACGGATCACCTTTAACGACTATGAAAAGACTACAACGGATTCAGAACTCGGCTGCCAGACTACTCTTGCATATCAAACCGCGAGACCACATCTCCCCTGCCTTGAAAGTCCTGCATTGGTCACCGGTTGCCAGAAGATCCACGTTCAAGTTGCTTTGTATCACCCACAAAGCAATACATGGAATGGGACCGCTCTTCATCAGGAATAAAATCACCAAACACATTCAACAAAGGAACCTCCGCTCTAAAGGAGCATCTCGCCTCAAAATCCCACCATACAAGAAAAAAACCATGGGTGGCACATCCTTCTCTGTTCAAGCAACCAAACTATGGAACTCTTTACCCCCCAACATAAGGTCCACCCACAACCACCTTATCTTCAGAAAACTACTCAAGATTTGGCTCTTCCCCACATAAGCACCATACACAAACAGAAATTTACAGCATATCCCTCTGTATACAAGCATTTTTTTCCAGCTGTAGATATGTACCTATCTTTGTGTATTACGTTGTATAAACATGTAAAATAATTATGTTGTTGAGAGAAAAAATAATAATAATAATAAATAAATAAAAATCATCTTTGGTCTACATGTACATACTTCCATTGTGCATCTATGTACCTTCCATGTACTTGGATCTGTGTGTCTGTTACTTTTCTCCTGAAAAAGCATATCCAATGCACTACCCTATTTCTCATCCTGTGACTCTATTAATATCTTTAATCTACATATACTTACCTCCTTTATGTATCTATATACTTTCAATGTAATTATGGATCTACATATTTATCACTTTCTTCTAATTTAGCATTTCCAATGCACTAGCCTATTCTCAGCCTATACTTCGCTCAATATATCTTCTAGCCCAACCTTCTGACTCATCTCAAACTTCTTCTACTACTCCTTCCAATGCACTATCCTATCTCTCATCCTATACATGTATCAATATATCCTCTACATCCACTCTCTCATTTATCCCAAACCCCATACCACTACTAAGATTGCCAAAATAACCCTTTCTAGACTCTCTCCTACTCTACCCCTCCTTGTATCATCTGACACCTCTTTTACTATACCAATCCCCTAAAACAAACCTTTCTAAAATCTTTCTTCTGAGTCCTCCCATCCAAAACTCATTTTTACTCATCCAAAAGCCTCCTCCTGTTGCTAAGACCTAAGAAAAATAAAAAATAATAATAAAAAATCTTTCACTCTTTTATCTCTCCACTATCCTTTTCAATCGAAATTAACAGACTAACATGTTCACTTCTCAAATTCCATATTAAACTATACTAATATACTACCCAAATAACTGAATAACATATCCACTACTCAAATTACTTCATATTTTTTTACTATACTCATTTTCAACACTAATCCTTTATGGGTTCCGGAGTGGCCTGCTACTCGCCAGAAAAGCGTTTCAACACCCATCAGGGGTAGCAAGTGCTATATGAATGTAAATCTTTCTTCCCCTTTTATCCCTCAGCTATCCTTCTCACTCCAAGCAACTGAATAAAATCCACCACTTCATATTTCACCATATTAATTCACCACTAATCCTTTGTAGGCTTCCTGAATAGCGTGCGTCGACAAGCGCTATATAAATACAAACCTTTGTCCTCCTCTATCCTTCTGCTATCATTCCAAATCCAAATAAATGACTAACCTATCCACCACTTAAAATGTACTTGCATGTTTCACTATACTAATTCAACACTAATCCTCTATGGGTCCCGGAGTAGCGTGCTACTCGCCGAAAAAGTGCTTTGACGCCTCGTCAGGGGTAGTAAGCGCTATATAAAAGCAATTATAATACAATACAATACAATACATATGTTGCCTTTGTCTTTAAAATATGTTTAAGGATGGAAACCAGAAGAGCAATAGAAAGGAGAGGTTCCCTCCAATGGAAGAGTGTAGAGTTGTTGGATGCAGACTCAGCCTGGGAGATACAATTTTTCCATTCATCCTAGAGCTCCATTGAGAAATAGTGAAGATATTGTTCTGTTGCTTGGGTCAATCTTTTGGACGGTCCGTCAATGTATGGGTTGTAGGTTTTTGATGAAAAATGTTTGATTCCTGTCACCTTAATTAATCCTTTTCAGACATGTGCAATGGATTGCGCCCTTCAATAAGAAATAATAATGTCTGGTAATCCGTGAAATTGAAAGCCATTATTAAGAAAAATGTGAAACACTTCAACAATAGTTTGGAATACATTACAGGAGATAAAATGCCCTATATTGATGAAATATTCCACAACTACTAACAATGTGGTAAACCTTTGTGGCATGGTGACTTAAAATATAAAATTCATAGAAATTCTTGACTAAGGTTGTGAGGGTACAGTAAGGCGCTGTAATTTTCCCATTGTTTTGCCTGAGTACACACTGAATCTTAACTGATATATTGTTGATTTCGACATATTTGACCACCAAAAATGTCTTTCTTTGCTTTAATTGCTCTGCAGTATGTGAATCATGGCACTTTTCCTTGACTTGTTATTGCTGTTCTAAATGAGGCAAATATAGAGCATTGTTCTGCTACAACAGAGATCCCTGTCTCTTCCTATGTCTTAAACTCTTTTGCAACCATTGGCCATCCATGATATTTTTGTTATGACAACAGCAGTTGCTGTGACTCCTGGCCACTTGCACCCGGCTTTACTCGTGCTTTCACCTTTGTATTTTCTTCCCTTGTCCAGTTCCCCACAGTCACCCTGATTTCTTGCCCTTTGTTGTTTGTATCATCTTGTTAGTTTGTCTTCCCTGTCAGTCTTCCTCCGTGGCTATGCTCTCCATCTGTGACTCCTGAGCTGGTCCCATAGTTCCACGGGGTCTCGTTAGAGCGTGCCATCTGCTTGCACAGTGTTATCATCATGTCTTATTTCCATTCAGTCGCAGGACTTCTTAGTAATGTGTGTTCTCTCACTCTTGGATGGAGATCTAAACTTGATAACTCATTTCTTTTAATCCCCACCACGGCTCACAGCACGCCGTCAGATATCGGCTCCAAAAGGACTCGGCGTTTCCTTGAGCTTTGCGCCAAGGTTTACATGGGGTTAGTTGCCTGACTACTGCAGGCAGTGCTGCCCAGTGGATCCCTGACTGAGTCGTTCACCAGTCCAGCCACTGGTTTTGTATACTTTTTCTTTGTGACATTGGTTACCTACACTTGCAGTAAGTTTCATGAGGTGCTGAAGAAGGCTGCCACACCTACCCCAAAGGCACAGGAAATCCCTGGTGGTCCAGTGGGTGCATTCCTGCTGCTCGAACACAGCCAAACACGCGATCATACAGCAGGCACCCACACAAGAGCGACACTAGTGGAAAGGAAAAACGTTTTTTTCCCCCTGCTGTGACACTTGCCACCGGATTGCCCCAGCAAGAGATCTTGCAAAACAACAGTCCTCCTTGTTTGACACGCTGGAAGCAAATGGCTCTCGTTGTGTCCCCAACGGGTACTCATAAGATCAGCATGCCGTGCGCGCGCCGACGTCACAGTCTCGCTGGGAGAGGGCTTGTAGATGGCAGCACAAGCGCTTCCTATATCATCCCCAGTGAAGGGATGTGGTAGAAGATTTGACAGCACTTCTTCCTCGGGTGGGTGCTAGGACATGCTGAACACCTGGGAAGCAGTTCTAAGGAAGTGCCCAGCACTTCCTTAGCACCAAGTGACTAAAGGCTTTCTCCGCTTTCCCTAAATTGGTTAGCAGAGTTGTGGTTTGAACAAAATGTTCACTTCATTAGCAAGATCTTTCACATTAACCTTGACAAAGGAGGGTAAGGAAATCAACTGACACATTTTACCAGGGAATACTTATCACACTGAACACATAGCCAAGGGAACTTTCATGTTGACTTGCCTGACGAACAGCACACATTGCATTATTATTATTAATGAGTTTTGTATCGCGCGTGGTTACCCTTGGGCATCCCAGCGCTTGACTGGCAGCAGCTTGTAACATCTGCTTCAAGTCTGAGCCACTGAAACTACACAAGAGCGTGGACATGGTCTTTCAGATCCCTTGTTTGCTACTGAGGGTTATTGTGTTGGCCCAGACAAGGATACTGAGCTTGATACTGTTTTAGCATGATCAGTCATTGTCTTGACCTTGAGCCTGAGGTATCCTTGCAAGAATGCAAGAACTGCTCTGACCACTGGAACTCCAATGACCAGTTGTTCAATCTCTCAAGCAGAATCCTTGGGTAATATTTCTTGGCAGTTTGTCTGGTCAGCCACAATTAGTGTGAGCCGGTGAATAGCTTTAAGTCCCGAGGATCCTCTTACTCCTTAAACCTAAGGAAGTTCATGCCCCTTTTCATTCTGAAAATACAACTTTAAAAAAGTTGGCATTTACTTGTCCTAACCGTTTTGTGCCTGCTACCTGTATCCTGTGGCATGAGACTGTGAATGGTTTTGCTGTCTCGCTTTGTGTATTCCTCCCAAACAATGAGACAAAGGGACACTAGGTGTTGGCAGAATGGGCTATCCTTCTAGGATGGCTGTGGGTAGAGCTGTGCTCTGCCCCACTTACACTTCAAAGAGATGCCTCCAGCGCGCATGCACCCATGCACACACACACACACACGCCCACACACACACACCTTGCGCCAAGACTTGATATTTAGAGCGGCATGTAGACCCACCACCCGCCAAACTTTGATGTTTAGAGTGGCATGTAGACCCACCTTCCGCCAAGCCTTGATGTTTAGAGCGGCGTGTAGACCCACCTTGCACCAAGCCTTGATATTTAGAGCGGCGTGTAGACCCACCACCCGCCAAACTTTGATGTTTAGAGTGGCATGTAGACCCACCTTCCGCCAAGCCTTGATGTTTAGAGCGGCGTGTAGACTCACCTTGCGCCAAGCCTTGATGTTTAGAGCGGCGTGTAGACCCACTTTGCGCCAAGCCTTGATATTTAGAGCGGCGTGTAGACCCACCTTGCACCAAGCCTTGATATTTAGAGGGACGTGTAAACTCACCTTGCGCCAAGCCTCGATATTTAGAGCGGCGTGTAGACCCACCTTGCGCCAAGCCTTAATATTTAAAGCGGCGTGTAGACCCACCTTCCTCCAAGCCTTGATATTTAGAGCAGCATGTAGACCCACCTTCCGCCAAGCCTCGATATTTAGAGCAGCATGTAGACCCACCTTCCTCCAAGCATCGATATTTAGAGCAGCATGTAGACCCACCTTCCTCCAAGCATCGATATTTAGAGCAGCATGTAGACCCACCTTCCTCCAAGCATCGATATTTAGAGCAGCGTTCAGACCCACCTTCCGCCAAGCCTTGATATTTAGAGCAGCATGTAGACCCACCCTCCGCCAAGCCTTGATATTTAGAGAAGCATGTAGACCCACCTTCCTCCAAGCATCGATATTTAGAGCAGCGTTCAGACCCACCTTCCGCCAAGCCTTGATATTTAGAGCAGCGTGTAGACCCACCTTCCGTCAAGGCTTGATATTTAGAGCAGCGTGTAGACCCACCTTCCGTCAAGGCTTGATATTTAGAGCAGCGTGTAGACCCACCTTCCGTCAAGGCTTGATATTTAGAGCAGCGTGTAGACCCACCTTCCGTCCAGGCTTGATATTTAGAGCAGCATGTAGACCCACCTTCCGCCAAGCCTTGATATTTAGAGCAGCGTGTAGACCCACCTTCCGTCAAGGCTTGATATTTAGAGCAGCGTGTAGACCCACCTTCCGTCAAGGCTTGATATTTAGAGCAGCGTGTAGACCCACCTTCCGTCAAGGCTTGATATTTAGAGCAGCGTGTAGACCCACCTTCCGTCAAGGCTTGATATTTAGAGCAGCATGTAGACCCACCTTCCGCCAAGCCTTGATATTTAGAGCAGCGTGTAGACCCACCTTCTGTCAAGGCTTGATATTTAGAGCAGCGTGTAGACCCACCTTCAGCCAAGCCTTGATATTTAGAGCAGCGTGTAGACCCACCTTCCGCCAAGCCTTGATATTTAGAGCAGCGTGTAGACCCACCTTCCGTCAAGGCTTGATATTTAGAGCAGCGTGTAGACCCACCTTCCGTCAAGGCTTGATATTTAGAGCAGCGTGTAGACCCACCTTCCGTCAAGGCTTGATATTTAGAGCAGCGTGTAGACCCACCTTCCGTCAAGGCTTGATATTTAGAGCAGCGTGTAGACCCACCTTCCGTCAAGGCTTGATATTTAGAGCAGCGTGTAGACCCACCTTCCGCCAAGCCTTGATATTTAGAGCAGCGTGTAGACCCACCTTCTGTCAAGGCTTGATATTTAGAGCAGCGTGTAGACCCACCTTCAGCCAAGCCTTGATATTTAGAGCTGTGTGTAGACCCACCTTCCTCCAAGGCTTCCTTTGCAACTCTTGATCATCCAATCCCTCTACCCTGCTGTGGGTCTGATCATGTCTAACCAATCTGGTGCTTTTGTCCCGCGTTTCTTGTGAGCATTCAATCCATCATTCTCAGACAAAAATCATCCAGCACACATTTTAAAATCTTTTTTTAAAACGAATCAGCTGTGACTAGTGGACAAGATAGCACCTTTTTCGCCAGCAAATAAATTAAGGTTAGAAAGGTTTGTCCTTGCCTCCCCTCCCTCCTACTCAGTCTCCTTCTGTGTTGAGCCCCACCATTCCAGGCTCCCGCTCCACCTCTAAGAGACTCCTGTTCACATGGGGTGCAGCTGAGGTTCAAGGAAGGCAAAACACTGTATGAACAAGTACGTGTGCAATTACAGGAGATAAAAAACAAAAAAACCTACCACGTTCTGTTTTTTATGAACAAAGTTTAAGACAATATTGAAATGATTTGAAAACAGACAGCAGTTTGATGTATTGGATTGCTTGGGTAAATGTTTGTTGTATGTATTTACATTTTCATGACATCTTGATTGTCCAAACAAATAGGGTATCTGACACGTGCAAATTCTTTAGCCCTCAGCTCTTTACTAACACACTTTTCCTTTATGACAGGATGCACTGCACACGTTGTACTACAAAAAATCGTTTGTGTTTCTTGGCTGTGGGGAATCTCTTCGCGACCAGATCTTCCAGGCCCTCTTTTGGCATAGCGTCGAGAAGAGCCATGAGTCGGAGCACTACATGTTGGTCCTCAAGAAAGACGACGACTACTTTTTTAAACTGCAGAAAGACATGCTTCTTCTTGGAATCAAAGTGATATCTTATGGAGACAGCTGCATGCAATTCCCACAGTATCTCAAAAGCGTCTTTTCTTTAATTTCCGAAGAGAGGAGATCAGGTAAGTTATATACCTAAACCTTGCTTTCCATGTTAGTTAGATGTAGTATGCTTTGTTCACGCATCACATGTGAGTAGGAACAAACTTGGCAAACCCTGCTTCAGGCAAGCCCTACTTCAGACAAACCCTGCTCTTGTCAAACCCTACTTCAGACAAACCCTGCTCTTGTCAAACCCTGCTTCAACCAAACCCTGCTCTTGTCAAACCCTGCTCTTGTCAAACCCTGCTCTTGTCAAACCCTGCTCTTGTCAAACCCTGCTCTTGGCAAACCCTGCTTCAACCAAACCCTGCTCTTGTCAAACCCTGCTCTTGTCAAACCCTACTTCAGACAAACCCTGCTCTTGTCAAACCCTACTTCAGACAAACCCTGCTCTTGTCAAACCCTACTTCAGACAAACCCTGCTCTTGTCAAACCCTACTTCAGACAAACCCTGCTCTTGTCAAACCCTGCTCTTGTCAAACCCTGCTCTTGGCAAACCCCGCTCTTGGCAAACCCTGCTCTTGGCAAACCCTGCTTCAACCAAACCCTGCTCTTGGCAAACCCTACTTCAGACAAACCCAGCTCTTGTCAAACCCTGCTCTTGTCAAACCCTGCTTCAACCAAACCCTGCTCTTGTCAAACCCTGCTTCAACCAAACCCTGCTCTTGTCAAACCCTGCTTCAGTCAAACCCTGCTCTTGTCAAACCCTGCTTCAATCAAACCCCGCTCTTGTCAAACCCTGCTCTTGTCAAACCCTACTTCAGACAAACCCTGCTCTTGTCAAACCCTGCTTCAACCAAACCCTGCTCTTTTCAAATCCTGCTCTTGTCAAACCCTGCTTCAATCAAACCCTGCTCTTGTCAAACCCTACTTCAGACAAACCCTGCTCTTGTCAAACCCAGCTCTTGTCAAACCCTGCTCTTGGCAAACCCAGCTCTTGTCAAACCCTGCTCTTGGCAAACCCAGCTCTTGTCAAACCCTGCTCTTGTCAAACCCTGCTTCAACCAAACCCAGCTCTTGTCAAACCCTGCTCTTGTCAAACCCTGCTTCAACCAAACCCAGCTCTTGTCAAACCCTGCTCTTGTCAAACCCTGCTCTTGTCAAACCCTACTTCAGACAAACCCTGCTCTTGTCAAACCCAGCTCTTGTCAAACCCTGCTCTTGGCAAACCCAGCTCTTGTCAAACCCTGCTCTTGGCAAACCCAGCTCTTGTCAAACCCTGCTCTTGTCAAACCCTGCTCTTGTCAAACCCTGCTCTTGTCAAACCCTGCTTCAACCAAACCCCGCTCTTGTCAAACCCTGCTCTTGTCAACCCCTGCTCTTGTCAAACCCTGCTTCAACCAAACCCTGCTCTTGTCAAACCCTGCTTCAACCAAACCCTGCTCTTGTCAAACCCTGCTTCAACCAAACCCTGCTCTTCTCAAACCCTGCTTCAACCAAACCCTGCTCTTGGCAAACCCTGCTTCAACCAAACCCTGCTCTTGGCAAACCCTGCTCATATCAAACCCTGCTTCAACCAAACCCGGCTCTTGTCAAACCCTGTTCTTGTCAAACCCTGCGCGTTGCGATCCCGGACGCCCGCTGGTGAGTGGGGCTGGGGCGCGGCCAAGGCCCGGGCAGCGGAGGTGGGTTTGGGCCTTGCTTCAGGCCCCGGCTGCTGCGGCGCGGGTCTCCCTGGTGCCCGTGCATAGATTGCTGCCTTGATTAGAGGCCCTCCTGGGGCCCACTGCCTTCTGCTGCCCTCGATGCTCCTGAGCGGCCTGGGGGCAAAGAAGAGCTACATCCACAAGCTTTCAGAGCAGCTGACATTCTTGTGACCTAATTTGTGCATTTTTGTCTGTTTTTTAGGTATTTCTGTTTTCCTCGTAGTTATTGTATTCCTGCCCTCTGGTGTGTCCCCCTGCCGCTACCTTCTCCATATCTCCGCTGTTGCCCACACTTGTAAACTAATTTGTGCATTTTTGTCTGTTTGTTAGGTATTTCTGTTTTTTCCCTCGTAGTTGTTGTACCCCTGCCCTCTGGTGTGCCCCCCCGCTCCCCGCTTCCCGCCGCTGTTCCCTCGCAGCCCCGCACCCTTTTCTTTCTGTACCCACCGCCCATTGGCCACTCCGCTCCCCCCTCCCAGCTGCTCCTCCCTCCCACTTGGCCTCATATGGAGTCCGTGCGGCGATCACGCAGCGGACGCGCGCAGCGGGCGCGCGGCGAGCCCTTTTGCGCCCGTCCCGCCTGGACCGTGCCCAGCGCCAGGACCCCTGGCCCTCACAAAGACCTGCCCACCCGACGAACTTACGACGCTGCCACCCTCCACGCACTCCACGCCGGCCGGAACCCCGCCTGCTACCGAGCCACCCCGAAACGGACCCACGGACCCTTCACCTGCCAAACCTGCAAATTCGCCTGCCTCCGACCCTTCCCGGGACCCGCCAAGCCTAGCACCAGCAACAACCATCTCGAGGGCATCCTGCTCAAAATCCGCTCCGTCCACAGGCACACCGTCGAACTCTGAAACCTACTCGACACAACAGCACCGGATGTCGCCTTCCTCACGGAAACCTGGATGAACGCCTCCTAAGCCCCCCACATCGCCATAGCCACCCCGGATGGCAACAAGATCACCCGGAAGGACCGCGTCAACCAGACCGGAGGAGGCATCGCAATCGTCCACAAAAACACCATCCGAATCACGACCAACTTCGACGACACCCTCACCGCCGCCGAGCACCTTCACTTCCAGATACACAGCGACCCCAAGACCACCCTCAGAGGCACTCTCATCTACAGACCACCGGGACCACGCACACAATTCAGGGAAGCCATCGCAGACTTCGTCAGCCAGCACGCCCTAACCTCCTCAGACTACATCCTCCTAGGGGACCTCAATTTCCACCTGGAGAACAACAATGACAGCAACACCACCACCCTGCTGGACAACCTCGCCAACCTCGGACTCAAGCAACTGGTGGACACCCCCACCCACTACGCCGGCCACACGCTAGACCCCATCTTCTCATCCAGCAAGCACATCTCCTTCAGCCACTCCACCGGACTTCACTGGACAGATCACAGCTGCGTCCACTTCAACTTAAGGAGAACCACAACCCACCACCACCCGCAACAGGTACCCCGCAGAAGCTGGACCAAGATCACCACCGACCAACTCACCGCCTCCCTCAGCCAGCACCCTCCCACCAACTCTAGGGACCCCAACGAATCAGCCCGCAATCTCACTCAGTGGCTCACCAACTGCGCCGATAAACTCGCACTATTGAAGAACCCTCCCAGCAGACCCGGCAGCAAGAAAACCTCGTGGTTCACCAACGACCTCAAAAACTCCAAGAATTCCTGCCGCACCCTCGAGAAAGCCTGGCGCCACGACCAGACAACAGAATACATGACAGCCCTCAAGAACGCCATCCGAAAACACCACCAGCTGATCCGCACAACTAAAAGGACAACATTCAAAGAACGACTGGACAACAAAACCCACAACAGCAAAGAACTCTTCTGCATTGTTAAAGAGCTCTCCAACCCCAGCGCCTGCAACAACGACATCACACCCTCGCAAGACCTCTGCGACTCACTCGCCTCGTTCTTTCACCGCAAGATCGCCGACATCCACAACAGCTTCGGCGCACAAACCACGCACCCAACCAGTGAACCAGCGCCCCCCACCACCACCCTCTGCACCTGGACCCCGGTCAGCACCGAAGACACCACCCGCACGATGAACACCATCCACTCCTGCTCCCCGACCGACCCCTGTCCACACTACATCTTCAACAAAGCCGACTCCATCATCGCACCCCATCTCCGGGACATCATTAACAGCTCCTTCGCATTCGCCACCTTCCCGGAGAGCTGGAAACATGCCGAACTCAGCGCCCTCCTGAAGAAACCCACCGCGGACCCCACGGACCACAAGAACTTCCGCCCCATCTCGCTCCTCCCTTTTCCTGCCAAAGTCATCGAGAAGACCGTCAACAAACAACTCTCCGCCTTCCTCGAGACAAACGGATCCCTCAACCCCTCACAGTCCGGTTTCCGAGCAAACCACAGCACCGAGACCGCCCTCATCGCAGCCACCGACGACATCAGGTCCCTGCTCGACAACGGGGAAGCAGCTGCCCTCATCCTCCTGGACCTCTCAGCAGCCTTCGATACCGTATGCCACCGCACCCTAATACAGCGCCTCAGCAACACCGGAATCCAAGGAACGGCCCTGGAGTGGAACATCTCGTTCCTCACCGGAGGAACCCAGAGAGTCCGCCTCCCCCCGTTCCGATCCGAAGCCACCGAAGTCATCTGTGGCGTCCCGCAAGGTTCCTCGCTCAGCCCCACCCTCTTCAACGTCTACATGAGCCCCCTCGCAGCCATCGCACACCAACACAACCTAAACATCATCTCCTACGCTGACGACACCCAGCTGATCCTCTCCCTCACTTACGACCCCACCACCGCCAGAGCCAGCCTCCAGGAAGGAATGAAAGACGTCGCAGAATGGATGAAGCTCAGTCATCTGAAACTGAACTCAGACAAGACGGAAGTCCTCATCCTGGGACCATCCCCCTCGGCCTGGGACGACTCCTGGTGGCCCCCTGCCCTGGGCACCGCCCCCAAGCCAACGGACCATGCACGCAACCTGGGCTTCATCCTGGACTCCTCCCTCACAATGACCAAACAAGTCAACGCCTTCTCGTCATCTTGTTTCAACACCCTGCGCATGCTTCGAAAGATCTTCCGGTGGACTCCCACCGAAACCAGGAAGACGGTCACCCAGGCCCTCGTCACCAGCCGACTGGACTACGGGAACACCCTCTACGCTGGCACCACAGCCAAACTCCAGAAAAGACTCCAACGCATACAGAACGCTTCGGCACGACTCATCCTGGACATCCCCCGTCACAGCCACATCTCTGCCCATCTGAGAGACCTGCACTGGTTCCCCGTCAGCAAGAGGATCACGTTCAGACTCCTCACCCACGCACACAAGGCTCTCCACGACATGGGCCCCAAATACCTCAACAGCCGCCTGACATTCTACACACCCACGCGCCAGGTTCGTTCCGCCAGCCTCGCCCTCGCCACCGTCCCACGAATTTGCAGAACAACCGCCGGAGGAAGATCCTTCTCCTACCTGGCGGCCAAGATATGGAACTCCCTCCCCACCCACCTACGGCCCCAGGACCATCTCTCCTTCAGGAAACAACTCAAGACCTGGCTGTTCGAGCAGTAGCAACTCCCCCTCCCCCCAGCGCCTTGAGACCCTAGCGGGTGAGTAGCGCGCTATACAAATTCGCTGATTGATTGATTCTGACTGCAGGTTTCCGATCCCCAGTTCCTATTACCCATTGACAGTTTCCTTGGGCCCGCTGCCTACCTACATCTCACGGTGGGCCTACAATTCATCACTATACTCAGAGATCATTGCACTGCCTTCAACCTTTGAATGCCGGATAGGTCCTACACCACCACCATTAGAGACCTAGAAGACCAAGTCCTAAGAAGACATCCAGCAAAACACCCAACAATGTTCTCAAACTTTTTTGCACCGGAGTACAAGCGCCCCTCGCCGAACCCTGCAGAGGTAGCTGACAACATGGCCCTGACTAAAGACGTTTCTCTGAGCATGTTTAGGGACTTTAGCACAAATCTTCGGAAGGACCTCAGCCAAGACATCCAGTAACTGTCTATAATCATGTAACTTTTACTGAACTACAAACCCCCTATCCCTCCCCGCTCTACTCCTCTCCACTTTCCTGCTACTGATTTCTGCCCTTACCTGTCCTGGCCCTAGTCCCCACCCTGTTTACCTGTGAATTTTCCCGCGTCATTTGAGAGCTAGCTATTCTGTTTGATGCCCGATGGAGCTACCCGGTTTAGCTATAGGGGAGAAAGGTCGGGGATTCCCTCCTTGGACGTCACCTACCCAGTCGGTCTTTAGCCAGACTTCCTTTCGTCTCTCCTGTCGTCTCTTCCCGCTCCCCCCCTCTATTTATTATCTCTACTTCTCTCCTCTCTCAATGTATTGAGACTGAACTTTTCTGTCTGCTGCCCGATGGAGCAACCTGGTTTAGCTATAGGGGAGATGGGCCTTGAACTCCCTCCTTGGTCGTCACCTACCCAGTTGGCCTTCACACAGTTTTTCATTTCGTCTCTCCTTGTTGTCTCTTCCCCTATCCTCCCTTTCTCACCTTCCCTGTCCCCTCCCTTCTACGCTCTATTTATTTTGCCATCCATGTTCCTTAAATTGTTCCTTATTGAGACCTAGCTATTTGGCCAAAGCCCGATGGAGCTACCTGATAGCTATAGAGGAGATGGGTTTTGGGACTTCCCCTCGACCGTCTTTCTGCGGTATCTCTCTCCCATCCTGTTTTTCTGTGAACCTCTTCCCTCGACACCTGAGACCGAACTACTTTGTCTGATGCCCGATGGAGCTACCTGGTTTAGCTATAGGGGAGACGGGGAGACGGACCGTGGATTCCCTCCTTGGTTGTCACCTACCCAGTCGGTCTTTAGACAGACTTCCTCTCGTCTCTACGGTTGTCTCTTCCCTTATCCTCACTTTCTCACCTCACCTACCCCCCACTTCTTTTCTCTCTCCTTTCTCTCCTCTCCTAACGTATTGCTGACTGTTTGTTGTAAGGTGTAATTGTTGATCTTTTTCTGTTATACTGTTAAACCACATTGTTGCACTTCCTTTCGTCCCTCCTGCTGTCTCCTCCCGCATCCTCCCTCTTTTTATGTCTCTCCTTCTCCCTTCTCTCAATGTATTAAGACTGAACCTTTTTTTGTCTGATGTTTGATGGAACTACCTGGTTTAGCAATAGGTGCGATGGGTCGTGGATTCTCTCCTTGGTCTTCACCTTACCCTGTCGGTCCTTAGACAGATCTCTTTTCGTCTCTCCATATTGTCTCTTCCCCTATCCTCCCTTTCTCACCTCCCCTGCACCCTCCACTACCTCTCTCTCTCCTTTCTCCCCTCTCCTAATTTTATTGCCTATTCTTTTTTTGGGTTTTATTGTGTAATTGTTGAACTTTTTCTGTTACATTGTTGATTCTCATGTAAAGCGCTCTGATACCTCAGGGTCTAGCCAGCGCTATATAAAACACTTTAAATAAATAAAAACCAAACCCTGCTTTTGTCAAAACTCTGCTTCAACCAAACCCTGCTCTTTTCAAACCCTGCTCTTGTCAAACCCTGCTTCAAGTAAACCTTACTTTAGACAAACCCTGCTTCAGACAATCCCTACTTCAGACAAACCCTGCTCTTGTCAAACCCTGCTCCAACCAAACCCTGCTCTTGTCAAACCGTAATTCAACCAAACCCTGCTCTTGTCAAGCCCTTCTTCAAGTAAACCTTACTTTAGACTGCTCTTGTCAAACCCTGCTTCAGGCAAGCCCTACTTCAGACAAATCCTTATCTTGTCAAACCCTGCTTCAACCAAACCCTGCTCTTGTCAAACCCTGCTTCAAGTAAACCTTACTTTAGACAACACCTGCTCTTGTCAAACCCTGCTGTTGTATGTCGTTTTAGATTCCGAATGGAATTTCCCGATTCATGCCCTTATATAGGTACAAATCACGTTGCCCTTATATAGGCATACAAATCAAGACCTTATTTAGGCTTAGCCCATGCAACCTAAATACAGGCATGGCTACTTCCATCCGTTCACCAAACGTCACAACGATTCCTTGGAAAACCAGCTTAAGCTGTTAGGGACTTCCCCTTGCTTGAATATTGATTTCTCCAAGAACTCAGTTAGTTTTACAATGAACATCTATTCCCCAGGGGTTCATTCATGACGTTCATATGCCCGACTTTACGTCAAACATGGCATTCCAAAACACCTTTGAGGTACAAATATACCTTCACCTGCTAAGGCAAAGCACGGTGGTTCGGTACGGTTCGACGACCTACTTACCCGACGCAGCTCGCTACAGCAAGTGCCGAAGGAAGCCGACTCTCCAGATGACGCACTGATCAGGAAGCTGCCCTCCTCTGCTGAGAAATCCAGCTCCAGTGTTTCTGACTCCCCTTGCGGGGTGTAGTGAAATTGAGTCCCGAAACAGAGATACCAGACCTCTTTCCTTCTAAGGTATGGAGCTGATTAGAACCTAGAGAAACCTTTGGTACATTCTTGTCAAAACTAAAACTATGCAAAAGACCATACTTACTTCTTCCCACGTACTAGACCTAGGTTAGGTACATTGGGGTAGGCGTATTTTAGAAGCACCAGTTGAGTATTTTAGCCTGTGTTATGTATGTATGTATTTTTATATGGCTTAGAAACCATACAATGCTCTTACAGTATCATTTTATAATACTATCCTCGCTGTATGCATTATACTTTGCAGTCTGCCTAACAATTGTAGCAGTTCACCTCTCTTGCATGAGAAAGACTGTTCAATAAACCTTTTATTGAAAACACCTGCCTCTCTATTTCTCTGCAACTCTGTAGAAACGAAGCATGCACAATTGACTGAGTGAAATACTTATCTATTGTTTCCACGACTATGAAGATAGTTATTCCAGTCCTAGGGAAACAAAGTTGTTATGTTTATGTGGTTGTCAGAAACTAATCCCTTCTTGTGAATTCGAGAAAGTTTCTAGTGACCTCTGAGCTAGCTGGCACTCACAATTAAGTTTAGTATATTCGATAGAGACCTACTGACCTAACTCCTACGTCAAATCTATAGGATATATTATTCCAATGTGCAGAGCCTATTGGGAATATAGGAACTACACTAAATGGCGCCCAACGTTTGGTAGAGCTCTTATTTAACGCTGGATACTAAAGTAACTCAGTTGTGCTTTTCTCAGAGACCCCTTTTCCGTAATACTCCAATGGACGTCTGGAGTGGGTAAAGGGATAATATCTGCCATAGCTGAGTAGGACGAAAATCCTATGTATTAGTTTTTGGTTTGTTCAACGTTGAAGGATACAGTGTTCCAAAATATTGTGCACCTTATCTTTGTTTCTTGAAACTTGCTCTGCAATTTTCATTTCACAATGACCAAAAACGGGGACAACAACTCGGCTTGGGCTGCAGGTGAAAACGCTAGACCAGCTCTTAACTTTTCAGGTTTCCAAGAAACCGATGAGGATGCTATAGGCATTCCTGTAAATTTAAGGAAAGCCGTCACTATAAAAACGTATGTAACATGGCCTAACATCAAGAGGTGGTAGGATAGTTTATGTGATAGAGGCACATGAATATCACCAGACAGAGGTATTCTATTCATGGATAGTCTTCCCTGAAGCAAATCCAATAACAAATCTGTTTCACTTCCACAAAGAAGATGAACCACCAACGGAATACACTCCGTTCGAGGACATTGAGATTCCACTAACATACCAAGAGCATGCGCTCAGGTTTAAGGGCGCCCTAAAACATACAAATCACATTACCAGGCTCGGTCCACTAGGTAGACCAGGAGCAACATGGCCGGTTCTAGCCAGCTACACACCACATCCTGAAATTAATGAAATGTCAGATGTGGATCTACAAGCTCAACTCAAAGAGCTAATCAAAATCTATAGACAATTGGTTCAATATGTCATGCGGACTCACCAGGGGAACACAAATAAAATTACACCACAGACTTTACATACAGTTGTTGGTAAATTACCCGCAAAACAGGAACAAATTCCATTCTGGTTAGCTCAAATAATCACTCAAATCGAAGCAGTATTTCTTCATACTACCCCTCATGAGAAACACAGAATTTTAACAATCTGTTTACCAATGGTGATCGCACAATATCTGGAGGACTGCGACACTTGCTGCAATTTACACTAGAACACATGGTGTTCCGTCTATGGCGGTAATACCAGACGTCCTGCAACAGATTCAAAATGAATATGGGGCAGAGCCTGCTTTACATCTTGGTATGAAATTACTGAAAGATTTCAAACAGGTCTCAACAATAATATTAGCTTATATTAAAGATATTAAAGATGTAGCAGCATCTGTGGCGATCCACCAGAAGTTAAGGGAATTTGATGTAACTGAACAACCACAAGAACTAGCCAGAATAATTGAAAAATCCTATGAAGAATTGGGCAGAGACAGCTTGGGTGGGAAACCAGTTAAACCCCAACTATCAGAAAGTCCTGAAAAGGTCTTTACTAAAACACTCCTACTCCTTCTACACTAAAATCCTATTTAGAGCCTTCCCATAAGGGAAATGCTAAAAATGTAGCGCAACTATCCCCTCCCTCACCTTAAAACCACAAATTAATAATTTGCTGTTCTCACATAATCGTATATTAAAATTCCCCACCCAATTTACTGAGGCCTCCTTTATATGACCATCTTCAGATTTCCTTATACTGGCCTCAAGGTCTTCTACTACAGTAGGAACACGTGTATCAAACATATTACTATAAAAATTAACTAAAGTAGCCTTAGAGTCAGCCATGGCGGGCTCTACCAGCCATTAACGGCCCGCTTCAACGTTTAAGCCCGACCAAAGGCGAGGGTCTTTAATAAGGGAGCGGGCCTTTAATGGCCGGAAGAGCCCACTACGGAGGGCTCTAAGGCTATTAGAACATTACGACCCTAGAGGGCAGAATGTTCTAATTTGTAAAACAAAGTAGTCTTCTTGGAGCCTGAGGGGGTTGAAATCCCCTTGGGCTCTGTGAGGCTTGTGTTAAACATTGGAATGTTGGAGCCTACTGGCCGTTAAAAGCCCGGAGAACTGCATTGTCTTCAATGGAGTGCTCAGCATTCTAATGTTCTAATAAAATGAATTAGGAATCAGCAATAATACCAGCTGAAAATGAGACATAGAATTAATCACTTTGGAAGAAAGACCAGTTATGTTTTACAGAAATCAAAATGGCTAGGCCACCTTTGGCTCTTCCTGCATGAGATGGTGTAGCTGGGTTGCACAGATATTGATAACTATGTACACAGAAACCTTGGTGCTTGCAAACTTACTAAGAAACTCAGGGTTCATACCAATCTCCTGTGCCGAAAACACACAACTGCTTCTTTCTTTTGATAAAAATAACACCAGAATTAGATTACCTTTTCAGAGGGAATGAAAAACATTACGGACAGGATGAGTAACAACTTCCTTCAGTTGAACACTGAGAAGACAGAAATCATGTTATTTAAAGAAGCAGTAATAAAGTGGTCCCCTAATTGGTGGCCAGGAGAACTGGGTCTGGCCCGTCCCCAAAACAAGTGGTAAAGAACCTAGGGGTTCAAATTGACCAGGAGGAACATGCTACTTCTACCGCCAGAGCCTGTTTACACACACTAAGTCTACTTCGCAAAGTCTTCCCCCTACTCCCGCTGTCCACACGAAAAACTCTGATACAAGCACTGATCACTAGTCGCCTGGACTACTGCAATGTGCTGTTCATTTCAGCCAAGGAATCCTCCTTAAACAGACTGCAAGTGGTCCAGAACACGGCAGAGAGATTAGTGACCAACACCCCCCCGCCAGAAAAGCTTCACTTCCCCTTCTCCGCAAACTACACTGGCTCCCTATTCGTAAAAAGATCAGTTTTAAAATCTGCTGTATGGTCTTCAAAGCCCTTAACAACTTGGGACCAATGTATATTGCTAACAAACTGGTCCGATATACCCCCTCAAATCACTTCACTCAGGATCCAAAGACCTTCTTCTTATGCCTCGCATTAAACAGGCTAGGTTGGGGGGAAAACTATGGCGCACTATTCTGATCCTCCTGTTTTGATGGCCAAGGGCTGTTACAGCGCGGAGATACCGCGGTTGAGGTGATACATGCACTTTACAAATGACACAAATAAAAAAATTAAAATAAAACTTGTCAAGATTTAACAACTTTGAATGTATACCAGCATCGATGAGAGAAACTTATGGCCTCTTCGTACAACCACAAACCCCCTTGGTATATCCTCAGCATCTACTGATCTCGACACAGACTTACCCTCTGGAGCCACCTCGTCCACTTTATATTTACCAGGTCTAGAGCATGCAGCCCACTTCAATGTAACATCCGGCGGGGTTGCCTGGGGTTTGTAAAACGAACAAATAAGTTATCTTTTTCACACTACTGAGTTTTGGAAATGTGTCATTCATTGATGACCTACAAAGCACAGTCAGCATATATCAAAGGCAACTTTTTTAATTGTTCTTGTTGGTTCCAAAAATGTTTGTTACGTGTATGCGCAGATTGAGTGTCCCTTAGCATAGCGAAGCATCGAGCTAATAATGATGCTGTTATCTTATTACTAGGGGGTGAACAATGAGATAGATACTTGGCTCCTTTCATTTGTGAAATAGTATTCCATACTATGGGGCCGATTAGGATGGCGGACGGACTTGCGTCCGTCCGCCACCCCTGAGTTGGAGGGACCGTCCGCATGGGCAGCGGCGGTCCCTCCATAGCAATTAGGATGTGACCGCCACCCTGGCGGTCACATCCTGTATGTTTTACATTGCGGCGGATGCTGCTTGAAGCAGCATCCGCCGCAGTGCAAAAAACGAAAGGTGTGCATTTGCATGCACAAAGCGGCAGGCACCGCGCGGTGCCTGCCGCTTCGTGCACGCAAGGGCAGGGGGGTACCATAGGCACCCCCCATGTGCACCCCCCACGCAACCTTCACCCAGGGGGCCCGCAACGGGCCCCCAAAGTGACTGTCCGTATGCTTTTCCACGGCGGAAAAGCCGCCGCGGAAAAGCATGACTCACCCTGCATCCTAATATGGCTGGCGGTGTCTGATAGACACCGCCAGCCATGTTATTGCTTTTCCGCCGTGGTCGCCTTCCGACCGCGGCGGAAAAGCGGCGGACGGATTGGGAGACCCACCAGCCATCCTGATTTGGCGGTGGGTCTTTCAGGCCTCCTCGGCGGATTTCCCCGCATACTCCGGGCCGGCGGTGGCTTCCGCCGGCCCGGAGTATGCGGGAAATCCGCCATCCTAATGACCCCCATAGTCTTTAAAATAATATTGACAGAGTAACCAAACTGGTCGTCATCCACCTAACAATCTGTCCCTGTTCTTCCCTTTTAGACGCTACTGGCGGGAGTAACGCTCTTGGTAAGTTTACTGTTTTTCTCATGTGAATTATGGCTACTGAAGAAGGATATTTTTATTGACAAGTGTGTTGTGTCAACAGTGCTGTCCTGAATGTATTGTGCTGCTCCTGCAACCCAGCACTAAGGGGGCCACCGATTTCGATGCTGGGTAAAAAATGTATTAGCAATGCTGCCCTTTTATTTCTGATCTGATTAGCTAAACCAAAAACTACGAATTTCCCCAAAATGCACTACTTTGCCTGAAAAGTGAAGTCTTTGGAGTTTGCAGTAAGTATTGTTTTTCAGACATAGGGACAAAATTACTTCAGACTTTTTTTGCTGGAAATTGATAAAAATAGTTGACCGTCTATGAAACGGAAGTATATCATTAAATTAGAACTCACACAGTCATACTGAAAGCACTTGCTGTGTCATATAGACGTGAGTTTTAAATAGCAGTTTATTTGCCAATGTGTTCAATAAACTACCTCATTTATAATCTGGGGCATTAGATTTGTTTTAAGCTTTCCTGCACATGTATGGCGAGTAACCAACAGTGGTCCTGTACACTGACAGGTTTTCAGTTTTTGGAGCGAGGTTACCACCAGTTCATGCTGAAGGTAATGATCACAGCCCTCATTTTGTCAGGAAGCACTAACCTCTTAATCCGGATCCAGCAGAAGCGATGTATGCTTTCACATTTTTCCACATCCACATGTAGCTACTCACAATTGTAATATGTAAGATAACTCTAGAGATTTTGAAAGGGGATTGTGCTAAAAGAGAAAACAGAGACACTGGATAGTGTCACTTCTACTCATCGCTCTGCTGAGCATCAGTGTGTGGGTCACAGTGGATGCCCACAGTCAAAACGGACATCTGGTGCTTACTCCGACACCAACTCGGAATCCGGACCGACCGACTTGCGGTTGGCAGTTATGACTGCCGGATGGTCGGAGTCCCATTGTTTCCTATGGGAGCTCATGTTCGACCCGACAACCGGCCGTATCACAGGCTCCTATGAGAAAATGATGTGTTTGCGGTAAACCCTGCACCCTGTCGCAAGTACCCCATTGTGTCTGCCACACAGTGCAGGTTTTACTAAGGGGTCCCTTAGGTACCCCTTCAGACATCAACTGTAGGCCGCAGGGCCTAGGGAGCGATCCCAGTGGCCCCCAAAGTCACTTTCTGACAGCCTTTTTGTGTCAGACAGGCCGACACAGAAAGACTGTTGGAAATCGGCATCGTAATCGTGAGGGTGGAAACTCTGTCCATAGGGGTGTACAATGAGGTTGCAACCACAATAAATACTCTGCGAGTCGGTCGGAACTGATTCGGAATGACCGTGTGGTTTGCATCCCAACCGTGAACATCGCAATCAGGTGGTCGGAATGTAAACAGACGAGTTGGTTGGAAGGACTCATACACATGTGAGGAGCTTCTGACTGTTGGGAGGAGGCTTTCCACCCAACATCGAAATTGGCCCTTAAATATAAAAGGATCCAATAATGTTCAACAATTAATATATTTCTTCTACTCCTTCAAGTAGCTGTGATTCAAACATGGCTCTAAACGATCAGAGTTTTATTCCTCTAAATATGACACCATATACGTAGAATCCTTCTCTGTATTTCAACTCCATTTTCCCCAAATGCTCTTCCAGAAAATTATTACAGTGTCTAGGATATCCACAAGAACTGAAATGCAGGTACCAATTGCAGAAACAAAGTATCTAGATTGCCTGGAAAAAAACATTGTAAACCACAAGGAAACTTAAACCCAACAGCCTTCAAGCTAGCCAATGCCATTCAAAACAACCTGAGACTTTTCTTCCCTAATGCGAAGTGACCCACAAATCACAACCCACTTAAAGGTTTCTGACTTGAACAGCAGAGGCACTGCCTGCACTGCTCCAGCTGCTGCCAGCCCACCAAATTTAGGGTTTCAGGTGTATCAGCTATTATTGTTCACTGTAGTAGCTCTCAGATTCATGGTGAAAGCCACTTTGCTGAAAAAAGACTAATGAATAGTTCTCCCTGCCACTAATCTGCTGGTCTGCCTTCACTTTTTCACTTTTCCAAAGACTGCCCCAGCTCCCCAAAGCAGGGTGTTATAATAATAAATGTTAGTGTTCCTGATTGTCTCAAAATGCATGGATGACATTTTTAAGTCAGGCATGCACCACGACCTTTTGATTTTGCAAAATTTATATTATAATATACTGGTGTATAGGGGCTTTCAGCGATCTTCATTCATTGGCCAGTTTTTTTTATTGTTTCTCCAGTATTGTATCTTTTATAGATTCACATGCTTGAATCTTTCCCGTCGTCATGGTGGAAGTCCCACGGTAATAGTAAAAAACTAGCAGTGCTAAAACATTAGCCTTAATCTCCATCGAAAAAAATTGTATTTTGCAACCTATTTACATTGTTTTAAAACATCCGTACTTCAACCAGAATATTGGAGATTCATACCAACATATTGATATTGTGTGATTGGCCCAGTACAAGACTGGCAGTAGTGTTTTGAAAGTTTTCTGTTTAGCCAGCATTTACTAAGTGAGGCTCAGATCAAACAATTTGCTATAAACGAATGGAGGAGAGATGATTGCTTTAGTGACCCCTTTGAGCTCAAAAGGGGAATCCTCTTTCTCCACGATTTGAGGCAAGGAACACTTCAGGATGTGAGTTTGTTCACCTGAGGTTTACAAGACATTTGCTTGGTCAAATATTATGCCCCGGTAGAAGAGAATTGTACATCTGATTCTCCTACAAGGAGGAAACTTTGCAATGACAAGCTATTCCTGGTCTATAGTTAGGGCTTATTTTAAACCTTGTTTCCAGTTTGTTCTCGACTGATAAAAATCTTTCACAAATGGGTTCATATGGTATTACTACGCTCCGCCCTTTTCTGAGGAAAGTAAAACATCTTAAAATTTAATGGCAAGGATGTATATCTTTATAGAAATGTAGCAGCCCTTCACCGCCTCGATAACGTGTACATCCATTGAAGAAGATCTTCTCTATTTAGTTGTGGTCATAATGCTGTGACCTGTAGATTACAGCCTTGACATGACTGTTTACAAATCACAGAGTTGCGTATGATACCAATTATACTGTACCTTGAGTACCTTGTTTGTCCATGGGAAGAGCCAACCCAAATCATTGATCTTTGCAGTATTAATATCATAGCCACCAAAAGAGAGCAATGAGGACTGGTGGGAAGGTGAACAGGGCGTCGCAAGTAGCATCCAACATGTTATGCCTTATACTATAGTTACATGATAGGTTTTAATTAAAGCATTTCTTAAAACCCATAAATATATTTTCCCTTTTTTAGGAGTCTGTCGACCAGAATGTGCAAAAAGGAAGATAACTAAAAAATGTGAATGTGAACCCTTAAAGAAGCAGAGACAATCTGAAGAAGGTAAAAAGATTAATTAAAATCATGAATGTATGATAGATGCACAGTTCATGTAATATCACTGACCTGAGTAGAGCAATGGGAAGTGCCTTAAGGTGCATATAGAGAACCTTTCTGAAGTTTGACAGTTTTACATTTTATTCGAAATCTGGTGGTCCATCTACTGAAAAGGCACATTTCCCTCTAGACTCAAGCATGTCTTTTACATTGGCTATCCTTGGTGTACAAATTTATTATAGCTTTTCATTTTTTGAGTACTAACACATTGCGGTGATATCTTGAAAAAGGATGGTCTTTCTTTTTAAAGTTTGCAGTATTACTGGAGTAGTGACACCAGTGATTAATTCCTTTGGGGTTGTAGGTTTATTTTAAAAAACCTCCTTAATCTCAGTGTAAGAATTGGTCTGCTTCTGCCAATTCAATTGAACGTTTCAGGTATAAATTACAATGATACTAATTCTTCAAGACTATACTTATTCTTGGCGTTTTAGCTTGTTGTCAGTGAAGATAGGCAATTAGTTCTTATCCATTCATATTTTCCATTGTTGCTACTTTAAAACATAATCTTTGTTTCCTTATGGTGTTGCCCAGCTTTGGATATCCTATTTTATACAATGCATGATTTCTGGGATCCTGTTTTATACATGACTGTGCTTCAACTGGCCTTTACAAATTTCAAATTGTTAATGGTCGGTCTCTTTCTTTTGTTGTTTACCATAATTTCAAAAATGTAAAATGTCAGTGCTTTCACTTCAGGTCTCACTATACAACCAAAATGTATTTTGTCCCACAATTGCCTTGTTTTTTGGGGAGTTGGTGAGGCGAGCTTTTTCAAGACTTCATGTATTTTGCTTTCAAGGTTTATTGTGCGTGCGCTAATGATATTTGCATATGAATCTTTTCGGGGTGGTTGTTTTCCTATCATTAAACTTATAGGGTCCCTCAGTAGCAAGCAGCTTTCCTGCTGTGCTGATATTGAGGCATTGCTTTTATTTGGGGAAAGTGCACCACGTGACAATGAATCTAAGATCACTACCTGAATTTACAGTAAGGACAATAGGTACACTGGACATGTAATACCATGCCGAACGGCACTGAGAATAGACTAAAGGAACAACAGATATCCAATGGTTGAACAATCGGACTGAATGAGCATCATTGTATTGCTTGCTTGAGAATCTGAATTGAAGGGAATATAAATGCAAAATCGTAATAATTATAAGAAGGAGCCAAAGCAATTTTCCTAAGTTTAATTAAAAAATTACTGATCAGTGATGACATACCAATAGCATCAGAACTATAGATAAAAGAATAATTTTAACACTCTTGTAAGATAGTAACACCGTATCATAACACAAAAATAGTTTATGTCACCTTCCCCGGAGAATGGAAACATGCAGAAGTCAAAACCCTTCTCAAGCCCCACCAAACTCAAGAACTACCATCCCATCTCTCTGCTCCTCTCTCCCACCAAAGTCCTTGAAAAGGCCTTCAACCTCCAACTCAAGGAACTCCAGCAGAACAACATTCTTCTGGACTCCTCCTAATCCGAATTCTGCATCAACCATAGCACTTAAACCACCCTGATCACTGCCACTGACAACATCAGGCATCTAGTTGTAGTAGGCTACGTTTACGGTGCTTACATTGCACAATGCAATAACTGATGTCTACTCCTTGAATGGTGGGTTTCATGGCCTCCCATAATATTTCAGGAGAAGAGGCTGTCTCAGTGTTAAGGGCAAGGTAGTCTGTCAGTGCGTTATGAATGTGGGTTCTATAGGCCTGGTACTGTAGGCGCCATGGAGAGAGTCTCCATCGAAATGGGGGCTGATCAACAGCTATACTGCAATCAGAAAGAGGTCCAAAATCCTCTGGGGCAAGATTGTGGCGACTAGTATTCTCTGGGTATAACGGTCTGGGATGAAGATGCAAACTATCATGGAGTACGAATCGTGGGCCGCAGAGTAATAAGTATATCCTGCATCATGTGGGTGATGAACCCTCCAAATATCGACCCAAATCAATTAGTGATTTCAGCCGCAATCCGCATGGATTCTCTTTAGCCCTAGAGGATCGCCATCAGTTGCTGGATATGTTTATTACATCATTCCAATCTCCTCCCATAGCCGGGAGAACCTCGGGTAAGAGCACATAGCCGGGAGAACCTCGGGTAAGAGCACCCAGGCATCTATTGTGACCACCTGGGCTTGTCCCGAAGCGGTCGCTCACACACGCTCCCACGCCTGCTGCCAGCTTGCCTACCTCAGTGCTGCCTGATACCCTGCTGGACCCGTGTTGCGAGTGCTCCCCCTCTGCGCCTGGTATTGTTTCAGCTAAGCGCTTTTGAGTGCCCTACCTACGATTAACTTACTTTCACTTCTCTTCGCCAGACACTCAGAAATTGCATAATTAGTGTAGAGGCTGCTCGTTTTTGGTTCCGTTAGCGCTGCTCTGTGCATGAGACTGCTATTTTGAACTGTGTTAAGTATTTAACTGTGATTGACGATCTCGGCTGTGCCCCGTTTCGTTTCTTCATTAAGAGGCCATTTTTGTTGTTGTTGTTGCCTCCACTCCCAGCCCGTGGCTCCTCCCCGCTCCCGCCTCCCTGCTGACCCTCCCATGCCCCTCCCCCCTTCCCATCCACATATGACAGATACATTTGCGCGCAGCGTTCACGCGCAGCGTTCGCGCCCCAGTTGCGCCGAAGGTGCGCCAAAGGTAAGCCCGTCTACGCCCGTCCGCGCCTGGACCGCGCCCAGCGCCAGAGCCCCTGGTCCTCGTAATGTCCACCCCTCCCACATTACTTACGATGCCACCACCCTCCTAGCCCTTAACCCCGGCCGTTCCCCCAACTGCGTCCTAGCCGCTCCTGGACACACCCATGGACCCTTTTCCTGCATCTCCTGCAAGTTCGACGGCACCAAGAACAACTCCTCATCTACGAACACACAACAGATATCCAACCCCAACCACCTACAATGCATCCTGCTCAACACCCGCTCGGTCCACAGGCACGCCATTGACCTCTGGAATCTACTAGACACCATCTCTCCGGACATCGCCTTCCTAACAGAAACATGGATGAACGCCACATCTGCCCCAGACATCACCATTGCCATTCCGGAAGGCTATAAGATCATTCGCAAGGACCGTACCGGCCACACAGGAGGAGGCATCGCTATCGTCCATAAGAAATCCATCCGCATCTCAACCAGCTCAGACGTCAATCTCGCCAACTCTGAACACCTTCACTTCCAGATCCACATCGACCCCAAGACCACACTCAGAGGCACCCTCCTTTACAGGCCACCAGGACCCCGCACACAATTTAGTGAAGACATCACAGACTTCATCACTCCACACGCGCTCCCCTCCGAGGATTACATCCTTTTGGGAGACCTCAACTTTCACCTTGAAAAGAATAACGACCGCAACACCACCTCCCTTTTGGACAACCTCGCCAACCTCGGACTTAAACAACTTGTCACTACCCCCACCCACATCGCAGGTCACACACTCGACCCTATCTTCACCTCCAGCAAACATGTCTCCTTCAGCCACACCACAGCTCTCCTTTGGACTGACCACAGCTGCGTTCACTTTACCTACAACAAGCCCACATCCAACAACCACCCCCAACCCACTTTGCAAAGAAACTGGAACAAAATCACCATCGACCAGATCTCCTCATCGCTTCTTCAAAACCCCCCAGCCCACTCCTCAAACCCAGACCAAGCAGCCACCAACCTCACCCAATGGTTATCCAACAGCGCTGACATCCTAGCACCACTGAAAAAACGACAAATCAAACTAGGCAGCAAGAAGGCCTCCTGGTTCAACGATGATCTTAAGAAATCCAAGAAACTCTGTCGCTCCCTTGAGAAGGCCTGGAAAAAAGACCCAACCACCAGCACCAAGGACGCCTTCAAAAACGCCACCCGCATACACCACCAACTGATCCGGAATGCCAAGAAAGCCGCTTTCAAGGACCGACTAGATAACAACGCCCACAACAGCAAGGAATTATTCAACATCGTCAAGGAATTTACCAACCCCTCAGCCAACTCCAACGACATCACCCCCTCTCAAGCCCTCTGCGACTCCCTAGCCTCATTCTTCCACAACAAAATTGCAGACATCCACAACAGCTTCGACAACCGACCCAAAGACCAACCCACCCAGCCCCCCGCAGGACCCCCACCCCCCCTGAACATCCTCAATGACTGGAAGCCAATCTCCACTGAGGACACCATCCGTCTGATGAACTCCATCCACTCAGGATCCCCCACAGACCCATGCCCTCACCACATCTTTAACAAAGCAGACTCCATCATAGCACCGCACCTCCGAGACGTCATCAACTGCTCCCTCAACTCCGCAACCTTCCCGGAAAGCTGGAAACATGCCAAACTCAGCGCCCTCCTGAAAAAACCCACAGCTGACCCCACCGAACTCAAAAACTACCGCCCTATCTCACTCCTTCCTTTCCCGGCCAAAGTCATCGAGAAAGCGGTCAACAACCAACTCGCAGCATTCCTCGAAACCAACAAATCCCTCGACTCCTCACAATCCGGCTTCCGAGCCAAGCACAGCACTGAAACCGCCCTCATCGCAGCAACAGACGACATTCAAACTCTAATGGATAATGGAGACACTGTCGCCCTCATCCTCCTCGACCTCTCCGCTGCCTTCGATACGGTCTGCCATAGCACTCTTCTACAACGCCTCAGAAACGTCGGAATCCAAGGAAAAGCACTGGAATGGATCACCTCGTTCCTCACCGGAAGAACCCAGAAAGTCCGCCTTCCACCATTCAAGTCAGAAGCCACTGAAGTCTTCTGCGGCGTCCCACAAGGATCTTCACTCAGCCCCACCCTCTTCAACGTATACATGAGCCCCCTCGCGGTCATCGCACGCCAACACAACCTCAACATCATCTCCTACGCCGACAACACTCAACTGATCCTATCACTCACCAGAGACCCTAACACTGCCAAAACCAACCTGCATGAAGGAATGAAAGAAGTAGCAGAATGGATGAAGCACAGCCGTCTGAAACTGAACTCAGACAAAACAGAAGTCCTCATCCTAGGCACCTCCCCCTCCGCCTGGGATGACTCCTGGTGGCCAGTGGCCCTTGGAAAAGCACCCATCCCGACGGACCACGCACGGAACCTGGGCGTCATCCTGGATTCCTCACTCTCGATGAACAGACAAGTCAACGCCGTTTCTTCATCTTGCTTTAACATTCTTCGCATGCTCAAAAAAACATTTTGCTGGATCCCCACCGAAACTAGAAAAACAGTCACACACTCTCTGGTCACGAGCCGACTGGACTACGGAAACACCCTCTACGCCGGTACCACCGCAAAACTCCAGAAAAAACTCCAACGCATCCAGAACGCTTCAGCCAGGCTCATATTAGACATCCCGCGTAAAGAACACATCTCTGGTCACCTGAAAAACCTCCACTGGCTCCCCGTCAATAAGAGGATCACTTTCCGGCTCCTTACCCACGCACACAAAGCACTCTACGAAATCGGACCCGAATGCCTCAACACACGACTGTCCTTCTACTCCCCCCCCCGCCAGCTACGATCCTCCAACCAAGCCCTTGCCACTGTACCTCGCATCAACAAAACCACCATGGGAGGTAGATCCTTCTCCTACCTGGCAGCTAAAACCTGGAACTCTCTCCCCACTCACCTTCGCCTTACTCAGAACCACCTAGCATTCAGAAAGCAACTTAAAACGTGGTTATTTGACAAGTAATTCCCCATCCTTCTTCAAGCGCCTTGAGACCCTCTGGGTATGTAGCGCGCTATATAAATTTATTGACTTGACTTGACTTGACATTAGGTGATCAATAAAACTTTGGCAGAGGGGTGAGGGGCGCAGAAGCTGCAAATCACTATGTTTTTCCATGACAGAACCACGTGACCAGAATGTATCTTCCCTGTGGGTTTACCCACGAGTGAGTAAATGTAAATGGTAGTCTGCTGTGTATTTGGATTGCTATTCCCTGTGAACTCCTTACAAATCCTGCATGGAAGACATGTGCATAGCCAAACCGGGCCAGACAGGAACTCTAGGTGCCCATGAGGTGCGTCTCTTGCAGTAGCAATATTTCTGCTTTTGACCACTTTGCCTAGCGGAGTATCGCTCCTCGCTTAACTTTATTTAACATGCTTCTAACTTTCCAGCTTACAACATGTACCTGACCCGATAAGGCCTCACCAATCTGTGCCGGCATCACTATGCGGGGCGGGTGAACGTGCGCTTTACAAATACATATGTTATGTAGCGACCATAGGTGGTGTCTCAGTGAGACAGAGGAGCATTGTCCAATGACTATGCAGCGAGTCAGAATAACCAACTTAAACCCCCTAAAACCTCCCCACCCCAATACCTCATAATGATTGAAGCATCTTTCGTGGATGGAGAGCCCCATCGACCCCAACAGGGGATCAACATGGAGCCCAACCAATGGATCTCCAAACACCACTGCATTGCAGTGTCACTGTGGAGGGTTTTAGTAAATCACTCTGTGTACCTGCCCTTGTGTAGTAGCATGAAACTGCAATTCCAGAAAATAAGTTCAGTCTCAACATCCATTCCCTTGGTAAACAGAATTGATCATTTGTGAGGGTCAGAAGCCTCCGCGGCGGGAGCCCTTTTTCGTTCTTCGTCCCGGGCCTTGGAGCGCCAATTAGGTATGGACCGGTGTCTTCGTTTGTCTTTCTGGTTTTTCCAGATACGGCTGGATTCTCCAGATGATGAGTCTGAGGCGTGATGTGGTGGAGTATGAGGTTTCAGGTGTTTTATTTCATCTGTCCAGTTAAAGACGTCTTCTGGCGTATCAAAGAACATGGTGCAGGACTTATAAATTACTCGTAGTCTGGCTGGGAACTGGAACATGTATGTAATCTTCAAGTCTCAGAGACAAGCCTTGGCCGCCTGGAAGGATTATCATTGCTGTTGGACCAGTCTAGTATAGTCAGGGTATAGTCCGGGAACACCATGATACAATGGGATCCAAATAAAAGTTCTCCTTTTATTCTGGCCTGCTTAAGGATGAGATAACAGTCTCGGTAGATAAGAATTCACACGATAATGGGCCGTGGTCGATCCATTGGATCCTGCAGGCTAGGGGATGTCACTCAGTCATCCGCAACAACATCATTAGAGCCAAAAGATTAGTAAATGCCAACTCAAAATATGACATGGTCGAATTAACCTTTAGCAATATGGACTTGGTTAACAATCTGTTGGCCCTTGATGCTAGGTCTTGTTTGCCTAGCCACTCTAACATCCAACTTAAGTACTCTAGGCTAGTCCACCATGCAGATACGAATCCTAGTTTGGCAATGGACAGCCACTCCTCATCTCTCAATGAAACTGATTGACTTAGCGGGCAACTTGTGTGTGTTCTAACTTGACGGTGCCTTTGACAACAATTTTTTGTCAATTCCATCTGTCATAAGCAAGTGGGCTGATCGAACTGTCCTCGCCTCCCTGATGTCTTGCCTAAATCCAACTAAAGCTCCCTGACCACCGATGTGCTTAACACCACTATCCTGATCTCTTTTAATCCTCATTCTTCCACCAATGCTGTTTCGCACATTGCAAACAAGATATCTCAGCCCAGTATATCAAGTGAGTATCTGCAAAACCGGAACCCAGTAAGTTGTTCCGTGTTTCCTGGAACGCGGGTTGTCTGAGGTCCAAGCTAGCATTGCCTGACTGTAATGCTTTTATGAAAGATCATGACATTTGCTAATTTCAAGATGCGCCGTTTCAAGCCTTGTTATGTTAACTTCTTTATTTCTCCAATTCCTATCCAGAGGGGTAGAGTCTCTGGTGGCCTAGTTATGTGAGTTAGAGTCTCACTTAACTATCAAATACATTAACTTAATACTGACCAACCTGACATTCTGGCCATTGAGCTCATCTGCGGGACAAAGCCTAGGATAGTCATTATTAATGTCTATATCAGAGGGAGTAGAGGAGGTGTGCACCCTCCAAGCCCTAGAGAGCTACCTTAAACAGCGCACTGCCCTACAATATCTCATTTTGGCGGGAGATTTCAATACAACATATGAGCCCCTCTATGCAAATATCCTTTCCACCCCTGGTTCGACCTTTTTCACCAGGGACATTGCATTGACCTCCTATAAGTTCTGCTTAAAGTGGAACCAATTGATAGATCCCCTGATATTTGATTGACCTTGACCTTAATGACGTTTTGGCATAAATTGAGGGTGGCCAACTTATTGCTCCTAATTAATTGATTTCTATCCACAAAGCCTTTTTTGATCATATTTTGACATATCTCACTGTTCCTGATACTTCCAAAAAGAGAGGAACATCTAAGAATATCTAAGAATTGCCTGTGGTATAACAAAGAATGGCGTCAGCTTAATCGCTCCCTAGTTAGAGCAATCAAAACTAAGATTATGACTCGCATCCTAATGGCCAGGAAAGAGTACAAGATGACTATTACTCATGCTAAAAAGAACTGAGACGAGCAGAGGTGGAGTACCCTTAAGGATGCTTGTGATGATAGAGACCCTACCCGATTTTGACAACTTGTTTATCGTGGTTGCACTACTTTTGCATTGGAACCTACAAATAATGTTGCTTCCTCTGACTGGGTCGATTAATTTAATAACTTATAATCTGCAGATCTGCTAAATGTCACATCACTCTGGCTCTTCTTTGCTCTATCTCTTCTATGCCACTATTTGAAATCCCTGACGTTGTTCAATCTTTATCAGCTGTCAGTAGGGGAAGGGCCGCAGGGTTGGATGGAGTCCCGGCTGATGCTTTCCTATCTGATCTGAAGGTTTGGCCCGCTAAATACTATCCATTACTCAACGCCATTGCTGAGGGGGCTCCCAACCATGATTCTTGGAAGGGGCTGCAGTATTACCCATCCATAAAAAAGGAGGCAAGTCTCAAACAAGTAATTATAAACCTATTAGTTTAATTGACTGTCCTCAAAAAGGCTTTTGCCGTTGCGTGCTCTCCAAAATTTAGGACTGGATACTCTAGATAGACAAACTTAGCCCCTACCAAGCGGGCTTTCGGATGAAAGTCTCCACTACTGATCAGGCCTTCCGTTTTTATTGACCTACTGGGGGACCGTTGTTTTCAGCAAGGACAACCTTTATATTTATTACCTTTTTCGACTTAAAATCTACTTTCGACTTGGTTGCTCATTGATATGAAAATGCCCCTGAACGTTTTGTCAGTTGTAATACGCCTACATGCGTGCAATATTGCACACATTAGGTGGTGGAAACCGGGTCAGTTGACCATTAGGATTCCAGTCCTTAGAGGTGCTCATTGGGGCTGTGTACTGGTTCCCACACTCTTTTCTCTTTAAATGCACAAAATTATGCCTTTTCGAAGGGGACACTCCATTGCTGGCCAGGGTCAAAACTCTGATTCTTCTATTTGCCAAAAACACGTTGCTGAAATCCAAGATACAGAGTGGGCTACAGAAACTCCATACTCGCTTTGACAAGTTTTTTCCCGCTCGCGGTCTCGATGGACTCTTGCACTTACTTGGGCGTCATGTTTAGCGGTTGTATGTCTTAGAAACCTCATGTCAACAATGCGTCCTTGAAGCTCAAATAGATATTGGGACAATACTTAAGGTGTATTGTGCATCTTATACTAAACGCTTTTCACCTGCGCTCGGCAGTTATGAGATCAACGCATATAGGGCCTAGCGCTGGGCATTTGCCAACATTGAGGTTTTAACCAACACAGAAAAATATTTCCTGTGACACCTTGCCTCTCTCCCCCCTAGCACCCTTTTATAGCTGCTCTTTCTGGATCTGGGAGTAAGAGAGTTGGCAAGCAAAGTTAGATTATGCCCTCTTTTGTACTAGAGGCGCTTATGGACTACCCCAGAGCTCATTAATATGTCATAGCCCTTCAGGACGTAATGGAAGCTAATCAATTTTTCAAAGTCCCCTGGCTTTTGAAAATCAAAGAGTCGCTTTATTCCCTTGGGCTGCCCGAATTATGGGAACATCCAGCTATCACCTGTTTCCCATCTAAGGACTCATTGAAGCAGCGCTTCTGGGCAATTACAACAACCAATGAGTCTGGGAAGGCTGATTCCTCTAAGCTGTCTAATGAATTTCTTGATTTTAAGTTTCTCTGTGGGTACGAGCTGTTTTGGGATCAGGTGACTGTCACCGTGGATAGGAAGCTATACTTCCAGTTCAGAGTTGGCGCTTTACCGCTAAGAGATTTTATCTCAAAATGGTCCTGTTGGGTGACTGACGTTTGCCCTGCGTGTATTTCCTCTGTAGAGTGTCCTGCATGTTCTCTTTGTCTGTCCCGCTTAAGTCCCCTGCAGACCTTGGTTAGCTCCTACCTGCAGGCTTTTAAGTGTGTGGGCAGCCATTCTGTTGCTCTTGGTATATTGAGAACCAATTGTTGTTAATTTATACCATTCCTGTAGCCAAGTTCTTGGGTGCCATGTGGATACTCAGAAGCAGGAACCCCCTCTCCTTTAGCACTATGCTGGTTTTTGTGTTGCACATTCACTTTTCACTTCTGTATAACAGTTCCTGCACTTTTTCATCTCTGTGTGCAATTGTATTTTGTATGTGCCAGTATAACATTTTATTGTTTTAACGATCAATCCTGGCTTTTATTTCATACAAATTATGAACTTTCTTTGTGCTTAATCGTACTATTTTATCCATTTATCATGTATTTTATCTGCTTTTGCACATTTGTGACCCTGGTGGCTGAAATAAAGATATTTTAACTGAATTGACAAAAATGAACATTCTAGCAGAAATTGACCATCCAGGACCAATGTCACCATTTAATTACGCCCTCACCGATGGGAATAGTAATTTATACTATTCCAAACTCCAGCACCCCCTAAAGCAAGTTGTAACGACTTGCGTGGTGAAGTATGTTATGTTATGTTATTAGAAATTTGTATCGCGCACGGATACTCAAGAGTGTCCCGGCGCGGTTGGTAAACATAACAGCAAAGCAGCGAAATTAGGTGAATTGATTGAAGAGGAAGGTCTTCAACTGTTTCTTAAATAGCATGGTATCCTGAATATTACGCAGCTCTAGAGGAAGAGAATTCCAGGCCTCCCCAGCCTTAAGAGAAAGGGAACTACCCCCTAGTCGAACCCTACGAAAGCGGGGAACGGCAATCAGGCGCTGAGTAGCAGAGCGTAGATTTTTGCGAGGAGCATAAAAGGAAAACCGCCTCTGGAGGTAGACCGGGCCTAGACCATGCAAGGCTCTATGAGCCAGAGTGAGGGCCTTGAACTGGACTCGATGGACCACAGGCAGCCAATGCAAGTCCCGTAGATGCCGTTTCATGCCTGCGCGCCCAGGGATCTGAAGCAGAACCCTGTCTGCCGCATTCTGTATTACTTTTAGTTTTTTTGACTGATACCCAGGGAGTCCAATATACAGACCATTAGCATAGTCAATGTGGGACAGGATAAGTGCCCGAGTCACCATTTCCCTAGCTGACCTGGGTAGCAGAGGGAAGAACTTCATAAGAAATTTTAGGATACCGAAGCACGCCCCCGCCAGTCGCTTTATTTGAGCGATAAATCTGAGATCCTCCCCAAACCAGATCCCCAGATTTTTTGTAGGGTTGCCAGATGACTTAGGCTGGGGCTACTCTGGAGGCCACAGAGTCTCCCTAAAGGACGGAGGGAAGGAACCATAAAGGAGAACCTCAGACTTGCCCTCATTGCACTTCAGCTGTGCCCGAGCCAGCCATCCGAAGACAGCCGCAAGGCAACACTGGGCTGCTGTGGGGGACACCTCTCTTTCCTTCCAAGTGAAGAGGAGCTGGGTGTCATCAGCATAAGCTATGACTTTTGCTCCCAGCTCCTCTGCGAGAAAGATCAGAGGTGTGATATAAATGTTAAAGAGCAAGGGGCTCAAAGTTGAGCCCTGCGGAACACCAGTAGTCACTTTCCGGGGGGTAGAGGAGAAAGGTGGCATTCAGACCTGCTGTGTACGATCTTCTAGGAAGGATTTAAGCCACTTCCAGACCCGGCCAGACACACCAATGTGAGAGAGCCTGGAAAGAAGTTGTTGATGAGGGACCGTGTCGAAGGCGGCAGAGAGGTCCAATAGAATCAGGGCCGCTCTGCCGCCCCCGTCCAAACATTCCCTTATAGCTTCTGATATTTCCACAAGAGCGGTCTCAGTGCTATATGATGCCCTAAATCCGGATTGAAACCGGATGAAGAGCACCAGACGACTCAACAAAAGTGGATAACTGCCTAAAGGCTGCTTTCTCGCATATCTTGGCCACCACCGGAAAAAGAGAAATAGGGCGATAGCTGGTAAGTGTGTCTGGGTCTAGGGAAGGCTTCTTCAGGAGGGATATAAGTTTAGCCTCCTTCCATACCCGAGGGACAATGCCAATCTGAAGTGATAAATTTATAATGGCATTCACCTCCGGATTAACTACCTCTGCAACCCCTGCAAGCAACCTAGCAGGACACGGATCAGTAGGAGACCCAGATTTAAGGGATAAAAGGATGGATAGAGAATCCTTCAAGGTAATCGGCTGGAAATCCATTAGTGGGGGAGCTAGCAGAGAGGGAACTGGCAGGCTCGAGATATGGAATTCAGCCTGCCCTGTGCAATCAGATCCTAAGGAATCCTCTATTGCCTGTATTTTATCAATAAAAAAGCCTGACAGTTTCTCACACCACTCTGCCGAGACAGGCAGGTCCGTCCACTCCGCACTGGGATTGAGGAAATTCTGTACAATGGCAAATATTTCCTTTGAATTATTTCTGGAGCCAGCAATGCGCTCCGCAAAGAAATGGCATTTTGCCTCCTTGATAGCTGCATAGTACCCCCTCTGAGCCTTTCTTAATGCTACTTTCGCCAATGGGCAGTAATTTAACCTCCAGCAACGTTCAAGTTTTTCACATGAGTGTTTTAGTTCTCTAAGATTGTTGGAATACCAAGGTTTGGATGGTGCATTTCTAGCGCGCATACTAGGGAGGGGAGGGGTAACAGACTCTACCGCCTGGGAAATCCAGTTGGTAAAACTCTCTAAGGCTCCGTCCAGAGTACCATTGGCAGTGGGCCGAGAGTTAGACAGGACCCTGCCAAAAACAGAAGCATCTATCCTCTGGGAGGGTCTGCTTTGAGAAGGCTTTGTAGAGAATAAAGGTTTGACAATGGACCAAGAGAACTGAATCAGGAAATGGTCTGACCAGGGTACTTGAAGAGGATGAATGATAGATAAAGGAAAGTTGGAACACACCAGGTCGAGGATATGCCCCCCAATATGCGTGGGGGAATTAGTCCATTGGGTGAGTTGTGCCATTTTCAGAGAATCCTTCAATTCTATTGTATCCGCCCCTAACGGGCAGTCAAAATGTATGTTGAAATCCCCCAATAGTAGGAAGCTACAGAAGCGTACAGCCCTAGGAACAATAATCTCATCGAGAGCTTTCAGAAAAGCTCCAGAGGAGCCAGGGGGTCTATATACAAGCGTACCGCCTAGAGTGAAGTGCGGGGTCATAGAGATAGAAAAATCCAGTATTTCACCCCCCTCAATTCCTGGAGAGACTTAATGGACCGAAGTCCAAGAGTCTCTAAACACCACTGCTAAGCCTCCACCCCTACCTACTTTCCTATCCACCCTCGTAATTTTAAACCCTCTGGGGACGGCAAACTCTACCATAGGGGCGGAAGATTCATTAAACCAGGTCTCCGTCACAAACAGGAGATCGTACTGGTCCTCGGAAAGAAGTTCAAAAAGATCTGGGCAATGCTTAACAAGTGAGCGGGAGTTAATAAGCGCCGCCTGAAAGCGGACCCCCTCCCAGCTGTTAAAATGGGGGTAATCCGGGGAACTTCAGCATCTAAGGCAGCGTTGAAACTAAATTTACACTTGCCACACTTCCTGGCCAGATTATCGAGGACATCCCAATGGCTGTCGCACTTATTCTTTAGCTTATTTAAGCCCAGTAAATCATCCCCACTATAGCACTTGCGAGCCCCCAGCAGCTTTTTCGGAAAACGGGCATAGTGGCTGGCGCTGGTCGCATCCTGGGCGCGGACGTGCGCAGACGGGCTTGCCTTAGGCGCGCCAGCGACGCGCCCACTGCGCGTCCTAGTAGGCATGCACCTTAAGTAGACAGTACCCTCCCCCAGCTAGAGCGCCAACTCCAGCCCAGGACCGGGAACCGGAAGTGTGGGTAAAATGCACTACCCTCTGCGCAAACGGCACCAGAAAGCCGCAACAGAACGGGGCATGCAAGGTGAGGGCAGAGAACACAGACATTTCAACAATAGTCTCCAGACAGTGAATAGTTAAAATAGCACAATGTTAAAACAGGTTAAAAAATAGTTGCGAGCTGACCGGAGCACCAAATGGATTGCAGGAGCTGCCACTATCCTGCTAATGCATATTAACATCACAGTCGGGATAGTGACTGCGTTGTAAAGGCATGCTGGGTAAATGCATGCAGGGTTCCGTCATACAACCCTCACTTATGCCTTGACAGCTCCATGGTCCTCTTACCCGCCTGTCAGTTAGCCAGTAGCCCGAAGATATAGGGCTGCGCCTGGTGACCCGGGCTTCCTGACTAAGCACCCTACACGGGTGAGCCTTACTGTGCAGGTCTCAGCTAGCAAGGTCAATCCTAATTCATTCCCAACAACTCCTCCAGATAGGGATTCCAAAAGGATTAATGCTTTTGGTAAAATAATGTTTTTGTCCACTATCCGAGTATTTAGATCCATTATTTTAGCCTGTTTTCTAGTATTTAGATCCATTAATTTAGCCTGTTTTCTGGGCACATACACGCATGCTCTGTGAGACATGGCCAGATTTTGCTGGTGGTTCCTGAGGACCTTGAAGCTTCTCCGCCTCAGATAATTCATGATGGACAGGGTGCAGCGGAGTATGTGATCCGTGAGGTTCTGGATGCGACTGACTGCGATTTGCTTAGGAGACAGCCAAATCACTGTGCACTCTTTGGGGCTATTTGGTAAAGCAAAACAATTCCCTCTCAGTCAGTCAGTCTAAAAAAGCTTTATTCAGTAAAAAAAAACATGTAAGCATAAGAAACAGTGGTATGCAAAGCTGTGTATCTCATTTGAAACTAAAATTCATTGAGTATACCAAGTTAAATTGTTTTCCTTAAAACAAGACTATAACAGATTCTAACTGTAAACAAGGAATTAGTTACTTACCTGTACACTATAGTTCTCCAGTATTATCTTTCATAGATTCACATGCTTGTATCTTCCCCGTCGTCATGGTGGGAGTCTCACGGTAACAGAATGACCAAGCAGTATCATAGAGAAGAAAAACTGCATAGAAAATCCCCATAGGGGCTGTATTATTTGGTAACCAGACCATATCTTTGTTTGGACCAAAAGCCAGCCAATCAGCATTGCTGCCCTGCCCTCACACTCCCCAGCAGAAGCTTCCTGCCTCAGATTTCCGTCCCCGAGTGAGAGACATGGATAAATACCGAGAAACAGGATCTGCCTGAGAAACGGGGAGGTGGGCGGGCGCATGTGAATCTATGAAAGATAATACTGGAGAACTATAGTGTACAGGTAAGTAACTAATTCCTTCTCCAGTATTACATCTTTCATAGATTCACATGCTTGTATCAGAGTAGTAAGCAGTGCTCACCAAAGTTGTAGCGTTTCCAGGACAGAACTAAAAAGGAAGCTCTGCCGTAAGACAAAGGTATAACAATACACATCAGTATATAAGAAATACGATAAATGCATGTTGACACATAAATCAAAGTATTGCATAGACAACAAATCATGCCATTATGTCATACCTTACTGAAAAAGACGTTTCAGAACAGCTTGTCCCACTGCCGTGTCCTCTTTCCACGCAGTGTCCAGACAGTAGTGTCACGTAAATGAGTGCACGCTCTTCCACGTTGCTGCTCTGCAGATGTCAGGCAGCGCCACTCCTGCAAACAAGGCCATCGAAGTTGCCATCTTCCTTGTGGAATGTGCATGTACCTTAGAATCTAGCGGCTTCCCCGCTTTTTCATGACATTTCAGGATAGCTGAGGAGATCCATCTGGCAATACTCAGTCTTGACAAAGGAAGGCCCTTCCTTTGCCCTTCAAAAGCAATGAACAATTGCTTGGACCTGCGGAACGTTTTTGTCCTTTCAATGTAGAACTTTAGGCATCTGGAAATGTCTAGAGAGTGTAAGGCTCTTTCTGCCTCCGATGAAGGATTGCTGAAAAAAGTAGGCAAAATAATGGGTTCATTGAGGTGAAAAGATGTTGCCACCTTGGGAATAAAGGTAGGATTTGTCCTTAGTATAACCCTGTCTTGACGAAATTGTAAGAAGGGTTCCTCCACTGAAAAGGCCTGGATTTCACTAACCCTCCTTGCTGATGTTAAGGCGAGAAGGAGGGCCGTTTTCCACGACAGGAACTGCAAATCTGACTTGTGAATAGGCTCGAAAGGAGGCCTCATAAGCTGCGATAGTACTGTGTTTAGGTGCCACGGCACAGGAGGGCGTTGGATGGGTGGATAAACCCTAAAAAGTCCCTTGATAAACTCCTTTATTATTCTGGAGGACCAGAGAGATGGTTCATTTGGCTTCCGCCGGAAGCGCGATATTGCTGCCAAGTGTACCTTGACCGAGGCATGCGACAGACCTGCCTTAGATAGCGACAGCAGGTAAGGAAGGATACCTTCAGGTTGTACTTCAAACGGATGCAAGTTTTGTCTGCTGCACCAATGGCAAAAACGGGACCATTTCGCTGCATATGTTTTGTTTGTTGATACAGCTCTAGCTTGTGAGAGAACATGTCTGCATTCTTGCGAAATATCTAGATTTTGAAACTCCCGCTCGTGAGGTTCCATGCTGACAATTTTAGAGATTGCAGATTCGGATGCAGAATTTGCCCTTCTTTCATGGAGATGAGGTCTTGAAATGTCGGGAGCTGGATTTTGTCGCCCCTCGACAAAAGAAGTAGGTCTGAAAACCACGCCTGTCTCGGCCAGGCTGGTGCTATCAATATGATCCGGCACGGTTCCAATCTCATCTTGCGCAGTATCCGCGGTATCAACGGGAAGGGAGGGAACGCGTATGCAAACCTTCCTGTCCAATCCATGTGGAATGCATTTCCCTTGGAGCCCTGTTGATGGTATCTGGACGCAAATTGAACGCACTTTGAGTTGTTTTGCGTTGCGAACAAATCTAATGTGGGAGTGCCCCACCTTTGAAACAGGACGCGAATCTGAGTGTGGTGTAGTTCCCACTCGTGTGTCGCCTTGGTAGTACGGCTCAGGGCGTCCGCCCGTGTGTTGAGGACTCCCTGGATATGCTGAACCTGAATTGAAATTCCGTTGGTTATGAGCCATTTCCAGATTCTTTGCGCCAATGCCGACAGTTGTTTGGATCTCGTTCCGCCCTGCTTTAGCAGGTAAAACATGGTAGTGGTGCTGTCCGTTTGGATCAGTACTGACGATTGGCGTATTCTGGAAAGAAATGCTTGAAGGCCTAGGAACACCGCTTTGAGCTCCAACATGTTTATGTGAAGCTGGGCTTCCCAGTCTGACCAAAGGCCCTGAATTTCCAGCTCCTGAAGATGCGCACCCCATCCTTTCAGCGAAGTGTCCGTTGTCATCACGAAGTCGTGATCTAGAGGAATGAAGCTCAAGCCTTGATCCAGGTTCTTTCGAATCTTCCACCATGACATTGCCACCTTCATATGGCTCGTGATGGTAATGCGATCCTCGAAGGTACCTTTGGCCTGGACCCACTGCTCGTCCAGTTGTTCCTGCAAAGGCCTCATTCGAAGCCGACAGTTTGGCACCAGTGGGATGCAGGATGACATCATCCCCAACATGGATTTGTATATCCTCACTGAAGTGGACCTTTTTGCTTGAAGAGCTGCCGTTAGCCTCATGATCTTTCCCATTCGTTCTTCGGAAGGGTAGGCTTTCCCTGCACTGGTGCATATCCATGCCCCCAGGAACTGGATGCCCTTGGCCGGAGTCAGCGAGGATTTCTCTAAGTTGGTCTTCAGGCCCAATCGCTGAAACAGCCGGATGCAGCTCTGAAGAGATGTTGCTGCATCCCTGAAAGATGGACCTGTCACCAGCCAGTCGTCCAGATATGGGTAAACGTAATGCCCTTGCAGTCGTAAATGGGCTGCCACCGGGGCCATGCATTTGGTGAATACCCTTGGGGCTGACTTGAGTCCGAATGGCAGGACCTTGAACTGGAAGTGGCGACTCTCCACGACAAATCTGAGATACTTCCTGTGCTTCCGAAGAATTGGAATATGGAAGTACGCATCCATGAGATCTAAGGAGGCCATGTAGTCGTTTTCTTTTATCAGTAGAAGAATTTCTTGTAACGATAACATTCTGAAGGGTATCTTTTTTATGTATCGATTTAGATCCCTTAAGTCCAATACCTGTCTCCATTTCCGGGTATGTTTATTTTTGATGAGGAAGAAATGCGAGTAAAAGCCTCTCCCTCTGAGATGTTGCGGCACTTCCTCTATGGCTCCCTTTTGCAGAAGCGAGAGAACTTCCATCTGCATTTCCTGGCGATGTTTGTTGAGCCTGAGTACTGGGGGTTGATCCGGAGGTATTTCCACAAATTCCAGAATGTGGCCCCTGCTTATGACATCTAAAACCCATTTGTCCGATGTAATGGACATCCAGTTGTTGTAAAATTGAGACAGATAGTGGTCTTTGTCGTGGATCCGTTGTGTGGGGAGCGCCGGCCTGAAATCATTGACGTCTATTAGACTGCTGAGGTTTCCCCCTGGCGTTAGATTTGCCTCTGGACTGTTGTTGGTAAGAGGAGTTGGAGGACCTGAATTGGTTGTTAGTGTTATACTGTCGATATCCTTGCTGATTATACGGCTGATATCGGTTGGATTGAAAAGAGGATCTTTGATTAAATTGACCTCTTGAACCTCTCTTCCGAAAGGACTGAAACCTTCCTTGCTGAAGCGATCCCAGCGCTCGAGCTGTATCCGTGTCCGACTTTATGCCTTGCAACGCCTCATCAATATGCTTTCCAAATAAGTTTTCACCGTCAAAAGGCATATCAACGATTTTCGCCTGAACCTCTGGACGAAAAGACGTCGCCTTGAGCCAGCCCTGTCTGCGAAGCGAAACCGCTCCAGCCATCTGCCTGAAGGCCATGGACGAAACATCCATGGCGATGTCGATAGATTCGGCAGCAGATTTAGATCCTTCCTTAAGTATGGCTGCCGCTTCCTCCTTTCTATCCTCTGGGAGAGCAGAAAGTATGGGTGCAATATCAGACCACATTTGCCTGTTGTATCGCCCAAGCAGTGCCATAGCATTTGCCGCTTTAATGGTAGAGGCAGCCATGACCGCAAACCTCTTACCTGCCCCATCCATTCTCCTTCCCTCCTTGTCAGGTGGCACTAGGGAAGTAGCCACCGGGTTCTTAGAATTTCTTTGTGCCGCCTGCGTCACAACTGATTCAGGCCTGGGGTGCCCAATGAGGCAGGCTTTTGTGGACTCTGGGGCTCTGTATTTCTTGTCAATGCGGGGAACTGAAACCGCTATAGACGCAGGTGTTTTCAAAATCTTCAGTCCCTCCTCCCAGATGTGAGGGATAATTGGAATAGAGCGAAGCGACCTCTTGTTTTCATCTTTGAAGTCATACAAGAAACAATCCGTCTGTTGTACCTCCACATCCAGATTGAATCTTTTGGCCGCCCTTTCCATGAGATCATGAAAACCTCCGATATCTTGAGGAGGGGAGGTAGATTTGAGTGGTTCAGGCGATGCAGTCGATGGTAAAATGTATTCGTCCCATTCCTGTCCCGAAGCATCCTGAACGAGTTCTCCCTCTTCGGGCTGCTCATCCTCGTCGGATTCTGTTAGGTCGTCCCTTATAGTAACAACCTGCGGCGATCTCACCCCCTGTTCTTGGTGAGCAGGTGCTTCAGGTGTCTGAGAGGAAGGCGTCTGCCTAGCTGGTTGCGAGGAATTCGCCTCTGGGAAGCGACGGTAGTAGTCGTTCAACATCAACCTAAGATCAGAGACAAGGTTGAGGGGTATAGACATCGTCTCCTGATGATCTTCCTCCCTCGAGTCCTCATGCTGCTCCTCCTCTTCTTCATCGTAATCACCAGATTCCTGAAATGACTCATATCTGGAAGATTGTGGTCTGTCCTTGAAGGAATAAACCTCCTCTTCATCCGTGTCTTGGCTCTTTATCTGCAGCTGAGAAGGACTGTAGGCGGCACCTGAGGACTCCTCGCCATCTGAGTCCTGCTCTAGCAATGAGGACGGCGGCAAAGGTGAAATCTTTGTCCATGAGGTGAACTCTGCAGCTTCACTGATGGTAGATGAACCTCTTGTAGACTGAAAAGACCGGATCGAGATCATGGTCTTCGACTGCGGTGATTTGAATGCTTTTGCGGACGATAGCACGATTTTCGTCGACGGAACCGTCGTCGACGGGACTTTCGTCGACGGAACCATCGTCGACGGGACTTTCGTCGACGGAACCATCGTCGACGGAACTATCGTCGACGGAACCATCGTCGACGGGACCTTCGTCGACGGGACCTTCGTCGACGGAACCATCGTCGACGGGACCTTCGTCGACGGGACCTTCATCGACGGGACCTTCGTCGACGGGACCTTCGTCGACGGGGCCCCCGTCGACATCTTCGACGTCGAACCTGTCGTCGACGGAGTCGTCGTGGTCGTCGTCGACGGCCTGTTCGTCGACATTGAGATTTTACTCGTCGATGTTGTAAGCGTAGACGTCGCAGTCGTCGACGTAGCTTTAGACCTTATCGTCGACGAAGCCATAGTCGTCGACGAAGTCGTCGTCGACGGAGCAGAAGTCTTCACCACAGGCCTTGAAGCAGAAGCCAGCGAGCTGGTAGAGGGTGCAGACCCAGGTTCCTTAAGACTGGACTGTTTCACCACAGGAGTAATAGGAAGAGATGAGGTTACTTTCTCCTTAGGCTTACTCTTTTTAGACTCCACTCTCTCCACAGAAACAGAAGCCTTTCTTTTCTTGGGAGTTGAATGAGAAGATTCCCCCTCAGAATCTGAGCCTGATGTGGCCTTCTTTTTCTGAAGCCATAACAGTAGTCTAGCCTCTCTGTCTCTTTTAGTTTTGTCAGAAAATTTTCTACAAAGCTTACAGTCTTTCACCAGGTGTTTAGGGTAGAGACAGTAAAGGCAGTCCTCATGTGGGTCCTCAGAGAAAAGTCTGGCCTTCCCACAGGACCTGCATGGCCTGAACATCCTCTTTTTAGAGCCGTCAGCCATTATAAGAGAAATAAGTACACACAATACCTCAATGTAGTAGACAGGAAACAAGATTCCAAAGGGTCAAAAGTTCACTCAGGAACAGAAAGAAAACTGAGCAGAGCTCAGGGAGACTCCTTATCACACGAAGGCGGTTGGAAATCTGAGGCAGGAAGCTTCTGCTGGGGAGTGTGAGGGCAGGGCAGCAATGCTGATTGGCTGGGTTTTGGTCCAAACAAAGATATGGTCTGGTTACCAAATAATACAGCCCCTATGGGGATTTTCTATGCAGTTTTTCTTCTCTATGATACTGCTTGGTCATTCTGTTACCGTGAGACTCCCACCATGACGACGGGGAAGATACAAGCATGTGAATCTATGAAAGATGTAATACTGGAGAATCTTCATTTATTTCCTGGTCTAAGGCAGTTTCATCTTTGGCCCACATCAAATGCCACAGCTTAAGAGGAGCCAGCTTAATACAGTCTTCATTGTTTGACAAGCCTAATTCCATATGACAGAGGAATGAGGGCAGAGATGTCGGAACAGACAAGAGCCTTCTAACAAACATATTTCCATTAGCTTGGACAGGCGCAGTATCACAATAATCCTGCACCCGGACTATTCCCCTCAATTTATAAAGTTCAGAGACTATTCCAGGGGCTACCCTATAGGCATGCCTCAGCCTTCCCTGCCAGTGGTAACTACACTAACCAGTCCAATCCTTTTGGGCTGTGGACACAGCACTTACAGACACCGCATGAGGCAGCAGGCCAACTATCTTCAAGTGACTCTCCCCTGCTGCAGCAGTATTCAAACCTCTAGTTTGTCCTCCTTCTCTCATGTCAGGTCAGGATATGGCACCCCTCCCCCTGAAGGAGATCCATCACCTTGGACAGATGAGTCTTACAGGTCATTAAAAACAGGTCTACACCCTGATTTTCATTTCCTGCCCAACTCAACTTCCTCCAACACCAGAACACATTTCAGAGGAACACTAAACAATCCTCATGCAGGAGGTAAACATTTTACTCTCCAGGTTTACCATCAAGTGGCAAGGGATGCTGGTCATGCTTCTTCCTTGGCCATTGGGGCCATCGGGTATATCCTGAGATTCACAAGTTGAATTCGCTTTTGCAGATGGAAAATTCAAAATCTCATGCTGCTTCAGATCCTGTCCGCTCAAGATTAAATGGAGTAACTGGACTTGAAGGATGTGTATTTCCATATATCCATCCTTGAGTGCCACAGGTGTTGCTTGCAGTTTAAGGTGGCTCTGGAACACTTTTAATTTGCTATGATTTCTTCTGTGCTTATTATGACCCCTCGGTACTCACAAAAGGGATAGCGGTGGTTGCAGGCCTCCCTTGGAGGTCGGTAGTACACATATTGCTTTGATGGCTAGTTGCTAAAAGTGGGCTCACCGCAGTCAGTTATGGGCACCTCTGGGTAATGGCTGAACTCCTGACATTATTGGGTTTCACCAGCGATGAGCCGAAGTCCAGCCTGAGTCCCAAATAAAGACTTTCATTCATTGAGACAATTCTGGACATAGTGGCCTTTCCTCCACTGCAGTGAGCTTGGAACATTCAGGGTATGACCCTTTTGTTTTGTGATCATTCCTGGGTCTTGGTGAGGATGGCTCTGAGCTGTCTTGGGTCTTGACCTCATGTAACCTCCTCATTCACAAAGACAGGTGGCACGTATGATACCTGCAATGGAACCTTAGATTCCAGTGGGCTCAGTATAAGGGCTGCCTCTCCCAAGTCAATAGGGTCTCAAGAGAGAGAGTAAAAAAAGAGGAGAAACCTCCCAACTAGTCCAAAACGGCTCTGCTGCTGGAACCGATCTACAGGAAGGAAATAGTGCAGCCAGTGTTAACATAAACCCAGAGCAATTTGCATCACTGGTCTGCTCTATAGAAGCTAAGATAGAGGCTAAGATAGAAGAGTTTATTAAACCCCTAGTGCTCAAATTGGATACTGTCACCTCAGAAGTAAAGAGGCTAGGTGGTCTGTTAGCAACACACCTGGCCTTGGTTGAAAGAGCCAAGGTTGTCACAAAGGGTCCTGCTGGAATGGGGCAGGGAATTAGTAATGACAACCTGCAGCAACTAGGCCAGCAAACAACTGTAACTGAATCTGCTTCTCCTGATCCTCCACCAATAACCTGCCCAACAAAACAGTCTTCCTTAGGCCCAGATGGCACATCAGGTTGTAGACAGGTAAAAAAAAGCCGCTTTATAAACCTTCCCCCTGACTGTGCACCCCATGTGGTTGTCCTAACCAATGTCCCGCCTCCTGATCATTACCCTGTCCAGTCCCATGAGGAATCACATGAATCACTAAAAAATAAAACAGTGTCATGGCTGAATAGGAGATGTGGCTTCCCAACAAAATATTCCGATCAAATATTGTCCACTAGAAGGGCAAACTGGATTGGCCCGTCCAGAAAGACGTGTACTGGGGATTGTATAATTGTTAATTTTAAACACCCCCAACATGTTGCTACAGTTTTGTTAAGGGCAGCCTCTCTGGTCTACGACGAAAACAGTGTTTGTGTGCGTCCACTTGGTTATTTTTACACGCATTTAATCAAATCTCCTCCTAATCTCGGGAGATTTAGATCATTTACTCCTACTGAGCCTCGGGCCCTTATAGTATCACAATTCTGTAATGTGGACAATCACTGCAGGGATGGGCCAAATGTTGTGACACAAAATAGATTTGATTTACTCTCTGGCCTAGAGGCGTGTGACTGACAAGAGGACTCTGAGGGACAGGGAGGGGAGAGATTGGCTGACTTGGGATATATGGAACCCGCACAAGTAAAAATGAGTCATAATAATACCCAACCTAAGTCTGCAAGCATCACTGAGGGTGTGGGGGAAAAGGTAAAAATGATAAGTTGGAATATTGCTGGTTTGCGGTCCAAAAGGGATGATAATGTCTGGCTAAATTTTGTGAAACAGTACGACATTGTTGCACTTCAAGAGACCTGGGACAAGGTTTGTGATTTCTGGATTAATGGTTTTACATCTTACTATGTACCTGCCTTGAGTTCGTCAGCAGGGAGAGACAGAGGGGGACTTATGTTTCTGGTTTCAGTAAACATAACAGGAAAAGTTAAAAAGGTTGACTGCACTTCCCCTAATTATTTAATACTAGAAGTAAGTTTGGCAAACAATAGTAAACTAGTTCTCATTAATTGCTATAATTCAGTGCAAGGGGAGTCCTCAAACGAGCATCTCCATTCGCTGTCAAATTTTTTAACAACTTATAAGAAAAACCAAACCACTTTTGTTCATTATATCCCGTTGGGTGATTTTAATGTACATTTATGTAGTCTAAATTGTCAATATAAAGATAGCGATGGACCTGATTTCACAACCCCTCAACACTTTGAACACAGCTCCAAGAGGGAAGCATTGGAGGCACTTTTGTCTAATAATGACCTGTTTGAGGTGGGGTTTTCTGATAAAAGTAACTGTCTTCCTACGTTCAGAGCTAGGGACTGTGAATCTATAATAGACTACATATTCTTATCCCCAGGACTTTTAAGTCATGTAATTTTTTATAATGCTATACACTCTTCCTTTAGCGATCACAACCCGGTAGTAATCAAACTGGATAATGGCTTTTCCCTCCTGAACAAAACAGCTTCGTTACAAGTTACAGCTGATGTAAAAGCCAAAAATCAAGGGAGGAGATTAAAATGGAGTAAGGTCTCTCCCGAAGATTTTTTTCACACCATTACAACAAAGGTTGGCCCGGAACTAAATACATGTGCAGACCCCCTCAATTATGGGGGGGATGTAATAGCTTCATATGAAGCCATTTGCCTGCAAGTGGCTAAAGAACTCACAATTAACACCCGAGTTAAAACTAATCCTGCCTTAGGTTGGTTCTATCATAAATGCACTAAAGCCCACAACTTACTCAACAAGCATTTGCAATGCAAACGGTCTCGCCTTTGGGACCTTATATGTTTTTAGCTATGCAGCACATTAGCCTGGGTGCTGAAACATATACTGTTCTTTAACATGGTCGGAAAGTAAGCACCAAACTGCGTGACATGCCAGGTATGGGAACACAAGGAGAGAAATATTGCCTTTCAGCAGGAAATGGTAAAGTCCAAAGCTATGTTATTAAATATAAAATCAGGGCTTTCGGTGGTCATATCACTGAAAAGACAAGATTTGAATAAAATATTGGCTACGGGTGCTCGTGGAAGACAATTTCTATGGACTGGAATCTAGAGAATGCTAAAGTGATACCGGTATTTTACTGACCTCTGCTGGTCATTTTCTATCAAGAGGGTTAAATAGAGGCGTTTGCCAGAAAAATCTAAAAAAGAAAGTCCCTTAGCAGAAAGCAAAACTTGTATTTTACTGACCTCTGCTGGTAGCTTTCTATCAAGACAGTTAAATAGAGGCAGTTGAACAGAAACAAAAACCTATGCGGAAGCAGACAAGTCCTAAGTCTGATCTCCAGAGCCCACAAAGTACATATACATATAAGTATACATATAAGTATATACTAAAGTATATACAAGTGGTCTTGAATGCCCGACCTAATGAATGTGAGTCTACAGTGCCCCTCTCAATAAATGCAAAGGAACCTTTGATTATGTGTATGGGGTTTTATTTCTTTAGAACTAAAGGGCCAGAACAGGGTCCAAATTTGTGTCCAAGCTTTGCTGGCTTTAATGCGGGACCTATAGCCCAGATTAACTGTCAAGGATAAATGTCAAGCCTGTTCTGTCGGAAAATGGGGACCCAACAGGAAAGCCTTCTACTTAACCTCCGATTTATACTTGTGATCAAACCTGGTGCTGAAGCAATAAGGCATGAATTTGATTCACTTATAAGATCTCAAATAAACCTGCTATAAAGAGATGGCGCTCTGGTTATTCCATGTCAAACCGAATCAACATTTCTAAATTTGCAGCCTTTTCAGCATACTAGATTAACCAGCCCAAGAATGAGGATATGCTCATGAGAAAGCAACACTTTGAGACCTAAGATTCAGGTAGTTTCCACAACATCCTAAATAGCCGATGTGTTGGTCAACCAAGGTCTACGTAACATGGTGCAAGTCAACATTTGCCCACTGCTTCTGAAAATATTCCTTTTTTTTCTGCATTCGTCATCTTTACATTTATCATTATGGGGTAGAGACAAGGCTATAAAGAGGACCATAGCCCTGAGGCTCCAAAAGATTTTTTTGGGCTGGATCCTTCTAAATGTGCCTACATTCCTTATGGAACTTACAGCAGAGCCTGAGTCTCTGTTTAACATTTTCTTCTGGGTCGATGCTTAAGTTTGCAAAGCTGCATGTCAATGCAACATCATGGGCAATGCAGCACACATCATCCTAGTATCTTATGATCCTAACACATCAGTTGCCTGCCTCACAATTGTGAATTGTGAACAATGACCACTGTGGACAGAGATCGAAAGACATTTTTCCCAAAATCTGACGCTAGTCTTTTGTACAGTGCCCCCACCACCAGAGGACTGCTGAGACTCTATATACTTTCCCAGACTCTATTGCTTAGGCCGGCAAATCTGTTCCCAAACAGCTAAAAATCTGCATGTATCTAGGGAAATGGGACGTTCCTAATGGGTGAGAAACCTTTATATTGGTGACAATGGTCTGAAGCAGTTTCTCAATTTCAGACTTGCTCCATGATGGTCGGATTAAATGATTCAGGAACTGCACAGAATATGGATTGGAGACTACAGAACAACAGAAACACAACCAACTTGTACACTGTGGATTGGCTTGACTAGTTCATCCGGTCTATGATTAGTGCATACCTCCATACTTCGGGTGTGCTTCAATGGGGTAATTTCAGGGTTATTTGGTACCGTTAACGATGTATTATTCTCCACCCCAATGGTCAGCTCCCTTAAGTTTCACTGGTAAGAAAAGCTGTTGACCCAGTTGTGAGATGATGGCTGGGTGGACTTCCTGCATTCACATGACAAAATGTTCACTGAAGCGAGGCTGAAATGTATCTATTTCAAGACACTGCACAACTGGCATTGAACACGCCACATACTATTCTGTAAAGGTTTCGGCCTAAACTTGAATTACCAAAAACAGGACTGCGACTATATGCATATTTACTGGCCTGTCCAGCTCTATCATGCTGGTGAGAAACACAACTCAATGCAGGGTTGTTATGGTTTGCCTTTCAAGTTTCAGCTCTCCTAGCTCTGCTCCATGATTTGTGTGAAGTCCATGGAATTAACAACCATTAGTGTAGACGCTTTGCAACATCCTCAGCTGTTGTAAAGCTCTGTATCATAAGGAGATGGAAGACGCCTGTAGTACTGACCCAGGAAAAGTAGTTTCAAGAAATTATGAAAATAAGCTATGAATGTTTGATATATAGACTCAAAAAACAATCTGAAATCTTTGAATATTTGAAACAGAGCATATATGTACTACATTAGTCATATGTTGTCACGCCTGCTGCAACAGGCACGATGCAGACACATTTATTTCATACCAGCCCACCTTTATTTGTAAGTTCCAAAAAGTCTAGAGTCTCTTCTATGCGGAAGTCTTCAGCATATTTTATTCTCTCACTTGACAGTCACAACAACCCATCAGAAGCGTAGAGCCAGTTACTTTTAATGTTGTGTGCAGGATTCCCCCATGTTTTCAGCCAACTGAATGATCTGTCTACTTGCCTCATCTGGTAAATAGAAGGGGATACAGCTCCAGGTAGAAGTCCACCAGTGGATCCTTCTTGAGGAAAGTTGGGTCTGATTTAGCAGCTTTATACCTTCTCTGCAGCCTCAGATATATTTAATTTGTTGATGGTGGTAGTTCAGGGAATATATTAGGAGAAGCACAAGGCTATGTATAAGCCTTCTAAAACAGTGCAGACGTTTAGAAGCCATATGCTCAAGAGTATCTTCTACCATAACACATGCGCACAGCAGTAGGCCCCAAAGACCACCTATGTGCGAACCCAACAGGAAAATGCTACAAACACAGCTTCCAGATGCTAAGAGCGCCTTTTTCTACTCACTGTCAAGCAGTGAGTAGAGAAGGGCTCCAACTCTCTGTACAAACGCTTCAATGGAAGAGAGCAGTAGACTGCTCATTTGCTATCATGTAATAATTGAATAGACTTGCAATCTGGATTCTTTCAAATAACTCTACAATGGCTGCTGTTTGACCATTTTAAAGACTAAGCTATTAAGTCTGATCTGGGAATGTGTCTGTGCTAAAGCTGGATCTTCTGCTAAGGCACGGTTTTTGTCAAGTTTTCCTATGAAATGCTCAGTCCAAGATTGCGTTTCGGGTTTCTGAAGGACTGAACTATATTTTATTCTTAAACAATGTTTTTTGTGTCAGAAAGCAGCAGAATAGGAGCTGATGGCATTCCATTCTCACCTCTCCGATCTTCTGTACCAGGTTCTCAGTCGTGTAGCCACAGTATGTTGTGCTCTCCACAGCTGGTAACAGGTAGGGAGGGGAGTTGCAGATCAGTATGCACACTTTGTGAGTCTGTCCTCTGAAAAGCAAAGTGCAGAGGTATCAAAACCTTAAACACAACACAACGGGAAACATTTGGAGGAAATGAAACTGTTGGAAGAGCAATATCTAGGGTAGGAGGAAAAGTGATAGATATAATCTGAGAGGGGCAAAAGAGCATGAACTATGCATACACTCCATGCTCTCAGAGGTCTGTTCTTTCAGAAGGGAAAGACCTGAAACCGAGGAAGGGAAAGCGGGTAACTTTCACCGACACGGATTACAATGAAGAGCAAAGATTTTGCAATGCTGAAAGTTTTAAAGTTAAACTCTAGTTTCCTCTTTGAAAGACTCACATCTGCTCTCTCATCTTCTTGAAATCATCAAAGAGCTGCAAGGCTGTGCTGAGACCTTCAGCAATGAGACTGCAACTCTCTCCTCCACCTCCCATGAACCTGTATGAAAAAAGCAAGCAATAAATGGAATTGGTACAGTAGCTTGTAAACACTTTTAGAGATTGCAATAAGAGCTAAATACATCTAAATAGAGGACTAGTAAAACCAAAAGCACTCGAGGCATTTCCAGCAGAGACAAGCATTTGCAATGCAATCGGTCTCGCCTTTGGGACCTTATGTGTATTTAGCCATGCAGCACATTAGCCTGGGTGCTGAAACATCTACTGTTCTTTAACACTGAGTTCCGCAGTTATAGAAAACCACTGCCAGGTTGAGCAGAATTATTCTATTCTTGCCTGCCTCAGAATGAGACCCTTAGAGCCTAAACACCTTTGTGAATGGAAGCACTGCCCCTCCCTGTGACAGAGCTGAAGGCACATTTTCTCATCCTAAACAACTTGATCAGTTTCCCACTTCCCCCACACCTTGCTTTAATATGTGTTTCTCTGCACAACCCTGGGGCCACACGCCTCCGCACCGTATCCAAACAAATAGCAGTTATTATGGGGGGGGATGATGTATTATGACCACTGGATTATTTTTAATATATTATAATTTATATATATATATTCTATATATTTTTTTATGTTTTTTTTTATGTTTGTATGTACTGTGTACATTGTATATATGCATATTTGCTGTCGTTGGTCCGCCCGGGTGCCTCGAAGGCACGGAAAAAAGAGCAAAAATAAATAAATAAATAATAATTGTATATAATCCACAGGCAGATATTGTATCTACCAGAAAAAGCTTGCTCTGGAACCGGGGAACCTCCGATAGACTGTAAGGGAGAAGGAGATACGAAGTCCTTGTGATGTGTACGAGACTTCTTCTTCGAATCCGAAGACTCTTTCCCAGAATGATGTCCTGAACTGTGTTTTCTCCTCTTGTGTTTCCTCTTTGAGGAGCTCGAAGCATGACCCGAAGCCGACTTGGATTCAGACCTCGATCTCTCTCTGGACCTCGACCTCGCTCTATATATAAAATAATAATAAAGAATATCCCCCTTGCGTCAGCAACATTCGGAATTTTTCTTCGTAGCACGCCGGCGTGGACGACGTCACAGGAGCACGGCATCGCGCGCGACTTCGTCTGACGTCACCGACTCCTTATTAGACCCACGTCGCGTGATGACGTCAGTTCCGCCCTTTTTTCCGTGCCTTCGAGGCACCCGGACGGACCAACGACAGCAAATATGCATATATACAATGTACACAGTACATACAAACCAAAACAGCACACAGCGCATAGCAAAGGCATCAAAACCCAAAATATATACAAACAATATAACCAGGTAGAGCAGAGTAGACAACGGGGAGGCGGGTGGGCATGTGAGGAATCCACAGGCAGATATTGTATCTACCAGAAAAAGCGTTACTGAAGGTAAGTAACTTGTTCTTCTGATAGATACATCTGCCGTGTGGATTCCTCACCTTGTGAATAGAGTCCCACAGCAGTCCCCACTCCCGGTGGAGGGTGACCACTCTGCTATACCAGGAAATCTTGGAGAACAGAGCGCGCGAAGCGGCCGTCCCTCCTCACCTCGGAATCCAAGCAGTAATGCTTCGCGAAAGTGTGGAGGGAGGCCCAAGTCGCAGCCCTGCACATGTCCTCGACAGGAACCCCTCTAGACAAAGCAGATGTTGCAGACTTTGCTCTAGTTGAATGTGCTCTAATACCCTCAGGAGGGTCCTTACCCGCCAAGGAGTAGCAAATCTTGATGCACAGGATTATCCACCTGAAAAGTGTGCGCTTGTGCACCGCTCTGCCTTTCTTGCAGCCAGCAAAACCAACAAACAGCTGGTCATCCATCCGGAAGTCTTTAGTTCTGTCCAGATAAAAAGACACCGCCCTCTTAGGGTCCAAACGGTGAAGTCTCTCCTCCTCCTTGGAAGGGTGAGGGGGAGGATAGAAGGTAGGAAGGTGTGAGAAGTTGGCCTGATGTGCAGTGTTCACTATTCTAGTGATCACTATATATCAGTCCAAACAACCCTTATTGATGATTGGTTGTAAGTCAACCTTATAGACCAGCTATCCTAGTAGCATGGATACGAGCAGTCTAAGGCTAAGACTCTAGAGGGCGTGTTAAGCCAGCTGTTTTACCATCACATTACCCCTTGAACACCCAGTGAAAGGACACCACACAAGTGTTATGAAAATAAACAATGTATTTATTAGAATCACAACAACCCTGTACTCTTTATGAGGACAGGGTGCTAAGCACACAACAAAACTCTTATGAAAATACTTAAGTTAGCACGTTATACACAAATGCCCGAGGGGCACGAAAAACCATATACTTTAAAAGTGGAATGCGAAATTACTAGCAGGTAAGTACAGTACTAATAGGCTTTGGAATCACTAGGACTTGACTATAGAATCGTTAGATTACATCTAGGAGACCTAGGGGACTCGGGTGCAGAGTGTGCACTCTCACGCGGGATGCGGGACAAAGTCTATGGAAGCTAGTAAAGTTAAAGTTAGTGTTTACGGGCGAACCCGACCTGGTAGGAAGAAAACGACAGTGGATCCTGACCCTTGGATAGTGAGGCTATGCTGGGGCACCGAAATGCCGAAGTTACCTAGCCCAGGGGCTGCAGCTGCATAGGTCTCAAAAGACGTCGGGAATCCTCGTTGCCGGACCAGGAGCCTGGAAGAAAGATGCTGGCAGGCGACCAGTGAAGATAGTTCGAAGTGATCCAAGCCTGGATCTGTAAGATGGATGACACCTGAAAGCAGAGGGGACCAAGTTCGTGACTACTAGCCAGTAGTCAGTGGGCACCAGGAGGGCACCGGATGGCAGTCACCTCGACTAGGTGAGTGGGCGACGCTGGCTCTGCAGATCTCACGGACCAGGAGGCGTTGTCGGCGACCAGGATGGAGAGGCGAGCTGTCCCACGATGGATGAAGCTGTCGGCGTCGAAGTTACCCAGGATTGGGCAACAAGCCTTGGCTAATTCAAGCCCACGCGGTGGACTCAAAATGGCGTCTTGAGTGGACCAGGAGGGTCCGGGGTGCTCCTCTTCGGGAAGGGAGCAAGGGCCAGTCTGGAGCAACCAGACTAGCAACAGAAATGTCGTCGGGCGTCGTTCAGAAGGCCACAAGCCAGCGGGCTAGTAGCCAAACAACGCGGTGAGCAGCAAAAAGCAGAAGGGCCCCACGCAGATCGTGGAGATGCTGGGAGGCTGCACTTCGGTGCTGGAGCTGCTCAGGGTCGGGGCTTCTCGGACCCCAAAGCACTCACCAGGAAATTACTCGGCGGGCTTGCTGTGCAGAAGTCGTGCAGTCTTGCAGATGGCCGGTCCCTCGAGGTCTCGTCGCACCCACGGTTCTCAGCTGGGCTGTAGAGGTGGGTAGAGGTCAGAGGTGCCAGGGAAGCCGGTTCTCGTCGAGCTGGGCAGTCGGATTCCGGAGGAGAGACTTGCAGCAGACCGCAGTGTTCTTTAGATGGTGCCTGCGGATGCAGGGTGACTACTCCTTAGTCACAAGGGAGAAATCTTAGGAAGAAGTCTTGAGTTCCTTTCGTGGAAAGTAGTTTCAGGATTCAAAGATGATCTGATTTGGAAGGGGGCCAGTCTCTACCTTTATCCTGTAAAAAGGGGCTGGCACGCGACTAAGTCCTGCCCTATGGGTGGGACTAGGAGGGGGGTGGTTACACCCACTTCCTTGGCGGGCTTTTCCCCAGCACAGGGTCTGGAGTGACCCTGTGTAGGAGAGTAGGGTCTGCAATCCTATGATCACCCAGATTTTTGCTTTTTGCTGCACTGGTTTACGACTTTCCCTGGCTGTGGGCCTGCTAATCAGACCCACAGCCTAGCTGTTCTCTCTATCCAAATTGTACTCAGGTACTGAATTGGCACTGGGCCCTCTCCAAGTCCCTGTACCCAGGGCTGAGGTGCACCCAGAAGTCTCCCAGGGGCTGAAGCATGTATTGTGCCACCCCTGGATTGACTAACTAAAACTGACACAACTGGCTGCACGACAGCTGGGGCAAGGTGGTGTACTCACCCTTTGCTTTAGATATAGTATACCTATATCTAACCCTAAAATGGACACACAGATCTCCTATCAGTCACTCCTATGGCAGGCCTTAACAATCCTGAAGGCAGAGTGCTTGGAATCGTGTGAGATGGTGCTCTGGCATGAGCTGAGCCTGTCTGCGGCTTTCGGGACCCATCCCTTAGCCGTTTCCATGATATCGCATACCATATACTCTTAAGTGCATTATAATCCTCGCGGTTAAATGCCAACTCTGGTATCGCTTTATCAAAACATGTCGAGTAAGGTGTCATACGAATTGGAATACTAACCCCTCGCCAATTCTGGCGACGGGGTTAGCATTCCACCCTTCTAGAGGGACACGACATACATGTAACCTATAACCCGGTTAAAAGTCAGACAGAGCCTTAGCATCCACAAAATGGATGCTGCCACCGAGACACAAGTCTGCCCTCCTGCTGCTGGGAGTCCTCCCAGAGCGGGAGATAAGGACAAAGGGTTTCCTGCCAGGGGCGGTGCCAGCACCGTCCCAGACAGGGTTTTGTGTATTGTAGGTAGGCAGGGCTTTAGAGGAAGGTGACTGCACGTGGCACCCCGGTGCTCACTGTGCATAGGCTGGCTGGAACCAGTTCCAGGGTCACTCCAGACCCTGTGCTGGGGAAAAGCCCGCCAAGGAAGTGGGTGTAACCACCCCCCTCCTAGTCCCACCCATAGGGCAGGACTTAGTCGCGTGCCAGCCCCTTTTTACAGGATAAAGGTAGAGACTGGCCCCCTTCCAAATTAGATCATCTTTGAATCCTGAAACTACTTTCTGCGAAAGGAACTCAAGACTTCTTCCTAAGATTTCTCCCTTGTGACTAAGGAGTAGTCACCCTGCATCCGCAGGCACCATCTAAGAACACTGCGGTCTGCTGCAAGTCCTTCCTCCGGAATCCGACTGCCCAGCTCGACGAGAACCGGCTTCCCTGGCACCTCTGACCTCTACCCACCTCTACAGCCCAGCTGAGAACCGTGGGTGCGACGAGACCTCAAGGGACCGGCCATCTGCAAGACTGCACGACTTCTTTCCAGCAAGCCCGCCGAGTGAATTCCTGGTGAGTGCTTTGGGGTCCGAGAAGCCCCCACCCTGAGCAGCTCCAGCACCGAAGAGCAGCCCCCCAGCATCTCCACGATCTGCGTGGGGCCCTTCTGCTTTTTACTGCTCACCGCGTTGTTTGGCTACTAGCCCGCTGGCTTGTGGCCTTCCTGACGACGCCCGACGACATTTCTGCTGCTGGTCTGGTTGCTCCAGACTGGCCCTTGCTTCCCTCCATCGGAGAAGTACCCTGGACCCTCCTGGTCCACCCAAGACGCCATTTTAGGTCCACCGCGTGGGCCTTGCATTTGCCAAGACTTGTTGCCCAATCCTGGGTCCAGCGACGTCGACAGCAAGAACCTTCGTGGGACAGCTCGCACCTCCATCCTGGTCGCCGACAACGCCTCCTGGTCCGAGAGACTGCAGAGCCCAGCAGCGCCCACTCACCTGACTGCGGTGACTTCGCCCGGTGCCATCCTGGTGCCCACTTAATCACTGGCTAGTGATTCAAGAACTTGGTCCCCTCTGCTTTCAGGTTTTCTTCTTCCTTGATCCAGGCTTGGATCCATCGAACTTTTCTTCACTGGTCGCCTGCCAGCAACTTCTTCCTTCCAGGCTCCTGGTCCGGCAACGAGATCCCCGACGTCTTTTCAGACCTATGCAGCTGCAGCCCCTGGGCTAGGTAACTTCGGCACTTCGGTGTCCCAGCATAGCCTCACTATCCAAGGGTCAGGATCCACTGTCGTTTTCTCCCTACCAGGTCGGGTTCGCCCGTGAACACTAACTTTGTGAATTCTAGCTTCCATAGACTTTGTCCCGCATCCCGCGTGAGAGTGCACACTCTGCACCCGAGTCCCCTGGGCCTCCTAGTAGTAATCTAACGATTCCCTAGTCCAGTCCTAGCGATTCCAAAGCCTATTAGAACTGTTACTTACCTGCTAGTAATTCGCATTCCACTTTTAAAGTATATGGTTTTTCGTGCCCCTCGGGCATTTGTGTATAACGTGCTAACTTAAGTATTTTCGTAAGAGTTTTGTTGTGTGCTTAGCTCCCTGTCTCATAAAGAGCCAGGGTAGTCTTGTTATAAATAAATACACTGTTTATTTTCATAACAACTTGTGTGGTGTCCTTTCACTGGGTGTTCAAGGGGTAATGTGATGGTAAAACAGCTGGCTTAACACGCCCTCTAGAGTCTTAGCCTTAGACTGCTCGTATCCATGCTACTAGGATAGCTGGTCTATAAGGTTGACTTACAACCAATCATCAATAAGGGTTGTTTGGACTGATATATAGTGATCACTAGAATAGTGAACACTGCACATCAGGCCAACTTCTCACATTGGTGGCAGCGGTGGGATTTGAGCTTGCTGTTGTTTTACCACACATGCCCTAAGAATATCTGGTGAAAGATCACATAAGTACTAAAGGTACATATAACTTAGCTTAGAATACTCTGAGTTCTACTGAACCAGCTGTTGTAGCTCCTAGGGCCTAGCACACCCTAAACTACAACTCTAGCAAGGGATCAGTAGGCAAACATATAGTGTAGGTAAGTGCACCACTTACACCTCACTAGAAAAGCATGTCGACTCAGGGGGACTCTGCTGAGACTCCCCTGGTCAGTGTTGACCCTCCACAGGTCACTTCAAGATATGCAGCTTTCAGTTTCCAGGAGATGAGACAAATCTGTGTCTCCAGGAAACTGAAGCAGGGGTCTAACCCCACCACTCCCTTTCTGATAGGTCTCTTAGAGACATATGATGCCAGAAAGCTTTCTCAGTTACATGAGAACATGCCAGCCTTAGAGGGAACCTCTGGGGATCCAGACCTCCCCAACACTGATTCAGCAGTTGAGGAGGGGGATCAAGAGTAACTCTCTGGGGATGAGGTAGACAAAGGTCTTGAGGTAGTCAGAAGGCTAACTAGGACCAACTTAGACTTACTTGGGCTAGGATCTGGGGGACCCCCAGTACTAACCCGAAGTGGGCCTAACCTTGGAGTTAGGAGAGATAGATCTCTTTCTAGGGACTCCAATAGATCTCTGCACTCTAATGCCTCTTCTCAGGGGAGAAGGAATCCTCCACAGAGGAGATTCACTTCCCCTCAGAGAAGGGAGCATGAAGCTAGGATGAGACAAGCTGAACTGAGGATTGAAAGGGAAGAACTTGCCCTGGCCAAAGAGAAGCTTGCCTTTGCTAGAGAGCAGCAGATAAGTGGGTTAGCACCCACTGGTGGCAGCAATCTCCCAAGAGATAGAGAGAAGGGTTTAGATACTAAACACCTGACTAAAATAGTGCCCCCCTTTAAGCAAGGGGATGATATCCAGAAATGGATGGCTGCTCTGGAGAGGGCCTGCACTGTGCAGTGCATTCCCCAGAGTCAGTGGGCAGCTATACTGTGGCTCTCCTTTGATGGTAAAGGTAGAGATAAGCTCCTCACTACAAGAGTGGAGGATGCTAACAATTACCAGGTCCTGAAGAATACACTGGTTGATGGGTTTGGTTTAACCACTGAGCAGTACAGGTTGCTGTTCAGAGACACCCAGAAAACTCAGTCTCAGGACTGGTCTGATTTTGTGGATTGTGCCACTAAGGCTTTGGAGGGCTGGTTGCTGGGTAGCAAGGTTACAGATTACACAGGATTGTATAATCTAATGATGAGAGAACAAATTTTGAACAATTGTCAGAACCAGTTGCTGCACCAGCACCTTGTTGATTCAGATCTGACCTCTCCCCAAGAATTGGGAAAGAAGGCAGACAAATGGGTCAGGACAAGGATCAAGCAGAACCAGAACCAGAACCAGGGTGGTCAGAAGAAAGCAGACCAGAAGGGTAATGTTAAGAATGAGCAAAATGACCAGAAGTCTTCACCAGGTCCCCAACAAACCAAAGAGGGTGGGGGTCAGGCTTCCCAGAAGAAGAAGACTCAAGAAGGCCAGTCAAAAAGGTGGTGCCAGTACTGCAAAAGTAAATCTCACTGGTTTAGTGAGTGCACCAAAAGAGGAGGACAAACTCCTGCCACTACAGCTCCTAAAGCAACTGCACCCCCTAGTACAGTCAGTAGTGGTAGTGTCCCTCCCAAGGCATTAGTTGGGTTAACCTTGGGTACTGAGGGGTCTGACAACTTAGTTGGCACACTCACTCAGGCTGTCCTTGTCTGTACAGGGGATATGGATATGTCCCCTGAAATAAGTCCCAATACTTTGGGCAAATACAGGCAGACACCTTTGATAAATGGCAAAATGGCTCAGGCCTATAGGGACACTTGTGCCAGTGTCACCATGGTGACACCTAACTTTGTGGACCCTGGACAGATCATGCCAGGTACTGATTTCCTGGTGACCAATGCCAGCAATGTCACTACTAGTCATAGTGTGGCAATTGTGGCTTTCTCCTGGGGTGGAGTGAAGGGACAAAAGAAAGTTGTAGTCAGTTCAGACCTCCCAGTTGATTGTTTGTTGGGCAATGATTTGGAGTCATCACAATGGTCAGAAGTGGAGCAGAGGACTCACATGGAGATGTTAGGCTTGCCAGCACATGTGCTTGCTGTGACTAGGTCACAGGCCAGAAGATGCCCCACTGAACAGGTGCTGGATCCTGAAATTATGGACCAGACACCTTCCAAGAAGAAGAGCAGTAAGGGTAAGGCTTTGCCTTCCCCCTTGCCCCAGGTTGAGGATCAAGTCTCTGAGGAGGCTGATCTAGAAGAGCTGAGGGAAACTGAGCCTAAAGAGCTTGAACTTGATCAAGTTGAGTTTCTGGGCTCAGGGGGACCCTCCAGAGCAGACCTGGGGAAGGAACAGTTGAGCTGCCCTTCCCTTGAACCCCTCAGACAGCAGGCTGCTGCTGAGGCTGCAGGGAATGCCACAGGTGCCCACAGGGTATACTGGGAAGATGGACTCCTGTACTCTGAGTCAAGAGACCCCAAGCCTGGTGCAACCAGGAGGCTGGTCATCCCCTTGTCTCTGAGAGGTTTCCTTCTCACCTTGGCCCATGAGATTCCCCTTGCAGGTCATTTAGGTCAGACAAAGACTTGGGACAGGCTTGTCTCACACTTTCACTGGCCCCATATGAATGAGAATACCAAGGAGTTTTGTCGCTCATGTGTCACTTGCCAAGCCAGTGGTAAGTCAGGTGGCACAACAAAGGCCCCCCTCATACCACTACCTGTGGTGGGGGTTCCCTTTGAAAGAGTGGGGATTGACATTGTTGGTCCAATGGAACCCCAGACAGCATCAGGACACAAGTTTATACTGGTGGTGGTGGACCTTGCCACCAGGTATCCTGAGGCTATTCCCCTTAGGACCACTACAGCCCCTGTAGTGGCAAGAGCCCTAGTTGGAGTGTTCTCCAGAGTGGGTTTCCCTAAGGAGGTCGTTTCTGACAGAGGTACAAACTTCATGTCAGGATATCTGACTGCCATGTGGAAAGAGTGTGGTGTGAACTACAAGTTCACCACACCCTATCATCCACAATGCAATGGGCTTGTTGAGAGATTCAACAGGACCCTGAAAGGGATGATTCATGGACTACCTGAACCTCTTAGGAGAAGATGGGATGTCCTGATCCCCTGCCTCTTGTTTGCTTACAGAGAGGTCCCACAGAAGGGGGTTGGCTACAGCCCTTTTGAGCTTCTGTATGGGCATCCTGTAAGAGGACCCCTGTGTTTGGTGAAGGAAGGATGGGAGAGACCTCTCAAAAAGCCTGCAACCAACATAGTGGACTATGTACTTGGTCTCCGCTCCAGGATGGCTGAGTATATGGAAAAGGCATCTAAAAACCTTGAGGCCAGCCAGGAACTTCAAAAAGCTTGGCATGACCAAAAGGCTGTACTGACTGTGTACCAGCCAGGACAGAAGGTGTGGGTGCTGGAGCCAGTGGCCCCAGCAGCTCTGAAAGACAAATGGTCTGGGCCCCACACCATCATTGAGCAAAAGGGAGAGGTTACCTACTTGGTGGACCTTGGAACTCCCAGGAGCCCTCTCAGAGTGCTCCATGTTAACAGGCTCAAGGCATATGTTGACAGGAAGGACATGAGCTTGCTCATGGCCACAGATGAGGGACAGGAGGAAGAGAGTGACCCTCTCCCCGACCTGCTCACTCAGAATCCTGATGATGGGTCAGTTGATGGTGTTGTCTTTTGTGGCAGCCTCACTGAACATCAGCAACAGGATTGCAGGCAAGTTCTGCAATCCTTCAGACATATGTTCTCTCTGACACCTAGCCAAACTGATTGGTGTACCCATGATGTTGACACTGGAGACAGTCTGCCTGTCAAGAGTAAAATCTACAGACAGCCTGATCATGTTAGAGACTGCATCAAAACTGAAGTGCAGAAAATGTTGGAACTGGGAGTCATTGAGCCCTCAGATAGCCCTTGGGCTAGCCCAGTAGTTCTAGTGCCAAAGCCTCACACCCAGGGTGGTAAGAGAGAGATGAGGTTTTGCGTAGACTACAGAGGCCTCAATGCAGTCACTAAGACTGATGCCCACCCAATACCAAGAGCAGATGAGCTTATAGATAGATTGGCTTCTGCCAACTTCTTAAGCACATTTGATTTGACAGCTGGGTATTGGCAAATCAGGTTAGCTGAGGAAGCCAAACCCAAGACAGCATTTTCTACCCCTGGAGGGCATTATCAATTTGTGGTAATGCCCTTTGGACTGAAAAATGCACCTGCCACCTTCCAAAGGTTGGTGAATCAAGTCCTCACTGGGCTGGATGACTTCTGTGCAGCATATCTGGACGATATTGCTGTCTTTAGCTCCACCTGGGAGGATCACCTGGTCCACCTGAGGAAAGTGTTAGAGGCCCTGCAAAAGGCAGGCCTCACTATCAAGGCCACAAAGTGCCAGATAGGGCAGACACAGGTTGTATACCTGGGCCACCTTGTAGGTGGAGGCCAGGTTCAGCCACTGGAGAGTAAGATACAGGCCATCAAGGACTGGACTCCTCCAATCACCCAGACTCAGGTTCGAGCTTTCTTGGGCCTGACTGGGTACTATAGGAAGTTTGTCAGAAATTATGGGTCCATAGTGACCCCCCTTAATGACCTGACAAGCAAGAAGATGCCAAAGAAAGTTCAGTGGACAGCAAGCTGTCAGAAAGCATTCAATGACCTAAAGCAGGCCATGTGCACAGCACCTATCCTCAAGAGTCCAGATTACTCCAAGCCATTCATTGTCCAAACAGATGCTTCTGAGTTGGGGGTGGGAGCTGTTCTGTCTCAACTGAATTTTGATGGTAATGATCAGCCTATTGCTTTCATTAGTAGAAGGTTGACACCCAGAGAGAAAAATTGGTCAGCTATTGAGAGGGAGGCCTTTGCTGTGGTCTGGGCCCTGAAGAAGCTGAGGGCCTACTTGTTTGGCACTCACTTCACCATTCAGACAGACCATAAGCCCCTCTTGTGGCTAAATCAGATGAAGGGTGAAAACCCCAAACTGCTTAGGTGGTCCATTTCCCTACAGGGGATGGATTTTACAGTGGAGCATAGACCTGGGACTGATCACAGCAATGCTGATGGGCTCTCCAGGTATTTCCACTTAGAGCAAGAAGACTCACCTGGTCAAGGTTAGTTTATTGTCCCAAAGTTTGGGGGGGGGGGTCATGTAGGAGAGTAGGGTCTGCAATCCTATGATCACCCAGATTTTTGCTTTTTGCTGCACTGGTTTACGACTTTCCCTGGCTGTGGGCCTGCTAATCAGACCCACAGCCTAGCTGTTCTCTCTATCCAAATTGTACTCAGGTACTGAATTGGCACTGGGCCCTCTCCAAGTCCCTGTACCCAGGGCTGAGGTGCACCCAGAAGTCTCCCAGGGGCTGAAGCATTTATTGTGCCACCCCTGGATTGACTAACTAAAACTGACACAACTGGCTGCACGACAGCTGGGGCAAGGTGGTGTACTCACCCTTTGCTTTAGATATAGTATACCTATATCTAACCCTAAAATGGACACACAGATCTCCTATCAGTCACTCCTATGGCAGGCCTTAACAATCCTGAAGGCAGAGTGCTTGGAATCGTGTGAGATGGTGCTCTGGCATGAGCTGAGCCTGTCTGCGGCTTTCGGGACCCATCCCTTAGCCGTTTCCATGATATCGCATACCATATACTCTTAAGTGCATTATAATCCTCGCGGTTAAATGCCAACTCTGGTATCGCTTTATAAAAACATGTCGAGTAAGGTGTCATACGAATTGGAATACTAACCCTTCGCCAATTCTGGCGACGGGGTTAGCATTCCACCCTTCTAGAGGGACACGACATACATGTAACCTATAACCCGGTTAAAAGTCAGACAGAGCCTTAGCATCCACAAAATGGATGCTGCCACCGAGACACAAGTCTGCCCTCCTGCTGCTGGGAGTCCTCCCAGAGCGGGAGATAAGGACAAAGGGTTTCCTGCCAGGGGCGGTGCCAGCACCGTCCCAGACAGGGTTTTGTGTATTGTAGGTAGGCAGGGCTTTAGAGGAAGGTGACTGCACGTGGCACCCCGGTGCTCACTGTGCATAGGCTGGCTGGAACCAGTTCCAGGGTCACTCCAGACCCTGTGCTGGGGAAAAGCCCGCCAAGGAAGTGGGTGTAACCACCCCCCTCCTAGTCCCACCCATAGGGCAGGACTTAGTCGCGTGCCAGCCCCTTTTTACAGGATAAAGGTAGAGACTGGCCCCCTTCCAAATTAGATCATCTTTGAATCCTGAAACTACTTTCTGCGAAAGGAACTCAAGACTTCTTCCTAAGATTTCTCCCTTGTGACTAAGGAGTAGTCACCCTGCATCCGCAGGCACCATCTAAGAACACTGCGGTCTGCTGCAAGTCCTTCCTCCGGAATCCGACTGCCCAGCTCGACGAGAACCGGCTTCCCTGGCACCTCTGACCTCTACCCACCTCTACAGCCCAGCTGAGAACCGTGGGTGCGACGAGACCTCAAGGGACCGGCCATCTGCAAGACTGCACGACTTCTTTCCAGCAAGCCCGCCGAGTGAATTCCTGGTGAGTGCTTTGGGGTCCGAGAAGCCCCCACCCTGAGCAGCTCCAGCACCGAAGAGCAGCCCCCCAGCATCTCCACGATCTGCGTGGGGCCCTTCTGCTTTTTACTGCTCACCGCGTTGTTTGGCTACTAGCCCGCTGGCTTGTGGCCTTCCTGACGACGCCCGACGACATTTCTGCTGCTGGTCTGGTTGCTCCAGACTGGCCCTTGCTTCCCTCCATCGGAGAAGTACCCTGGACCCTCCTGGTCCACCCAAGATGCCATTTTAGGTCCACCGCGTGGGCCTTGCATTTGCCAAGACTTGTTGCCCAATCCTGGGTCCAGCGACGTCGACAGCAAGAACCTTCGTGGGACAGCTCGCACCTCCATCCTGGTCGCCGACAACGCCTCCTGGTCCGAGAGACTGCAGAGCCCAGCAGCGCCCACTCACCTGACTGCGGTGACTTCGCCCGGTGCCATCCTGGTGCCCACTTAATCACTGGCTAGTGATTCAAGAACTTGGTCCCCTCTGCTTTCAGGTTTTCTTCTTCCTTGATCCAGGCTTGGATCCATCGAACTTTTCTTCACTGGTCGCCTGCCAGCAACTTCTTCCTTCCAGGCTCCTGGTCCGGCAACGAGATCCCCGACGTCTTTTCAGACCTATGCAGCTGCAGCCCCTGGGCTAGGTAACTTCGGCACTTCGGTGTCCCAGCATAGCCTCACTATCCAAGGGTCAGGATCCACTGTCGTTTTCTCCCTACCAGGTCGGGTTCGCCCGTGAACACTAACTTTGTGAGTTCTAGCTTCCATAGACTTTGTCCCGCATCCCGCGTGAGAGTGCACACTCTGCACCCGAGTCCCCTGGGCCTCCTAGTAGTAATCTAACGATTCCCTAGTCCAGTCCTAGCGATTCCAAAGCCTATTAGAACTGTTACTTACCTGCTAGTAATTCGCATTCCACTTTTAAAGTATATGGTTTTTCGTGCCCCTCGGGCATTTGTGTATAACGTGCTAACTTAAGTATTTTCGTAAGAGTTTTGTTGTGTGCTTAGCTCCCTGTCTCATAAAGAGCCAGGGTAGTCTTGTTATAAATAAATACACTGTTTATTTTCATAACAACTTGTGTGGTGTCCTTTCACTGGGTGTTCAAGGGGTAATGTGATGGTAAAACAGCTGGCTTAACACGCCCTCTAGAGTCTTAGCCTTAGACTGCTCGTATCCATGCTACTAGGATAGCTGGTCTATAAGGTTGACTTACAACCAATCATCAATAAGGGTTGTTTGGACTGATATATAGTGATCACTAGAATAGTGAACACTGCACATCAGGCCAACTTCTCACACCCTGGAACTGGTTCCAGCCAGCCTATGCACAGTGAGCACCGGGGTGCCACGTGCAGTCACCTTCCTCTGAAGCCCTGCCTACCTACAATACACAAACCCTGTCTGGAACGGTGCTGGCACCGCCCCTGGCAGGAAACCCTTTGTCCTTATCTCCTGCTCTGGGAGGACTCCCAGCAGCAGGAGGGCAGACTTGTGTCTCGGTGGCAGCATCCATTTTGTGGATGCTAAGGCTCTGTCTGATTTTAACCGGGGTTAGGGGTTACATACATGTCGTGTCCCTCTAGAAGGGTGGAATGCTAACCCCGTCGCCAGAATTGGCGAGGGGTTAGTATTCCAATTCGTATGACACCTTACTCGACATGTTTTGATAAAGCGATACCAGAGTTGGCATCTAACCGCGAGGATTATAATGCCCTTAAGAGTATATGGTATGCGATATCATGGAAACGGCTAAGGGATGGATCCCGAAAGCCGCAGACAGGCTCAGCTCATGCCAGAGCACCATCTCACACGATTCCAAGCACTCTGCCTTCAGGATTGTTAAGGCCTGCCATAGGAGTGACTGATAGGAGATCTGTGTGTCCATTTTAGGGTTAGATATAGGTATACTATATCTAAAGCAAGGGGTGAGTACACCACCTTGCCCCAGCTGTCGTGCAGCCAGTTGTGTCAGTTTAGATAGTCAGCCCAGGGGTGGCATAATACATGCTTCAGCCCCTGGGAGACTTCTGGGTACCTCAGCCCTGGGTACAGGGACTTAGAGAGGGCCCAGTGCCAATTCAGTACCTGAGTACAATTTGGATAGAGAGAACAGCTAGGCTGTGGGTCTGATTAGCAGGCCCACAGCCAGGGAAAGTCGTAAACCAGTGCAGCAAAAAGCAAAAATCTGGGTGATCATAGGATTGCAGACCCTACTCTCCTACATGACCCCCCCCCCAAACTTTGGGACAATAAACTAACCTTGACCAGGTGAGTCTTCTTGCTCTAAGTGGAAATACCTGGAGAGCCCATCAGCATTGCTGTGATCAGTACCAGGTCTATGCTCCACTGTAAAATCCATCCCCTGTAGGGAAATGGACCACCTAAGCAGTTTGGGGTTTTCACCCTTCATCTGATTTAGCCACAAGAGGGGCTTATGGTCTGTCTGAATGGTGAAGTGAGTGCCAAACAAGTAGGCCCTCAGCTTCTTCAGGGCCCAGACCACAGCAAAGGCCTCCCTCTCAATAGCTGACCAATTTTTCTCTCTGGGTGTCAACCTCCTACTAATGAAAGCAATAGGCTGATCATTACCATCAAAATTCAGTTGAGACAGAACAGCCCCCACACCCAACTCAGAAGCATCTGTTTGGACAATGAATGGCTTGGAGTAATCTGGACTCTTTAGGATAGGTGCTGTGCACATGGCCTGCTTTAGGTCATTGAATGCTTTCTGACAGCTTGCTGTCCACTGAACTTTCTTTGGCATCTTTTTGCTTGTCAGGTCATTAAGAGGGGTCACTATGGACCCATAATTTCTGACAAACTTCCTATAGTACCCAGTCAGGCCCAAGAAAGCTCGAACCTGAGTCTGAGTGATTGGAGGAGTCCAGTCCTTGATGGCCTGTATCTTACTCTCCAGTGGCTGAACCTGGCCTCCACCTACAAGGTGGCCCAGGTATACAACCTGTGTCTGCCCTATCTGGCACTTTGTGGCCTTGATAGTGAGGCCTGCCTTTTGCAGGGCCTCTAACACTTTCCTCAGGTGGACCAGGTGATCCTCCCAGGTGGAGCTAAAGACAGCAATATCGTCTAGATATGCTGCACAGAAATCATCCAGCCCAGTGAGGACTTGATTCACCAACCTTTGGAAGGTGGCAGGTGCATTTTTCAGTCCAAAAGGCATTACCACAAATTGATAATGCCCTCCAGGGGTAGAAAATGCTGTCTTGGGTTTGGCCTCCTCAGCTAACCTGATTTGCCAATACCCAGCTGTCAAATCAAATGTACTTAAGAAGTTGGCAGAAGCCAATTTATCTATAAGTTCATCTGCTCTTGGTATTGGGTGGGCATCAGTCTTAGTGACTGCATTGAGGCCTCTGTAGTCTACGCAAAACCTCATCTCTTTCTTACCACCCTGGGTGTGAGGCTTTGGCACTAGAACTACTGGGCTAGCCCAAGGGCTATCTGAGGGCTCAATGACTCTCAGCTCCAACATTTTCTGCACTTCAGTTTTGATGCAGTCTCTAACATGATCAGGCTGTCTGTAGATTTTACTCTTGACAGGCAGACTGTCTCCAGTGTCAACATCATGGGTACACCAATCAGTTTGGCTGGGTGTCAGAGAGAACATATGTCTGTAGGATTGCAGAACTTGCCTGCAATCCTGTTGCTGATGTTCAGTGAGGCTGCCACAAAAGACAACACCATCAACTGATCCATCATCAGGATTCTGAGTGAGCAGGTCTGGGAGAGGGTCACTCTCTTCCTCCTGTCCCTCATCTGTGGCCATGAGCAAGCTCATGTCCTTCCTGTCAACATATGCCTTGAGCCTGTTAACATGGAGCACTCTGAGAGGGCTCCTGGGAGTTCCAAGGTCCACCAAGTAGGTAACCTCTCCCTTTTGCTCAATGATGGTGTGGGGCCCAGACCATTTGTCTTTCAGAGCTGCTGGGGCCACTGGCTCCAGCACCCACACCTTCTGTCCTGGCTGGTACACAGTCAGAACAGCCTTTTGGTCATGCCAAGCTTTTTGAAGTTCCTGGCTGGCCTCAAGGTTTTTAGATGCCTTTTCCATGTACTCAGCCATCCTGGAGCGGAGACCAAGTACATAGTCCACTATGTTGGTTGCAGGCTTTTTGAGAGGTCTCTCCCATCCTTCCTTCACCACACACAGGGGTCCTCTTACAGGATGCCCATACAGAAGCTCAAAAGGGCTGTAGCCAACCCCCTTCTGTGGGACCTCTCTGTAAGCAAACAAGAGGCAGGGGATCAGGACATCCCATCTTCTCCTAAGAGTTTCAGGTAGCCCATGAATCATCCCTTTGAGGGTCCTGTTGAATCTCTCAACAAGCCCATTGCATTGTGGGTGGTAGGGTGTGGTAAACTTGTAGTTCACACCACACTCCTTCCACATTGCAGTCAGATATCCTGACATGAAGTTTGTACCTCTGTCAGAAACAACCTCCTTAGGGAAGCCCACTCTGGAGAACACTCCAACTAGGGCCCTTGCCACTACAGGTGCTGTAGTGGTCCTAAGTGGAATAGCTTCAGGATACCTGGTGGCATGATCCACTACCACCAGTATAAACTTGTGCCCTGATGCTGTCTGGGGTTCCATTGGACCAACAATGTCAATCCCCACTCTTTCAAAGGGAACCCCCACCACAGGTAGTGGTATGAGGGGGGCCTTTGTTGTGCCACCTGACTTACCACTGGCTTGGCAAGTGACACAGGAGCGACAAAACTCCTTGGTATTCTCATTCATATGGGGCCAGTGAAAGTGTGAGACAAGCCTGTCCCAAGTCTTTGTCTGACCTAAGTGACCTGCAAGGGGAATCTCATGGGCCAAGGTGAGAAGGAAACCTCTCAGAGACAAGGGGATGACCAGCCTCCTGGTTGCACCAGGCTTGGGGTCTCTTGACTCAGAGTACAGGAGTCCATCTTCCCAGTATACCCTGTGGGCACCTGTGGCATTCCCTGCAGCCTCAGCAGCAGCCTGCTGTCTGAGGGGTTCAAGGGAAGGGCAGTCTAACTGTGCCTTCCCCAGGTCTGCTCTGGAGGGTCCCCCTGAGCCCAGAAACTCAACTTGATCAAGTTCAAGCTCTTTAGGCTCAGTTTCCCTCAGCTCTTCCAGATCAGCCTCCTCAGAGACTTGATCCTCAACCTGGGGCAAGGGGGAAGGCAAAGCCTTACCCTTACTGCTCTTCTTCTTGGAAGGTGTCTGGTCCATCATTTCAGGATCCAGCACCTGTTCAGTGGGGCATCTTCTGGCCTGTGACCTAGTCACAGCAAGCACATGTGCTGGCAAGCCTAACATTTCCATGTGAGTCCTCTGCTCCACCTCTGACCATTGTGATGACTCCAAATCATTGCCCAACAAACAATCAACTGGGAGGTCTGAACTGACTACAACTTTCTTTTGTCCCTTCACTCCACCCCAGGAGAAAGCCACAATTGCCACACTATGACTAGTAGTGACATTGCTGGCATTGGTCACCAGGAAATCAGTACCTGGCATGATCTGTCCAGGGTCCACAAAGTTAGGTGTCACCATGGTGACACTGGCACAAGTGTCCCTATAGGCCTGAGCCATTTTGCCATTTATCAAAGGTGTCTGCCTGTATTTGCCCAAAGTATTGGGACTTATTTCAGGGGACATATCCATATCCCCTGTACAGACAAGGACAGCCTGAGTGAGTGTGCCAACTAAGTTGTCAGACCCCTCAGTACCCAAGGTTAACCCAACTAATGCCTTGGGAGGTACACTACCACTACTGACTGTACTAGGGGGTGCAGTTGCCTTAGGGGCTGTAGTGGCAGGAGTTTGTCCTCCTCTTTTGGTGCACTCACTAAACCAGTGAGATTTACTTTTACAGTACTGGCACCACCTTTTCGACTGGCCTTCTTGAGTCTTCTTCTTCTGGGAAGCCTGACCCCCACTCTCTTTGGTTTGTTGGGGACCTGGTGAAGACTTCTGGTCATTTTGCTCATTCTTAACATTACCCTTCTGGTCTGCTTTCTTCTGACCACCCTGGTTCTGGTTCTGGTTCTGCTTGATCCTTGTCCTGACCCATTTGTCTGCCTTCTTTCCCAATTCTTGGGGAGAGGTCAGATCTGAATCAACAAGGTGCTGGTGCAACAACTGGTTCTGACAATTGTTTAAAATTTGTTCTCTCATCATTAGATTATACAATCCTGTGTAATCTGTAACCTTGCTACCCAGCAACCAGAGTTTTCTGGGTGTCTCTGAACAGCAACCTGTACTGCTCAGTGGTTAAACCAAACCCATCAACCAGTGTATTCTTCAGGACCTGGTAATTGTTAGCATCCTCTACTCTTGTAGTGAGGAGCTTATCTCTACCTTTACCATCAAAGGAGAGCCACAGTATAGCTGCCCACTGACTCTGGGGAATGCACTGCACAGTGCAGGCCCTCTCCAGAGCAGCCATCCATTTCTGGATATCATCCCCTTGCTTAAAGGGGGGCACTATCTTAGTCAGGTGTTTAGTATCTAAACCCTTCTCTCTATCTCTTGGGAGATTGCTGCCACCAGTGGGAGCTAACCCACTCATCTGCTGCTCTCTTGCCAGGGCAAGCTTCTCTTTGGCCAGGGCAATTTCTTCCCTTTCAATCCTCAGTTCAGCTTGTCTCATCCTAGCTTCAAGCTCCCTTCTCTGAGGGGAAGTAAATCTCCTCTGTGGAGGATTCCTTCTCCCCTGAGAAGAGGCATTAGAGTGCAGAGATCTATTGGAGTCCCTAGAAAGAGATCTATCTCTCCTAACTCCAAGGTTAGGCCCACTTCGGGTTAGTACTGGGGGTCTCCCAGATCCTAGCCCAAGTAAGTCTAAGTTGGCCCTGGTTAATCTTCTGACTACTTCAAGACCTTTGTCTACCTCATCCCCAGAGAGTTCCTCCTGATCCTCCTCCTCCTCAACTGCAGTAGCAGTGTTGGGGAGGTCTGGATCCCCAGAGGTTCCCTCTAAGGCTGGCATGTTCTCATGTAACTGAGAAAGCTTTCTGGCATCATATGTCTCTAAGAGACCTATCAGAAAGGGAATGGTGGGGTTAGACCCCTGCTTCAGTTTTCTGGAGACACAGATCTGTCTCATCTCCTGGAAACTGAGAGCTGCATATCTTGAAGTGACCTGTGGAGGGTCAACACTGACCAGGGGAGTCTCAGTAGAATCTCCCTGGGTAGACATGCTTTTCTAGTGAGGTGTAAGTGGTGCACTTACCTACACTATATGTTTGCCTACTGATCCCTTGCTAGAGTTGTAGTTTAGGGTGTGCTAGGCCCTAGGAGCTACAACAGCTGGTTCAGTAGAACTCAGAGTATTCTAAGCTAAGTTATATGTACCTTTAGTACTTATGTGATCTTTCACAAGATATTCTTAGGGCATGTGTGGTAAAATAACAGCAAGCTCAAATCCCAACCGCTGCTCACCAATGTGAGAAGTTGGCCTGATGTGCAGTGTTCACTATTCTAGTGATCACTATATATCAGTCCAAACAACCCTTATTGATGATTGGTTGTAAGTCAACCTTATAGACCAGCTATCCTAGTAGCATGGATACGAGCAGTCTAAGGCTAAGACTCTAGAGGGCGTGTTAAGCCAGCTGTTTTACCATCACATTACCCCTTGAACACCCAGTGAAAGGACACCACACAAGTGTTATGAAAATAAACAATGTATTTATTAGAATCACAACAACCCTGTACTCTTTATGAGGACAGGGTGCTAAGCACACAACAAAACTCTTATGAAAATACTTAAGTTAGCACGTTATACACAAATGCCCGAGGGGCACGAAAAACCATATACTTTAAAAGTGGAATGCGAAATTACTAGCAGGTAAGTACAGTACTAATAGGCTTTGGAATCACTAGGACTTGACTGTAGAATCGTTAGATTACTTCTAGGAGACCTAGGGGACTCGGGTGCAGAGTGTGCACTCTCACGCGGGATGCGGGACAAAGTCTATGGAAGCTAGTAAAGTTAAAGTTAGTGTTTACGGGCGAACCCGACCTGGTAGGAAGAAAACGACAGTGGATCCTGACCCTTGGATAGTGAGGCTATGCTGGGGCACCGAAATGCCGAAGTTACCTAGCCCAGGGGCTGCAGCTGCATAGGTCTCAAAAGACGTCGGGAATCCTCGTTGCCGGACCAGGAGCCTGGAAGAAAGATGCTGGCAGGCGACCAGTGAAGATAGTTCGAAGTGATCCAAGCCTGGATCTGGAAGATGGATGACACCTGAAAGCAGAGGGGACCAAGTTCGTGACTACTAGCCAGTAGTCAGTGGGCACCAGGAGGGCACCGGATGGCAGTCACCTCGACTAGGTGAGTGGGCGACGCTGGCTCTGCAGATCTCACGGACCAGGAGGCGTTGTCGGCGACCAGGATGGAGAGGCGAGCTGTCCCACGATGGATGAAGCTGTCGGCGTCGAAGTTACCCAGGATTGGGCAACAAGCCTTGGCTAATTCAAGCCCACGCGGTGGACTCAAAATGGCATCTTGAGTGGACCAGGAGGGTCCGGGGTGCTCCTCTTCGGGAAGGGAGCAAGGGCCAGTCTGGAGCAACCAGACTAGCAACAGAAATGTCGTCGGGCGTCGTTCAGAAGGCCACAAGCCAGCGGGCTAGTAGCCAAACAACGCGGTGAGCAGCAAAAAGCAGAAGGGCCCCACGCAGATCGTGGAGATGCTGGGAGGCTGCACTTCGGTGCTGGAGCTGCTCAGGGTCGGGGCTTCTCGGACCCCAAAGCACTCACCAGGAAATTACTCGGCGGGCTTGCTGTGCAGAAGTCGTGCAGTCTTGCAGATGGCCGGTCCCTCGAGGTCTCGTCGCACCCACGGTTCTCAGCTGGGCTGTAGAGGTGGGTAGAGGTCAGAGGTGCCAGGGAAGCCGGTTCTCGTCGAGCTGGGCAGTCGGATTCCGGAGGAGAGACTTGCAGCAGACCGCAGTGTTCTTTAGATGGTGCCTGCGGATGCAGGGTGACTACTCCTTAGTCACAAGGGAGAAATCTTAGGAAGAAGTCTTGAGTTCCTTTCGTGGAAAGTAGTTTCAGGATTCAAAGATGATCTGATTTGGAAGGGGGCCAGTTCCTACCTTTATCCTGTAAAAAGGGGCTGGCACGCGACTAAGTCCTGCCCTAGGGGTGGGACTAGGAGGGGGGTGGTTACACCCACTTCCTTGGCGGGCTTTTCCCCAGCACAGGGTCTGGAGTGACCCTGGAACTGGTTCCAGCCAGCCTATGCACAGTGAGCACCGGGGTGCCACGTGCAGTCACCTTCCTCTGAAGCCCTGCCTACCTACAATACACAAACCCTGTCTGGGACGGTGCTGGCACCGCCCCTGGCAGGAAACCCTTTGTCCTTATCTCCTGCTCTGGGAGGACTCCCAGCAGCAGGAGGGCAGACTTGTGTCTCGGTGGCAGCATCCATTTTGTGGATGCTAAGGCTCTGTCTGATTTTAACCGGGGTTAGGGGTTACATACATGTCGTGTCCCTCTAGAAGGGTGGAATGCTAACCCCGTCGCCAGAATTGGCGAGGGGTTAGTATTCCAATTCGTATGACACCTTACTCGACATGTTTTGATAAAGCGATACCAGAGTTGGCATCTAACCGCGAGGATTATAATGCCCTTAAGAGTATATGGTATGCGATATCATGGAAACGGCTAAGGGATGGATCCCGAAAGCCGCAGACAGGCTCAGCTCATGCCAGAGCACCATCTCACACGATTCCAAGCACTCTGCCTTCAGGATTGTTAAGGCCTGCCATAGGAGTGACTGATAGGAGATCTGTGTGTCCATTTTAGGGTTAGATATAGGTATACTATATCTAAAGCAAGGGGTGAGTACACCACCTTGCCCCAGCTGTCGTGCAGCCAGTTGTGTCAGTTTAGATAGTCAGCCCAGGGGTGGCATAATACATGCTTCAGCCCCTGGGAGACTTCTGGGTACCTCAGCCCTGGGTACAGGGACTTAGAGAGGGCCCAGTGCCAATTCAGTACCTGAGTACAATTTGGATAGAGAGAACAGCTAGGCTGTGGGTCTGATTAGCAGGCCCACAGCCAGGGAAAGTCGTAAACCAGTGCAGCAAAAAGCAAAAATCTGGGTGATCATAGGATTGCAGACCCTACTCTCCTACAGAAGGGTAATGGATTGTCCTAGATGGAAGGGAGTTACCACCTTAGGAAGAAAAGCAGCCCTGGTCCTAAGAACCAGTCTTTCAGCATTAATGGTCAGAAATGGGGGTTTGGAACTAAGAGCCTGAAGCTCACTCACCCTCCTTGCCGAGGTGATTGCTACTAAGAAGACCGTCTTGAAAGACAAAAGCCACATGGGACACTTGTGTAAGGGTTCAAAGGGGGAACCCATCAAATAGGTTAACACAAGATTTAAATCCCAATGAGGAATAACAAAAGGAGTAGGAGGGAATCTATTAGTGAGTCCCTTAAAAAATCTTAAAACCACTGGAGACTTAAAAAGAGAAGGCTGATCCGGCAAACAAAGAAAAGCCGACAAAGCCGAAAGATACCCCTTGACCGTGGCAACAGCAAATCCTTGCTGCGCCAAAGAAAGAGCAAACGGCAAAATGTCAGACAAATGAGCCTTCAAAGGGTCAACATCTCTCTCCCTACACCAAGAGACAAATTTAGACCACCTATACGAATAAATGGACTTAGTGGAGTCACGCCTGGCAGAAAGAATGACATTCACCACATCGTGAGGGAGAGAAAAAGAATTCAAGTTGCCCCGTTCAATCTCCAGGCATGAAGGTGTAATGTCTGGAGGTGGGGGTGTAGAACCTGCCCCTCCATCTGAGAGAGGAGGTCTGCCCTGTGAGGGAGACGGAGCGGCGGGTGAGAGGAGAGGTGGAGAAGGTCCGTGTACCACACCCTTCTTGGCCAATGCGGGGCGACCAATATAACTTGGGCCTGGTGAATATTCCTCAGAACCAGAGGAATCAAGGGTATGGGAGGAAACGCGTAAAGGAGATGATTTTTCCAACTCAGCTGAAACGCGTCCCCCAAGGCTCCTTGCATCAGAAACTGGAGACTGCAGAATGACAGGCAGTGAGCATTCTCGCGAGTGGCGAACAGGTCCACCCGAGGAGTCCCCCACATCTGAAAGATGTCGTGAACCACCTCCGGGTGAAGCCTCCACTCGTGGTCGGCAGAGAACTGCCGACTGAGACCGTCTGCACGAACGTTCAGAACTCCGGCCAGATGATTTGCCATCAGACAAATCTGATGATCCTGAACCCAGGACCAGAGACGCAGAGCCTCTCTGCAGAGACACTGCGACCCTACCCCTCCCTGCTTGTTGACGTACCACATCGCGGTCGTGTTGTCCGTCAGGACTTGAACTGACTGACCGCGAAGGGAAGGGAGGAAGGCCTTGAGCGCTAAACGTATCGCCCGCAATTCTAGAAGGTTGATATGAAGCAACCTTTCCTCTGGAGACCAAAGCCCCTTGACCTCCAGGTCCCCCAGATGAGTACCCCACCCTAGAGTGGATGCATCCGTTATCACTGTGGCCACCGATGGAGGAAGTTAAAAAGGCTTTCCTTGAGACAGATTGCCTTCCACGCCCCACCAAGACAGATCCGCTGCAGTTTCTCTGGAGATCCTCACTGACTCCCTGAGATCTCCGCTGTGCTGATACCACTGCCTGCGGAGGCACCACTGGAGTGCCCTCATGTGCCAGCGTGCATGGTTGACCAACAGAATGCAAGAAGCCATCAGACCGAGCAGACGAAGGACCTTCAAGACTGGAACAACCGCTCCATTGTAGAATAAAGGAATCATTTCCTGTATGTTGTGAATCCTTTGAGGTGGAGGGAATGCACGACATACAGTAGTGTCCAGTACCGCACCTATGAACAGGTTGCGCTGGGAGGGCACCAGGTGAGACTTGGGTACATTTATCGAAAAACCCAACCTGTGCAACAACTGAGTTGTCTCTTGCAGATGATGGAGCACCTTCTCTGGCGACACCGCCTTGATCAGCCAGTCGTCCAGATACGGGAATACAGGTATTCCCGACCTCCTGAGATGCGCAGCCACCACTGCCATCACCTTGGTGAAAACTCGAGGCGCAGTAGTAAGCCCAAAAGGAAGGACCGCAAACTGGTAGTGTTGCGACCCCACCGTAAAACGGAGATACTTCCTGTGCGACTTCAGGATTGGGATGTGAAAATACGCATCCTGCAAGTCGATCGACACCATCCAGTCTTCTTCCATCAGCGCTTGAAGAACCTGTGCAAGTGTGAGCATTTTGAACTTCTCCTGTTTGAGATAGAGGTTCAAAATCCTGAGGCCAGGATTGGCCGAAGTCTGCCATCCTTCTTGGGTATCAGGAAATACCGGGAGTAGCACCCCTGACCCCTTTCCTGCTCTGGAACCACCTCTATCGCACCCTTTCTGAATAGTGCCAGGACTTCTTCCTGCAGGAGAAGAAGATGGTCCTCCGAACAATAACCTTGGCAAGGAGGGTAATTGGGAGGGAACTCCTGAAAAGGAAGTGCATACCCATTTTCTACGAGATTGAGAACCCAAAGATCCGATGTAACCGATTCCCAATCCCGTAGAAAATGAGTATGCCGACCCCCTACCGGACCCACATGACCCAGAATGGTGGATCTAGGGCTGCTTTGCTGATGTAGGTGGGGGTTGGGTATTATTGGAAGGAGTAGAGGAAGAGGAGAGCTGACGACCACGTCCACGACCCTTCTGTCTACCTCTATAAGACTTGTACAGAGGGTTCTGCTGCTGCTGCTGTTGTTGCTGACCTTGTCTGAAGGGACGAAAGGAGGATCTACCAAACCCTCTAAACTTCTTAGTGGTAGAACCTCTTGTCTGGAGACCCAAAGATCTTGCAGTAGCACGGCTATCTTTGAATCTCTCCAAAGCCACATCCGCCTTCTTCCCAAAAAGGCCTGTCCCATCAAAAGGCAAGTCCAACAACGTGGATTGTACATCTGCAGAGAAATCGGAGGATTTCAGCCATGCTGCCCTTCTGGTGGCAACAGTAGAGCCCATAATCCTGGCAACAGAGTCTGCTGTGTCCATCCCACTCTGAATTACCAAGTGGGCTGCAGCTTGAGTATCAGAGACCACTTCAATAAAGTTTTTTCTGTCATCCTCTGGAAGCTTAGATGACAACTGCTTCACAGAGTCCATCAACGCATGAACATATCTCCCCAAAAGGCAAGTAGCATTAGTAGATTTTAGGGCCATGCTACCTGAGGAGAAAATCTTCTTTGCAGACTGATCCAACTTTTTAGAGTCCTTGTCTGCTGGCACCTGAGGAAAAGAACCTGCAGACCTGTTGGAACAAGCGGCCTGTACCACAAGACTCTCTGGTGAAGGATGTGAAGAGAGAAACTCGGGGTCACCAGGTGCCACCCTGTAGCGTCTTGCCACAGACCTTGAAACAGCAGGAGCAGTCAACGGTCTCTTCCAGACCTCCATTATCGGATCAGTTAAAGCCTCAGTAAATGGAAGTGTAGGCTCTATAATAGAAGAAGGAGAGTGTAAAACCTCTGTGAGGATGTTAGGTTTATACTCAACAGTAGGTAAGGTCAGATTGAGTAGATCTGCAGCCTTTCTAATAACAACATGGTAGGGTGCCACGTCCTTAGATGGTGCATCAGAAACAGATGGTAAACCCCACTCAGGAGAGAGTTCCAGACCACTAGCACTATGTAGGTCTTCAAAACAGTCACCTTGATCTAAAAGTTCACCTTCTTCAACATTCAGAATCTTCACATCTCTTTTCCTCCAAGAGACGCTGAGCTCTGCGTCTCGACCACTCCACACGAACCGAAGTCGATGGATCCGGTAACGACTCCGACGGAGCCGGATCCGACGTCGAACGAGGAGCCGGGGCAGATGGAGGACGAGACTCACGGGCCGGCGTGGTACCTCGATCCAAATTACGAGGTCGATCCGGAGTCGGCGAAGCCGTATGCGGAGTCGAAGACCTCGGTGGAGCCGTACCGAGCCAAGGTGTGTAAGGCGCCGGCATAAACGGCATAAAAGGAGCTGGAGCATAACTTTGAGGAATGCCCAAGTTGAAAGACAATGGGCCCATGGGACCCGCCGGCGCACCAGTGGGGTACATTGCTCTCGAATAAACTCCAAACATCGCATTAAGGAAATGCGAGGGGTCCTGCCCTGGACCAGGAAAGGGAGGATACGAACCTACTGGATGTTCTGTAGGAGGATGTTCCGACATCGGTATATTCTGACCCTCTTGATCTACAGGGGCTTCTACCAGAGTCGGAGCTCGAGGAACTTCCTCTTCATCTTCATGCTCCGAAGAATGGTGTGACACCGGATCCGGTTCTTGCTCTGGAACCGGGGAACCTCCAATAGACTGTAAGGGAGAAGGAGATACGAAGTCCTTGTGATGTTTACGAGACTTCTTCTTCGAATCCGAAGACTCTTTCCCAGAATGATGTCTGGAACTGTGTTTTCTCCTCTTGTGTTTCCTCTTTGAGGAGCTCGAAGCATGACCCAAAGCCGACTTGGATCCAGATCTCGATCTCTCTCTGGACCTCGACCTCGCTCTGGACCTTGACCTCGAAGCCGACCTCGATCTCGACTTCGAATGCGACTTCTGTCTCGACTTCGAGCGTCTCGACGTCGACCTCGAAGATCTCCCAGTCTCTCTTCCCTTTACCTTCGCAAGAAGAAGTTTTGCTTCACGTTCACGTAACGCCTTAGGATTCATCTTGAAGCATGATCGACAGTTTTTAACATCGTGGTCCGATCCAAGACACCATAAGCAATCGCTATGAGGATCGGTGATCTAAATCATACGAGCGCAAGATCCACATTGCTTAAATCCTGTCTTCCTCGACGACATTCTCGACGAAGGAGTAAACAAAGATGAAATAGTAATACTATAACCAGTAGAAGATACAAAGTATCGCAGAAGATCCCAGAAACCGTTAGCGTCGACGACGCGGAAAAAAGGGAACTGACGTCATCACGCCGACGTGGGTCTAATAAGGAGTCGGTGACGTCAGACGGAGTCACGCGCGATGCCGTGCTCCTGTGACGTCGTCCACGCCGGCGTGCTACGAAGAAAAATTCCGAATGTTGCTGACGCAAGGGGGATATTCACAAGGTGAGGAATCCACACGGCAGATGTATCTATCAGAAGAACAAGTTACTTACCTTCGGTAACGCTTTTTCTGGTAGATACAATATCTGCCTGTCCGCCTCCCCGTTGTCCACTCTGCTATACCTGGTTTTATTGTTTGTATATATTTTGGGTTTTGATGCCTTTGCTATGCACTGTGTGCTGTTTTAGTTTGTATGTACTGTGTACATTGTATATATGCATATTTGCTGTCGTTGGTCTGTCCGGGTGCCTCGAAGGCACGGAAAAAAGGGCGGAACTGACGTCATCACGCCGACGTGGGTCTAATAAGGAGTCGGTGACGTCAGATGGAGTCGCGCGCGATGCCGTGCTCCTGTGACGTCGTGCACGCCGGCGTGCTACGAAGAAAAATTCCGAATGTTGCTGACGCAAGGGTTGGATATTCTTTTGAATACAGGTATTCCCGACCTCCTGAGATGCGCAGCCACCACTGCCATCACCTTGGTGAAAACTCGAGGCGCAGTGGTAAGCCCAAAAGGAAGGACCGCAAACTGGTAGTGTTGCGACCCCACCGTAAAACGGAGATACTTCCTGTGCGACTTCAGGATTGGGATGTGAAAATACGCATCCTGCAAGTCGATCGACACCATCCAGTCTTCTTCCATCAGCACTTGAAGAACCTGTGCAAGTGTGAGCATTTTGAACTTCTCCTGTTTGAGATAGAGGTTCAAAATCCTGAGCTCCAGGATTGGCCGAAGTCTGCCATCCTTCTTGGGTATCAGGAAATACCGGGAGTAGCACCCCTGACCCCTTTCCTGCTCTGGAACCACCTCTATCGCACCCTTTCTGAATAGTGCCAGGACTTCTTCCTGCAGGAGAAGAAGATGGTCCTCCGAACAATAACCTTGGCAAGAGGGTAATTGGGAGGGAACTCCTGAAAAGGAAGTGCATACCCATTTTCTACGAGATTGAGAACCCAAAGATCCGATGTAACCGATTCCCAATCCGTAGAAAATGAGTAAGCCGACCCCCTACCGGACCCACATGACCCAGAATGGTGGATCTAGGGCTGCTTTGCTGATGTAGGTGGGGGTTGGGTATTATTGGAGGAAGTAGAGGAAGAGGAGAGCTGACGACCACGTCCACGACCCTTCTGTCTACCTCTATAAGACTTGTACAGAGGGTTCTGCTGCTGCTGCTGTTGTTGCTGACCTTGTCTGAAGGGACGAAAGGAGGATCTACCAAACCCTCTAAACTTCTTAGTGGTAGAAACTCTTGTCTGGAGACCCAAAGATCTTGCAGTAGCACGGCTATCTTTGAATCTCTCCAAAGCCACATCCGCCTTCTTCCCAAAAAGGCCTGTCCCATCAAAAGGCAAGTCCAACAACGTGGATTGTTCATCTGCAGAGAAATCGGAGGATTTCAGCCATGCTGCCCTTCTGGTGGCAACAGTAGAGCCCATAATCCTGGCAACAGAGTCTGCTGTGTCCATCCCACTCTGAATTACCAAGCGGGCTGCAGCTTGAGTATCAGAGACCACTTCATTAAAGTTTTTTCTGTCATCCTCTGGAAGCTTAGATGACAACTGCTTCACAGAGTCCATCAACGCATGAACATATCTCCCCAAAAGGCAAGTAGCATTAGTAGATTTTAGGGCCATGCTACCTGAGGAGAAAATCTTCTTTGCAGACTGATCCAACTTTTTAGAGTCCTTGTCTGCTGGCACCTGAGGAAAAGAACCTGCAGACCTGTTGGAACAAGCGGCCTGTACCACAAGACTCTCTGGTGAAGGATGTGAAGAGAGAAACTCGGGGTCACCAGGTGCCACCCTGTAGCGTCTTGCCACAGACCTTGAAACAGCAGGAGCAGTCAACGGTCTCTTCCAGACCTCCATTATCGGATCAGTTAAAGCCTCAGTAAATGGAAGTGTAGGCTCTATAATAGAAGAAGGAGAGTGTAAAACCTCTGTGAGGATGTTAGGTTTATACTCAACAGTAGGTAAGGTCAGATTGAGTAGATCTGCAGCCTTTCTAATAACAACATGGTAGGGTGCCACGTCCTTAGATGGTGCATCAGAAACAGATGGTAAACCCCACTCAGGAGAGAGTTCCAGACCACTAGCACTATGTAGGTCTTCAAAACAGTCACCTTGATCTAAAAGTTCACCTTCTTCAACATCAGAATCTTCACATCTCTTTTCCTCCAAGAGACGCTGAGCTCTGCGTCTCGACCACTCCACACGAACCGAAGTCGATGGATCCGGTAACGACTCCGACGGAGCCGGATCCGACGTCGAACGAGGAGCCGGGACAGATGGAGGACGAGACCCACGGGCCGGCCTGGTACCTCGATCCAAATTACGAGGTCGATCTGGAGTCGGCGAAGCCGTATGCGGAGTCGAAGACCTCGGTGGAGCCGTACCGAGCCAAGGTGTGTAAGGCGCCGGCATAAACGGCATAAAAGGAGCTGGAGCATAACTTTGAGGAATGGCCAAGTTGAAAGACAATGGACCCATGGGACCAGCCGGCGTACCAGTGGGGTACATTGCTCTCGAATAAACTCCAAACATCGCATTAAGGAAATGCGAGGGGTCCTACCCTGGACCAGGAAAGGGAGGATACGAACCTACTGGATGTTCTGTAGGAGGATGTTCCGACATCGGTATTTTCTGACCCTCTTGATCTACAGGGGCTTCTACCGGAGTCGGAGCTCGAGGAACTTCCTCTTCATCTTCATGCTCCGAAGAATGGTGTGACACCGGACCCGGTTCTTGCTCTGGAACCGGGGAACCTCCGATAGACTGTAAGGGAGAAGGAGATACGAAGTCCTTGTGATGTTTACGAGACTTCTTCTTCGAATCCGAAGACTCTTTCCCAGAATGATGTCTGGAACTGTGTTTTCTCCTCTTGTGTTTCCTCTTTGAGGAGCTCGAAGCATGACCCGAAGCCGACTTGAATCCAGACCTCGATATCTCTCTGGAGCGACCGCATCAACCAGACCGGAGGTGGCATCGCCATCGTCCACAGGAACACCATCCGCATCACGACCGACGCCAACGACTCCTTCGCCGCAGCCGAACATCTCCACTTCCAGATTCACACCGACCCTAAGACGACCCTCAGAGGCACCCTCGTCTACAGACCCCCGGGACCACGCACACAATTCAGCGAAGACATCACAGACTTCATCAGCCCGCACGCCCTCCCCTCCACTGACTACATCCTCCTCGGGGACCTCAACTTCCACCTGGAGAACAACAAGGACCGCAACACCACCGCCCTGCTGGAAAACCTTGCCAACCTCGGACTCAAGCAACTGGTCAACACCCCCACCCACTACGCCGGCCACACGCTTGATCCCGTCTTCTCTTCCAGCAAGTACATCACCTTCAGCCACGCCACCGGACTCCACTGGACCGACCACAGCTGCGTCCACTTCAGCTTCAAAAGATCCACAACCCACCACCACCCGCAACAGGTACCTCACAGGAATTGGAGCAAGATCACCGCAGACCAGCTCACCACCTCCCTCAGCCAGAGCCCACCCGCCAACACAACGGACCCCAACGAAGCAGCCAGCAACTTCACACAGTGGCTGACCGCCTGCGCCGACGACCTCGCACCACTAAAGAACCCTCCCAGCAGACCCAGAAGCAAGAAGGCATCCTGGTTCACCGACGACCTCAAGGACTCCAAGAAGACCTGCCGCACCCTCGAGAAAGCCTGGCTCCTCAACCGGACCACGGACAACATGACCGCCCTCAAACACGCTACCCGCAAGCACCACCAGCTCATCCGCACCACCAAGAAGAAATCCCTGAAGGAACGACTGGACAACAACGCCCACGACAGCAAAGAGCTCTTCACTATCGTCAAGGAGTTCTCCAACCCCAGCACCGGCACCAACGACATCACTCAGTCACAAGACCTCTGCGACTTCCTCGCCTCGTTCTTCCACCGCAAGATCGCCGACATCCACAACAGCTTCGGCGCCCCAACCACGCACCCAACCGTCGAACCAACGCCCCCCACCGCCACCCTTCGCACCTGGACCACGGTGACCACCGAAGACACAGCCCGCACGATGAACACCATCCACTCCGGATCACCGACCGACCCCTGCCCACACCACGTCTTCAACAAGGCCGACTCCACCATCGCACCCCAACTCCGGAACATCATCAACGCCTCCTTCAACACCGCCACCTTCCCGGAGAGCTGGAAACACGCCGAAATCAGCGCCCTCCTGAAGAAACCTACAGCGGACCCCACCGATCTCAAAAACTTCCGCCCCATCTCGCTCCTCCCTTTTCCTGCTAAAGTCATCGAGAAGATCGTCAACAGACAGCTGACCGCCTTCCTCGAGACGAACGGATCCCTCGACCCCTCGCAGTCCGGCTTCAGAGCCAACCACAGCACCGAGACCGCCCTCATCGCAGCCACCGACGACATCCGGACCCTGCTCGACAAGGGGGAAACAGTGGCCCTCATCCTCCTAGACCTCTCCGCTGCGTTCGAAACGGTATGCCACCGCACCCTAGTCCAGCGCCTCAGCAACATCGGTATCCAAGAGAAGGCACTGGAGTGGATCATCTCGTTCCTCGCCGAAAGAACACAAAGAGTCCGCCTCCCCCCGTTTTGCTCCGAGGCCACCGAAGTCATCTGCGGCGTCCCGCAAGGATCTTCACTCAGCACCACCCTCTTCAACATCTACATGAAACCTCTCGCAGCCATCGCACGCCAGCACAACCTCAACATCATCTCTTACGCCGACGACACCCAGCTGATCCTCTCCCTCACCAGAGACCCCGACACCGCCAGAACCTGCCTACACGAAGGGATGAAAGACGTCGCCGAGTGGATGAAGGACAGCCGCCTGAAACTGAACTCGGACAAGACGGAAGTCCTCATCCTGGGATCTTCGCCCTCCGCCTGGGACGACTCCTGGTGGCCCCCAGCCCTGGGCACCGCACCCAAGCCAACCGACCATGCACGCAACCTGGGCTTCATTCTGGACCCCTCCCTCTCGATGACCAGACAAGTCAACGCCGTCTCCTCATCGTGCTTCAACACCCTGCGTATGCTTCGCAAGATCTTCCGCTGGATCCCGACCGAGACCAGGAAGACTGTCACCCAGGCACTCGTCACCAGCCGACTGGACTACCGAAACGCCCTCTACGCCGGAACCACAGCCAAGCTACAGAAAAGACTCCAGCGCATCCAGAACGTCTCCGCCCGACTCATCCTGGATGTCCCCCGACGCAGCCACATCTCCAGCCACCTGAGGAACCTGCACTGGCTCCCCGTCGACAAGAGGATCACGTTCCGGCTCCTCACCCACGCACACAAGTCTCTCCACGACCTGGGCCCCAAGTACCTCAACGACCGCCTGACCTTCTACACGCCCACCCGCCAGCTACGGTCCACCAGCCTCGCCCTCGCAGCCGTACCACGCATCCGAAGAGCCACCGCCGGAGGAAGATCCTTCTCTTACCTGGCTGCCAAGACTTGGAACTCCCTCCCCATCCACCTTCGACTGACCCAGGACCATCTCGCCTTCAGGAAACAACTCAAGACCTGGCTGTTCGAGCAGTAGCATACCCCTCCCCCCAAGCGCCTTGAGACCCCCCCGGGTGAGTAGTGCGCTATACAAATGGCATGATTGATTGATTGATTGATTGACCTCGCTCTGGACCTTGACCTCGAAGCCAACCTCGATCTCGACTTCGAACGCGACTTCTGTCTCGACTTCGAGCGTCTCGACGTCGACCTCGAAGATCTCCCAGTCTCTCTTCCCTTTACCTTCGCAAGAAGAAGTTTTGCTTCACGTTCACGTAACGCCTTAGGATTCATCTTGAAGCATGATCGACAGTTTTTAACATCGTGGTCCGATCCAAGACACCATAAGCAATCGCTATGAGGATCGGTGATCGACATCATACGAGCGCAAGATCCACATTGCTTAAATCCTGTCTTCCTCGATGACATTCTCGACGAAGAAGGAGTAAACAAAGATGAAATAGTAATACTATAACAGTAGAAGATACAAAGTATCGCAGAAGATCCCAGAACCCGTTAGCGTTGACGACGCGGAAAAAAGGGAACTGACGTCATCACGCCGACGTGGGTCTAATAAGGAGTCGGTGACCTCAGACGGAGTCGCGCGCGATGCCGTACTCCTGTGACGTCGTCCATGCCGGCGTGCTACGAAGAAAAATTCCGAATGTTGCTGACGCAAGGGGGATATTCACAAGGTGAGGAATCCACACGGCAGATGTATCTATCAGAATATATATTTATATATTTTATCTTTAATTATAAACAAATATACAAGGTGTAATGTCTGGAGGTGGGGGTGTAGAACCTGCCCCTCCATCTGAGAGACGAGGTCTGCCCTGTGAGGGAGACGGAGCGGCGGGTGAGAGGAGAGGTGGAGAAGGTCCGTGTACCACACCCTTCTTGGGCCAATCCGGGGCGACCAATATGAAGACTTTTACAGGCGGAAAGTTCAATAACAAACTCCGATATATTCTCTTGCAGTGCCCGCAAACAGGTCTGCGCTCCGAGGCAGGTTATCACACTCAGCAGTCACGCTTAGAGGTAGCTCACTGAATACCTCGGCAATCACACTACGAGTAGCGGCGCACTGACTATCCCAGCAGTCACACTCGGAAGCAGAGCACTGAATAGCTCAGTGGCGTCAGACTCTGAGCCAACACATTGAATAAATGTAAATGTAAATGTATTGCGACTTATATAGCGCACGTATCACCCGAAGGCATCAAGGCGCTTGCCTTGGGAACCCGTCCTGGTTTTTCCCTGTGAGATAACCCCTACTGGGTATCCCCAGGGTGAAAGCCAGGCATCCCGCAGCGGGTGGGCCGCCGTAGTGGAGATTAAGCAACTATTGCCCAGAGTTGCAGCGCGGGACCCCATGATTAGAATAGGCACCGAGGCGAGAATAATCGAGTCCAAGGACATTTTTGAGCTCAGGACCCTGCCGCGTCGGGAATTGAACCCTGGTCCCAGGCCAGACCTCTGCATCAGGGTCTGCCGCTCTAATCAGTGGGCCACACTCCTCCACCTCAGCAGTCGCACCCAGGGGCAGATAAGAACAATAGTTACTTACCTGTAAACAGGTGGTTCTCCAGTATTGGTGTCTTTCATAGATTCACATGCCTGAATCATTCCCCGTCGTCGGAGTAGGAGTCCCACGGTATATAAAAAAGCAATAATATGCCATAAAATATATAGCAAATATCAGAAATACCAAACCAGGAAGTAAGTAGCACCAGCTACAGTAGAAAAAACTTCCCCACTCGTGACTATCTTAGTCATTATGTGTTAGTCCAAACTGCAGCAAATCAGACGACAGCACCCACCAGAATGTTCTCCCCAGAGGCTCAGGCTCTCAGATTTTCTCGCACAGGAGTGAAACCCCAAAATGTCCGAGTGAGTCTCTGGGGGGAGGTGGGCGGGTTGCATGTGAATCTATGAAAGACACCAATACTGGAGAACCACCTGTTTACAGATAAGTAACTATTGTTCTTCTCCAGTATTAGGGGTGTCTTTCATAGATTCACATGCCTGAATCAGAATAGTAAGCAATACTCCCAACATAATGCTCGTAGACGTCAGAGGGGCATATATATATATATATATATATATATATATATATATATATATATATATACAGTATACATGTAAAACAAAAATCATCAACATCTGACAAAACGTCTAAATAGCATAAAAGAGGAGGTGGAAACAGAGGCTCACCTTATTTGAAAAGATTACGCAGCACTGCTCTTCCAACCGAAGCATCTGCATCGTCTGCTGAATCTAGACAGTAATGCCTAGTAAAAGTGTGCCTGCTAGACCACGTAGCAGCTCTGCAGATCTGTTGAAGCAGCACACCAGCAAAAAGGGCAATGGAAGAGCTAACCGCCCTTGTAGAATGCGCTCTTGGCAAGGCCTGTAAGGGCCTACCGGCTTGTTGATGACAAAGTCCAATTGTAGAGGAGACCCATCTAGCAATGGTCTGTTTTGAAACTGCACAGCCCTGGCGCTGCCGTCCATAAGCCACGAACAGCTGGTCCGTCTTGCGGATGGTAGATGTTCTTGATAGGTAAAATTTGAGGCATCTCCTAATATCCAGCGAATGCAGTGTTCGTTCAGCTGGAGACTGCGGGGCTGGAAAGAAAGTCTTGAGGACAACCGGCTCATTTAAATGAAAATCCAAAGGCACTTTTGGCATGTACCTTGGATTAGTACGTAGTACTACCGAGTCAGTGGTAAATTGGATGAAAGGTGATCTAGATGTGAAAGCCTGAATATCGCTAACCCTTCTAGCAGATGTTAAAGCTAGTAACAGCGACACTTTCCATGCCACAAATTTCAGGTCCACCTTATGGATCGGCTCGAAAGGGTGACGCATGAGCTGAGTTAGTACGACATTTAGATGCCATGTAGGAGGAGGTTTCCGCACAGGCGGAAACATATGAAACAATCCTTTGAAAAATTGTTGTATAATCCGTACAGAATACAAAGAATTCGATCCATCTTGACGATATCTAGAAATGGCAGCCAGGAAGACCTTAAGAGTAGAATGTGCCAAACCCAATCTGGCCAAGTGCAAAAAGAATGGTAGAATTTGCTCTAGACTGGCACCATGCACAGAAACGCCTCCACTTAAGTCTGTAGGTTTTGATCGTAGATGGAGCTCTGGCCTTCGCCAGCACCTCCTGGCAATCCTGCAGAATGTTTAAGTGTGCAAATTCCATGTGCTGAGGAGCCAAGCCGACAATTTCAGCGAGTTCGGGTCCGGATGATACACTTTGCCCTTGTGGGTAGAGAGAAGATTCGGAATGCGAGGAAGTTGGATCGGATTGCATTCCGAGAGAAGGAGCAGCTCGGTGAACCAGTATTGTCTGGGCCATCGTGGAGCAATCAGGATCAACCGGCATGGTTGCTTCTTCATCTTCTTGAGGACTTTCGGGATCAGTGGTATCGGTGGAAAAGCGTAAGCGAATATTTGATACCAACTCATCGAAAGGGCATCCCCGCATGAGTCCTTGTGGGGAACCCAGCTTGCAAAGTATGGGCATTTCCGGTTCTGATGCGTCGCAAACAAGTCCAGATCCGGATGCCCCCATGTCTGAAAGATGCGGTCTAGAGATGGTTGATGTAGTTCCCACTCGTGGGTGCAACCTGCGGATCTGCTGAGAGAGTCCGCTAACACATTCGCGATTCCCGGGACATGGACAGCTGACAGATGGATATCGTGAGTCAGGGCCCAATTCCAAATCTCTTGTGCCTGGTGCGACAGCCGGGCTGATCTCGTGACCCTCTGCTTGTTTAGATAATGCATGCAGGTGGTGTTGTCCGTCCAGATCAAGACTGTGGCACCTTCTAGGGTCGCCTGAAAGGATTTCAGGGCTAGAAAGATGGCGTGCAATTCGAGCCTGTTTATGTGCCATTTCATTTGGATTTTGTCCCATTTGCCGCTGACCGTCATGCCCTGGAGGTGTGCACCCCATCCTGTCATTGACGCGTCTGTTGTTACTATGAACCTGGGCACTTCCGTGAGGAAAGAGCATCCCACTTGTATGTTGCAACCTTGGCTCCACCATTGAATCGCTTCTCGCATTCGTGGTGTTATGTTTATGATATCCTCGAAGGATCCTGACACCTGAATCCACTGGTGACTGAGCTCCTCCTGCAGGGGCCTCATCCGAAGACGACAATTGGGGGTGAGAAGAATGCAGGAAGAAATCATTCCCATGAAGGACTTGAACATGCGCACTGAAACGCAGCTTTTTAACAACAGTGCAGCAGCCAGCCGTTGTATCTTTTCCTGTCTCTCCTTTGAGATAAATACTTGGGCGAGCTTGGTGTCTAATGTCGCTCCCAAGAAAGTCTTTCTCTTTGCTGGCGTTAGGCGTGATTTCTGGAAGTTCACTGTGAAACCCAGGTCTTGCATCAGTGACAGAATCTTTTGAATGTGAGTTTTTGCCATGTTGAAAGAACTGGCCTTGATAAGGCAATTGTCTAGATACGGATATATCTGTATTGACTGCAATCGAAGGTGGGCTGCCACCGGGGCCAGCATCTTTGTGAACACTCTGGGGGCTGAGCGTAGTCCAAAGGGAAGAACCCTGAATTGGAAGTCCCTGCCAGCCACTCTGAACCTTAGAAACTTCCGGTGCCTGGGAAAAATTGGAACATGGAAGTATGCGTCTTGAAGGTCGAGTGTTGCCATAAACTCTCCCGCCGAAAGAAAATGGAGGATTTCTTGCAGTGTTAACATCCTGAATGACAGTTTTTTGAGAAATTTGTTGAGGGCACGCAGGTCGAGGATGGGTCGCCGTTCCCCCGACTTCTTGCGAATAAGGAAAAATCTTGAGTAAAAACCTTTCCCTTTTTGATGATGAGGAACCTTCTCTATTGCTCCTTTTCGAATCATAATATTGATCTGGGCAAACAGCTCCTTGAGATGTGTTGGAGGAGATCCTCTTGGGGGAAAATTTGGAGGAGTTTTTACGAATTCCAAAATGTGACCTCTGGCCACCACATCTAAAACCCATTTGTCCGTGGTAATCTTGGACCAATTTAAGTAATTTTGGGATATTTTTCCTCCAATTTGGTTCGGGTTGGGGCAAAGTGGCGGCAGGATGCGTCTCTCACTTTTTACTGTCTCTTCCACGATAATTGGATTTTCCTCTAGACTGAGAAAAATTTCCCCTTCTTTGTCCGTAAGTCTGTTGACGATATGGCTGGTATCTTTGGTTTCCCTGGGTGGAAGTATAGGAGCGCTGTTGGTTATAGTTTCCTCTATTAGAGAAATTCCCTCTTCCTCTTGTACCACGAAAGGAAGACCTCCTGTATTGTAGTGTGCCCAGCGAACGTGCTGTATCCGTATCCTTCTTGATGGCTTCCAGCGCATCGTCTACATGTTTTCCAAATAAATGCTCTCCATCATAAGCCATATCTATAATCTTTGTTTGGACCTCCTGTCTAAAAGATGTTGCCCTCAACCATCCTTGTCTCCTGAGAACAGCTGCCCCTGTTAGCTGGCGAAAACCTGTGGCAGCAACGTCCACTGCAGCATCAATCATCTCAGATGAGACGCACTCTCCTTCTTGAAGGATTTTCTTTGCTTCCGCTCGATCTGGCTCAGGAAGTTTGTCCACATACGGCAAGATGTCCGACCACATCTGCCTCTCGTATCTCCCTAATATGGCTAGAGAGTTTGCGACTTTAATAGTCGTAGCTGCAATTGTAGAAACTTTTTTCCAGATTGAATCAAGACGTTTCCCGTCTTTGTCTGGCGGCACAGAAACCTGAGCTGATGGATTAGAAGATCTCTTTTGCGCTGCCTGTGCTACCACAGAGTCTGCTTTCGCTTGCCCAATGAGGCATGCTGGAGCTGAAGTAGGCGCCCTATATTTTTTATCGACTCTCGGGAGCACTGCTGGTAAAGAGTTAGGTTTGGACATGATCTTCAGTCCTTCCTTCAATATGAACTCAATGATTGGAATGGTCCAACTCTGTTTCTGTTGCGAAGACTTGAAGTCATATAAGAAGCATTCATCTTGTTTCGACTCCATAGGTATCAAGAACCTCTTTGTTGCCCTATCCATGATCTTGTGGAATGAGGCAATGTCCACAGGAGGTGACTCAGATGTTGTAGGTTCTGCCGGAGAGGGTGTGTTTGCATTGTAATCCTCATACTCCGATGATTCCGACTTATTATCCAATTCTCCTTCCTCCTGCTCCTCATTATCAGAGTACTCATCATCCCCTGTTTGAGGAGCTATGACTTCAGAAATAGGCAATGCTGTACGTCCTTGTTCCAGTGGCTCAGATCCAACTGTCTGTGTCTGCTTTGAAAGCGGCGTCGCTGTTTTAGGTCTTGGCGTAGATAACCGAGAATCACCTGACTCTGAAGGCGGAAAACGCCTATAGTAGTCGCTGAGCATGAATTGCAAATTGCAAAATAATTCCTCAGGCATTGGCATGCCGGAAGCGGGCCTGTTCTCCTGTGACAAAGGCTCTGTTTCTTGTATATCTTCTTCCGTATCACCGTCCTGAATCTTAATCCGGAGGTCAGACGGACTTCTGGCCACTCCAAAATTCTAATCCTCATAAGAACCCTCTTCATCAGAATCCAAAAGTTTCTCTGGCACTACAAGCGTAGAAGGGATGACCTCATTATCAGCCCGTGTCTTTAACAGCGTAGCTGTAGTTGCAGGTGAGGGCAACGGTATTCCAGATGGCTTTGCTGACCAGACTTGTAAAGCAGTGCAGCTTGACAATGGTGGCGTCTACGGATGCACCTCCGTCATCGACGAATCTGTCTCTTGATGCGGAACCTTTTTCTTCGTCGACAGAACCATCGTCGACGGTTGATCTATCTTCGTCGCCGACGACTGTCTGGATGAAATCTTCGTCGACGAGGTCGTCGACGGTAACTTTGTCGACGGGGTCGTCGACGGTAACTTCGGCGACGGGGTCGTCGACGGTAGCTTCGTCGACGTGGATTTAGCCGTCGACAAGGATTTCGTCGTCGACGGTAACGCCGTCGACGAGAGCTTCGTCGACGAGAGCATCGTCGACGGCACCATTTTCATCGTCGACGGGGAACCGCCCGTCGACACTAGGATAGTAGATGAGGAACTCGTCGACGGTACCTTAGCCGTCGTCGACGGGATTATCTTCGACGACGAGATAGGCATTATCTGAACATGAACCAGCGTAGGAGAAGAAGCTGAAGACATCACTAGAGCTGGTTGAGAAGATGAGAAAGTCATAGTGCAGGTGGTAGACGTAGCCACATGAGAGGAAACACTCTCCTTTTTTGACGTTGACATTGTCAAAGGTGGCAACTGAGGAGGCATAGACTGCGAAGATTTCTTGGGAACTGTAGATTTCCCAGACTTCTTAGCGGACGCACTATCCATCCTAACAGATGGAAGAAGCTTCTTTGAAACACTAGGTCCAGAAGAATCCAGAGAAGGTTGGGCCTCTTTTGCCACTTTCGCCCTGGGAGATGAAACTTCAGCTCCAGCCTTCCTCTTACTGGAAATACGAGAAGAACCAGAGGCAATGCTTCCTACGTCAGACAAAGGGTCGTCCCTTGTCTTTTAGTCTATTAAGCGACAACAGCAGTCGTCCTTCTCTGTCCCTGATGGTCTTAGGGGGAAAGGTCCGGCAGATCTTGCACTCCTTTGCCTTATGGTCAGGATAAAGGCAATATAAACATTTCTTGTGGGGATCTTCTTTGAATAACCTAAGTTTTCCACAAGAATCACAGGACCTAAACAGTGATTTAGAAGTAGACATTTGAAAAGTCTTGAAGAAAATACTAGTCTTGAAGAAAAACTGAGCAGAGCACAGGGAGACTCCCTTCACACGACGTGCGGTAGAAAATCTGAGAGCCTGAGCCTCTGGTGAGAACATTCTGGTGGGTGCTGTCGCCTGATTGGCTGCAGTTTGGACTAACACATAATGACTAAGATAGTCACGAGTGGGGAAGTTTTTTCTACTGTAGCTGGTGCTACTTACTTCCTGGTTTGGTATTTCTGATATTTGCTATATATTTTATGGCATATTATTGCTTTTTTATATACCGTGGGACTCCTACTCCGACGACGGGGAATGATTCAGGCATGTGAATCTATGAAAGACACCCCTAATACTGGAGAACTGAATATCTCAGTGGTGTCAGACCCAGTGCTGGTGCACTGAATGCCTCAGGAGTCACAATCTGAGCCAGCGCAGTGAATGCCTCAGTAGTAACACTCTGGGGCAGAGAACGGAATAGCTCATTGGTTTCAAACTCAGAACTGGCGCACTGAATACCTCAGCAATGTCACACTCGGACGGCACACTGAATAATCCCAGCAGGCACATTTGGAGCTAGCGCACTGAATACTTCTGTGGTTCAAGGCTCAACAATGGCGCACTGAGTACCTCAGTAGTGTCACACTCTGAGCCGGAGCACTGTATTCCTCAGCGCTGTCACACTCTGTGACAACGCACTGAATACATCAGCACTGTCACTCGAGGCGTATAACTAAATACCTTAGCGGTGTCACACCTCGGTGGTTTCAGACTCCTAGCCAGATCAGTGAATAAATACCTCAGCGTGTCACATGCAGAGCCCACACATTGCTTTACTCGGCGATGTCGCACGCAGCGACAGCGCACTGAATCCCTCAGCAGTGTCCCTGTCAGAGGCGGCGCACTGAATACCTCAATGGTGTCATTTACAGGCAGAGCACTGAATATATCTGCAGTGTCACACTCGAGCCAGCGCACTGAATACCTCAGCAGCAGTGTCCCAGTCAGAGGCGGCGCACTGAATACCTCAGTGGTGTCATTTAGAGGCAGAGCACTGAATATATCGGCAGTGTCACACTCGAGCCAGCGCACTGAATACCTCAGCAGTGGCACACTAAGAGCCAGCGCACCTAAAAAATCAGCAATGGTGTCACGCTCAGGGAGAGAACACTGAATACCTCAGGGGTGTCACTTGGAGGCACAGCACTAAATACCTCAGTGGTGTCTCATGCAGAGACAGAACACTGAATACCTCGGTAGTGTCACACTAAGAGGTCGAGCACTGAAAAAAAATCAGCAATAGTGTCACACTCTGAGACAGCGCACGGAATCCCTCAGCAGTGTCACACTCGAGACAGCGCACGGAATCCCTCAGCAGTGTCACACTAAGAGCAAGCACACTGAAAACAAGCACTGGCCCGGCGGCACGCTCCTAGACGGGATGTGGGACACCCTAGGAGCTCAGCAGAAACGGATCTTTTAACGCACTTCCCACCACCGCCCCGCCCCTCGGGGACCAGGAGCCATGCACCAGCCCGCTGAGCCCGGTAGGACAGACAAAAGGGCACAGAAAATGTAAACAGTTTTGTCGAAGGTGACGAGTGGGCTCTTCTTCTCAAGCCCCCATCACCTTCCCCCGGGGGACATAGGATGAGGGCTGAAATATGCAACTCGCGTCCTTCAATTGTACTCCTGACGACACTACAGCGAGTCTGTATGTCATTCAGAATAACTCCTATACTGCGGGGGGGGGGGGGGAGAGAGCAAGCATTACGTTTAAATCTGAGAGCGGCGCTGCTTCACGGACACCGCGCTCGTTTTTTTAAATATATGTTTTAACTTTAACACTGAGCACGGTGTCCTTGAAGCAGGCGCTGCGCTGCGCTCCGTGTTAAAGTTAAGAAATATATAAATAAACTGAGCGCGGTGTCCGTGAAGCGGCGCCGTGCTCAGTTTCAAAGTTAAAATAAACAAGCACCTACCTCTCAGTGCCCTCACTGCGTTGCGAAACTTCTCGATGCCGGCCAGGAAGAGAGCAGTGATCGGCGCGCGGCGGGGACGCAGGCGCCGTGAGCGTGCGCGTGACTGAATCCGCGCGTGGCCAGCACTTGTCGCTCCCTCTCCCATTAGGAATGCTGGGCGCGTGCCCAGCTCTTGTGTCCTTTTTGCCGGCTGACATGATAACAATAGTTCTCTGCCGAGAACGCGCTTCGCGCGTCTCTAGGCCGAGACCTAAAAAGGCTGTTAATAAGACTCCGAGGGATAAAAGGCTGGTAGCACAGCTTAGGAAAGAGTACTCATTAACAGTTCTGGCGCGGAAAAAAGAAATCAAACAAGATGCATGGGCAGCATTAATGGAAAAAGCAACCATGAAAGACAGTTCCAAGTTTTGGGCAATTGTAAATAATCCTTTGTTCACTGGTACCCAGAACTCTGTATTAGAAGCTAACATCTCAGAGGAGGTCTGGTTAAGCCATTTTGAAAAAATCTATGGGAGTAATATTAAGTTGGAAACCTTTCTGATCCCCCATTGATATCCATTAGTTTTAATATAGCGGAGGTTGAGAAAGCAATAGAGGGAACGGCAGGGCGTAAGGCGCCAGGCCCTGACGGTGTGCCCTCTGATATGTATAAGGCTAATCCCAAATATTGGGCAAAGATACTGACAAATGTTTTTAATACATCGGCCGCCACAGGGTTCCCGAAATCATGGTCCCGCTCAATTATAATCCCTGTCAGATTTAGCTCCGCAGGATCCGGTTGTAGTATATAATGGTCCACCTCCCAACGTCACAAACACTCTACTTGTAATACACAGAGTATTTGAGCCATTAGGCGAGGGGGAAAAAAGAACAAGGGAGGGAAAGGGAAGGGACCGCAGGGAAAGGGAGTAACCTGTAACGACAAAGAACATGCACTTAGAACAATTCCATCTACATTGGCTACTCTCAAATGGTCTCACTAAAGAATCTCTAGTACCTGAAAAATAAAGGAAACAATATCCAGAAAAGATCCTCCTCATTCACCTTCAGCCTTGACTGTAGTGCGTCTAAATGAAACAAAGACAACCCGCTATGATCATACAGTATAAGCATAGGGTCTAAACATGAATAATAACATCTACCACCATTCAGCCTACCATGACTATAGTGTGAGGATGCCATGCAATAATGGGCTCTGATGAGGAAAATAATAGAATGATCACTCCGGTCAATGTTCCCTTTGGTTATGTCGTGAAAGTGAATAAAGGTTAAATAAATATGATGCCCAAGATCTTACAGATACGGTAGTGTGTAGGGAGCAAGAACCACAACACTCTGCTCTGTCATGGAAAAGAAACCATGAGTAAATGCATAGTTACACAATTCCGTAACCCATATGGAGAACCAAGATCCCCGGAAACTCCAGGCACTAAATTGCTCTCCACGTGTGACACCAAGTGTAGAAATAAAGATCACCGCACGGCAGTGCGTAGTTTGTGGAAAAGTAAATTTTGCCATGTTCTGTGTCCCTACGCCTCATCCATCATGTGTTATGTGTGCATGATCAATATGCATATGTTATCCCCCATTTCTGATTAAAGACGCAATTACAGTTGTGTCCACCTCTAATATGTTAGTTTCCAGTCCTCGTGAATACTACGAATATCAGACCTATGTAAGTAATGTTGCCACGTTTCTCAGTGTGCACGTTATTCAATTATAAAGTCCCCGTTTCCAGGCCTCAAAAGGGCCCGGACCACAGATTCAGCTCCTGTCTCCTGAAAGCCTCGCTGAGGAGCGATACAGCCCCCACCTGTATCCTCGACCCTTCACTTACTTCCTGCCTTGCAGTGCCCGGTGCACCCCGGCTCTGCCTCTGAGTCTGCCAAAAGTATGTTATAGTTCCAGCTATCAGTTCAGTCCTCCTCCTCTGCATTCCTAAGCTACTGAACTGTATCAATAGTTTCCGTCATTGTCTAGCCTTCTCGTCTCCACGTTAGAGAAATACTGTATTTAATGGTCATTTAATATTCTTCACGCACTACATGTAGAATAATGCATGGTCCAGTCTTAGAATCAAGTTAGCTTTTCCCCTCATGACTTCTAGTTTATATCAACATGTTCCCTAAACATTAGATACCAGATAGGGTTTAGGTACATGTCGCTCCGACCCTCCAGACTTTAGTCTCTGCTCCTAGCACAGAGTTCGTAGCCCCCAGCTTCTCCTAGTAACACGTCATTGCCAGTTTTCGCGCACCATTAGGTTAGAGGTCCCGGCTCCTTAGGTAGCCCCCTCCAAAGTTTCCGCCCATTCATGACATACCCTGTTACGTTTGCACCACATATCTATGTATACTCCCAGTTACACCCACTTTTACTGTTATCTCTCGCGACTGCTACGCGTCACGCCTCCTACTCCACCTACTGTTACGCCTACTGCAATGTAATGCTATGTGTTTGCGCTATGTATATAAGTCAATGTTGTTATTAAATGTTAGCGCGCTCATCCCAGACCTAGCCCCAGCAGCTGCTGGGCCCCAGTTGTCCTGCTGGGCCTCTTTTCCCCTGCTGGGCCCCAGTTGTCCTGCTGGGCCTCTTTTCTCCTGCTGGGCCCTGTCATCCTATTCCCATGCAGGTTGTCCTGATCCTGTCCTTATGCTGTAATAAACCTGCAGAAACTCCTACTACCTCGAATCTTGACTCTTATTTATTGAGCTATCTGTTATGCTATAAGTCTAGTCAAAAATAGGGTATTATTTATTTATTTACCACATAATGGCGCCCGAACAGGGACTTGCCCTTTCCCCACGCGTCGGTGAAGCCACGCCGACCCCCTGACCCTCTGCAGTCGTGACGGAACCATACTGGCCAAGTGCAGATATTTCTGCTTCAAGTATCCCTCAGGCCCACGGAGGAGACGGAGGAGGCGGTCCAGCATCCGAACGAGACGGTGGAGGAACGCGGCGAGTCCCGACCAGAGCCCAAGCCGAGAGTCCAAGGTCCGAGGTATCCGGAGGCCCACCTGTAACTGAAGTCCGAAGTCCGAAGTCCGAAGTCCGTCGTAGTCCAGTCCCGTCCGAGGCCTTCCGTTCCGTGCTGCCCGGTGAGTACCATTGCTGGGGTAGTGTCTAGACAGGGTCAGTCTAAATTGACTCCTGGTCCGTGGGTTGGTGGTACCCAAGCCCACAAACGAAGTGTTCACCTAGGTGGATACGGGTCTTGATGCGTTCCTTTATGGGACCGGTATGTTCCGTACTGTTACAGCAGTGCATCCAGTAACTCTAGTCTGTTCCGTTCTCGAGAATTCTGTTCTGTTTCTGTTTTCAGTATTTTCAGGTAGTATTCTGTTCGAACTGTTATGATATGATATTGTTTAATGTATTTCCAATGTCGTGGTATGCCTGAATTGTTTTCCCAATTGTTATTGTTTTTCGTGTATTGTATTGTGTTCCGATTCAAGTTTAGAATGCCGCTCTTTTCCAAGTTACGTCAGTTAAAAACTAGAAAGGGTCTGCTGGAAGCAGCAGTTCCTGTTCCGCCTAGGGACAGTCCAGGTCACTTTATGTATCAGAAACATGGCATAAGCGCCATATTGTATCTAGATTTATGGGTAGAGTATACCAAACAGTTAGAAGAAAAGTATAGATGGCCCGTATCGGGTACATGGGATGCCGAATGTATCATGCGAGTAGAAGAAGCATTATGGAAAAAGAAAGCCAGACAGTCACAGAAAGATGCCATCGAGTTATGGCGTAAGGAAGCGCATAGAAGAACGGAAAAGGAAGTCAGAAAGTCAGAGTTAAGTAGAGAATCCCAAGAACGAGCCCAAGAAAGAGAATTAATCGAGATAGGTGAACAAGTCAAAGTCGAACAGTCAGACAGACAGAGGCATGCCCTTATTAAGGGTATGTATCCTCTCCTTGCCGAAGGCTTGCCAAAAGCGACCCCAGAGGCACCCAGTAATTTCCCGCCACCATTAGTTCCGACCAAGCTGCGTCACAAACCGACCGCAGCTGATATTTTTATTTCGTCCTATTTGGACGACACAGTTCCTGAATATGCAAATCCAGTTCGCGCCCCGCCTGTCCCTGTAAATCAGGCACTTCCCGTTCCTCCAGACACCGGAGTACCTGTTACGGTACCCCCGGGTCAGCCTGTCATACAAGTTCAGCCCACGTTACAATTACCGACCCTGCAAGCACGAAGAATGTCAGTCGACGATTCCAGTCTAGGGGCCGCAGGAGGAGGTCCTCCTCAAACCCCGCCGCCACACAAACGTTTATCAGCACTCGAATTACATGCTCAAGCATCACAGCGTACTCCTAAAAGTAATAAGTCTGTTACAGAAATCAGACAAGCCCTTGCCGAATGCGTCTATGACACAGTCCCAGGCGAGTATAATATGGTTTTATATTCCGTACGTGTAAGAAGGGTGACCGAGTATCTAGTCACCTTACCAAATATGAAAGAAGATCTAGACAGAATATATCGTTTCATCCGTACAGGGGATGATCCGGAAAGTATTGGCGAGATTATGTCTCAAAGGAAAGCCGAGATTCAGCTCATGGTATTAAAGTTCCTGATCAATTGTCTAATAAGAGAACAAGATTACCCGTCTAAAGATCCCGCCGAAATGAGAATCCTGACAAGGTGGAGTGATAATATAGCCGAGGGTAAGCACAAGACCATTAGTGCCATGGAAAGTATGTACAAGAAAATTCGTAAAGAAATAATAAGGTTACACGAACAGCGTAAAGCAGCACAAGTAAGCGAGAAAGAAAGTGTCTCTGATCCTGAAGAGGAAGACGAGAATCCCGCCAGAATAGCGTATGTAGGAAAATCCAGATTTCCAGATCGCCATTTACGTCCAGAACCTAAGTCTATTTTTCATCATCCAGCACCAGAACGAGGCTCTTTAGAACAAGTATTTCAAGCTACCGATCACATTCTGAAATCACGAGTCGGTTATAGCGAATTAAGTACCATGCACGAACAAGAACTAGCCCGATCAGCAGTCCGATGGATTACTGATTCTACCACTTTTCCAGACGAAATAGTGGCACAAATGTTTCTGAAACTGCCCCCAGCCGAGCAACGACTGGTGGGTATGTATATGATCCAGCACCTCATTACCCTGTATGAGGGTCAACATTCTGATCCAGGCCCGTTACATGATATCCTGAACGAGTTACTCCAGTATAGATGGAGAGGTCTAGGTACCGATTTAATTAGTGTCATTCTAGAACAGCGCCACAAGTATAGAACGTTTCTGAACCCGCATTTTGTTCATGTCTCACCCCCGGAAAGTAAACCATTCTACATAGACAGACAGAATCCGCTACGAGAAGTCCACCCAGTCCAAGGGGCGGGTGGCGTAATGCAACGAGTGTTTGTATACACTCCGATATCAAAGATGGAACTTCTTGAAATGAAGAAATTAATCCCCTGTCATGACAAAGATCCAGCGGGGTTCCATAGAGAATTAAAAGACATGCTCCGTATGGGAGAATACACTTACCCAGACATCATTAAAATGTTAAAGGTCCTGCTACCCGCAGGGGTGTATGAAAAGTTAAAAGAAAAAGAATGGGAGGTGGGAGAGAAAAAGATCGATTGGACCGCTCTAGAAGCTGAAGACAAGGCACGAGTACCAGGTACCGGTCTTGGAGATAAATGTAAAGAATTACCAGAATTATTGATTCAAGTTTTACCCAGATTATTGACAACTAGGAAAGAAGACTGGGATGCAATCTCAGCCTGTAAACAGAAACAAGATGAAGACATTAGTGATTTTTATTCTAGATTTGAGAAATGTTTCAGTATTAACAGTGGTCTCAAGACAAGTAGTGAGTCATACCCTCATCTTTTCGTTACCAAATTAGTCGAGAATTCAAGTCCACAAATTAAAAACCGAGTTTTGAAAGTCGAAAGCACCTGGCAAGCAAATACTCCGTCCCAGATGCTCCAGATGCTTCAGTATCACCAGAACAGAATTAGAGAAGAGCAAGAACACGAAAGAAAACGTATGAAAGACACGAAAATGAAAGTGCTAGTTGCACAGTCTATTCCTCAAGACAGTCAGAAGAGAGGTCCGAATCAAGCCAGTCATCCTGCGGCTCCCGTTAAAGGGAACTGCAATTATTGTAAACAGCCAGGTCATTTTATAAACGAGTGTGCAGTTCTGAAACACAACATAGCTACTGGTAAGACTAAAGAAAGACCACGTCCGCCGAGACAAGAACAAGTTTCACAGACTCCCCAGTCACAGAATGCACCACAGACAGTTACCGTACCGCAGCCTATCGCTGCAACACAGCACGTTACATCGCAGATGTACCAGTATGCACAGTCTGAGTATCCAGAGTACCAGTCATATTCATGAAACAGCCTAGAGAGGGAGGTAGGCTTGCCTCTCATCGAGATACCTGTAGACCAAGAAGGTCCCTATGTTCACAGTCAAGTATTAGGGAAAGACAGAAAGTTTTTGATCGATACAGGGGCAAGTAGGACCACGATTAGTCACGCCGAAGTTCCAGGGGCTCCGCTCTCAGGCTCAAGAAATGTTTCCCTTGGATTTTCAGGAAAACCCATAGTTAATGAAATATCTAAGCCAGTTACTCTAGAAGTAGGTCCATTGTCCCGTACTACTGATCTGTTACTTACTAAGTCATGTCCAGAAAATCTATTAGGTATTAAGACACTGAAAGAATTAGGTGCAGTTATTTGCTGTTCCCCAGAGGGAATACGTCTGTTCCTACGTGACTTTAAGGGTCACTATGTATTACGAGATTTTGATTCAAGATTGTCTAATGTTCCGCAGCATTTATGGGCGCAAGGTCCAACTGATGTAGGTTACATGCAAATCACACCCTATCGTGTGACTCTCAAACCAGGTGTAGTGTTACCACGAATCAGACAGTACAGATTGCCACCTGAGGCTGTAGCAGCCTTATCCAAAATTATTGACGAGCTCATGGCTCAAGGAGTAGTTGTAGAAACTGACTCCAATGTATGCAATTCTCCGATCATTCCAGTCATGAAACGTACTGATCCAAATGCACCCCCAGTATATCGATTAGTGATTGATTTACGAGAGCTTAATAAATGTATTATTCCTCAGTACCCAGTTGTCCCAGACATTTCTTCCCTGTTAACAGCCATTGATTCCGAAGCCATGTTTTTCACTGTTATTGATCTCAAGAATGCATTTTTTAGTGTTCCAATTCATCCAGATAGCCAGTTTCTTTTCGGATTCTGTTTAAATGGAAGGAGCTATATGTTTACACGCGCTCCTCAAGGTTTCACAGAAAGCCCTAGTATTTACAGTCAAGCACTCAAGAGACAACTAGACAACATTCACATGCCAACTGACACTGCCCTGCTCCAGTATGTCGATGATCTACTGATCACAGCCCGTTCTGAACGTGCTTGCGAGCGAGCATCACTTACAGTTCTGTATTTTCTAGCCGAGATGGGGCACAAGGTGTCACCTTCGAAGCTTCAATTCTGTGTCCAGCAAGTGGTATACTTAGGACACTTGCTGTCCAAGAGGGGTAGGCAGTTGACACCCGACCGTATCCAGTTAATAGCGAGTCTTCCCCAGCCCAGAACCCAGAAGGAGGTACGTGCCTTTATCGGCCTTACTTCTTATTGTAGACAATGGATTCCCCAGTATGCATTTCTAGCCAAGCCACTGATACAGTTAACGACACAGGCGGCAGCCGTATCGACTGTCCTCCCTTGGACATCTGACCATACACTTAGTTTTAACGAGTTAAAGAAAGCCCTATGTCAAGCTCCAGTTCTAGCTACACCGAACTACAGTAAGCCTTTTACACTTTTCGTTACTGAACGCGAAGGTACAGCATTATCTGTCCTCACACAAGATCAAGCAGGTCAATACAAGCCCTGTGCTTATTTTTCGAGCACATTAGATCCAGTCGCCCAGGCGTTGCCTGCGTGCCTCAAGTCAGTTGCAGCCACAGCACTAGCTATCAGACAAAGTGATTCTATAGTTTTAGGACATTCCCTGACAGTACAAGTCCCACATTCAGTAGAAGTTCTTTTAAACCGAACACAAACTCAGCACTTGACAATTGCACGTTTAACAGGTTATGAATTGACACTGTTCCAGCCGCACATAGAAATTAGACGCTGCAACGTCCTGAATCCTGCTACACTGTTACCATCAGTTAGTTCAAATCCAGACACACATGATTGTGTGGAAGTAGTTAACATTACGACAAAGCCAAGACAAGACCTGACAGACATTCCGTTACCAGATCCTGACCTGACACTTTATGTGGATGGTTCATGTATGAGAACTAGTACAGGAGAACTAGTCGCCGCGTATGCAGTGACTACTGACACTGAAGTTATTGAAACACATCGTATTGATACTCTGTCCGCTCAAGCAGCAGAGCTAGTCGCTCTGACACAAGCCTGTATACATGCCAAAAACCTGAAAGTTAATGTTTACACAGATTCACGTTACGCATTCGGAGTTGTACACGACTTCGGAGTGCTCTGGCAGGAGAGAGGTTTTATGACTTCTCATGGAACCAAGATTCAGCATGGTCTCCTTATTCAAGCCCTGTTAGATGCCATACATTTACCGACATCTATTGCTATCATGAAGTGCAAAGCACATACGAAAGTCACTGACATTATTTCCCAAGGTAATGATTTAGCAGACCGCACAGCCAAGCTTACAGCACAGACTCCAGACATTCCAGTTAATATGACACATACTCCAGATCCGATTACATGCATGACAGTTAAGGACCCTACTCGAGATGTCATAGATATCCAGTTACATGCTACTCCTGATGAAATCAAGAAATGGTCTGTACAAGGAGGGGTCCAGACAGATCAGGGATGGTTAACGAAGGGTAGAGCCACATGGTTTCTCCCCGATTCTATGGTTCAAGTCATTATCAATACCGCACATAGTCCAGCACATTTAGGAGAAAAAGCTATGTTAGACAGTATCCAGACCATTTGGTTCAACAAGCATTTACGAGCTGCAGCCAAGCAGAAAGTCCGTACCTGTATGATATGTTGTCAGTTTAATCCAGGTAAAAGTGTCCCGGTGGAACAAGGTGGTTTCCAGCCCCCTGACCACCCTTTTGAGGTCCTCCAGATGGATTATATTCAAATGGAGCGATGTCGAGGTTTCAAGTATGTTCTTGTAGTTGTATGCGCCTTGTCCAGATGGACAGAAGCATATCCAGTCCCAGATTACACAGCCGCGACCACTGCCAAGCAGTTGGTTCGTGAATTCTTCCCTAGATATGGACTCCCTAGAGTCGTATATTCTGATAACGGCCAGCCATTCTCATCTGAACTCATGAAACACGTTTCCCTTTTGTTAGGGTACCAGTGGAAGTTCCATTGTGTACGCCATCCAGAAGCAGCTGGACTAGTCGAAAGGCATAATCAGACTCTGAAAATCCGTATAGCAAAAGTCTGTAAAGACAAGGGTGTGGACTGGTTAGTAGCTTTGCCAGTCGCTCTGTTTTATATGCGTATGGTCGCACATTCCAGATCAGGTCTGTCCCCGTATGAGGTCGTTTTCGGCCGCCCCCCTAACATGTGGGGTACTCCTAGACCCCGAAGTATTACCGATGTTTCATGTAATATGTTGACAGATTACCTAGCTTCCTTGATGTCTGCCCTCAACTCATGTCGTTCACAGGTTGCCGCCGCATTTCCAGACAATACCGAGGTGGCACCGCACGAGATCGTTCCAGGGTCCCTAGTGATGATCAGAAATTTCGACAGATCAAGTCCACTGGAACCACGTTGGAAGGAGCCACGTCAGGTCCTCTTGACCACCCGAACTGCCGTCAAGTTGGAAGGCAGGAAGGGGTGGGTCCACCTTTCTCATGTAAAACTTTTCAAAGGACCGAAACCAGTCTTCAAAAGCATTCCCAAGAACATTTCCCAGGATTCGAAGGATTGCCAGAACATTGTCTTAAAGGACTGTCCCGCACCAGACTTTATTACAACCCCTCCCTTGTTAGAGAAAACCCCGCAACAGGAGTATAAGTTAAAGCTCAGGTCTAATAAGTCAGCCAGTTTGATTGTATAAGTCCTCCCCTAGGTCAAACGGTTAGACTGTTTCTGACATGTATAAAATAGACCCCCATAGTGAGAGAGTCAGTCAAAGCTCAATCAGATGTATCGTTTTTCTGAGTTTCATATTATTCATCAGCATAATGATTTCCTGCACCAGCTATGCTTTCTATCTGTGTTTTTCAGTTCCTCATGTAAATATGTCTGCTCATGCTACAGTAGAGCACACGTTTAGTGATCTGCCTCCTCACGAATATGCATACCGCCTCGCTATGCGTAATAACACATTTATCCGTATGTTACATTATTCACACCAGACCAGCAATGCCACAAATTGTTGGGTGTGTGGTCGACTCCCCCCTTTTCAGACACCGAAGGGAGTTCTGCCACTCTTTCCTTATCCATTCTCACACAATGGTTCGTGTGGAGCATGGTCCACGTTAACGTCATCCTCAACAGATATGTCTTTTCTTAACAGTACATGTTTCCCAGACAAGCAAGGTTTCCCCCACAGAACAGGTTTAGATTTAGAAAATGAAGTATATAATTTAGGAAATTATTCGTCGAATTTCATGGTTCTGAATGTTCAGTCTGATACTACTCCAGACTCACCCGCTATTTCAGTACTACCAGTCAAAGGCGAATTATGTGTCCGTAGTTATGGTTCTGTACATATAGGTCATAGTGAATGTACTACTGTTATCCAGTATAGTGACAGTGGGAAATCTATTTTCAAAGCTTCACGTCATTCTTATTTTATTTGTGGTCAAACTGCATATGTCCGTCTGCCCCTCGATTGGGAGGGAACCTGTTACATTGCTTTCCTACTGCCACCTGTTTTCCTAGCCCCACCTGACTATCATAGGAATTCTTTCTTAGTACACACTAGACACAAGAGAAATCTCCCGATTGTCGATTATACTGAAACTGCCGCAGAGCAATTCATTGATATAGATAAAGGTGTTTTCCCTTACTTAGGTACAGTTGTAAATAGTAAGCTCATCCGTAGGTTAACAAGAACCCTTGAAGCAGTAGTAGATGAGACTACCTCCGCTCTAGGTAACTTAACTGAAGAGCAATCCTTTATGAGAATTGTCGTTTTACAGAATCGTCTCGTCCTTGACGTCATACTGGCCGATAGGGGCGGGTCCTGTAGAATTCTCGGATCCAGTTGTTGTATTTTCATTCCTAATAACGCGCCGTCTGTTTATTCAGCTATAACCAGACTCCATAAAATTGCCCATCTGTTACACCAAGATCTAGGCACCTGGACATGGTCCGGTTGGTTCTGGAATATAATTTCCGCATGGGGTTGGAAAGTCCTGTCCTTTTTAGGTATTGCAGTAGCGATCATATTTAGCTGCTGCCTCTGTATACAATGTGGCCCTGCGATTTGCAGCATGTGTGCTACCTCTTGTATTCCCAGTCTCAAGCCCCGTTCTAAATCCCGCTCCAAGACAATTCGAGACGAGCAAATGGTACTGTATGAAATGATAGACGGTATCATGAATATTGATGTTTCCTGATGGAAACGTAGTGACAAGGAGGGAATGTGGAAAAGTAAATTTTGCCATGTTCTGTGTCCCTACGCCTCATCCATCATGTGTTATGTGTGCATGATCAATATGCATATGTTATCCCCCATTTCTGATTAAAGACGCAATTACAGTTGTGTCCACCTCTAATATGTTAGTTTCCAGTCCTCGTGAATACTACGAATATCAGACCTATGTAAGTAATGTTGCCACGTTTCTCAGTGTGCACGTTATTCAATTATAAAGTCCCCGTTTCCAGGCCTCAAAAGGGCCCGGACCACAGATTCAGCTCCTGTCTCCTGAAAGCCTCGCTGAGGAGCGATACAGCCCCCACCTGTATCCTCGACCCTTCACTTACTTCCTGCCTTGCAGTGCCCGGTGCACCCCGGCTCTGCCTCTGAGTCTGCCAAAAGTATGTTATAGTTCCAGCTATCAGTTCAGTCCTCCTCCTCTGCATTCCTAAGCTACTGAACTGTATCAATAGTTTCCGTCATTGTCTAGCCTTCTCGTCTCCACGTTAGAGAAATACTGTATTTAATGGTCATTTAATATTCTTCACGCACTACATGTAGAATAATGCATGGTCCAGTCTTAGAATCAAGTTAGCTTTTCCCCTCATGACTTCTAGTTTATATCAACATGTTCCCTAAACATTAGATACCAGATAGGGTTTAGGTACATGTCGCTCCGACCCTCCAGACTTTAGTCTCTGCTCCTAGCACAGAGTTCGTAGCCCCCAGCTTCTCCTAGTAACACGTCATTGCCAGTTTTCGCGCACCATTAGGTTAGAGGTCCCGGCTCCTTAGGTAGCCCCCTCCAAAGTTTCCGCCCATTCATGACATACCCTGTTACGTTTGCACCACATATCTATGTATACTCCCAGTTACACCCACTTTTACTGTTATCTCTCGCGACTGCTACGCGTCACGCCTCCTACTCCACCTACTGTTACGCCTACTGCAATGTAATGCTATGTGTTTGCGCTATGTATATAAGTCAATGTTGTTATTAAATGTTAGCGCGCTCATCCCAGACCTAGCCCCAGCAGCTGCTGGGCCCCAGTTGTCCTGCTGGGCCTCTTTTCCCCTGCTGGGCCCCAGTTGTCCTGCTGGGCCTCTTTTCTCCTGCTGGGCCCTGTCATCCTATTCCCATGCAGGTTGTCCTGATCCTGTCCTTATGCTGTAATAAACCTGCAGAAACTCCTACTACCTCGAATCTTGACTCTTATTTATTGAGCTATCTGTTATGCTATAAGTCTAGTCAAAAATAGGGTATTATTTATTTATTTACCACAAGTTGAGACCACTACTGCGCTCCGCCAGTGAAAACTCCGTTATCGAGTTGAATCCGTAAATAATAATACTATGCCTCCGGAAGATGACTTCTCTTCCCTTTAAATGAAGGAAAAACGGCAACGCGTAGCGGACACTACAGCGCTCCGCTTACGAAAAGCACAAAGACAAGCTCTTCCCCTAACGGCAACGTGGTAGGACACCACGCGCTCCGAGAAAACTTGTCCACTGTCTCAATTTCCCACTCCTACCTCGGAACAGGAACGAACACCACCGGTTAGCTCCAATTGTTGAAAACCTGGATGATACGAGGGAAAGGTGCTCCTCTGCCAGCTGGCAAGGAACAAGGCACGAAACGAATTACATGCAACAGGATGCGTGTCAGCAGTACAGATATCACCTCCCCTCTGCCGAGGAGTCTGGGAGTTGTAGTTTCCCGGTCAATTCACTCCCGTTCCATGCATGGTTGTACCTGGTTCGTAAAACAATGCAGGCGCAAGTCTTGAAACCTGACAATCCCCGTGTTTAAGAAGGGCCAAAGGGGAGACCCCAGATGTTATAGGCCTATATCTTTACTAGATTCCTCTATTAAAATCTTAGGGAAGGTCATTCTAGCTAAAATAACAGACTGGGCGACGGAGAAAAATATCCTAACCAATGCCCAGTATGGCTTTAGATCTGGGAGGGGGACGGAGGACCAATGTCTTAACTTACACTTAATTGTATCTAAATACACGAAGGCTGCTAAGGGTTAAATTTTTCTGGGTTTTATGGACCTGTCCACGGCCTTCGATCTAGTTAATAGATCGAGGCTGTGGACCATGCTGTTGGACCTAGGACTTGACCGGCCCCTTGTATATTTCTTGGCCAAGTTACACAGAGACCTGAGAGCGTCAATAAGGATGACGCAGGAGTAAGGTAAATGCTGTGAGAAGCTCCTCAGCTGCAATATTAGGTTTCGCCAAAAGACTGGGGGGAAAACCGTGCGAGGCTATCCTAGCTATATATAAAGCAAAAACCATATCAATTGCTAGGTATGGGGCTGCAATATGGCGATACACTAAATCCGACTCCATCCAAAGATAAGAAAATACATTTCTACGTGCCCTCCTCGGCCTTCCACAATCGACAGCGACCCATTCGGTCCACCTTGAGTTGGGGACAGGCTATATAATAGATACAATAAAAATGGCCCCAATCCTGTTATGGATTAGAATCTGGTTGAATCTGAATCTTACTCTGAATCACAAGATTCTGAAGGATTGCATGAAATTAGATAAAATGAAGGAAATCCAGTGGCTGTCCTATATTAAAACGTCAACAAGGAAATGGGGCGGCCAGAGATTTTCTCCAATCCTGAAGGTCTATGTAAAGCTGATCTTAAATGGGTTAAAGTAAATTACATTAAGCTTAGCGAGATAGAGCGGGAATCAGAAGAGTTAAGTAAATCTACAGTTAGGGTTCACTTTGTGCTAATTTCGTCTCTAGCCATGCAATCGTAACTTTCCATCGTTACGATCCCTTTTCACAGATGGCTATTGACAAAATTTTGTTTCAACCAGATTCATTTGGTATTAAGTGACCCACAGGGATGGAGTAGGCCTGAGGATGCGGCTCCTTGTAAATGTGATGATTTGTCCCCCAAGATACTATGCATTTTATGTTTTTTTGTCCTCTGTACTATGAAGCTAGAAAAAGGTTTATTTTTCCAGTACTGAAAGAGAAGGCTTTTATACAGGCTAAACCCGCATTGCTGTTTTTACAATTAATGGAATCCCCTGTAACCATGTTTGGTGTTGCAAGTTTTCTTGTCGCGTCTATTAGGTGTAGGATGATTAGACAGGCAGCCCAACAGGAGTTGACAAACCAGTCATTACAAGTCTACCGATAGTGATCAACTGATTTTTACCATGAATTTGTTTTTTTTAACCGTTTTTAATGGAATTTTGTGCTTTGATACTATTTTCAAAGAAACTACAATTTGTATAGTATACTTTTATGATTTTTAATAATCGAATAAAGTGGTTTTGATTGATTGATTGACACCAACCTGGCCTATGGAAGGCCACTCTTCTTTCCTACCAAGAGCTCACTTTTGTGACAGGTGGTTTGCTACTGCATTGTGAGGCAGCACCTAGAGGTTGTGGAGATCAGAGGACTCTGGTCTCCTGCACAGAGCCTTCTCCACGTCACCCTGCTGAAGCTTTAGTACGATTCTCTTTGCCCTCTAGGCCTTCGTGCCGTCCAGCGAAGAAAGACTGGTGCAGACTTTCATGGACAACATCACCACCATGTGGGACTGCAACAAGCAGGGCCTAAGGGAGATCCTAGTTTCTTCGCCTATGGAGGTGACTGGAACAACAGAACAGTTTCCTGGTCACCAGCCACCTTGCAGGATCTTTGAGAGCCAGAATGGACAAACTTATCTCGCAGATCATGAGAGGCATCTCCATCTCAAGGTGATGCATGGTGTCTTTGAACACTTGGGGATCCCTGGCTAGATCTGTTCACCACTGGCTGAAATACGGAGTGTCAGCAATTGTGCTTGCTGGAGTTTCCGCTAACGTGCTTGTTAGGGGAGATACTCTAGCCAGGATGGAGTTTTGGACTCCTGTACACTTTCCCACCAATACCTGTCCTTCCTTGGATTCTCAATAAGTTCAGGGAAAATCGGGCTCAAGTCATCTTGATTGTCCCAGACTTGGCCAGAAGACTATGGATCCCAAAGGTTCTAAGCCTGATCATTTGCCCTCTGATTCAGGTTTCACTTTGGAGGGGCCTCCACAGCAGAGCAGTATCTTGCATCTGAAACTTTACTGTGTACACCTCTATGCATGGAGATTGAACAACAGCAGTTAAGTGCATTTGAATTGCCAACCCAGGATGTTAGGTTTGCTATCAGGTGCCCTTCTACATGGTTGATCTATCCTGGCCGCTGGGAAAGTTCATTGCCTGGTGTGGTGTCCATGACTTGAATTCCTTTGTGGTCAAACTTTCCAAGGCTCTTGGCACTGAGAGCAGTCTTCTTTAAAGCCATCATATCAACACATGTGTGAGTGAACTGCAGGTGTTTTAGGTACAACCACCATACAGTACTTTCTTTCCAGTCATGTTGGTGTTGAGGAACTAGGCTGCTTTCCTATCTAAGGTTGTGCCGCCCTTACATGTTGGCCAGCGAGTTGCCTTGCATTAATTCTTTGCTTCCCCTAATCTCTCAAAAAAGAAGGAGCAGCTCCATTGCCTTGCGACGATTGAGCTTTTAAATTGAACAGACAAAATATCATCAGATAAAAGATCAACTCTTCATCCGTTTCTCAGCTGCAAAAAAGAACAAGGTGGTGCAAAAGAGGACCCTGCCAAGGTGGATTCTCCTCTGTATTACTATCTGTTATGCACTGGCCCCAAAGAATCCTCCAAAGGGACTGAGATCTCATTCCACCAGGACCATGACTGCCACAATAGAACTGGCCCAAGGGGAGTCTTTTCTTTGCATCTGCCAGGCTCCAATCAGTGCATGTATTCAAGAAGCACTGCCACCAAGACAGCCAGTACTGGCGAGAAGGTCATTTAGCTCCCTTAGTCCTGCAGGACTTTTTGGTCTGAGTCCACTCCCCAGATGCTACACCATTGGGAGTTGCTGTTATGGTATCTATTGTAATTGTGAACAATCTGAAGTTAGAAGTATCCATCAGAAGAACAATTTACTTACCTTTGTGTTAGTCATTCTAAAGGCATTCCTCACTGACCTTCCATCTCTTTGTTCTGTGGAGTGGCCTCTTTAACATTTAAAAATATCCCAAGTTAAAAGATCAGCAAGCTGTCACCAAGAAATGTACTATGCTCTGCATCTGAGGGTGAGGAAATGGAAAGAAATAGGAAACAGATTTCAGTGCTTACACCCGGCTGCAACCATTCATTTATGGGCTGGCACAAAGCCTGTGCACAGCCGCATAACTCCCCAGCGTGCAGGCACGGCTGTTGAAATTGTCTAGGTTCAGTCTGGCGCCTGTGGATAGTCTAAAGTTGAGTAATATGCTGTTACATACAAGACCAACCACAAACACCGTTACTGAATGTATGTAACTTGTTCTTCTCCAGCCCACCTGCCCTTACTCACCAACTCTGATATTGATTCTAGGCATGCGCTGTGCAAGGGACTGGTCTAAAGGACCTTCAAGGTTCTTGATGCTCTGCACTGCTGAGGCAATAATATCTTTAAAAATGCCACCAGAGCATTACTTTATCTACCTTTTCATTGTATGACACGTCTCGTAACATGACAAATTACTTAAATGGCTGCTATGTAACCTATGTATATGTAATTAGAAGGCTTCTATTTTTTAATGTATGATTTTTATATCAGAGAATCTTCCGTTGTCCAGTAGAGCATCTAAGACAGACAATAGATACATTTAACAGTGCTGATATGCCCTGCTTTAATCTACCATCAGCTCCGTACAACTCCTGAAATGCCACAAACTCACCCAACAGAACACATTAGTCTTTCTTACATATTTCAAGCATAGCGTCAATATGTTATATGCTACCCCAAACAACCAACAGGACTGACAAGTCCAAATTTATATAGCACCAACTTACTCTCCCCTACACCAACAGAATACATTAGATAAAACCCATAGTACCCTCTTGTAAAGAATACAGCATCAAAGCTATGTAGTTTGAAAAGTGTTGCCATCTCAACAGCTCATCCCTTTCCTCAGTCTTAACTCCATACATATAAAACAGTAACAGGACTAGTTAGCTTAGACATACCTACCACACACCCACCCACACACACACACCCACTCATACACAACTTCGCTTATTGTTTATGAGGTTTTGCAATGTGTTAGCCAGGCCCCAAATGGCATCAGAGTGCCTCATGGTAATAACAAGCAGACAGAAGTAGGGTCCACGCTGAGGCATTGTCAGGATTCTTGCCACAGCCCACCTCTCTTGACTATCACAAAAATATGCCGGCATGATTACTATCATTTCTCCCAACACTTATGAATGAACAACATCTTGTACCTTGACTTTTGACCATATTACATGCTGTTGGTAATAACTAGCTGCAGCTGGTATTCCCTGGTTTGTTTGAAAAGTCTTACTAGCTTATACAAATGTGTTTCCATGCATAAGCACGGTCAGGTTTCAGGTGCCACAGAAACATCCAGAAAATCCACCAGAATAAGTATCAATCAACCAGCATAGATTACCTCAGCGTCAACCTTCCAGAAGACAGTCCTCATCAAGTTAACCATAGGCACCTGTTCCTTGTTACAAAATAATTAGAACACGACCATTGTGAACATTCTCAGGTACCTTCTAGAAAACAGCCTCATCAAATTAACCATCTGCACCTGTTCCTTGCTATAAACAATTATAACGCAACCGTTGTGAACATTCTAAAATACCTTCTAGAAGGCTGCCTCATCAAGTTAATTATCTGCACCTGTTCCTTGTTACCAACAATTAGAATGCAACTTTTGTGAATGTTCTAAAGCAGTGCAATTAGCACTCACGTGCAGAACAAAGACAAGTTGTCTTATTTTTTTTTTTTTAATTAACAAAAAACAAAGAAACATTAGCATCAGGTGTACAATATTTAACTTCATCGTGAGGCTCAGCTTGTCTTACGTACAGAATCATAACGAACAATATATATATAAAATTGGGGATCACGGGGACGCCCGTTTCTCCGCTTCCCTGTTCCGCATCGGGGGGTGTACATAGGTCACCAAGGTGACTAATCCAGGCCCCCCAAATCTTCTCCCATTTTTCCGGACAACCCCTGGCCACATACACAGCTCTCTCCCTAAACATGCACCAATCTAGGTCCTGGGTCCATTTAAGAATCTGGGGTGACCGACTAGCTCCCCACAACTGAGCGATATTTCGTTTCGCCACCATATTTGCCAATGACACCCACTGCTTCTGATACGCATTCAAATCCGTGGGCTCCCAAACATTAAGTATACATCTCCGCACCTCGGGTTCACCTCCTCTCCCATTACTTCTGTAATATCGTCATGTATCCTTGCCCAGTAGGTTTGTATCTCTCCACAGTGCCACAGGATATGTATGAAAGTGCCAAGCTCTCCACAGCCTCTCCTACAGTCTCCGCTTTCCACCCGTCCCATATGTAGTAATCTAGGCCCCTTGATGTAAGTTCTATGTAAGATCTTAAGCTGCACTAAGCGGAGTCTGATCTGAATCGCTACTACTTTAGGGAAAGAGACAGCCTCTACCCAGTCCTCGTCATCCAGCACCAATCCATCCGCCTCCCACGCTGTTCTGATACTCCCCAACAGGTCCTCCATATTGTTTATCAGCTTTTTATATATTAAGGAGATAGTTTTTTCAGGGATGTGGCCATCCAACACCTGGTCTTCAAGAGGAGAAGCCTCCGGGAATCCCGCACCTCTGGGTATGTGAGCCAGAAGGGCATGTATAACCTGTCGGTATCGGAAATGTTCGTTGTCATTCAAGCTGTACTGTTGTTTTAAGGTTTCAAATGTATGTACGCCATCCCTCCCCCACACATCCTTAATCTGACTGATTCCTATAAGGTCCCATTTCTAGAACCCTTTAGACCTCCACAGGCTCCCAAGTTTCTCCGACCTAACAGGGGGGTGGCCAGTGTCAATCTGCCCTCCCATCCCACACTTCTGGTAGCTGAATGCCAAACTTGCACAGCGTGCGCTGTCGGGCCCATCAGTGGGAACCTCCCGGGTCTGGCACACAGGGCTTTGATGATATCTGCCCCTGGCGCCTGCCCACGATCCATAGCATACCCTGGGTGTCCAGGGGGTCCATAAACCGCTAGGTGGGAGGCCCAATAATACTTCCTCAAATCTGGGAGACCTATACCTCCATCGTACCACGGGAGGGTTAGCTTGACAAACGCTATGCGGGGTCTACCATCCCAGAGGAGCTGCCTCTGAAGTATTTCAATTTCCTTAAAATATGATAGGAGCACCGGGTCTAATGTGTTTTGGAGTATGTATAAGAACCGAGGCAATGCCATCATCTTAAACAACACCGCCCTACCAAGCAAAGATTGGGGGAGAGCTTTCCAACGCTCCACATCCTTCCTAAACCGCTGCAGCGGGGGTTCCAGATTATTGGCATATCTCACTTTCAGGTTTAGGGATATATATATGCCCAAATATTTAAACCCCACCTTCTCAATCTTTATTGGGCACGACTGTGGGATTACAGGCGGCTCTCCCGACAAAACAAACAACACCGACTTTGACCAGTTGATAGCAAACCCGGAGTATCTACCAAATTTAGCCAATACATCCAGAAAGTTGCTCAGGGACGCCGTGGGGTTGGTGAGGTAAAGCAAGATATTATCCGCGTAGAGCGAAATCTTGTCCTCCCATTCTGGTGTCCACCGCAAGCCACGTATAGACCAGTCCCACCGAACCCATGCCGCCAGAGGCTCCAACGCCAGTGCGAAGAGAAGTGGGGACAACGGGCATCCCTGTCTAGTGCCCCTTCCCGAGGGAGAAATCTCCTGACTTACAATTGTTTACGATCACTCCAGCCAAAGGAGCGGCATACAGCAGTCAAACCCACCCGATAAACTCCGGGCCAAAGCCGAACGTGACCAATACTGCAAATAAATAGGGCCCTTCGACCCTATCAAATGCCATAGTGGCATCCAAGGAAACCAAAACCGCCGGTTCTAATATCTTTCGGGAACCACCGAGGATCCCATGCAGCCTCCGCAGATCCAGGGCCGTGTTGCGACGCGGCATGAAGCCAGACTGGTCGGGATGTACCAGGGTTGTGATGACCTTGACCAACCTGGTAGCAAGCAACTTCGCCAAAATCTTAGGCTCTGCATTGAGCAGCGAGATAGGCCTATACGAGGACGGAGATGTCCTAGGCTTGCCTGTCTTATATATGACCACAATGTTTGCAACTCGTTGGTCATATGGAAGCTGACCCAGTTCCCTACTCTCCAGAAACATGGCTCGAACATGCGGAGCAACTTTATGAGCATTCAATTTATATAGTTCTATTGGTATCCCATTAGGGCCCGTTGCCTTCCCTGATTTAATACCTCGAATCGCCTGCGCTACTTCATCATCTGTGAAAGAGGAGTCTAGGTATTTCCTATCATCCTCCGATAGGCTCGGCATGCCAATATCTTTAATCATCTCGCCATTTTCGGCCTCTGTATAACCGCCCGCTGAGGCATACACGTCCCCGAGATATGCAGAAAATGCATCCGCTACCGCCTGCGGGTCTGTGATTCTGTCAGATCCCGACCCCTCTAGCTCGGGCACCAACCTAGAGGCCCGCTCCCCTCGTTCCAACCATGCGATCAGTTTACCTGCCTTGTCCCCAAGCTCATATATACGACTTTGCACGGCCTGATTGTTGGACTTTGGCCCTTAGGGCAGGTTCACCCCGAGACTTTTTGCTTGAAATGGTGACCTGGCAATGGTGATTTTAGGGATTCTGCGCACTTTCACTGTGTCCCAGTGGAAAGTGCGTGCGCACTCTGAGTGCATGTGCTGAGCTAGGCCTGCCCGCCCATAGGAATGCATGGGGAATGTATGTGTCCCTGGTAGTTCCTGATGCGTGGGGTGTACAGGCTTGAGTCTGGTATGTGTGAACTCGTGTGAGTGAATGCTGCGCAACGGTGTATGCAGCATGTATGTGTCTAGTAGCGAAGCGCCATTTCTAGACATGGCTGTACGTGTGCTGTGAGGGTGCTGGCGTGTGATTGGCTGGAGCTGGCTGGCATGCCAGGCTCCAGGAAGTCTGGATGGGTCTGCCCGGTGGTGAGTGGGAGATTAGCATGAGTGATGTGTGGGAGGAGTGTACCTGTGTCCTGGATGGGCTGGGTTTTCCCCACACAATGCTGGCTCCGCCCCCCTGTGGTGTGTCTAATGACCCAAGCCCTGCCAGTGAATAGAGAGGGTGGTTGAGGTAAACAGAGTACTCAAGAACCAGCTGCGACTGGTTCCGCCCCCACTCTGCACCCTTGAACAAAGGAATGCACTGTATAAAAATGGGGCTGTGTCCCCACTGAAGTTGTTCTCTTCCAGGATCCTGAGGGGGCTGCTGCTGCTGTCGCTGGGCCAGAGGACCGCCACTTGGAGTGTCTCCCTGCCTGGAGACCCAGTGTGCTGGCTCTGGGCCCAGCCCTGCCCCCACCGCGTGCTGCATTTCTTAAAAGGCTCTTGCTGTGTTTTTGGAGCCTCTAGCGCCTGGAAGCGCTTTATTGATTCCTGATAGCGCTGGGAGCGCTGTCTCTGATTTCTAGCGCTGAGAGCGCTTTACCTTTGTCCCCATAGCGCCTGGGGGCGCTTTTCCTGTCCTCCTAGCGCTGGGAGCGCTTTACTCTTGCGGCTGCCCACGCTGTAAATTGCCGTGTTTTTGTGCCAAGCGGCGCGGGTGCCACCCCGCTCATTGCCGCACGTTCACAGCCGGTGCCCACCCGGCATTGCCCCCAGATTGCCGCTGTTGCCCGTGCATTCCTTCCCTCGAGGGAGCCCACTCCTCGGGGAATTCAACCCCCGCCTGCGGTGCCTGAGTCAGGCCGCCGCGCTGCCTGCGACGACCCGGAAGGAGCTCCCAGGCCGGCCAATCGCTGCGCGGCCCTGGAAGAAGGAGCGGAAGTCCCGCCCCCGCAGCCAGAAGCAGGAAGCGGCCGTCCGGGGCTCCCGAGGGAGAGAGAGAGAGCCCCGGGGTGTCCCGCCGAGGAGCCTGGACGTGTGCCCCGGGCGGAGCACGAAAGAGGAGTTCCCCGCCCGACGGGAGCAGAGCTAGAGGAGCCCCGCCATAGACCCGGTGAGGGGAGGGCCCCGGGCTACCTTGCAAAGAGGGGGAGGCGTCGGGGCACATTGCCGGTGCCCGCGCCCCCCCCCCCCCCCCCCACTTGCTGGCGCTGACTTAGTTTTGGAGCCACGAGGCTCCAGGGGCATCTTCAGTGACCCCGCGTTCCACGGCCCCACATTTGTTCGCAGAGCCACAGAGGCTCTTGGGGGCCATAGCTGCTTCGAGTCCCCAGGAGGGGGGCTCCATCGAAGAGGCAGCATTTGTGTGTTGTGAAGCCACGAGGGCTTCAGGGGGGGCATGTTCATTTGAGCCCTGAGAGGCTCCAAGTGCCCACATTGTGTTGCGAGCCCAGAGAGGCTCGTGGGGGCATTTCGTTGTGCAGAGCCCCGAGGCTCAGTGGCAGCCCACAGTGTATTTGTTGAGGAGCCCAGAGAGGCTCCTGGGGCCCAATGGTTCTGGAAGGAAACGCCTGAGAGAGGCTCTGGTGCCCATATTCGTTTGGAGAGCCCTGAGAGGCTCTGAAGCCCCATTTCTTGTCCAGGAGCCCAGAGAGGCCCCACAGTGCCACAGTGGTGGTTCTTGAGCCAGAGAGGCTCCAACGTTGCCCAAACTTTCCCTGCACCAGTTGCCCAGCACTTTGTGGGCAACTGCTACGTTTAGGCCCTGACATTGGGACACAGGGACTGTCACAGGTGGTGACTGATCTAAGTTTTGCGCAATGTTATTTCTGTACACCTCTGAATGTATTGTGATGCATCATGTGTTTTCCTCTTTACACCTCTGAATGAATGTTATGCATTGCATCATGTGTTTTCCTCTTACACCCCTACAGGTATGGTAATACATAGGTGGTTGTTTTCTCCCTAGTACAGGTGGTGCTAGTGAGATCCTGGTTACCAGTAGATACTGGTTGTGTGCTATTTTGTGCTAAATATTTTACATGCAAAAGTGCTATTTCTGAAAGTGCTACTTCTGATTCCTGACAGTGGTCCAGGTGGCCCTGTCTTGTAAATAATCCCTTGTAAATTCTGCCCGTGCCTCTGGCACATTGTGAAGTGTGTGTTTTATCTAATGTGTTTTGGTGTAATACAAAGGCTATTTTTATATAACCTTGTGTGGAGTTTCCTTTGTGGTGGGCCTTTGGTTGTTGTTGCTGGGGTGCGTGCGCAAATACTTAGCCTACATCGCCTCCAAGTTTAGCCTTGCTGCTCGCGCCACGTTACCTAGAGGGTGAGTAGGGGTTATCTTGGCGTGTAACTCCCTTGCCCTGACTTGGGTGTGGTGGTCTCTGACTGACTTTGGCGAAAGCCCTGGCCAGCCGGGGATCCCATTTCCAACATTGGCGGCAAGCGGCGGGATAAGGATTTGTGTTTGCGTTGTACCTTAGTAGTAACTGGCCATACCACAAAGCTCTGCATTTAGATGACCACATTTTTAGGGGATTGTATTGTTTTGGAAGTTTCATTATTTTCTTCTCCTGAAGAGTGTCATTTGATTGTGTTCAGTACATTTGTCCCCCGCCCTGCTTCCAGAGTTTGGTACCTGTGTCGCTTTTGGTCAGGTTGAGAAGTCAGGGGTGGTAGAAACTGCCTTACCGATCCGAGGGGAGGGTGTGTGTGGATGAATGGTGTGTTTTCCTGGACGCATGAGTATGAGTTCTCTTTGATAAGGAGATTGTTGAAGTTTTGGAATTGTGTCCTCTTACTTCAGATTGTTCAGTCCCCTGTGTTGCACGTGTCTGTGATCATCTTGCCAAGATGGAGTCTGCTTTTAATGTCTGGGGTCTGTTTTTGCATGAACTGAGAGAGTTTTGCGAAGAGAGAGACATTGCAGTGAATGAGTCAGACACCCAGTCCCAACTTAGGGGTAACCTGATCCAATGGCAGAAGGATGACTGGGAGCGTGAGCACAGTGCGGAGAGGGCCCGGGTCTCACACCATGAGGGTGGTGGGTCAGAGGGGAGCCCTGAAGAGTCTGAGGAGGAGGAAGATGATAGCACAGGGACGCCAGCAGATAGTGAGGACCCCATAGATAGGGAGTCCCTTGCTGGGTCCAGTTTAGGAGGCAGCGCCTCATCCCTTTCCCTGTCCCCAGAGGAGCTGGAAGATAGGAGGAGAGAAAGGGAGCACCAGCTGGCTTTAGAGAGGCTCAGGTTGGAGCATGCCCAGGCTATGGCACAGCTGGGCATTAGAAAGCAACAGCTGGAGGTTAAGAAGCAACAGCTGGAGACCGAGAGGGTCTTAGCGCAGGACAGGATAGAGGAGGCTGAGAGGGCCGCCACCAGAGGCAAAGTAGCTCTGGAGGGTAGACTATCCCCTGCGCGCAGTGTTGAGTGTCTGGATCCCCCAGGGAGGGTTGGGTCCAGTGGTGGCAGCTATTTAAATCTCAGTCTAGAAAGTCCCAGTTCCCAGAGTATGGTTCCTGTTTCCCCAGAGGAGGAGAATAGGTTGAGGTTTAGGAACCTTAGGAAACCGTCTCATCAGTCTTGGGAAGACTTTGAGGATGACTGTTGTGAAGCCCTGTGTGATTGGGTACGGGAGCCCACGAAATGTGATTGGGACCTATTGTTCGATATGTTACTCAGAGAGCAGTTGCTCAGTTGTTGTTCACCAGGGTTGCGCCAACACCTGTTAGGGTGTGGATTGTCTGAACCATGTGAGCTGGCAGAGGAAGCAGACCGCTGGGAAGGGACCAGAGGTTCTGTAGAGTCATTGGTGAGTGACTCCAAAAGTAGTGGGTCAGGGATCTTCCAGCCCAGCGTGGTGGAAGAGGCTCAGTGTAGCCCAGCTAGGTCCCAGTATAGTGAGAAGGGTGTAGGGGCTGACTGCCTGGCTCAGTGGAGCAGGAGTCAGTGGGTGGCTGAGAGCCCCCAGAGGCCCGAAGCCCTGTCTCAGAACCTGGGTGGTTTCTTGAGGGAACACCAGGTTGGGGACCTAGGCTGTCCTGTTAGCCCATTTGAGGAGGATCTCCTAGTGAGTAGAGGACCTGGAGTGTCTGTAACCAGAGCTCCTGTGGTTCTAGAGTCTGGCAGTACCGCTCCGGTAGGGAGGGTACAGGAGTCCAGAGTGAGGAGTGATTGGGGGAGTTCCCCAGTGGCTGGACCAGTGGGTCAGGGACTACCCAGTTGGGCTAGGTTCCCGTGTAGTGACCATGGTGACACCACTTCTGGTCTGGGGGATCTTCGCGCACTGTCAGGTGGACAGGGAGCGGGAGATCTGCACCAGACAGACAGTCACACGACACATGGGCCATGTGTCAGCCTCAGGGGGATTGCGTGTGAATCCCCAGAAGTCCTGGAGTGCCAGGCAATTGTTCCACCGAAGGTTCTAGACCAGAGGTTGGGAGGCCAGGTTCAGGATCAGCCTGACCTGAAGGGTAGGATGACTGTAACCAGTGTCCTGACCGGTTCTTCTTCCAGAGGAACTTCTCCAGGTGGGAGAGGGCAGACCTCTGGAAGGGGGTGCAGAGGGTGGGAGAGCCCACCTCTGACCCCGGTGCAACCTGAGTGGATAAGCCCTGGGTTAGAATGGCGTTCTAGGGGTACCCCTCGCAGAGGGAGGAGGAACCCTAGGAGAAGAGGTAGGGGGAGGAGAGCCTTCCCTGAGACTCCTGGTCCGCCTGAGGTTGTAGGCCCTAGGCTGGAGTACCAGTGGCAGTCTAGTCCTGTCTTGCAGACAGGAAGAGTGGAAAATGGCTCCTATGTGCCAGGGGTTACTACCCCCCGCTCTGCGAATTGGCATGGACCAGTGGCACCTGGGTGGCCCAGGGCCTGGTCGTGGCCGCGGACAACTTGGGAGTACCAGTGGGGTAGCCCAGTTGGTCCAGACAGTGTGTTTAGAAGGAATCCCATGGGTTCACCGTGGCGTAGAACAGGAGGGTGTCCCTGCAGTTGTGGGCCCGCGTCCGTGTTCTATCGCCCCAAGCAGGGAAGTCCATCACGGTGGTGATTGGTCTCCCCCTGCGTTTTGGCTGGAAGGGGGTTATGTTGGACTTTGGCCCTTAGGGCAGGTTCACCCCGAGACTTTTTGCTTGAAATGGTGACCTGGCAATGGTGATTTTAGGGATTCTGCGCACTTTCACTGTGTCCCAGTGGAAAGTGCGTGCGCACTCTGAGTGCATGTGCTGAGCTAGGCCTGCCCGCCCATAGGAATGCATGGGGAATGTATGTGTCCCTGGTAGTTCCTGATGCGTGGGGTGTACAGGCTTGAGTCTGGTATGTGTGAACTCGTGTGAGTGAATGCTGCGCAACGGTGTATGCAGCATGTATGTGTCTAGTAGCGAAGCGCCATTTCTAGACATGGCTGTACGTGTGCTGTGAGGGTGCTGGCGTGTGATTGGCTGGAGCTGGCTGGCATGCCAGGCTCCAGGAAGTCTGGATGGGTCTGCCCGGTGGTGAGTGGGAGATTAGCATGAGTGATGTGTGGGAGGAGTGTACCTGTGTCCTGGATGGGCTGGGTTTTCCCCACACAATGCTGGCTCCGCCCCCCTGTGGTGTGTCTAATGACCCAAGCCCTGCCAGTGAATAGAGAGGGTGGTTGAGGTAAACAGAGTACTCAAGAACCAGCTGCGACTGGTTCCGCCCCCACTCTGCACCCTTGAACAAAGGAATGCACTGTATAAAAATGGGGCTGTGTCCCCACTGAAGTTGTTCTCTTCCAGGATCCTGAGGGGGCTGCTGCTGCTGTCGCTGGGCCAGAGGACCGCCACTTGGAGTGTCTCCCTGCCTGGAGACCCAGTGTGCTGGCTCTGGGCCCAGCCCTGCCCCCACTGCGTGCTGCATTTCTTAAAAGGCTCTTGCTGTGTTTTTGGAGCCTCTAGCGCCTGGAAGCGCTTTATTGATTCCTGATAGCGCTGGGAGCGCTGTCTCTGATTTCTAGCGCTGAGAGCGCTTTACCTTTGTCCCCATAGCGCCTGGGGGCGCTTTTCCTGTCCTCCTAGCGCTGGGAGCGCTTTACTCTTGCGGCTGCCCACGCTGTAAATTGCCGTGTTTTTGTGCCAAGCGGCGCGGGTGCCACCCCGCTCATTGCCGCACGTTCACAGCCGGTGCCCACCCGGCATTGCCCCCAGATTGCCGCTGTTGCCCGTGCATTCCTTCCCTCGAGGGAGCCCACTCCTCGGGGAATTCAACCCCCGCCTGCGGTGCCTGAGTCAGGCCGCCGCGCTGCCTGCGACGACCCGGAAGGAGCTCCCAGGCCGGCCAATCGCTGCGCGGCCCTGGAAGAAGGAGCGGAAGTCCCGCCCCCGCAGCCAGAAGCAGGAAGCGGCCGTCCGGGGCTCCCGAGGGAGAGAGAGAGAGCCCCGGGGTGTCCCGCCGAGGAGCCTGGACGTGTGCCCCGGGCGGAGCACGAAAGAGGAGTTCCCCGCCCGACGGGAGCAGAGCTAGAGGAGCCCCGCCATAGACCCGGTGAGTGGAGGGCCCCGGGCTACCTTGCAAAGAGGGGGAGGCGTCGGGGCACATTGCCGGTGCCCGCACCCCCCCCCCCCCCCCACTTGCTGGCGCTGACTTAGTTTTGGAGCCACGAGGCTCCAGGGGCATCTTCAGTGACCCCGCGTTCCACGGCCCCACATTTGTTCGCAGAGCCACAGAGGCTCTTGGGGGCCATAGCTGCTTCGAGTCCCCAGGAGGGGGGCTCCATCGAAGAGGCAGCATTTGTGTGTTGTGAAGCCACGAGGGCTTCAGGGGGGGCATGTTCATTTGAGCCCTGAGAGGCTCCAAGTGCCCACATTGTGTTGCGAGCCCAGAGAGGCTCGTGGGGGCATTTCGTTGTGCAGAGCCCCGAGGCTCAGTGGCAGCCCACAGTGTATTTGTTGAGGAGCCCAGAGAGGCTCCTGGGGCCCAATGGTTCTGGAAGGAAACGCCTGAGAGAGGCTCTGGTGCCCATATTCGTTTGGAGAGCCCTGAGAGGCTCTGAAGCCCCATTTCTTGTCCAGGAGCCCAGAGAGGCCCCACAGTGCCACAGTGGTGGTTCTTGAGCCAGAGAGGCTCCAACGTTGCCCAAACTTTCCCTGCACCAGTTGCCCAGCACTTTGTGGGCAACTGCTACGTTTAGGCCCTGACATTGGGACACAGGGACTGTCACAGGTGGTGACTGATCTAAGTTTTGCGCAATGTTATTTCTGTACACCTCTGAATGTATTGTGATGCATCATGTGTTTTCCTCTTTACACCTCTGAATGAATGTTATGCATTGCATCATGTGTTTTCCTCTTACACCCCTACAGGTATGGTAATACATAGGTGGTTGTTTTCTCCCTAGTACAGGTGGTGCTAGTGAGATCCTGGTTACCAGTAGATACTGGTTGTGTGCTATTTTGTGCTAAATATTTTACATGCAAAAGTGCTATTTCTGAAAGTGCTACTTCTGATTCCTGACAGTGGTCCAGGTGGCCCTGTCTTGTAAATAATCCCTTGTAAATTCTGCCCGTGCCTCTGGCACATTGTGAAGTGTGTGTTTTATCTAATGTGTTTTGGTGTAATACAAAGGCTATTTTTATATAACCTTGTGTGGAGTTTCCTTTGTGGTGGGCCTTTGGTTGTTGTTGCTGGGGTGCGTGCGCAAATACTTAGCCTACATCGCCTCCAAGTTTAGCCTTGCTGCTCGCGCCACGTTACCTAGAGGGTGAGTAGGGGTTATCTTGGCGTGTAACTCCCTTGCCCTGACTTGGGTGTGGTGGTCTCTGACTGACTTTGGCGAAAGCCCTGGCCAGCCGGGGATCCCATTTCCAACACTGATTATTAGTAATCACTCGTTCCCTAGAGAGGCTATTATATTCCTCTTGTCTTAACTTCAGCTGGTGGAGGTCCTCCTGAGCAGCAGACTCGGCAACGCTCTTTTCTAAACTCATAACTTCCGCCTCTACCCTGTTCACCTCCGCCTGGCGTTTCTTCTTTTTACCCGCTGTCAAGGAGAGCACCTCACCCCGTAGCACCACTTTATACGCCTCCCACAGTGACTGAGATGAGTCAACTATGCCCACATTTTTGCGAAAATAGCTGTCCGAGACTCGGTGTATCTCCTTTTTGATGTCTGGGTCTTTCAGATGCCATGCATTAATCGGGGCCACCCTACCCACCGTCGGTTGCCCGAACAACCTGCAGCCACATCGGAGAATGATCCATGATGCCTCTACCTAGGTACCTCGCCTCCCTGACTAAGCCCACCTCAGCAGCCGGTACCAAGATGTAGTCTAACCTGGACATGCTGTTGTGTGCGGCGGAAACATGTGTAAAATATTTCTGGGTCGGGTTACGTACCCTCCAGCTATTGACCAATCCAAGAGTCTCAAGGAAACTAGGGAGCCACCTCTGTGATGACGTATGAACACGTGCCGGGTGTCTATCCACTTCCTCGTCGAGCACTGCATTGAAATCTCCCCCAGCACCAAAAGGCCAAGGGGCAGAGTTAGAAAAATGGTACTTAAATCCCTCAAAGTATCGAATTGAAGGCCTGGTGGTACATATATTGACAAGAAGGTCGTGGTCTTATCTCCTAGCTGCCCCGAGATACCCACATACCTGCCTCGTTGGTCCACCCAAGTAGCCCGAACCTCCAATGGAAAGGAATTCTTTGTAAGGATACCCACACCTCTAGATCCTGATGTAAATCCAGCGTGTGCCACAAGTTTGTAGCCCTCTTTATGGAGGGCCATGCACCGATTCCCAACAAGATGCGTCTCCTGCAGCAATACAACTTCTGGAGAATGCCGTCTAATTAGTTGATTTGCCATACTTCTCTTTATCTTGTCTCTCAAACCATTGACATTCTAGCTTAAAACCCTTAGCTTCTGACTGCAAAATCGACACCTGATGCAAGAAATGAAAAGAAAAACACAACAAGCCCCCTAACTGGGCCTTCTTTAAGCAAGGAAAATTAACCAACCCTGGACCCCCCCCTCCCTCCCTGCACCCCTGCTTATGGCTTGCGCCAATCCCCAACTGGCAGTGTGCATGTCGCCCCACTCCCAAACTCAACACTCTAACTAAATATAGCAACGGGGAGGAGGATCAATGTGGTACGCCCCACCCCCCAGCTCAGCTTCAAACAACAATCCGGCATTCCAGAGTCACCCTCCCGCCCCCCACAGCCCCGTATCTATATCACAAAACCACAGCGGGGACAGCCCCTCGATGGTCCATTGTCTCATTGCCCCGATCTCACCCTCCGTCGTCACTCGGCCTCTAGCTGATCACCTTCTCCCTCGCGATTGTGTCTTTCTGACTCCGCTAAGTGGAAGCAATCTATCCAATCTGCCACCACCTCGGGATTATCAAAGAACCAGGTTTTCCCCCTTGCTTCCACTCTCAATCTTGCCGGGAACATCATTCCATATCGCAAGCCCTTGTCTCTCAGCTTCTTCTTGACCGGGAGGAAGCTTTGGCGCCGTTTCTGCACGAGTTGTGTGAAGTCTGGAAAAAAGGAGAGCGAGGCATTCTCATATTGAAGGGGAACCCCTGTGCGGGCTGCCTGCAGTATTGCATCACGGTCTCTGAAGTTCAGAACCCTCGCAATCATCGGACGGGGGGGGAGCACAGGGCTTAGGCCTGCCCCCAGGCACTCTATGTGCTCGCTCGACCGTGAAGAATCTCCCCAGTCCCTTGGGCTTAAGATAGTTGAGAATAATGTCCTCGACAAACAGATCCGGGGCAGGATTCTCTGCTTTTTCAGGGACCACAAGGATACGTACATTGTTCCGTCTGGCCCTTCCCTCAAACTTGTCCAGCTTCCTGTCCGCCAAGGCCCGGGATGCTTTAAGATCACGTACCTCCTGCTGGAGCTGCGACACATCGTCCATCAGGCTGGCAGTCTTGACATCCAAAGATTTAACCTTCTCATTTGCTTTAGTGAGGTCCGCCCGGATAAGGTTGACTTCAATTGTGACCGTGTCAAGTTTTCTGTCGAGCGACTCCATCTTCTGCCCCAGTGACGCCCGGACTCCTTCGATAGCTGCCATCACATCTGATAGCGTTAATTCCGTCTGCGCATTTGAGGCGTCTCCACTTGCCACCTGGGACCTTTTTGCCTCAGCTGGCGATCCTTTGGGCATAGTGTACCAGTCCAATTTGTTGGATTGGACCTGCTTAGGACCCCTGGAGGATCGGGGCACAGGCCTGTCAGGCTCTCCCCTGGCCGCCATGTCAGCCACACTGTGGTGGGAGTCTTCACTCTGGCCCCCCAGAGACTCATGGGACGCAAGTCCGGTCAGACACCTCCAGCAGACCCACTCTCCCAATTTTATGAAATCGCCGCCCAAGGCCGACCAAGCCAGACGAGATCCCCCACAGATGAAGACAGGCCGCAGCCCGGGAGCAGGCCACGGGGACCACCTCTAAAACAGCGCCCAAGTGGGTCAAGACCACGTTAACGATCAGCCTTGGGGCAGCAGCGACAGCCAAGTGAAATGTCCCATCAATACTCGCCTCTCTGAAGGGCGCGCTGACCGGGGAGTCACGGGGTCACCCGGTGCTGCTTCCACTAGGCGATGTAGCAGCCAGAACAAGTAGACCACACGGAGCTCCAGAAATAAAGACAGGCAGTCCTCGCACCCCTCGAACACCTCTGTACAGACCAGGGCCACCACTGCCCCTCCTTGGTAGCACTGATGCTCCCAGATTTAGCTCATTCAGTAAGGAAGGCAGGGGAGGGGGTTCCCCAACAGACAGCCAGGCAAATCTCGTCCAAGGGTGCTATAAATGTGGGCCTCCTGAGCTGCAGTAGTGCCTATGCCATTCAGTACATAAATGCCGGCAGCAGGAGGGTCACATGTCCCGCATGTCCGTACCTGATGCCTGGGACTTCACTCAAGTTTGTGCCCTGAAGCGCGGCACTCAGGTGCAGCTCCAACTGCGAGGAGACAGGTAAATCACAGCAAAGCAGCCCCCCATCAGGAGTCAGGAGTTTCCCACGGACCGGCCCGGATATTCTCGACCGCGAGCCTGCAGTTAACTCACCGGGAGGCTTTCACCAGTCACGCCGCTCCCGGTTTCCCTGCACCCTCCGGGGCGCTCGCAGCCTGGTTGTCTGCGGTCCCCGGCACCGCAGCGGGACCGGAGACACACTCAGGATCCCGAACACCGCAGTCAGCAGGCGGTGCTCTGCAGCGCGACGTCTTGCCCACTTTCTCCCCTCACGGACCGGTCCGGGCACTTCTAGTCCGCAACACCATTATTTATTCACTGCACCCCGGCCACACTTATCACTCGAGTCCCCGGACCCTTCAGTGTCGCAGGCCGCAACTTCAACTTGAAAAAGCCCCGGCCCCCGACCCCACAGCGGGACCGGAGCAGCAACCGAGTCGTCCGGGGCGTCTTAAGAAGCATGGGGTGCTCTCAAGACTCAGGATAATAACCAGGATCACCAAGCTGGGGGGCTAGCCACGCGGAGCCGAGGTCCTAAGCGGCCATCATGCTCAACGCCTGGCTCCTCCTCCCAAGTTGTCTTATTTAAAGACTCCTCCCCTTCGCTCAGCCTCTTCGCCTGTCACGTACCTGTTTCCTGGCTTCATTATGCATAACACCTTTAATGTCACCATTCCGGCAGCAACGTCAAAGAATACAGAATACATCTGAATAAAACCATAGTACACCTAACACACAGCCTTCTTCTTAGCGACTGCAACTGACTGAATTAACTCCATAATTGAACTAGAATTCAAGTTTCATACATATAAAGAAATCTCAACTAAGAAATCAATGTGAAACGATCCCTGCTGTGCTTGCATCTGTTGTCCTTGACAGCCTTTAAGATGGACCATGAGCTATAAGAAGTAAAAAAGACCACAATTAAACAGGCTTGGGTTCCGGGATGGATAATATTAGCCTCCGTGTCTTTAATAAAATCAAGATTTTCTGCCCACTTGGCTGTGGAAAATCTATATTTTATGTCAAAACCCGGAGGCTAACATCATGCAAGTTTAAAGCTTTTCCAACAGACAACTTGCCATACTTTCTACTGGTTTGAAATAAAATTTTCTAAAAGTTTCATCATTTGACCAATAAGCACAACGCAGAATGTCTTGCAAAGATCCTCCCAACATATATGCCTTAGATGCACCTGCACTCCTCACTGAATGTGCACCAAACATACTCATGTTCACACACGCAATGCACATCACCTCTCTCACCCACTTAGCCAATGTGGGTGACGAAAAAATAAGCAACTCATTCACCTCACAGGGTCTGAACTCCGCTGTTCTCTTCTCATAGTCTTTCACACACTCCACTACACACAGTTTATCCTTTTCGTCAAAATATGGATACAAAATAGAAACTGAATTGGTTTTTGTTATTTTAGTCAAATGAAAACACACACCCTCAGGTGTAAAAATCCTACTGGATATATCAAGTGCTTTCACATCAGACACCCTCCTGAATGACACCAAACACAATAACATTGTGAACTTGAAAGACAGGTCTTTTAAAGACAACAACTTGTTTCTTTCTCAACTTAATATGAACTCTAACACCTTTGAAACGTCCCAAACTGATTTATACCTTCCACTGGAAGTTTAGCAATCCTAACACTTTGCATTAACCTGCAAACCGCCACATCCTGTCCCACTGATAAAATGTTCACCAACTCATGACCAGTAGAAATTACAGATCTATACACATTTATTGTTCTTTAACGCAAGCCTTCTACAAATCCCTCTGTCAAATAATTCTCCACTTCCACTGTGGATACTGAAATGGGATTCAACTCCCTCTCCATTCACCAGCAAACCCATTTCTGCCAAGCCAATATATACATTTTCCTTGCAGCTGGAGCCCAGGATTCTTTAATAAGATCTGAAGCTGCTTGTGAAAGCCCTGGGACTTCCCAGACTCTCCTGAAATTTTCCATGCCACCAACCTCATTTGTTCTGTTACAATTAAATTGTGCTCTTCCCCTGTCGGCCTCAGTAGATTCGGGAACCATGGTAACAGAACAGGAAAATCCACAGACATTTCCAACAAAATCAGATACCACACCTGGGCCCTCCAAAGAGAAGTTATCAACACTGTAGTTTCCTTCCAGCGTCAAACCATCATGGTCACCCGAGCAATCATTGAAAACGGTGGGAACACATACGAACTGAGACCCGTCCAAACATGACAAAATGCATTGCATTGATCCCTGCTGTTTCAGGATCAGGTCACCAGCTGAAAAACCTGTTCTTCTGGGTATTTAGTCTGTTTGCAAACAGATCCACACCAAAGGGACCCCAAAACCTTTCCACCTGTAAAAATACCCGACTTTCCAGCATCCAATCACTTGAATCTCCGTAATTTCAAGAGAACCAGTCTGCCACCACATTGCTCATCCCTAGGATATGCTCCGCTTGTACACACACTCTCCTCTTCAGACAATACTCTCAAAACACTTTCGCCAGACCCACCAAATCCTTTGATTTTGGACCTGCTAGTTTGTTTACATACTGTACTGCTGACATGTTGTCCATCTGTAACAGCATCAAACACTAAACCTTGTTCTGAGTGAAACACTTTATTGCAAAATAACCTGCCAACAATTCCATGCAATTTATATGCAATAATTTTTCATCGTCTGTCCACCGACCGCATACTGAAACACCACGACAACATGTACCCCAACCAGCTAAGCTTGCATCCGAATCTATCACCAACTCCGGATTTTCCCAAAAATGTGCATGTCCATTTCACGCTTCCATGTTCAACATCCCCCAATTTAGTTCCTCCTTCGCCTCCTCTGTAAGTGAAACCTCCTGAGAATACCTCAAACCACTTTTCAAATACATAGCCTTTAACCTCTGCAAAGCCCGATAATTCAAAGGTCCTGGAAAAATAGCCTGAATCGTAGAAGACAAAAGACCTACCATTGGAGCCAACGTTCTCAATGATATTTTCCCTTGAAGAAATGGTCTCTTTAACTCTTTCCTTATCCTTTTCACCTTTTCCTTTGGTAGTTTCAATACTCCTTCGATCGTGTTTACCAGAAAACCCAAAAACTGAGTTTCCTGTCTCGGCGTCAAACAAGATTTCTCTCTCTTGACAACAAAACCCAAAGTTTCCAGTAACCTGACTGTCATCCTCATGTATTCCTAAACCTGAATTCTGCACTGAGTCATGATCAATATATTCTCCAGGTAAATAATCAATCTCACCCCTCTTTCTCTCAAGAAAGAAACCACTGGACTTAATAATTTCGTAAAACACCAAAGGGCGGACGAAACACTAAAAGGAAGACATACACATTTTAAGTACTTTCCACCCCACCTGAACCTCAGAAATCTCTGATGTGATTCCCAAACTAGAATCATCAAGTAAGCGTCTTTTAAGTCGAAACGAGTCAACCAATCTCCTGTTTGCAAAATGTCCCTCAATATGTGCATACCCTCCATTTTGAAATTATGGTATACTACCCAATAGTTTAGCCTTATAAAATGTATGGCTAGACACACACCCTTGTCCTTCTTTTCCACGAAGAAGATATTGCTTATAAAGCCTTTCTCTCCTTTGAAACTCTCCACTATTGCTTCTTTCTCCTTCAGTTCCAATACCTCTTTGTCTAACAGTTGTGCTTGTTCTAAACTGAACCGAAATACGCCTGGTAACCAACCTTGAGTTGGTTTGTCTATGAAGTCGATGTGATACCCCTGTACTGTCTCCAAAACCCAAGGATCCCTTGTTACCTGAAACAGATTGTGATCATATTGGACAAGTCTGCCACCCAACTTTACTTGGATAGAAGTAAGGCCTGTCCTTACAAGGTCCTCTGAACCGACGTTCACTTCGTCCTCTACGACACCTAAAATACTGTCTCTGAGGGTAGAAATTAGTTGACTTCCAAACACCATGTCCTTGTGAGGAGTCATATCAACGGGAAAAGGACGACCTTGTAATTCCCCGTTTTTGGCTTAGAAATCGAACCCTTAATCTCCCAGCCCATCCAAAAACACGGTCACTGAAGACCCTCTTAATATCTATTTTAGATTTTTGTATCAAAGAATATGCCCCCACAAACTTGGACATAGACTTGATAAAGTCGTCTCAAAATAACAAACCTTTTGCCGCTGGACCAGCCTAGTTATTGGCTACATCTACCAATTTCGGGTCAATTTTAAACAAAATGCTCTTTCTGTGCTTTACAGATAGTGCAGTACTTGCATTGCCCAGTAGGTAAATCGCCTGTGGAACCCATTGACGTAACTCATCTGTATCCACCACATCCTTATTCCCATGAGCTACTTATACCAATGTTTGCTTACGGGCCCAAAAATCTAAGAGCCGATCCTGGCACATCCGAAGGCCCTTGTCCAAACTCGTCCTTGGATCTTGACCTCCTTTGCCAGTGAATGCTAGAATCTTAGGATCCAATTCAGGGGTCACCATCACCTTATCCTCTAAAATAGAACGAGGACATTCAGATCTCGATCTGATCCTTATCTCTTTAGGTATTTGTTTTCTGATCCAATAGTTCATGTACTCTACCACATGCTCAATTGGCGACCACTCTGGGGACAGAGGATGCCTAATTAAAAAGGGGTCAAACAAAAAAAATCTACTGAAGTGTCCAAAATATTCTCTTTCTTCTTTCTCCCTTGAACTCCTTCCTCACTTCCAGAATCATCAGAATCAAATTCTGAGGAGCAACTAATCTCTATTTCGGCGCTAGCTGAGGACTCATCCCATAAAAAAAATCAGTGTGCAGGTTCTTCCTTGCATCTTTCACACTGCTCATTCTCTTGGGACCTTTTCTCTGCCCCACTTGTGAGCTCACATTGGCATCCTGGTCTGCTATTGCAGATTAACGTCTCTTTGCATTCGCAAAATCATCTGTTAGATGTTTTCTCTTTTTGGCCACCTATCCCACCTTCCTAGAATTGGAAGTCTCCCCAGCTGACCAAACCCTTTTTTCCTCAGAAACTGCCTTGGAATAAGCCATTAGAGCCTTTATTTTTCTCTCATATGCAAACTCAAGTCCTCAGACATTTTCTCCATAGCTATCTTAAGTTTCTCATCAAACTGAGATCCATATAACTGATTTCTCCTCACACATCCTAAAATATACTAAACAATTACATTGACTAAAAGAAAAAACACTCTCAAGCCAACCTCTCTCAATGAAGCACCAACGCAAAGCAAATTATCTCTCAACTGTCAAAAGTTCAACTGTGCCGCTACTGTCTTCAATTCAAATCAACTGTCACCAAAAACGTCATTCCTGATCGACACATTGCAATGAAAAGAGATTGGTGTGAGAAGTTGGCCTGATGTGCAGTGCTCACTATTCTAGTGATCACTATATATCAGTCCAAACAACCCTTATTGATGATTGGTTGTAAGTCAACCTTATAGACCAGCTATCCTAGTAGCATGGATACGAGCAGTCTAAGGCTAAGACTCTAGAGGGCGTGTTAAGCCAGCTGTTTTACCATCACATTACCCCATGAACACCCAGTGAAAGGACACCACACAAGTTGTTATGAAAATAAACAGTGTATTTATTTATAACAAGACTACCCTGGCTCTTTATGAGACAGGGAGCTAAGCACACAACAAAACTCTTACGAAAATACTTTTAAGTTAGCACGTTACACAAATGCCCGAGGGGCACGAAAAACCATATACGCTAAAAGTGGAATGCGAATTACTAGCAGGTAAGTAACAGTTCTAATAGGCTTTGGAATCGCTAGGACTGGACTAGGGAATCGTTAGATTACTACTAGGAGGCCCAGGGGACTCGGGTGCAGAGTGTGCACTCTCACGCGGGATGCGGGACAAAGTCTATGGAAGCTAGAATTCACAAAGTTAGTGTTCACGGGCGAACCCGACCTGGTAGGGAGAAAACGACAGTGGATCCTGACCCTTGGATAGTGAGGCTATGCTGGGACACCGGAGTGCCGAAGTTACCTAGCCCAGGGGCTGCAGCTGTATAGGTCTGAAAAGACGTCGGGGATCTCGTTGCCGGACCAGGAGCCTGGAAGGAAGAAGTTGCTGGCAGGCGACCAGTGAAGAAAAGTTCGATGGATCCAAGCCTGGATCAAGGAAGAAGAAACCTGAAAGCAGAGGGGACCAAGTTCTTGAATCACTAGCCAGTGATTAAGTGGGCACCAGGATGGCACCGGGCGAAGTCACCGCAGTCAGGTGAGTGGGCGCTGCTGGGCTCTGCAGTCTCTCGGACCAGGAGGCGTTGTCGGCGACCAGGATGGAGGTGCGAGCTGTCCCACGAAGGTTGAAGTCGTCGGCGTCGAAGTTACCCAGGAGTGGGCAACAAGCCTTGGCTAATTCAAGCCCACGCGGTGGACTCAAAATGGCGTCTTGAGTGGACCAGGAGGGTCCAGGGTGCTCCTCTTCTGGAAGGGAGCAAGGGCCAGTCTGGAGCAACCAGACCAGCAGCAGAAATGTCGTTGGGCGTCGTTCAGAAGGCCACAAGCCAGCGGGCTAGTAGCCAAACAACGCGGTGAGCAGCAAAAAGCAGAAGGGCCCCACGCAGATCGTGGAGATGCTGGGAGGCTGCACTTCGGTGCTGGAGCTGCTCAGGGTCGGGGCTTCTCGGACCCCAAAGCACTCACCAGGAAATTACTCGGCGGGCTTGCTGGAAAGAAGTCGTGCAGTCTTGAAGATGGCCGGTCCCTCGAGGTCTCGTCACACCCACGAATCTCAGCGTGACTGATGATGCAGGTAGAGGTCAGAGGTGCCAGGGAAGCCGGTTCTCGTCGAGCTGGGCAGTCTTGATCCGGAGGAGAGACTTGCAGCAGACCGCAGTGTTCTTAGATGGTGCCTGCGGGTGCAGGGTGACTACTCCTTAGTCACAAGGGAGAAATCTTAGGAAGAAGTCTTGAGTTCCTTTCGCAGAAAGTAGTTTCAGGATTCAAAGATGATCTGATTTGGAAGGGGGCCAGTCTCTACCTTTATCCTGTAAAAAGGGGCTGGCACGCGACTAAGTCCTGCCCTATGGGTGGGACTAGGAGGGGGGTGGTTACACCCACTTCCTTGGCGGGCTTTTCCCCAGCACAGGGTCTGGAGTGACCCTGGAACTGGTTCCAGCCAGCCTATGCACAGTGAGCACCGGGGTGCCACGTGCAGTCACCTTCCTCTAAAGCCCTGCCTACCTACAATACACAAAACCCTGTCTGGGACGGTGCTGGCACCGCCCCTGGCAGGAAACCCTTTGTCCTTATCTCCTGCTCTGGGAGGACTCCCAGCAGCAGGAGGGCAGACTTGTGTCTCGGTGGCAGCATCCATTTTGTGGATGCTAAGGCTCTGTCTGACTTTTAACCGGGTTATAGGTTACAGGCATGTCGTGTCCCTCTAGAAGGGTGGAATGCTAACCCCGTCGCCAGAATTGGCGAGGGGTTAGTATTCCAATTCGTATGACACCTTACTCGACATGTTTTGATAAAGCGATACCAGAGTTGGCACATAACCGCGAGGATTATAATGCACTTAAGAGTATATGGTATGCGATATCATGGAAACGGCTAAGGGATGGATCCCGAAAGCCGCAGACAGGCTCAGCTCATGCTAGAGCACCATCTCACACGATTCCAAGCACTCTGCCTTCAGGATTGTTAAGGCCTGCCATAGGAGTGACTGATAGGAGATCTGTGTGTCCATTGTTAGGGTTAGATATAGGTATACTATATCTAAAGCAAAGGGTGAGTACACCACCTTGCCCCAGCTGTCGTGCAGCCAGTTGTGTCAGTTTTAGTTAGTCAATCCAGGGGTGGCATAATACATGCTTCAGCCCCTGGGAGACTTCTGGGTGCACCTCAGCCCTGGGTACAGGGACTTGGAGAGGGCCCAGTGCCAATTCAGTACCTGAGTACAATTTGGATAGAGAGAACAGCTAGGCTGTGGGTCTGATTAGCAGGCCCACAGCCAGGGAAAGTCGTAAACCAGTGCAGCAAAAAGCAAAAATCTGGGTGATCATAGGATTGCAGACCCTACTCTCCTACAATTGGACTCTACCCAATCTCCTAAAATGACCCTTGTAATCACAAAGAAGTTAGTCCTTCCTTTTTGTTCATGTGCATGAGTTACGTAAATCTTTGAATGCTTACTCCTGTACATTCACAAGAAGGTCAGACCTGCTAAACATTTTCAATAGTAAGCTTTTATTGATGCGAGGAAGGTACGCAATCCTAACATCGCATCCTCCCCCTCCCAATACGGTCTTAACTTCAAGGCCGCTGCCTGATTGAGACCGTAGGATCGGCCACCACGCGAGATTCCAGCATGGGGAGGTGACGAACCGCCCTCCCTGCACACGACCAAGACAGAGACGGAGCAGGAGAGAAGCACCAGGTCCATGCACTCACGCGGCCAGTGCGAGAGACTGCAGCCCACGGAGACCACAAACCAACACTAACGGTCCCTGGCTTCTCGGTAAGCAAAAACTAAGGTACTGCAGCCTCGATAGAAAAACAACTAATATACGCTAAGCCCACATCATGTTAAACAAGCATTTGCAATGCAATTGGTCTTGCATTAATTAAGTTTGAGCTATTGGCATTGCTAAATATTGCAACATCAATTGCAACAAAAGTCTATAAATTCTAGGACATAAAAATGTGTATTTATTTTTGTAGCAATGGTGGCATGGTGCGCTTTAGATGAATATGTTTCAAAGTAAAGTGCGCCATACTGCGATTGCTACAATAGTTAATTGTGGATGCGTTAACAATTGATGTGTGCACTGATGGCTGGTGGTGTGTGTGCCTGTAGAAATTGTGCACTGATGGCTGGTGGTGTGTGTGCCAGGTGGAAGTGTGCACTGACGGCTGGTGGTGTGTGCTTGGTAAAAGCATTCACTGACGGCTGGTTGTGTGTGTGTGCCTGGTGAAAGCGTGCACTGATGGCTGGTGGTGTGTGTGTGCCTGGTGAAAGCGTTCACAGACGGCTAGTTGTGTGTGTGTGCCTGGTGAAAGCGTGCACTGATGGCTGGTGGTGTGTGTGTGCCTGGTGAAAGCGTGCACTGACGTCTGGTGGTGTGTGAATGGTGGAAATGTGCACTGACGGCTGGTGGTCTCTGTGCCTGGTGAAGGTGTGCACTGACGGTGTGGTTGTGTGTGTGGTTGTGTGCGTGGTTGTATGTGTGGTTGTGTGTGGTTATGTATGTGGTTGTGTGTGTGGTTGTTTGTGTGTGTGTGTGGTGTGTGTGTGTGTGTGTGGTTGAATGAGTGGCTGTGTGTGGTTGTGCGTGTGGTTGTGTGTGTGTGTGGTTGTGTGTGTGGTTGTGTGTGTGGTTGTGTGTGGGGTTGTGTGTGTGGTTGTGGGTGGTTGTGTGTGTGGTTGTTGTGTGAGTGTGTGGCTGTGGCTGTGGGCGTTGTTGTGTGTGTGTGTGGGTGTGTGGTTGTGTGTATGTGTGTGGTTGTGTAACTCACATCTCCAGCTGCTGTTCACAGGGAGGCTCGAACCAGGTACGTGTTACACTTTTGACCAACTTTGTTTGCTATGTTGGACCAGCGGTTCCTTTGCCAAAAGAAAGAGTCGTTATGAAGCTGTGATAAATGCAAAAATAATATATATTTTTGTGAGCCATGCCAGTCTGCCTAAAGATCAGCGGAGTATCCCGGAGAGACATACTGTCTCCCACTGCTACGGACACGGTGACCTGGGAAGAGGAAACGTGCTAAACATTTTCAATAGTAAGCTTTTATTGATGCGAGGAAGGTACGCGATCCTAACATCGCGTCCTCCCCCTCCCAATACGGTCTTAACTTCAAGGCCGCTGCCTGAGCGAGACCGTAGGATCGGCCACCACGAGAGACTCCAGCACGGGGCGGTGACGAACCGCCCTCCCTGCACACGTCCAAGAGAAAGACGGAGCAGGAGAGAAGCACCAGGTCCGTGCACTCACGCAATGCAATGCCTAATGTCACAGAACCAGAGTCTACAGTGTATTTTGTGGCACATTATGACCGGAAGGAAAACTGGCCCATGAGAAACCAAATCTCACCTCTACTGTACGGTACACTGCAAAGTGGTAGAATGAAGGGCGGGGGTGTCTGGAACAGCACTGCATCGGATCCAGTGGTAGAAGTGGGCGGGATCGGGAGGGCACGGCGTGCCCCTACTTTTAAAAATTCTTTCAGTCCGTTCCCCTACTTCTGTCATTCAAAAAATCGTCCCGGGACGGCAAGAATAGTCCAACTTACAAAACGATTATTCTTTCATCTTCCAGGGGCTGCTCGCACTTCTCTGTTGAACTCGAGAGGCTGCAGCAGCTCCTCCCTGAGCTCACACAGACCGAGGGCGGCCCATTGTCATTCCGATTGAGGCTGATTGAGGCTAATTAACCCTTTCGAATGACAATGCGCCGCCCTCTGCCTTTAGCATATCATGCTGAGTTGGTGATTATAGAGGAGCTTTCCCTAGACAGAGGACTGTTGGGAACTTGCCACCAACTCTGCGAAACCTGCATGATTATTTTTTGGTTAAGGTGGTAAGATGTCTTTGTAAGAAGTTTGTGAGGAAAACAAACGCATGAAAAACTGTGACTTGTGTTTTTAGGCCTTAATGTCCATGCCAACTGATCTAGTTTAAACTTGATACTCATTTGTCCAGCTCCTTGAAGATGTCCATTCCTGTGAATGTCATGAAGCAACCAGGGCCAGAAACTGTAGATCCACAGCCACACCGTGGCTTCAGCATACTCTATAGTTTTTTCCAGACAATAATTCGAGGTTTTCCTGCACAGCGGCTAATTTAACATTCCTGGCCTGTTCTGTAATGTGATGTTAGTCTCTTGGTGTTTTGTCGTGATACTTGCTTATCGACTTGATGCTTTGTGTACTTTTGCTTATTCAGGGCCTGTCATTTTTAACAGACAGCTCTGAATGCGGCATTTGTGGATATACCCGTATTTTGCAGGACAAAATTGTTTGGGGTGTTGGGGAATGTTCTAGTCTGCAATGAACTGGACATTTATTGCTCTGAACCAGAAAAGGTGACCAAGAGTTCGTTTTGACCGAGTATCTCGGAGGTTCCCAGTTTTCTACAGCAAGTTGTGGTGGTTTGAAGCGATTGTGATTTTGCGTGAATGTTCTCTGGAGTGAATGTGCTCTAAAGGCATGAATTTTCGTGGAAACCCCTGCCTGTAAAGACCCGTGCTCAGGGAATCATTTGCGCGCTGACCAAGTTACTTACATACATGAATGTTGTTTACTTGCTGTCCCGTTAGTAGAGGTGATGGGACGGGAGAGGTGACGGGGCAGGAGAGGTGACGGGCAGGAAAAGTGATGGTGCAGGAGCGGTGATTAGGCATGTGCAGGAGCGGTAACCGGGCAGGAGTGGTGAACAGACAGGAGCAGTGAATGGGTAGGGGAAGTGAATGGATAGGGCAGTGAATGGATAGGGGCAGTGAATGGATAGGGGCAGTGAATGGATAGGGCAGTGAACGGATAGGGCAGTGAATGGATAGGGGCAGTGAATGGATAGGGCAGTGAACGGATAGGGACAGTGAACAGATAAGGGCAGTGAATGAATAGGGCAGTGAATTGATAGGGGCAGTGAACGGATAGGGGCAGTGAACGGATAGGGGCAGTGAACGGATAGGGGCAGTGAACAGATAGGGGCAGTGAATGGATAGGGGCAGTGAACGGATAGGGGCAGTGAACAGATAGGGGCAGTGAATGGATAGGGGCAGTGAATGGATAGGGGCAGTGAATGGATAGGGCAGTGAATTGATAGGGGCAGTGAACGGATAGGGGCAGTGAACGGATAGGGGCAGTGAATGGATAGGGGCAGTGAACGGATAGGGGCAGTGAATGGATAGGGGCAGTGAATGGATAGGGGCAGTGAACGGATAGGGGCAGTGAACGGATAGGGGCAGTGAACAGATAGGGGCAGTGAATGGATAGGGGCAGTGAATGGATAGGGGCAGTGAACAGATAGGACAGTGAATGGATAGGGGCAGTGAATGGATAGGGGCAGTGAATGGATAGGGGCAGTGAACGGATAGGGGCAGTGAACAGATAGGGGCAGTGAACGGATAGGGGCAGTGAATGGATAGGGGCAGTGAATGGATAGGGGCAGTGAACAGATAGGGGCAGTGAATGGATAGGGGCAGTGAACGGATAGGGGCAGTGAATGGATAGGGCAGTGAATTGATAGGGGCAGTGAACGGATAGGGGCAGTGAACGGATAGGGGCAGTGAATGGATAGGGGCAGTGAACGGATAGGGGCAGTGAATGGATAGGGGCAGTGAATGGATAGGGGCAGTGAACGGATAGGGGCAGTGAACGGATAGGGGCAGTGAACGGATAGGGGCAGTGAATGGATAGGGGCAGTGAACGGATAGGGGCAGTGAACAGATAGGGGCAGTGAACGGATAGGGGCAGTGAATGGATAGGGGCAGTGAATGGATAGGGCAGTGAATGGATAGGGCAGTGAACGGATAGGGGCAGTGAACAGATAAGGGCAGTGAACGGATAGGGGCAGTGAACGGATAGGGGCAGTGAATGGATAGGGGCAGTGAATGGATAGGGCAGTGAATTGATAGGGGCAGTGAACGGATAGGGGCAGTGAACGGATAGGGGCAGTGAATGGATAGGGCAGTGAATGGATAGGGGCAGTGAACAGATAGGGGCAGTGAACAGATAGGGGCAGTGAACGGATAGGGGCAGTGAATGGATAGGGGCAGTGAATGGATAGGGGCAGTGAACGGATAGGGGCAGTGAACGGATAGGGGCAGTGAACAGATAGGGGCAGTGAATGGATAGGGGCAGTGAACGGATAGGGGCAGTGAACAGATAGGGGCATTGAACAGATAGGGGCAGTGAATGGATAGGGGCAGTGAACAGATAAGGGCAGTGAACGGATAGGGGCAGTGAATGGATAAGGGCAGTGAACGGATAGGGGCAGTGAATGGATAGGGGCAGTGAACGGATAGGGGCAGTGAACAGATAGGGGCAGTGAATGGATAGGGGCAGTGAACGGATAGGGGCAGTGAACAGATAGGGGCAGTGAACAGATAGGGGCAGTGAATGGATAGGGGCAGTGAATGGATAGGGCAGTGAATGGATAGGGGCAGTGAATGGATAGGGGCAGTGAATGGATAGGGGCAGTGAATGGATAGGGCAGTGAATGGATAGGGGCAGTGAACAGATAAGGGCAGTGAACGGATAGGGGCAGTGAATGGATAAGGGCAGTGAACGGATAGGGGCAGTGAATGGATAGGGGCAGTGAACGGATAGGGGCAGTGAACAGATAGGGGCAGTGAATGGATAGGGGCAGTGAACGGATAGGGGCAGTGAACAGATAGGGGCAGTGAATGGATAGGGGCAGTGAATGGATAGGGGCAGTGAATGGATAGGGCAGTGAATGGATAGGGGCAGTGAACAGATAAGGGCAGTGAACAGATAGGGGCAGTGAACGGATAGGGGCAGTGAATGGATAGGGGCAGTGAATGGATAGGGCAGTGAACAGATAAGGGCAGTGAACGGATAGGGGCAGTGAATGGATAGGGGCAGTGAATGGATAGGGCAGTGAATGGATAGGGGCAGTGAACAGATAAGGGCAGTGAACGGATAGGGGCAGTGAATGGATAAGGGCAGTGAACGGATAGGGGCAGTGAATGGATAGGGGCAGTGAATGGATAGGGGCAGTGAACGGATAGGGGCAGTGAACGGATAGGGGCAGTGAACGGATAGGGTCATTGAACGGATAGGGCAGTGAATGGATAGAGGCAGTGAATGGATAGGGGCAGTGAATGGATAGGGGCAGTGAATGTATAGGGGCAGTGAATGGATAGGGGCAGTGAATGGATAGGGCAGTGAACGGATAGGGGCAGTGAACGGATAGGGAGAGTGAACGGATAGGGGCAGTGAACGGATAGGGGCAGTGAACGGATAGGGGCAGTGAACAGATAGGGGCAGTGAACGGATAGGGGCAGTGAACGGATAGGGGCAGTGAACGGATAGGGGCAGTGAATGGATAGGGACAGTGAATGGATAGGGGCAGTGAGCGGATAGGGGCTGTGAACGGATAGGGGCAGTGAACGGATAGGGGCAGTGAACAGATAAGGGCAGTGAACGGATAAGGGCAGTGAACGGATAAGGGCAGTGAACGGATAAGGGCAGTGAACGGATAAGGGCAGTAAACGGATAAGGGCAGTGAATGGATAGGGGCAGTGAATAGATAGCGGCAGTGAATGGATAGGGCAGTGAATGGTAGGGGCAGTGAACGGATAGGGGCAGTGAACGGATAGGGGCAGTGAACGGATAGGGGCAGTGAACAGATAGGGGCAGTGAACGGATAGGGGCAGTGAACGGATAGGGGCAGTGAATGGATAGGGGCAGCAGTGAATGGATGGGGCAGCAGTGAATGGATAGGGGCAGTGAATGGATAGGGGCAGTAAATGGATAGGGGCAGTAAATGGATAGGGGCAGTGAATGGATAGGGCAGTGAATGGATAGGGGTAGTGAATGGATAGGGCAGTGAATGGATAGGGCAGTGGATGGATGGGGGCAGTGAACGGATAAGGGCAGTGAACGGATAAGGGCAGTGAACGGATAAGGGCAGTGAACGGATAAGGGCAGTAAACGGATAAGGGCAGTGAATGGATAGGGGCAGTGAATAGATAGCGGCAGTGAATGGATAGGGCAGTGAATGGTAGGGGCAGTGAACGGATAGGGGCAGTGAATGGATAGGGGCAGTGAACGGATAGGGGCAGTGAACAGATAGGGGCAGTGAACGGATAGGGGCAGTGAACGGATAGGGGCAGTGAATGGATAGGGGCAGCAGTGAATGGATGGGGCAGCAGTGAATGGATAGGGGCAGTGAATGGATAGGGGCAGTAAATGGATAGGGGCAGTAAATGGATAGGGGCAGTGAATGGATAGGGCAGTGAATGGATAGGGGTAGTGAATGGATAGGGCAGTGAATGGATAGGGCAGTGGATGGATGGGGGCAGTGAACGGATAGGGGCAGTGAACGGATAGGGGCAGTGAACGGATAGGGGCAGTGAACGGATAGGGGCAGTGAACGGATAGGGGCAGTGAACAGATAGGGGCAGTGAACGGATAGGGGCAGTGAACGGATAGGGGCAGTGAACGGATAGGGGCAGTGAACAGATAGGGGCAGTGAACGGATAGGGGCAGTGAACGGATAGGGGCAGTGAACAGATAGGGGCAGTGAATGGATAGGGGCAGTGAATGGATAGGGGCAGTGAATGGATAGGGGCAGTGAATGGATAGGGCAGTGAATGGATAGGGCAGTGAATGGATAGGGGCAGTGAACAGATAAGGGCAGTGAACGGATAGGGGCAGTGAACGGATAGGGGCAGTGAATGGATAGGGGCAGTGAATGGATAGGGCAGTGAACAGATAAGGGCAGTGAACGGATAGGGGCAGTGAATGGATAGGGGCAGTGAATGGATAGGGGCAGTGAATGGATAGGGCAGTGAATGGATAGGGGCAGTGAACAGATAAGGGCAGTGAACGGATAGGGGCAGTGAATGGATAAGGGCAGTGAACGGATAGGGGCATTGAATGGATAGGGGCAGTGAACGGATAGGGGCAGTGAACGGATAGGGGCAGTGAACGGATAGGGGCAGTGAACGGATAGGGTCATTGAACGGATAGGGCAGTGAATGGATAGAGGCAGTGAATGGATAGGGGCAGTGAATGGATAGGGGCAGTGAATGGATAGGGGCAGTGAATGGATAGGGGCAGTGAATGGATAGGGCAGTGAACGGATAGGGGCAGTGAACGGATAGGGACAGTGAACAGATAGGGGCAGTGAACGGATAGGGGCAGTGAACGGATAGGGGCAGTGAACAGATAGGGGCAGTGAACGGATAGGGGCAGTGAACGGATAGGGGCAGTGAACGGATAGGGGCAGTGAATGGATAGGGACAGTGAATGGATAGGGGCAGTGAGCGGATAGGGGCTGTGAACGGATAGGGGCAGTGAACGGATAGGGGCAGTCAACGGATAAGGGCAGTGAACGGATAAGGGCAGTGAACGGATAAGGGCAGTGAACGGATAAGGGCAGTGAACGGATAAGGGCAGTAAACGGATAAGGGCAGTGAATGGATAGGGGCAGTGAATAGATAGCGGCAGTGAATGGATAGGGCAGTGAATGGTAGGGGCAGTGAACGGATAGGGGCAGTGAATGGATAGGGGCAGTGAACGGATAGGGGCAGTGAACAGATAGGGGCAGTGAACGGATAGGGGCAGTGAACGGATAGGGGCAGTGAATGGATAGGGGCAGCAGTGAATGGATGGGGGGGCAGTGAATGGATAGGGGCAGTGAATGGATAGGGGCAGTAAATGGATAGGGGCAGTAAATGGATAGGGCAGTGAATGGATAGGGGTAGTGAATGGATAGGGCAGTGAATGGATAGGGCAGTGGATGGATGGGGGCAGTGAACGGATAGGGGCAGTGAACGGATAGGGGCAGTGAACGGATAGGGGCAGTGAACGGATAGGGGCAGTGAACGGATAGGGGCGGTGAACGGATAGGGGCAGCAGTGAATGGATAGGGGCAGTGAATGGATAGGGGCAGTGAATGGATAGGGACAGTGAATGGATGGGGCAGTGAACGGATAGGGGCAGTGAACGGATAGGGGCAGGAGAAGTGATGGGACAGGAGAGGTGATGGGGCAGGAGTGGTGATGGGGCAGGAGTGCTGACTGGACAGGAGCGGTGACCGGGCAGGAGCGGAGACCGGGCAGGCGAAATGACAGGGAAGGAGCAGTGACGGGGTAGAAGTGACTTGTACTTATGTTCCTTGCCTATTTATTTAGATACTATTGCATGACATTCACTGATGTGTCTGCAAAGCATACCTGTTGTCCCGAATTTGTGTGCTGAATTTTGACCCCTTGTCCTGAATTTTTACACTCACAATCCTGAATTTGCACCCGTGCCATTGTTCCTGCTTATATTTCGCACGCTTTACATAAACCTGTATTCCCTATGAGTATTTGCTTTTTCCTGAATTAAACCTCAAATAAACATGTTTATCCCTTGTTTGAATTAAATAACGTTATAAGCTGTAACTAATCAATCAATCAAGAAATTTATATAGCGCGCTACTCACCCGGAGGGTCTCAAGGCGCTTGGGGGAGGGGGGTCTGCTACTGCTCGAACAGCCAGGTCTTGAGTTGCTTCCTGAAGGAGAGGTGGTCTTGGGTCTGACGGAGGTGGATGGGGAGGGAGTTCCATGTCTTGGCTGCCAGGTAGGAGAAGGATCTTCCTCCCATGGTGGCTCTTCGGATGCGTGGAACGGCGGCGAGGGCATGGCTGGTCGAACGAAGCTGGCGGGTGGGAGTGTAGAAGGTCAGGCGGTTGTTGAGGTACCTGGGGCCCAGGTCGTGGTGAGGTACTGGGTTTTTAAGAACCGGCACAGAACCGGTAACCCAGAGGTGCCAGGGAATCAACACCCAGAGACCTCGGGTTCTCCTGATCCAGACCTACAGAAACTTCAGAGTCTTCTAGGTGAAGTCAAAGATTAGTTTATTGGCTGCAACCAAGGTAACAAGTGTCCTAGAAGTACAATACGGGTATGTTCTCAGGAGACTGCACACTTTCATGAAGTCAGGCTTCTCTTCTTATACACAGTTTTGGGCCTTGGGCAAAACATTCTTGGTTGTAAAGTAAATAGTTAACATATTCTGGTTCAAAGAAAAAGCAGAGTCATGATGACATGTCCATATTTCACTTCGTGCTGCCGACAACAAATCATTTGGCAAGGCCCAACATTTCATCAGATATCACTGGACCCCTAATAAAAACGGGCACCTCCCCACCATAAAGTAAGTGAAGCAAAGGAGTGGAGAAAGATGTGAGCGAGATATGGCAGGTGTGCGCGCTGAAATGGTTTTATGGCTGGTTGAGCCTAGATGCTATCTTGCTCGGCCACTGGGAGGGAACTGACCTAACGAGTTCGGGTGGGGCAATGGTTCTAACTTGTACTGAGGTCAGGGAAAAGTCGATTAAGGAGTATGTGTCCTTGTGGAATCAAATTCAACTGGATTAAGGCCTATGTAAATGGCAATATATAAATGGGAGCCAAGGGTTCAGAATGTAAATGACGATTTCGAGGTGAAATCGTCACTCGAACACGCCGAAAATACATGTACATGATGTACTCGTCATTCTCGGTCTTTTGATACCAAATTCGTCATATTTCGACGAAGTTTTATTTCTCGAGTCCAGTATAATTATATGAATCCAGATTTTCAGAACCACAAACCCTCCTTTTGCCCTTACATAGGCAATTAATCTATCCTCATGTTAGTCTGAGTCCAGATCTATATTCCTAAAGTCATTGAGATGTTGCTGTAACATTATTCTAGTACTTAGTTCATCTCTTGACACAGGCTTCCTTACACATGATGTAACACAGAGGCCACATATTGCAGGAGCACACTGTATGCATAGACAGAACAGAAAAAGAATGGCTAAGACCATCCCAATGACTATCAGAATTTTCCATCCCCAGGCAGATATCAGTTCCCAGAACCATCCCATTAACGACCAATCTCCTTTATCCACATGAATAGATTCGGAAATCTTATGCAGTTTGGAGATGGCCCTGTACACTGTTGGAGAATTATCTGGGATGAAAATGCAACAACTAGACTGGATCAATTTGCATACTCCACCTCGGTCCGCAAGTATTGCATCCAAAGCGACCCGGTTCTGAAGGGTCATAAGTCGATCCGACTGGAGCTCAGCAGTCAGGTTACTAAGGGCACCAGCAGTTTCAATCACGGTGGATTCAACTACCCTTGTTAATTGTCTTATGTTTCTGCTGTTAGCCATGGATCCCCAGAACGGCAGAAAACCCTTTGCAAAGTCCCCAAATTCTTGACCTGCAGTGTCTTCTTTACTCAAAACACCTCTAACTACCCTTTTCCGATGGTAATCCGCCGCTGCTGTGTAGGTGGGAGGCAACAGGAATGAAACAAAACATGAGCCCGAGAAGTCAGGGGGCAACCATGTATAGGCTCTATCATGGCAGATGAAATAAGTACCCTTAGCGGCTAGAAACGCAGGGGAAGTCTGAGATCCAAAAACATACGTTTCTGTACAGACACTCTTCCCTAGCTGAGCTCTGGGATTCTTGCCAATATCTTGCAGACACAGGTGACCTTGATGGGGTACGATCCAGATATGGGACGATCTTTTGGCTTGCTGTTTCTCACTTAATGTAGTGCCATATCCGGTCACGTTCCAACCTACATATGCAACTATCTCATCATCCGGAGTGTCTTCGTAAGAAGTTACTTCCTTGATCATGTCAACTATACCTTTGACTAGGGCGCTAGTCTTGAGGTTGTCTTTTACAGAACGTAGGGGTTGGATTTCTCGTGCATATATGAACATTGTCCTTTATGCCCATACTGAACCATTGTGACTAAATGGCAGGACCAAATAGGGGATACCTTTATCCGTTGTGTGAGGCATGAGACCACACACCCAACAGTTAGTTGTGTTCATTACAAGTTGGTGTTGGTGTAATAACTGAACGAAGGAGTTATTAATGAATTCTAACCTTCTATTGGATTCGTGGTCAGGCAGAGGGTGGAAAGAATGAGAGGAAACAGTAGGAGGAGGTATGGGTGATGCAGTGGGCGCAAATGTTACATGGAAAGAAAATAACACATAATTTATCAAAAAGATCATTACGCTGGATAGCAAAAAAATACACAATATTATAAAACTTTTCTTTGTCATCGTGTTACATAGTCTCTGCTTAAAGTTCATTTGTTTGGCAGGTCTCTCCACATCAGGAAACTCCATCCTCTCTAAGGTGCTGCCCGCGACGAGGAGGTTGTTTCTGCTAAGGAGTGCTTCTGTCAGTCTAGGGCAACTCCCTTGGACCGACCAGAACCACCGGCCTAACGTCGTTGGCTGCACTTCCGAAGACTTTAACCAATCGCGGCCCTAGCAGCGGAACCCGGATGGCGGTTCGAAAAACAAAAAATAAGCAAGTTTCCTAAATGGGAGATCTGCACTTTCAAAAATAGTATTTAGGGGAAAAGATACGTTTATTAGTCCAAAGGTCTTGGTCTCAGATCATAAAAAGGAATCACTTTTATTAGTCTGTTTTTCTCGGTCGCAAATTGTAGCGTCTTTTTCCCGGTACTGTCTGGTCCTGAAACAGGAGTTCAGGTTCCAAAGAGTTCAATTGTTCTGGTGGTGGCACAGTTTCTTGAAAAATGTTTTCGCTTTCACTTTCAGGGTTAGTTTCTTTTACATGGTCATCAGTTGAGAGCTCTGAGTCAGTGCCACCTTACTGGACCCATTGGTCATGTGGCGGAGGTGAAGGGATTCTCTTGCAATGGACTTCGTGGATCCAATTGGCCTTCCCCTCCACTCGAACAGCTGACCTCGTGGAAAGAAGGACGAGGTGCGGCCCGGTCCACCTGGGCTGGTCGTTCTTTGTCCTTTGAAAGTTCTTTATGAGAATCCAGGATCCAGGGACAATGGAGTGACCTGGAATCTCAGAGATCGGAGGCAGGGTGTTGTGGACCTGTTGATGCAAAACACGCAATTTAGCCGTCAATTCATACAAGTAATCAAGCAAAATAGGATGTTGCAGCTCGCTGAACTTCGTGGGCCTAGGCACTCCCCATATGTTGGCTGGCCGGCCAAAGACGATTTCGTAGGGGCTGAGTTTCACTCGCGAATGCACAGTCATTCTGGTGGATAGGAGTGCTAAGGGTAGAGCGTCAGGCCATTTAAGACCTGTGCTCGCTTGGATTTTGGCCAATTTAAGTTTAAGCGTGCCATTGTAACATTCTACTAATCCAGCTGATTGGGGGTAATTTGCAGCGTGGAACTTCTGCCTAATGCCTAGCCCTTCACACACTCTTTTCATCACACAACCCACAAATTCACTTCCGTTGTCAGACCAGACCATTCTAGGCATTCCGAACCTGGGGAGGTACTCTTTTACAAGGGCTTTGGCTGTGGACAAGGCAGTATTGTCTTTTAGGGGATAGGCTTCTACCCATCTTGAGAAGGCACAAACAACAACGAGCACGTATTTTAAGTTGTTGCACCTCTCCATATGTATGAAATCTAGCTGCAAAACCTCGAACGGATACGTAGGAGGTGCAAAATGACCAGCTGGAGTTGGGGTTCCCCTACCAGGATTGTGCTTCAGACATACCATGCAATTCTTGACAACATTCTCTGCACACTTGGGAATCCCTGAATTCTTCCACACTGGGGCCAACAACTCGCAAATCCCTTTCGCGCTGATATGAGCCATTCCATGAGCCATTGTAACCACTACAAGCACATATGCATCGGGTAACAACCATCTCTGATGCTCTGTCAATTCAACCCAACAACCATTTGCATCCATTCTTCCTGTACTCTCTCTCCACGTGCTTAACTCTTTCTCTGTGGCCTCAGCTTGGATGGACTTCACACTTTCTATCGTGTCCTCACATATTCCAACCTTACCAGTCCATCTTTCAGGGCCTGCAACATACATTCGGCTCATCACATTCTTTGCAGTTTCCTTAGCGGTCTCATCAGCAAATGTATTTCCACGACCAACATCATCAGTCACCTTCTTGTGAGCACTACATTTCACAATCGCCATTTGCAGGGGCAAGGTCAGTGATTCAAGAAGCTCATTTACCAACTGACCATGCTGAATCTTAGTTCCATGCGAAGTCAGGAATCCACGTTCTCTCCACAATCGTCCAAAGCTGTGAGCCACTCCAAACGCATACTGACTATCAGTGTAGACAGTCACTCTCATTCCTTTAGACAACACACATGCTCTCGTAAGTGCGACTAGTTCTGCGGCTTGAGCTGAACCATGTGGTATTCGTGCAGTTTCAACGACTGTGTGCAAAGTTGTGACAGCATATGCTGTAGTCACATTCCCATTTGGGAGCTTAAAGCATGAACCATCCACCCATAATGTACCATCACATTCAGCAAGAGGAGTGTCAAATAAATCCACTCTCCCTTTTGTCTCTTCCTCTGTTGTGAGGAAACAATCGTGCTGTTCTAAAGCATCCGATTCCTCTGTAATTGGTAACAACGTGGCTAAATTCAAAGTACTGCACCTTTTTATATGCACATGGCTCGCTAGCAGTGTCAATTCGTAACTGGACAGTCGAGCACTAGTTAGGTGCTGTGTCTTGGTCCTATTTAACAATGTGTCTACTGCATGCGGGACCATCACGATTAGTGTATTATTCATTACTAGACCAGCAGACTGTCGAATAGAAACAGCTGCTGCTGCTGTGGCCCTTAAACAACTTGGCAATGCTCGTGCTACCGGATCCAAGGGTGACGACAAATAGGCGCATGGCCGCTGTCTATCTCCGAATAACTGAGTCAGCACAGACAATGCACAGCCCTCCTTCTCGTGGACATACAATGTGAAAGGCTTACTGTAGTTGGGGGTACCTAACACAGGAGCCGAACATAATGCTGTGCGTAATTCGAGAAAACTTTTCTGACACTCTTCAGACCAAGGAATGGGATTGGGTGTATTTTTACACGTTAATGCCACCAAGGGTTTGGCCAATAACGAAAAATTTGGAATCCACTGTCTACAGTACGATGTAATGCCCAAGAAAGCACGCACTTCTCTCTGTGTTCTTGGCACACTCAATTTCGCTATTGCCTGAATTCTTTCTGGGGTCGTTTCCTTCCCTCCTTCGATAAGAGGTGACCTAAGTAGGTCACTTCTTGTCGGCAATATTGAAGCTTGGAAAGTGACACCTTGTGATGCAGATCACACAGATGACGCAATAATGTCAATGTGGCCTGTTTACAAATGTTCTCATTATCTGCAGCAATGAGCAAATCGTCCACATACTGTACAAGAGTGGCACCTTTTGGCAAAACAATCGTGTCAAGCTGTGTTTTCAGAGCTTGACTGTATATTGAGGGGCTTTCACAGTAGCCTTGAGGAGCGCGTTTAAAGCGGAAGCTTCGACCTCCTAAACTAAAGGAAAAAATATCCCTGCTCTCCTCAGCAATCGGGATGCTGAAGAAAGCATTCTTTAGGTCAATCACTGAAAACCACGAAGCAGAAGCTGGAATCATAGTCAATAATGTGGTAATGTCGGGCACAACTGGGAATTGTGGCACGACTATTTTATTTACTTCTCGAAGATCAATCACGAATCTGTACACAGGTGGCTGAGAAGGGTCAGTTCGTTTTAAAACAGGCAGAACAGGACTATTGCAAACATTGCCTCGTGTTTCCTCAATCACATCCTTTTCAATCAATTCGTAAACAATCGCTCGCAAAGCTTTTTCACCCTCATTAGATATTCTGTATTGGGGAATTCGTGGCATTTTAACATTCGACTTCAATGTTACAACATGTGGTGGAATTTCTAAAAGACCTACATCATTAGGAGCAGTAGCCCAAAGAATATCTGGGAGAAGTGCTAATTCTGCTGGAAGTGCATCTCTCGACAAATACATGGGAGAAACCACTTTCTTACCTAAAGTGAGTTGTACTCCTGAAGGAGAACAATAAAAAGTCGCATACAATCTTTTTAGCAAATCTAATCCTAGCAAATTTTCACCACAACCTGTTGTCAGAATAAGGGGTGCTTCGAATTCACGAGGACCAACAGAAAGAGACAAAGGGTCAGAAATCGGATTTCTAACTGGGGCGCCAGAAAAACCTACAGAAACGTTCATTTCGCCAGACAAAGGTGCGCCAGGGAGTTTGGAGTGCATAATAGAACTCTTTGTAGCACCAGTATCCAACAGAAAAGGTTCTGACACACCTGATGTAATCACCTCAACGTAAGGTCCACTCTGATCTACTGGAACTGAAACAACTCCCTCTCTTTGTCTATGGCTGTCCTAGCAATCATCATTCTCCCACTGCTCATTTTCTGTGTAATAATCTTCAACATAGTATTGAGCGGTCCTGTCAGATACGTTATTTTGCTGATTGAACCTGTTCATAGAGTTTTGTGGTGGAAGGGGACGTGTGTCCTGAATGGCGTTTCCACGCCCTCTACCTCTAGGCGCTTGCTGACTGCCACGACCTCTAACACCAGAAACTCCATTTGCACGATGTGACAGGGCAGGACAATTATACTTGTAATGACCCTCTTGTTTGCAATATAAACACTGGTTGGGACCTACACGGGGTTGAGTGTAATCAAATCTTTGCGAGTTTCTCTGATACTGTTGAGGCTGCTGAAAAGTATTCTGGTAGTGATTCTGGCCATTATTATGTTGATTACCACCGCCACGTGGCGGATAGGCTTGCTGTAGCAAAACCTTCGTTTTGAGTTCTCTAGTTTTCTTTTCTACTTTATCTTTCTCATCTTTGTCTCTATTCTCGTAGTATTGTGCAGTAGCTAATATCTGCGCTGAAGATGAGACTGCCCAAGAACTTTCTGAATCTTTTAATTTTCTACACAATTCTGGAAGCAGATTGTGCACGAATTTGTCAACAAATAATCTCTGACCACCATCCGTGGTCATATCTTGACCGCTGTGGTCAACAAATGTTTCTTCAAATCTGGTGAAGAAATCTGAAACGGTTTCTTCTTTCTTTTGCTTGCATGCAGACAACTTATCCCAATTTACGCGTATTGCAGGCATTATCGTTTTCATGTAATCTACTATTCTACCAGGGAGTTCTGCTATCAAAGGCTCAGGCTTGGCACCACCAACTTGGCGGGCATCTGCAGCAGTAATATTAGCCCACGTGTCACCTAATTCCTGGTCATGATCTACATGACGAATTTTACCCCATAAAGGCTGTGGAACGACATTCCCAAATAGCATATCGATATCGGCTAAATTCATTATACATGACCCAGCAGTTTGTGACAATTCTTTATAGTACCCTGCAGGATTTTTACGCGGATCTGGTAATGTTTGTTTGAGTGCTAAAACTTCAGCTCGCTTCCATGGGACATGTACCCATACACGCTGGAAGTGTGGCAGAATAGGTGGGACAGCAGTCGCGTCACCCTCTCTCCACTGTGGGGGAACTTCTCTCATAGGGTATTGTCGTGCCTTTTTCCTACTGGATGTATTAGATTCAGATGGTGACCCTGAACTGTTTCCCTTACTCCGATATGATAACAACATTTCAACTGCTTTTTCCACATCGGGACCTACAATCATACCCTCTCCAAACTTAAACCGTACACGACACATCTCTTGTGGGATGCAGTCTTGATCATTATCTTCTAAATCCTCGCCAAAAAAAACACACATTTGTTCGAAAACATATCTCTGTGTCGCTGCTTCCCATTGATGGAAGACTTCCATGACAGACTGTACATCATATTTTGCAGTGTCCATGACCCATTTCCGAGCTAAACTATTCAGGGAATCTCTCTCTTGATAATCAGGCAGTTGACTTCGCAACTGTCTTCTTCCTATGTTAGGGGTCGTAGCAGGCGACCCGAAAAGAGGTAAAAGAAGATTAGTAACAGTGCTGGCCATTTTCTGCCGAATGGAAGGTGAAACTGAAGGACAAACAGATGGAAAAACGGGGTGAGATAAGGCGGGGGTAGAGATAGCAGAAGAGGTATCAGGGAAAATAGAGGTGGTACTAGGCAGAATCGTAGAGGGAGCATTAGGAGATGTAAAAAGTACAGTAGGCAAAATCGTAGAAAACACAGGTGAAACAGAAGTGGTCGGTGGGCCTGGAGGAGGCTGCACTGAAGAAGTAGGAGCCAGCTGAAGAACAGCTGGTGGGTGCTGTTGAGGAGCAGGAGGCGCAGCTTGTGCAACTAAAGGTTGCGGGGGTGCTGTGGCATTCTGCGCATAGGGGGGTGGTGAATTTAGCAAATGTGACATTAATGGGTCTTTTTCACGCTCTTTTGCTGCCTTTTGCTGTAGAGACGGCAAAACTGGATAACACTTATCTATTGCCATTTTACGTTGCCTGTGCAACTGCTCATTCATCTGCTCTTCTTCATTATCTTTAAACTGCATAGCAGCTTGCATTACTGAAAGTCCCCCTTCTCTCTTATTTTTCTTAGCTAATTTAATTTCTTTTTGTTTGGCTTCTTTACGCCATAAGCGGAAAGAGTCAAACATCGCCGGCCGGGCTTTCTTTTTGAAGAGTTTAACTTCAAGGTTGTCTAAGATTTCAGAATCAAAACTACCATATTGGGGCCATTTTAGAACACCATCTCTCCTAGTGTATTTAATCCATACTTCGTTGTAGGTGATGGGGCCTACCCCATGTTTTACATACAGTTCGTAAGTCGGAGTTCCAACTGGAGGAACCGGACATGAGTCCTCCAATCGGGAGTTCCTATTATTACCACCAAGACAAAATAAATTCCCAAGTCTAAGACTAGGCATCCTCGCTCTCTAGTCTAGTTCCAAACTTCAAAGGATTATCGATTACGATATTTCTCGTGAATACACGAGTCCTTCGGTTATGGTGCTTGCAAGTACCAATACAAAACCTTTTGTATCCCAAAGATACCACAAAGTAAGTCCAACTAAGGACTGGGAGACGCTCCACTTATACTTAACTGAAAATATCTCGATGACGTCACCAGAAGACTCGTCTCAGTGTTTCGCTCTACCAAAAACTTCAAGGGTCCAAATCAGGGCGATAGCCAGGGCAGCAGTCCTTGTAGCCGTCGGGAAGCGGGGAACCTCGCAGCAAAGACCTTCGGACCACGTCGACATGCAGGGGTCGATGAGGTGGTTGGCCGTCCTCCGGAATTTTCACACAAAGCTCCTCACGATCTTCAGGCTGACTGGTACCACTGGAATCGCCCCAAACGTTGGGCGCCAACTGAGGTACTGGGTTTTTAAGAACCGGCACAGAACCGGTAACCCAGCGGTGCCAGGGAATCAACACCCAGAGACCTCGGGTTCTCCTGATCCAGACCTACAGAAACTTCAGAGTCTTCTAGGTGAAGTCAAAGATTAGTTTATTGGCTGCAACCAAGGTAACAGGTGTCCTAGAAGTACAATACGGGTATGTTCTCAGGAGACTGCACACTTTCATGAAGTCAGGCTTCTCTTCTTATACACAGTTTTGGGCCTTGGGCAAAACATTCTTGGTTGTAAAGTAAATAGTTAACATATTCTGGTTCAAAGAAAAAGCAGAGTCATGATGACATGTCCATATTTCACTTCGTGCTGCCGACAACAAATCATTTGGCAAGGCCCAACATTTCATCAGATATCACTGGACCCCTAATAAAAACGGGCACCTCCCCACCATAAAGTAAGTGAAGCAAAGGAGTGGAGAAAGATGTGAGCGAGATATGGCAGGTGTGCGCGCTGAAATGGTTTTATGGCTGGTTGAGCCTAGATGCTATCTTGCTCGGCCACTGGGAGGGAACTGACCTAACGAGTTCGGGTGGGGCAATGGTTCTAACTTGTACTGAGGTCAGGGAAAAGTCGATTAAGGAGTATGTGTCCTTGTGGAATCAAATTCAACTGGATTAAGGCCTATGTAAAGGGCAATATATAAATGGGAGCCAAGGGTTCAGAATGTAAATGCCGATTTCGAGGTGAAATCGTCACTCGAACACGCCGAAAATACATGTACATGATGTACTCGTCATTCTCGGTCTTTTGATACCAAATTCGTCATATTTCGACGAAGTTTTATTTCTCGAGTCCAGTATAATTATATGAATCCAGATTTTCAGAACCACAGTGGAGGGCCTTGTGTGCGTGGGTGAGGAGTCGGAACGTGATTCTCTTGTTGACGGGGAGCCAGTGCAGGTCTCTCAGGTGTCCGGAGATGTGGCTGTGACGGGGGATGTCCAGGATGAGTCGTGCGGAGGCGTTCTGGATGCGTTGGAGTCTCTTCTGTAGTTTGGCTGTGGTTCCGGTGTAGAGGGTGTTTCCGTAGTCCAGTCGGCTGGTGACGAGTGCCTGTGTGACCGTCTTCCTGGTTTCGGTGGGGATCCATCGGAAGATCTTCCGGAGCATGCGTAGGATGTTGAAGCACGAGGACGAGACGGCGTTGACTTGTCTGGTCATCGAGAGGGAGGAGTCCAGGATGAAGCCCAGGTTGCGTGTGTGGTCCGTTGGTTTGGGTGCGCTGCCCAGGGCGGGGGGCCACCAGGAGTCTTCCCAGGCGGAGGAAGATGGTCCCAGCATGAGGACTTCCGTCTTGTCTGAGTTGAGTTTTAAATGGCTGTTCTTCATCCACTCGGCTACTTCTTTCATCCCTTCGTGTACGTCAGTAAAAAAGGCTAAACATACTAAAAATTGGTATGGTTTGCGATTTCTAGCCACACCCCTGACTCCACCCACTGATCCAATCTTCGGTTATTCCCGCCCCTGATTCTCCACCCACAGTTCCCCTACTTTTTATTCCCCACTTCGACCACTGATCGGATCTCTGTCCTCCGCTGCGAGAAGGTGGCCGACAGGGAACGCAACAACTCACTTCAGTACACCTCTGCAAGGTGCGAGGGATGCTGTGTTTTAAAAACTTCCTTTGATTAGCATTTTGCTAGAAATCCTAAACAATGAACAAACAACATCGTCGACACCTCGGGAGGATTTGGGGAAGGGAAGTGGAATAAAAAAATGAAACGCCGAGAAAACACTGAACATGTCAAACTAACGGAGCCCTTTCTTACCTCATTCACCTTTGGAAACTGCTTCGTAAATGAAGAATAACCAACCCTTGGCGTGATGTGCGCAAACTGAATTTAAGGTTACCCGCTGCTGCTTGCCAAAAGCAATGGCCATAATTTACAATTTAGGCACTTTAAACACAGAATGACAAGCCACCAGACAGATGTCTCCGAGAGGGGCTCTGCCGCAACACATCCCACAAGCACAGGTGAGACTAGAGTTTGGTTAATTGCATCAAGCCCCGGCAAGGATGAGCGTCATCTTCAAATTATGTTGGAAGCTCAGGTAGGCTATACCTGATTCACTTACTGCTCTGTGCTCATCAGAAATAGAGAACCAGTCCATATACAAACATTCCTGGCCAACAGTTGTCCAGCAAGCACTAACCAATTTAAACTTGTCCAAAACATGGGAAAAAAACATCAGCTTTACCGCCCTTAAAAGAAAGGCCAACAAGGCGTTTAAACTATATTATTGGACATTTGACAAAGCAGAGATGCCTCCTACGAGGCGCGGATGGTAAGTTTTCTACTCTTATACCACTGGAGCCCAAAACCATAGCTCATAAATCACATTTTACAGCCCATCCAACACACTCTTCTTTTAATCCGTATGGATTAAACCCAGATCAGTTGACTGGGGGTGAGTGTTTGATTGCTCAAACGCTCCGTCCATCATCCCCTTTGGTATCGCTTTGTTCGCCCCAAGTTGGCAGGGTATATGCCCAGATGTGGGTCCCTTGCTCACTTTGCCACTGGATTCAAGCAAGCCTGGCTGATGATGGCTGATTAACCAGAAACCGTTCCCAGGATGCTTGTTTCCTGTCCAGGGAAGACATGGCTTGGCAGTTCGGGCTGGACTGTTCCCATGAGGCACAGGGTCAGACTGATTTGCATATGGCCATGTCTGAACTGGGGTGGTGGAGTGAACTAAAGAATGATGATGGATTAAACCCAGATCAGTTGACTGGGGGTAAGTGTTTGATTTGCTCAACGCTCCGTCCATCATTCCCTTTGGTATTGCTTTACCCAGTGCACTGAGCGATTGCTAGTGGCTGAGATTATCTCAAGCATTCCATCAATCATCTCGTTGTTGTTGCAGTTGACACCCTGAGTGTGAAGGGTATGCCCAGAAATGGGTCCCATGCTCACTGTGCCACTGGAATCAAGCTGTGCATGGTTGAAGAGCTCATAATAAGGGCCAAACCTTTTTTTAGGTTGCTTGTACTCCAGTTCAGGGAAATCCTGGCTTGGCAGGTCTTGGTGGACTGTCCCCATTGGGCAGAATCAAAGTTCTCTGTTTGGACCCTGCATATGGCTGTATCCAAACTGAGGTGGCATGGTGGGTAAAAAACGATGAACTGGGATGCGGCCTGAGCTATTGCCAGTGGCTGAGATTAATTCAGGCATTCCATCCATCACCTTGTTATTGATGTAATCAGCCAATACGAACCATTAGAAAACTATAGGGAAGCAGATCTTCACTAACAATTCTCAGTTGATAAATAAAGATTACAAGTCCATCTAAAAGAACTTCACTGACTCCATGCAAGATTTACCGGATCAAAGGCTTTATCCAGTCAGGGCCCGGGGGTCTGGCTGTAAACAACTAGAAAGCCCATGGAATAGTCCTTGAGAAGCTTTTGTCAATTATCAGTGTTATTTGCCATTCAAATGTCAAAAGCACTGCATCTCCAATAATGCACTGTCCTGGCCAACTAAAAGAGCGAAGACCTGATGCTGCATTCCACGCAATTTAGGATGACTGCCTTGAGGGATTTTTGTTTTTCTAGTTTTTGAGCTTTAGAGTCAGAATTAGCTTTTAGAGGAGCGACTCGGTTTTACAAATTTGCATATCTTTTTTTTGATCTTGTTGATCTTTTGAGCACCCATCCCGACGGACCACGCACGGAACCTGGGCGTCATCCTGGACTCCTCACTCTCGATGACCAGACAAGTCAACGCCGTTTCATCATCTTGCTTCAACATTCTTCGCATGCTCAAAAAAACATTTCGCTGGATCCCCACCGAAACTAGAAAAACAGTCACCCACGCACTGGTTACAAGCCGCCTGGACTACGGAAACACCCTATACGCCGGTACCACCGCAAAACTTCAGAAAAAACTCCAACGCATCCAGAACGCATCAGCCAGACTCATACTAGACATTCCACGTAAAGACCACATTTCTGATCACCTGAAAGACCTCCACTGGCTCCCCGTCAATAAGAGGATAACATTCCGCCTCCTAACCCACGCACACAAAGCACTTTACGAACTTGGACCCGAATGCCTCAACACACGACTTTCCTTCTACACCCCCTCCCGCCAGCTACGCTCTTCCAACCAAGCCCTTGCCGCTGTACCTCGCATCAACAAAACCACCATGGGAGGAAGATCCTTCTCCTACCTGGCGGCTAAAACCTGGAACTCACTTCCCATGCACCTTCGCCTCACTCAGAACCACCTAGCATTCAGAAAGCAACTTAAAACTTGGATATTCGACAAGTAATTCCCCACCCTTCTTCAAGCGCCTTGAGACCCTCTGGGTATGTAGCGCGCTATATAAATTATTTGACTTGACTTGACTTGACTAGTGCTGAATTTTTGGGATACATTAGAGATGGCTAGATCAACACAGAGACGAATAGAAATAGAGACAGACAGCTAGAGAACCTAGAGATAGATAAATATAGACAGATATAGACATAAAGAGACACAGAGAGCTAATTATTGAGAAAGATAGATGAAGGTAGTTAGAGACAGGGAGTTGAGCAGCACCAGTCTGTCCCATATGCCAGCAAGGTGCCTCTGGAACAAATATGGTTTTTGCCATGTACCTCTGTACAGATCAGTACAATGCACTGCAATCCCAATGAGACACTCAGTGGTCTCATAATCTTCCTCTATGTTGACTTTCACTGTTAAACTATATCCCAATATTGAGACTGTGGACCTTATTTAGATATTGGCGGATAAAATACTCCATCACAAACGAGACGGATATCATGTCTGCCATATCACGATCTCCATAGGATATAATGAGATCGTAATACAGCGGACGGGATATCCGTCACGTTTGTGATGGAGTATTACCCTCTGCCAAGATCTAATAAGGCCTAAAGTCTGAATTTTAACGCTCTCTAAACACACCTTCTTTCTGACAAGCACCAAGCAGTGCTTTATCACTACTGAGACATTCATAGAGCCTTCACAAAACATCTGTGAAGGCTGGTGAACTTTAGAAATGGTGGGGCATATTTACTGAACAAAAATATGACCCACAGAAGCAAGCGAGCCAAGTTTGCTACAAGTGTATTTTGATGTGGAGAGTTTTCCAAACGGTGTTGATCAATTGCTGCATTTGACTGCACAATTCTCACAGAAACTAAGGTTGTCTTAGTAGATTTAACTAGAAAATTGAGAGTATATTGAAGAGTAAGGATGTTTGATTAAAAACTAAAGGAAACTATGGAAAAATGGTGAGAAAACCTCATTTTCAGCGCATTTTCCCTGTAATGATTTGATTAAAAAACATGAGTATTACAGGCAGGTGAAAGTTTCTGTTTGGATTTTTTTTTTTAAGAGACACATTTTTATTTCATTTTTCCATTACACTGCTGCATCCACATACAAGTACATTTGTGAAATAACATTCCATTTTGTCCAATCCAGGGGCGCCGACAATTCCCCAGTCACATTATAGCTTTGAAAAAGCAGTCCATGATACACACACAATTTGCCCTATAATCTTTCGTGTTTTTGAGGGCAACCCCGGGCCTCGTATAGGGGTCGCTCCTGGCACGCACACGAAAAGTCATACCAAAAGTCATAAAGTTAGGATTTTGTCTCAGTTTAGGAGTAGTAAAGTTAGGAATCCTAACTTTACTACTCCTAAATGCCGTTTGAGCATACCGAAAGTTGTAAAGTTAGGATTTTGTCTCAGATTACTTTTGTGAATCGGGCATGGACTTCTTCAGGGCCCAGAGTAATAAGGAATTGTATCCTACAATACAATTGGTAAGGTTCTAAGCTTGTATATATTAGCCATCAGGGATACATATAGAAGTTCCTGAAATAAGTCAACCAAGAGGGAAAAGAGGAGGAAAAATCCCAGGGACACGGGAGCCTCCCACGATTAACGCGTCCCAGGAACCGGGAGCAGTGGAACGGCTTCCATCAACCTGCACCAATTGCAGTGTTGGACGAGGGGCAGACATGCCCTTTTGCTCATATTGTTTTGGAATATAGGACATACAGGTCCAAGGAACCACATTATGGACGAGATGCCAGTCATCTCATGATTTTTTCCTCCTCTCTTACCTCTTGGGTGGATTATTTCAGGACCGTTTATACTTATCCCTGATGGTCATTATATACAAACTTAAAACCTTACCAATTGGATTGTAGGATACAATTCCTAATTACCATGTGCCCTGAAGATGTCCATTTTCATGTGGACAAAAAGAGTTGGCTGGCTTTTTCTATTAACATATGAAGCAAAAATAAAGTGAAGATTTCTTATGGACTCTGGAATCTTGTGCGTATCCTTTCAATTTATATGGACATTACAAACGTGGTGCACCTCTGACTTTTATGTTGATCAGTTTTCCCAATCCTATGGTGGTATTTATTGGGCAGAGAGTGTCTACAAGGAGTGCACAACAGTATAATATACATATCCCCATACAACTGTGGGAGATAACAGTGAGGTGCAGCACTCTTCTATGGTCTGCTGCCTATTTATTTGTAGTTTTCCCACCTAACTTCTGAGTGAAATTTTTCAGCTGTTGTTATGCAACAGGTCACTGTTTGACTATAGCTAGAATTCTTTGGAACATGTACATCCTCTCTCGGTTTACATATCTATTGTCATCTGGAACCCTTTTGAGCTTGAGGTCTCTGATATCTTTCTCCCCTCAGTTTGCTACCCTTAACTTGTTTTTGTACTTTTTTCTTTCTTTCTGTTCTATTTTAGTTTGTTTTGCACTCGATGGTAAAGCACTCTTATACTCTTGTGCCTAGTAAGCACTCTGTAAAAATCTGACTAAATAAATAAGCAATGCTGACAGCCCAAAAACTGACCCATCTTGGATTTGTAGATGGGCCCCAATAGGTAAGCAATCCACAAAGGAATTTGCAGTAGGAAAAGGGATGCATGTTCTCTAGTGCCTAATCTTGCTCACCACCGCTTTCCAGGTCAACTGAAAGAAGTGGTGTGTCTATGGAGGTGCAAGTTTAAACTGTAGCTTCTCCAAAACCAGACCAGCGGATGCCAACAGATATCACATGGATGTCCTAGGCTGGGAAAATAGGACAGGAGTTGATCGAATAATAGGGGGCTAATTTTAACCACCAATAACTTTCATGGATCCCCCGGTGTAATGTAATAAGGAGAGGCAGTGATTTTACTGAAATCAAGCCTTCTATATCACAGTACCTACTGGTCAGGATGATCCAGTTTTTTTTGTGGCATTGGTGACGTTGGCATAGTGATTCAGGACCTTTGTTAAGCACCACATTAAAAGGCAGCCTTCCAAATCAACAGGTGTCTAGTGCATCACACTTGTTTAGCAGCACCTAGGCCTACTTTGCTCCACCATAGACTTCTATCTTCCATCTACCCTCTGTGTTGGGTTGTTGCCCTAGAGTTGCCAGTGCGCTTTCATTCAGCTTCCTTGATGACCTTATCATCACTGGGACTCGTCTTTGGTCTTCACTGGCCTTTTCTTCACCCATGGGTTCTATGGAAACCCTTCGCATTCTTCCATGGCTTCTCCTATGCCTTCAGGATCTACATTTTTTGCTTGTCTGTCCAATTATTCCCGCTGCTGTCTCAGAATCCACCGACTGACCTGGAATTGAGAGGCTTGCATGGGCTGACTCTTCCCAAACAAAGCTTCACTGGTGCTAAATTCCGCGACCAGGAGGGCTCTTTTTCATATTATTTAATTTGCTAGCAAATAAACCGTTTGTGTGATGGGATTAGTCCAAGTGTATCGGCATAGTTTGATTAACCAGAGTCAGTTGATCCTCAATGCAATCTCAGATATAAAACAGAAATACAGAGATTTGATGATCACAGGTTCAGAGGGGAGGCAACACAAAAAGAGCCTTGTGGAAACTAGCACACATCTCAAATGTTGTCTAAATTATTTTTATTTGTGTGGAAAAGCAGTTCATGAAAGAGAAGCAGCTGCCATTAGTCCAGTGTAGCCATGAGACCCCTGTAGGTATCTTTGTTACAGGCTGCCAGAAGGAATGATGATATCATGGAAGCAAACATCACAACAAGCATATTGAGCAAATCTTTAGTATGTCTAAAAAAGACAGTCATTGCATTTTATAGAAGATTGTAATTATTTATATAGGTATTTTTAGACCATAACTGAACTCCAAAAATCTGGAGCCATGTACACCACAAACATCTTTGTTCCAGTGCATCACAGCTAATTAATACATCACAAATGCCATGTCAACAAATGTAACATATAAGCTATGGGGAAGTTCTGGGACATCACATATAAATCCAATTTAATATAGTACAGGCCAGTGGGCAACAATTATCTTCCTGAGCATCAGGGGACGATTCAGGGTATCTTAAAGGCTTCCAGGAGTTAGGTTTTCCTTGAACAAATGGGGTTTCCAGGTGTATCTCGACGTAAGGAGGGATGGGGATACTAACGGCATTCTTTAGTCTATTACAAAGTCTAAGAGACAAACAAGAAAATGCCTGGTGCAGTTTTTGCATTCAGTGTTCTTGGTGTTTCCAGTAATAAATGAGACTTAGCTCCTTGTTATGTAAGACCCAGTTGAAACAGTTGGTTTTCTTGCAGGAGGGTAGGTTGGGCCAGATTTACGAGTGAACCATGGGGTCCTGAATGCTACACTTGCTTCAAGATGGAACCAAGGCAACTTGCTCAGGGTTGGTGTGTTCTGTAAACTCCTCTGCCCCAAACAACTCGGCTATGATTGTATCTCCTGTACCTTGATGGGATAGCCACATGGAAGAAGATATTGATGGAAATCCTTATGTTGGATAGCTGGCTTTAGTCTATTCAGTGAACAGAGTTAGAAGAGCACCATTTTTGAGTTGTTTGTTAAATAGGACTACATGTGGAATGACCTGGTGACGGAGAAGGATTAGTTACTTACCTGTAATCCTAGTTCTCTTCCAGGGGTATCCTCATCAAAGTCATAAGCATTAGAATATTCCCGCCCATGCACGGGACCCCGGAAACAATATATTATATGTGCCCCACATATATATAGACATATATATATAAATATATATATATATAAAAATAAGCAATTGCAGCCAAATAAAACAATAGAGCTGGAATATGCAGTGAAGAATTTCCACAATACAGTGTATTTTGCATTAGAAACATGAGAAACAACACCAATGCTTGTTAGAAAACTGTTTTAATGCTTAGAAAACAGTAGAAATTCTCATAACACACTGTAAGCATATACAGCTCCCAGGCTGCATTGCAAAATCCCAGTCTAAAAAGACTGAAAAGCTAACCTGTAGCTGAATGTACTAAAACTGACGCTGTGCCTTTAAGGCACCTCAGCCCCTAGCTTCCCATCATGCCTCAGGGGTTACAGTTAGGTCAGTTGTTCTTTTCGGAGACTGAAAACCAAACCATGGTAATAACAGGTTAAAAACCATCTCCTATGTAATAAACAAAGTCCTTTGCCCGGGGAGGCGGGAGGGTTGCTTATGACTTTGATGAGGATACCCCTGGAAGAGAACTAGGATTACAGGTAAGTAACTAATCCTTCTCTTCCAGGGGATCCTCATCAATAGTCATAAGCATTAGAATAGAGTAGCGAGCCTCACCTCATCCCTGCGGGCAAAGGAATCAACAGATAACAATCATATCCGTAGGCCCAAAATAGGCCTTATTTTACCCAAATAGGTTTCTCAAGGAGGCTTGCCCTACTTGAGAATCCGCTCTGGAATCAGACTCTAGGCAATAATGCCTTGTAAAGGTATGGACTGATTTCCATGTCGCAGCCTTGCATATTTCTGACATAGGAATGTCATGCAAAAAAGCTATTGTGGCTGCTTTCCCTCTAGTGGAATGAGCTTTGGGTGATTGCAACAAAGGTTTGCCAGCCAGCTGGTATGCTAGTTTGATACAAGAGACAATCCATCTGGAGACGGATCTTTTGGCTGCTGCAAACCCGGTCCTCATAGCACCATAATTGACAAAGAGTTGGTCTGTCTTTCTGGTGTCCCTAGTTTTTTCTAGGTAAAACTTTAGCACCCGTTTAAGATCTAACGAGTGCAACGACCTCTCAGCTGGGGTCGATGGGTTAGGAAAGAACGAAGGAAGGGTAATCGTTTGATTTATATGAAAATCCGATACCACCTTTGGAAGAAAAGATGGGTGAGCCCTCATTACTACTCTGTTGTGGTGAAACACAGTGTAAGGTTCCTTGGTGCAGAGTGCTTGTATCTCGCTAACCCTGCGCGCAGAGGTTATTGCCACCAAGAAGGCCGCCTTCCAAGTGAGATGCTGCAAGGAGGCCTTGTGTATAGGCTCAAACGGTGTAGACATCAGCCTGGAGAGAACCAGGTTCAACTCCCAGGGAGGAGAAGGATTTCTCACAGGGGGATAGACCTTCTTTAATCCCTGAAGGAAATCTTTCACCACTGGGACTTGAAAAAACGATGTTTGTGCAGGTGATTTTCTGTACGCTACTATGGCGGATAGATGAACCCTAATAGAAGCGTATTTCAACCCTGATGTCGCTAAGTATAGGAGGTATGGAAGAACTACCTCTTCTTGTCCTTTGGTGGGATCAAAGCCATGGTCCTTACACCAAATGAAAAAACGTTTCCACTTGAACGCATAAGACGCCCTTGTGGAAGGTCTCTTTGCCTCTCTTAAAATATTCATACATTCCGGAGGCAGATTTAAGTGTCCATATTGCAAGACCTCAGGAGCCATGCAGTCAGGTTCAGCGACGGGAGGTTGGGATGCAGGATCCTCCCGTTCATCTTGCTCAGCAGGTCTGGCCTGCACGGAAGACGTCTGTGTGGACACAGCGACAGATGTAACAGGTCTGGATACCACCATTGTCGCGGCCAATCCGGAGCAATTAGGATCATGTCCATGCTCGATCTGATGAGCTTGGCCACCACCTTCGGAATCAGTGCCAGAGGGGGAAAAGCATAAGCGAACATTCCTGTCCACTCCAGCAGGAGAGCGTTCCCTTGCGTCCCTGGCCGGTGGAACCTGGACGCGAAGGCGTGGCATTTGGCGTTTTCGTCGTCCGCAAATAAGTCTATGTCTGGACGACCCCAGCAACGGAAGAGTTCTTCGACTACTTCGTCGTGTAGCACCCAGTCTGGCTGATCTTCGAAGTGCCTGCTGAGTGCGTCCGCTTTTGTGTTTAGCTCGCCTGGAAGGTGCACTGCCACCACCGACAGTCCCCGAGCCAGAAGCCAGTGCCAGATTGTCTGGGCCTCCAGAGACAGAGGGCGAGATCGAGTTCCTCCCTGCTTGTTCAGATAGAACATAGTTGTAGTGTTGTCCGTCTGAACCAGGATTTTGTCCGTTGATATTGCTGGAAAGAACGCTTTGAGCGCCAGATGAACTGCTCGAAGCTCCAGCATGTTGATGTGGTATGTCTGAAGGTTGGTCGACCAGCGACCCTGAATCTGAAGATGACCCATGTGAGCACCCCAGCCTTTTAGAGATGCGTCCGTTACCACAGACAGCGAAGGAAGAGGTTGCTGAAAAGGGACTCCCTGCAGGACATTCCGAGGGCGAGTCCACCACTTTATTGAGGTCAGTGATGATTGAGACAGGATGATTCGGTCCTCCCAATCTCCCGTCGCTTGGTCCCACTGATCCTCCACAGACTCTTGTAGAGGCCGCATCCTCAACCTGGCGTTCGGTATTAGGAAGATGCAGGACGCCATGGAGCCCAAAAGAGACGCTACTTCTCGCACCTTTGGACGAGGAAACTGAAGTAACTTTTTGCATTTTTGCCCCATGGAAGACAGTCTCTCCTGCGAAGGAAACGCTCTTCCTAACTTTGTGTCTAGAACTGCACCCAGATAGTGGATAGTTTGCGTGGGCTGCAGGACTGATTTTTCTGTGTTCACGTGGAGGCCGAGCCTGTGTAGTTGTTGGAGACACAGGTGACAGTCTTTGGTGGCTTGACGAGGGGACGGACTCTTCAGGAGCCAGTCGTCTAGATATGGGTACACAAAGAGACCTTTTTTGTGTAGACACGCCGCTACCACTGCCATGCACTTGGTGAAGACCCTTGGTGCGGATTTGAGTCCGAAAGGAAGCACTTTGAACTGGTAATGCTTGGACCCTACCAGGAACCTCAAGTACTTTCGATGACCTGGTGTAATAGGAATGTGGAAGTACGCGTCTTGTAAATCCACCGAACACATCCAATCTCCGATCCGTAGATGAGGACATATTTGGTGGAGTGCCAACATGCGAAACTTCTCTTTGACCACCACTTTGTTGAGGAGTCGAAGATCCAAAATTGGTCTGAATTTGCCTTCTTGGTCTTTTTTGGGGACAAGGAAATATCTTGAGTACACTCCTTTCCCCCTTTGGGATAGGGGTACCTCTTCGATTGCGTTTTTCTTTAAGAGGGCGCTCACTTCCTTTTTGAGGAGCTCTAGTTGGTACGAGCGAGACTTTTTTGGAGGAGCCGGTTGTGGTTTCTTCCTGAAACGTAGCGCATATCCATTGCGCAGTATATTCAGCACCCACCGATCTTTCGTGATGCTGACCCACTCTGCCAGATGTTGTGCAGCACTTCCTCCCACTGGAGTGGGTAACGGCGTCAGAGGAAGCCACTGCTCAGGCCTTGCCTCCTCTAGGTGTGGTAGAGGACTGATGATGTCCGCCTCTACCTCTGCTTGACCTTCCTCCTCTGTATTGTGGCTTTCCTTGCGGCTTGTTTTGAGACCATTGAGGGGTTTGAACCCTCTGTTGGCCTCCCCGGTTCTTGTTGGTCTTGAAGCGTCGTTTGAATGATGCTTTCTGTTTTTCCAGACCTACTGCCTTTACTGTGTCTAACTCAGTCTTCATACGGGCCATTTCCTGATCGGCATGCTCCCCGAAGAGTGAAGATCCGGAAAAAGGCAGATTGAGGATGCGCTGCTGGGCATCTGGTTTGAGCCCAGTTAAACGCAGCCAAGAGGATCTCCTCGCACATATCCCATGTGAGTAGTTATGTCCAGCTAGAAGGGCGTTATCTGCTGATGAACGAATCATTTGGTTTGCCACCAAACAGCCCTCCGTCACGGTCTCCTCAAAGTCCTTCTGGTCCTCCTTGGGCAATTTCCCTTTGAATCGTTCCATGGAGTCCCATAGGGCTCTATCGTACCTTCCCAGAAGGGCTGATGCACTAGAGACTTTCAGAGATGAAGCTGCTGTGCTGCATACCTTGCGTCCCCAAGAATCTTGCGTCTTGCTGTCTTTGTCAGGAGGAACTGATGAAGAAGGAGCGACTGTGTGATTCTTCCTAGCTGAGGCTACAATAACTGAGTCCGCCGCAGGCTCACCTTTAACAAAGATAGGATCTGAGTCAGCCGGCCTATATTTTTTCTGGATACGTGCCGGTACTGCCCTGATCATTGCTGGCGTGAGGAAAACCTCTTTGATTGGGTCCATTATTCCTGGAACTAATGGGAGCAACGGCCGTGTATATGATTTGTGATGAAGAGTCTCAAAAATCACAGTAGTGGACACATCTGGAGTGGTCATTTCTATATTCAGCTTGTGAGCACCCCTTTGCAAAACGTCCAGATACGTGTTGACGTCGTCAAGAGGGGAAGCTCTTGAGCGAGGGCTGTCTGCCAGCGTCGGAGAGTAGTCCCCTTTAGAAGATCTAGGCGAAGATGGAGGGGAGGATGATGGAGTTCTTCTTCTCCTGTGGTGAAAATGTTCCTTCCTCACCGGTGATCTCCTAGGTCGTTCCTCCCTTCGAGGAGAACGTGATACCCTCTGATGTACTGGAGATCTCGATCTCTCAGTCCGTACCTCCTTTCTCGGTGTTCGAGATTTGGGTTGCTCCCTCCTTGGCGATCGGGAGACCCTAGGGGCATGCGACCTGTCCGCTCTTCTCTCTCGTGAGCGTGATCGGTGAATGGCAGGACTCTGTCCATCTGCCTCTTCTGCTTGCTGAAGAGGAGACCCGTGGACTGGACTCAAGTACCTTTGAAGTCTCTCTGGTGCCTTAGAATCCTTCCAATTACTCAAAGGAGCATACCATCTTGGCGAGAGTCTTATATGTGAAGTGTAACCCCGCTGGGGATTCTTCTGAACCGGACTCCTACTCCTAGAAGATGACCCCGTTGAACCCGAGGCACTTGAGGAGGAATGGAGTGAAGCAGATTGTGTCACTAGGACTGTCAAAGGCACCGAAGGAGATCTCCGTCTCACCGGTGTTGGAGGACGTCTCAAAAGCCTTTCCCTCGACGTCGAACGCCTCTGCGGCGTCGACGGGGTGATAACCTTCGGCGTTGAATGCTTTGACGATGATCTGCGGTCCCTCGACGTCGATCGGCGATGATGCACCGACGGCGGAGTCTTCTCCCTCGACGCCGAACGGCGTTGTCCTGCCGTCGACGGAGGTCTCGACGTCGAACGGCATAGCCCTGCCGTCGACGGAGCTCTCGACGTCGGCCGACGTTGATCTGTCGGCGACGGAGATGTCATCGACCTGGCATGTGGCGACGGCGGAGGATCGGACATCCTCGACGACGAGCGCCGACGTGCCTTCGATGATCCCTTCCTCGACGACGATCGTCCGAGGGGGCTCTTGCTCCTCGACACCGAGCGCCTCCGTGGAGACGTCGGCGGAGGTGTCACACTCTTCGAAGCCTGTCGACGTCATGACGACGGCGAGTGTGATCTGTCTCTCGACGCCGACCGTCGCCTGGTTGACGGCGGCGGAGTTGACTTATGTCTTGACGTCGAACCTCTCGTCGACGGCGATCTCGTGGCTTCTCTCGACGCCGATCGTCGCCTAGTTGACGACGGCGGAGCTTTCTTCGACGACGGCGAACCTTTTTTCGACGACGATTTCCTCATCGACGCCGATCTCGACGGAGCTTTTTCTCTCGAACTGTCCATCAGATGTCGTTTTTTCAGCGCCGAGCCCGGTGCTGAGGTTGATGGACGCTCTGACTTGCCTTTGGAGGGAGTTCTGGGTCTCTTTGAACTCTTCCTCTCTGCAGATCTTCCTCTCATGGATCTCTGGGCCAGACCATAGAGCCTGTTCCTCTCTCTGTCTTTAAGAGTTCTGTCAGACAGATTTTTACAATGAGAACAGTCTTTAGGATCATGATCCTCTGGCAAGCATAAAATACAGACCTCATGAGAGTCCGTTTTTGCCTTCTTGTGGCCACAAGAAGGGCAATCATCAAATAATGAGGGCATCCTGAAAGGAAAACCTCACAAAAAATTGACTGCTAAGCAGTTATTTACTTGACTCTGATGTGAAAAGTCAAAGTAAATCAAAAAATTGTTCTTTTGAAGATTTTCTGACTGAAAAAGGCAGAAAAATGTGGAGCTGAGTATCCAGGGTCCTTCCTGAAGGAGCCGGAAAGAACAACTGACCTAACTGTAACCCCTGAGGCATGATGGGAAGCTAGGGGCTGAGGTGCCTTAAAGGCACAGCGTCAGTTTTAGTACATTCAGCTACAGGTTAGCTTTTCAGTCTTTTTAGACTGGGATTTTGCAATGCAGCCTGGGAGCTGTATATGCTTACAGTGTGTTATGAGAATTTCTACTGTTTTCTAAGCATTAAAACAGTTTCTAAACAAGCATTGGTGTTGTTTCTCATGTTTCTAATGCAAAATACACTGTATTGTGGAAATTCTTCACTGCATATTCCAGCTCTATTGTTTTATTTGGCTGCAATTGCTTATTTTTATATATATATATATATTTATATATATATGTCTATATATATGTGGGGCACATATAATATATTGTTTCCGGGGTCCCGCGCATGGGCGGGAATATTCTAATGCTTATGACTATTGATGAGGATCCCCTGGAAGAGAATTTTAGTGATATGTCAGAATGAACTAGCTTAGGTGATGCATAAAGGATTGTATTTTCCTTGCCAGCCTTTAATATTGCTGCCTTGCCTGACTGTAGTAGAAGAAACTCTGTCTTCCTTGGATTTAGTTTAATTGAGAAAGTATCCGTATTTCAAGCATTTTGAGGAATGAGCTCAAATGCAATGTATCTGAAGTGCCTACTGCACATTGATGGATGGCTACGTCATTGTCTGGTGCCAGTAAGGGTTTGGTGACGTCTTATAAAGATTAATGGTAGGTGACTTCATTGAATCTTGAGGAATTTATGATTCAGCTGCATGCCATTGGCTAGAAAAGATTCAGACAGAGGAGACTTTCAAGAAGGTAGTATATGGGCTCCCTTAGAAAATGTGTGCTCTGATAGTGAAGAAGGGTGCTGTGATCAACAGTGTCAAATGCATGTGACAAAACGTTCAAAACTAGGAGGAGCACAGCCCTATCTGTGGTGGGTTTCTGTACAGCATCTTGGCCAAAAGCCTGTTTCATAGCTGATTGATGATGAATAGTTGCATAAGAGATTGTAGTACACAATATACTCTGCAACTCCACCATCTCTGGTGTGTGCCCTGGGAAGGTAACTTTATATAGACCAATTCTAAAAATATTTTGGATCAGCTTTAGGTTTTGTCAACAGTGGAAAAACGCGCTCAATTTAGTTGGGCAGGACATGTGCCTTAGTTTGAGGATGGTTTCACCTGCTGTGGGAGCACACTCTTTGATCCACTCTGCTTGTTGGTCTCAGCAGTGCTGCTAAAATATTTTGGATTTTGAGCAGTACTAATACCTGGTTATTGAAGTATTCATATTTCATGATTTTGGTGGTTGTAGGTTGTTAGGACGATTGGTTTATGATATGCTATTTTTTCTTGAGTTTTCTCACCAGTCTTCTGCTTAAGCTGATGTATGATAAGGGATAGGATTTGAATTTTTTAGAGCTGCAAGCTCCAAGTCTCACAAGAGCAAAGATGTGGATAAAGTTGATACGAAAAGACCAGTTAAGTCATTGTTAATTTGCTTGTGAGGTGTTGGAGTTTGAGTTTAAGTTATTTATAGAGCGCACGTTCACCTGGCGGTTTCATGGCGCTATGATGTACTGAACCTCCGAGACCCGGAGAGGTCAAGAAGGAGTAAAGTGGTTTATAGTGGGAAGGCTTGTAGAAAGAGATGGGTTTTTAACGCCTTTCGAAAGTGAGAGTATTGCGTGGAAGATCTGAGGTGAGCCGGTAGCAAGTTCCAGAAGGTAGGGGCGAGTGTGGAGAATTTTGAGCCCCCCCACTTTTTGCGCCTGAAGCGGGGAACTGACAGCAGACGTTGGGAAGATGAGCGCAGTTCCCAGGCGGGGGCATAGGCTTTGATTTCAGAAGAAACAAATGCAGGGGCGGAACCGACCCGGGCCTGAAAAGTGATACAACCCATCTTGAACTGGGATCGTTCTCGGATGGGGAGCCAGTGCAGGGACTTGAGGAGCGGGGTGACGTGATGAAATTTGGCCAGATTGTAGACTAGGCGGGCAGCCTGGTTTTGGACCAGCTGTAGTCGCCGCATACTGTATGCGGGCATGCCACAGTATAGGGCGTTGCCATAGTCTAAGCGCGAGATAACCATTGTCAGGACAATGAGTTTTGGGGCAGAGAAAGAAAAAAAACGGGAGACCTTACGGATAGTGCGAAGTGCAAGAAAAGAAGAGGACACCACTGAACTAACCTGGGCGTGCAGGGTGAGTTGATCGTTCAGCTTGATCCCGAGCGTTTTCAAAGAGGAAGAAGGAGAGGGAGAGGGACCTAGGGAGGAGGGCCAGAAAAGGGGGGTCCAGGGACTGGAGCAACCACCTGTCAAAACCAGCTCGGTTTTGTCTGGATTCAATTTCAGGTGGTTGTAGTTCATCCAGTCCCGGATGAAGATCATAATAGATTGAAAGTTGGCCATCGACTCAGGTGATGGTGACAGAGAAAAAATAAGCTGGAGGTCGTCCGCATAGTTATAGACGGTGACCTCCATTTGCTGAAGGGCAAAAATGAGGGGGGCAATGTACAGATTAAATAAAAGTGGGGAAAGGGAGGAGCCCTGAGGAACCCCGCATTGTACCTGCCATGGGTCCGCCGAGAAATCACCCAGGCGCACCGCTTGGGTGCGGTCCCTGAGGAAGGAGGACAGCCAGACCAGGGCTGAGCCTGGAATCTCTCTAACATCAGAGACTCTTGCATGGTCCAGCAAATCAATGTTTAAAGTGTGTGCGTCATGTCCTGTTGGGCAGTTGAAATGCTGTTCTGAGTTTTGAATATACCGTTATATGAAACTTTTGAAGTCTCCTAGGTAAATATTTTTCAGGACTTTTATGTTAACTATGTAATAAAGCCTGAGAATTGGGTTATCTAATAACCCGATTCTCAGGCCTTATTACCTATGCCCAGTTTGACCATTAGATTGTTTTGACCGAAAATGAGTTTTCCAGAATGTATACAGATTTATTAAAAAAATTTCTCTACTTTTCAGGGGCAGAGAGTAAACGAAAGATCACGAAAGACCCGTCAAAGAAATGCTCCCAGGGTGATGATGGTAAATGTATCCCTTTTAATTTGAAATAGAGCAGTGGTCTACAGTCTGCATCCATTTTTAACACGTTTGCTAGGGTAGTAACAGAGATATCCTTGCCTTGATGAATAACTTTCTTAGATGCAGGTGTATTTTCCCTAATTTTCATATAGTACACTTTTCGCCTTTGTTTTTCAAGTGAAAATTCTTTCTAATCAGGTAACAATTTTAAGAAAAGATACTTATTTTGTGGAAGTTAAGTCTTATAAAGTGTTTCACAAGGAGCACCTAGTAAAGATAGTGTTTACTGTTCTGAGAAGCGTACTGTAAGATTCGACAAGATTCCCCAAAGACGTTCATCTACCCTACATGGGTCTTTTAGATACCATGACGTAATGAAAGGTGGAAATAATATTGGTGCCGGGTATTGATGTATTGGTTCCACCTGATTATGGCCTTGGTGGTAAGTAACTGGGAATAACATGAGCAAAGAGATGTTGCATATGTTTTACCCACATCATTACTCCTTCAAGAGCTGCTTGTAACCAATATGCACTGAATTACCAAACGGAAGCAAGCGCTAACACTAATACAAACGCCAATAGCACCTGTACATCTAAACAAACATCTGAGTGTGAGATCCAGTTTGGGTGTTTCTCTAAATGGGTCCTCATAAAACTGACAACACAAGCAGTACTAGCACAGATATCACTATTGGATCAAGAGCCACTGCTTACTCCCAGTATGGCATGATTATCATCTCCAAGATAGATATTGAAAACAACCAAGGTCATTCTTAAAATTTAAAGCAGAAAGATCACTCCAATTAGGCCCTCATTACATGTTACAGTAATTAACCTGGAGCAATAGTTCTGGAGAAAATTCTGCATCCCTCATTTCTAAGTCTTACCAGGGTGGAATGATCAGCTCTGCAAACTCTGGGCCTGATCATTCCTGGCCTAGAGACTCCAAGTCTGTCTATACTGCTGCTAGGGCATGGGATGTGGGCAGCATCACAGCCCGGCCCCCCATCCGACCCCAGCAACGGTACAGGCAGAGCAGAAAATGCTCTCCCTGGGCAGGCACAATCCTTCCTTGCATCGTTACTTCCCTAACCATCTTCCTGCAGACACTTTCTGCCTGCTCAGAGCAGGTGGAAAATGTCAGCGGTTTCCCCCCAAATTGGGGAAAATTGCTTGGAGAAAGACCCACTATTACTGGGTCCGAGCACATATTCCCTATTCCTAGGGAAAAACGTAAAATCACAAACATGTGGGGCAGGGGAACCAGGGGGTTGCGGGGGGCAGGGGGAGTATTGGAGGGGAGGGGACAGAATCATAGATTTCAGCTCCCTGGATTCACCACATCAAATTTTATGATCCTTAGGGGATAAGTGCCTGAATGTGAACCTAACAGAAACCAGGGTAGCTGATAAAGCCTAATTGTGGCCTGGTCAGTGCATATCCAGTATCAGAAATGTTTGAAATATGGTAAATGACAAGCTGTTTAATTGTCTTTAGTTCCGAAGGGCCCCCCTTCGAAGGAAAAAAAAAAGGTTAAATAAACGACTTATTTTGACTCGGGATGTGGACCGTTGGGCTGCGTCGCGGTCCCTGGTGCGGTTCCAGATGTCCCAAAGTCTGGCTTAGTTATTTCACGATAAACCATATGGCCAAGGGCTGCAAACTTCATGGAGCTGTGATGGGCCTTCCGTGGCATCCACAAACCCAGATCTAGGACCACAGATCTTACGGAAGGTCCCTGTTATTGCAAATAATTCAGTGGTATGAATGCCCCTATTTCACAAGGAACAATGAAGTATGGAACATTTTTCACAGTTCCCTGTGAAATATAGTTTTAATTGTCAAATTGACAGCCCCTAAATCCCTTGGTAGAGCTTTAACATGGTCAGGTTGACTGGGATAATGCATCAATATCACCTAAATGGTGCAGCAACAAATTCACAGTATGCAGCACATTCTCCAGCAGTATTATTTTCATCCATGAGAGCTATGTTTTTGTTTTGTGTGTTTTGTTTTGTGAAATCTGCAAACTATGTGGAATATTATAAGGCAAATGCTTTAAATCCACAATTATGTGGTAAATGCTGCAGTCATAGAATCACATAAATCCACTGGCCCTCAACATTAATTATTGTTTTATTAACAAAATATTTATGAGAGATAAACACAACCTAAGCATTCTAATTCCAAGTAGTACCCACTGTTAACTACACTTTGAAGACAACAATTTTTCAAGCTAAATCCCTCAAATCAAACATGTAATATAAAATATACATAATGGGCAATGTGATATGGTCCTGTAGTGTCATCTCAGGACACTGTTTACTCGTTATGTATCATATTTATTATGTATGTATATATGTGTGGAGGAGTGTGGCTCAATGGTTAGAGCGGCACACCCTAATGCAGAGTTCTGGCCAGGGACCAGGGTTCGATTCCCACCTCGGCGGGGTCTCGGGCTCAATTTCCTCAGACCTGTTAATTCTCGCCTCGGTGCCTATTCTAATCACGGGCCCCACGCTGCAACTCTGGGCAATAGCTTGCTTAGCCTCCACACCGGCCCCAACAGCGCTAAGGATGCCTGGCTTCACCTTGGGGGTGCCCAGGAGTGGACACTTCACAGGGAAAACCTGGAGGGGTTCCACAGCGGTATGAGTATCAGCGCCAGGAAGCCGAAGAGGTGACAGTGCGCTCTATAAGTACCATGACATTTACATTTACATTTACGTCACTAAGGTTAAAAAACACAACCTAAAACCAACCCACAGAAATTAACGAGTTCTGGTTATCTGTGGAAACCATACTTCATCCCCAATGCACTGATTATGATCTCACACATGATATCACAAATGACATCACCTGTGGCATTTCTGATGACCTATCACCTGTGGCATTTCTGATGACACATCACCGGTGGCACTTCTGATGACATAACATATCCTCTCACCAATGGCATTATCAGTGACATCAGTATAGAAAGAATAGGTCGTCTACCAACAACACAAATACAAAACAGAGCATCTGTAGGCTTTTAGGGATGGCAACTTTCCAAAGGCTCTAACTGAAGGGGAGATCTTTAGGAAATCAGAAATCCTTATTGCTGCAATGAATTATATTAGAAGGCAAACATTCCAGCCAGGCCCTGCACCCACCATCCCATGCATCCAAAGCCCACTTGGTGAGTCCTTAGGCTCATGAGCTATAATATTTTGAGTACTCGGTTAGGTTAGAGCTGGTGACCTCAAAGATCTCTTCAGCAAGTTCATTAATCCCTGAGCAACAAATACTGGGGTTTGAAACTGTGACTTACCGATTAAACACACATTTGTGTAGTAGCTCTTTTAATCTCTCTAAACTACATGAATTTGATTGCAACCAGACAACTTGAGGATACGTGTAAATCTCTACAAAAAGTACATTAACCCTTCATTTATACCCCAATAATACCATAAGATTCAATGTCACATGCTCTTTTGTCCTCAGCTCTGTCCCAATTAAGTTCAGGGGAAAACCCAACACAGACACATCCCCCATTCGGTTCCCAGATACCAGTGGTAAGGTCTTCTGGGACGTCAGTGGCAAAGTATCAGGTAATAGGCATACCTGCTATCTCTGGCTGAAGTTTTGTATATGCCTGTGGGCACGTTGTACAGAGGTGTCAGGCAGCACTTATTCAGCACAGCCCCTCACACTCATGATAGGAGTATGAATTGTGCTGGCACTGCACACTGGGGGGCAGGATGGACTGTCCCAGGTGCATGAAAATAATAACAGTACCAGCTTACTAAATGATTAGGTCACAGCCCTTTCTCGGATACCATCAGCAGCTGGGAACATATCAGACTCCTTCAACATGGAGTGAATTGCAGGTTTCTGTTCCACACTTCTTCCCTATATAAACCACTGCTCTTACTTCCTGCTGCCACCATGATATGTAGCTTATACGTCCTGCCTGCAGGTGGGAATCATCTACCCTCCTCTGCATCCTTTGATCCACAGGGCATCAGTGCTTTGAATGAGAAGTACATGAAGTAATAGAAAAATCCAGAACGGATACTATCTTATATTCTTTTCTTCTTTCTTTTAGCATTGTCACCTCCAGCAACCCCGACTTACTGCACCAGCCAAACATATCATCAGGAGGTCACCCCACACCCGCGCACAGGTGAGAGACAATGGTCCTTCCACTTAATTCAGTGTCAGTCAGATGGGATCTGCTGAACGCATCACTGGGGACCCATAGATTATTCAGGATGGGGGGACTGAACCAGTATGGAGAATCTGCACTAAGAGAGGACAGCCAGTCCACCTCCCCCTGCAACCAATGGGGTCCTACCGATAACACAATATGAGTAGAACAGTGTCTTCTCCAACATACCTGATACATTCCAAGCCAGGGGATAGTGTCCCAAATGGAACAGAACAGGGATCCATTCAATCTAATGGTCCTAACGAAAGCCATCGCCCCATATGGGTGCAAGTAGGCTGAAACATTTTGACCAGATATGTATGTTGATGTGAAGGACACCTTACATTTCACTAGGGCCAGGGTTCGCCATCGGCGTAAATCCTCCCTGAAGCTCTGCCACCGAGCCCCCTTGTGGGAATCGAGAAAATGAACAGTAACTTGGTAACTATTGATGATGGTGAGTTACCTGCCCAGTTTGATACTGTGAGAGACTTAGAGCAACTGCCTGCACAGCACGTCCACGCAGGCTGTTGGCCCTGATGCACCCATACAGCCTGGTCCCTAGTCACCAGTCAGCAGAGGTGCCTGTCATACCACAGGACAGTTACTGGAACCCGCTGATGTGGGCCTAAGAGGACCTCTTCCAGCCAGAGGCACCTTGACCCCAGGGAAGGCCATGCCGTAGTAGTAGGTGGAGACAGTGTTTGCGGTAAGCCCGCTGCATCCGCTGCCCCTTTGCTCTCAGCAGTCCACAACATGTGTCGCCTGACTAGTCCCTGCTACATCAGTCCCCTTGTAGCAATTTCCTTTGCGCCAGCAATGCTTGTGACTGTGTCTTCACAGGATCTCGGGCACGTAATACGGCCTGGTAACCCTCCACCTGCCTAGCTTGGACGGTCCCCCACTGCACCAGGCTCTTTTTCAGTGATTCCTGAAGTGCCCTAGTGACATCTTCGCAGGCTCTCTGAACCAACAACATGGCCTGAACAACCTATTGCCACTGCACATAGGGACAACCCACAACGAGCACCGGTAGGTCAGTCCTTCTACCTCCTGCACTATGCCTCCACGGGGAAGCACCTTTTCCCCTGCTGGGGCGAATTTCTCCTTCAGGGGAAGGGAGGAATCCGCTTCTTCCTCTGAGTGCTTCTTTATACTGGGAAACCAGGCCCTCCATTTTGGGGACCCCAATCCCATTTCCTCCCTATCAACCCCGGGTCCTGCCTATCACTCATCGACAGATAAAAAAGGGCAAGGGAGCCATGGATGCTCCTCGTCTCCCAGACAAAGGAAACAGAAAAATATCGCAGTCCCTCCTCAACCACTACATTCCAATGGAAAGGGTACTGCATGATCCCTGCCCCTTCAATATACAGCAATGTGGTGGCCATTTTGGAATGAGGTCTCATCCCAGACAAACTGAATAAAAGGAGCTGGAAGAGGATGCTGACCCTCCCTGACCTCTCAGCATACCACGGGAATAGAAAGGGGACTTCCTGAACCCAAGCTCCCCACTCACCACCAGCTCGGAAGTCATCCTGGAATAGGCAAGCGCTAGTTCAACTCTACCTAACTGCACTACTATTGCAACTCCACACCCCAATGACACTAAAAGACAGTATCAAAGAGCTTTCTTCACTTCCCTCTTTTAGAGTGGCCTGCTCAGCAACGCCAATTGAAGGTTTCGTGTCACCTTCCACACTGAGTCTTCGGACGCGCATAAGAGAGAAATTAGGAAATCCGCCTGACTCTACTCATACCGAACTACGAACTCCTCTCATAAGGATATATGATGCAGGATTCCACAGTGAATCCCACCCCTGCACTACCCTCCCCCTAAATCCTCATTGTCCAAACTCCTTCTCCATCACTATCCCCCCAATCTCTCCACCACAGTGGCTAAGAAGTTTCAACATCATTTTAGGAAATAACACCCCATATTACTCATTGTAGATCTATACTACAATGCATCCAAAGGCATAAAGAGAAGGGATCTCATCTTTTACACTACGTGTCCTGCGAAACGGAACACTATCCCAAAAAAACACCTTCACATAATCAAAACCATCAACATCCTAACAAACAGAAAATGACAATCTCAAACTCACCTACGTTCAAAGGTACATTTTCAAAATGGAACTATCATGATACAAGCCAGTGATGCCAAACCTACACACTTTTGAATCCATTTTCCCCACTCTAAAGAACAACATTTTACTGTCTCAAACTCCTAACCCCCCTAGTCACTCTCCTTGTAAGGACAGTGCATATTATGAAACATGCAAGAGTCCCACCACCAACTTAAATCCATCCCTCCCAACTCACCTTGCCCTCACCCCAACCCATACCGAACATGGTGTGACTGAGAGCCTACCGGCACACACCACCACTGCTCGCTCACATAACTTGGTCTGCTCGCTGACCAACACACCTACTAGCCCAGCCCAGAATACCAGCTCAGCTCAACAACTCCTAAGAGGTATCAAGAAACAGTCACATATCTGGACCACAAAACCTCTCAACATAAAGTTTAGAGGCTTCTTAGAAGGAGTGCTACGATGTCTCTGAGCAAGGTGTAGGAGCTAGCTAAATCATATAACCCAGAACCTCCAAGATTAAACACCTCCTCTAAGATTCAGGTTATTACAGGGCTAGAAAGAAATCCCACAACAATGAGAAACAGCACACCTGATCAACATCCTCTGACTTCCTTCCCCCAAGAATTGCAAAGAAAACAAATGCATGCTCATAAACTGCAGATTGGCAACCACACATGCAAAAGAAGTAGCACAAACCATCCTGAACTACGACATTGACATATCATTCATCACAGAAACATGGCTAAATTAATCTTTTTACCCGATTATGGACATGCTAATCCCACCGGGGTTTTTAATCATCAAGAAAGACACAGTGAAGGGATTGCCACTATCCACAAGAACAACATCAACGTGGGTGAAACAGACACCCTCCCCTACAACACATTGGAGGATCTCAGCACCCCATAAGAATAAAAGACAACATGACTATAAACTGTCACCTTCTTTACCACCCACCATGTAACGTATGCTGCTTCGGCGAACAGCTAGCAGATCTGATCACACACTGCTCACTCTATATTGGACAAAGTAGCCCCTCTGAAGAGAGTGATACACACACCCTCAAGATCATGGTTCAATAAACACCTGAATACTGAAAGGAGAAAGCTTAGAGCGGCAGACAGACTCTGGCGAACAACTCCATCCACAGCCCAACTGGAACAACTCAGGAGTGAACAGAGAAAGTACAAAAAACACATCATGTTTGAAAAAGCCACCTTCTTCCGCAACGTTCTTAACAAAACCACAAACCACCCCAAATACATTTTTATTATCATCAAACAAAAACCTGTATGCCTTTCCCCAAAAACTCAGATCGCCAAAGGATGATGTGACAACTTCGCTAATTTGTTGAATGACAAAATCACAAAGATTGAGCTGTTCCTTGAAGATAACACCAAGTCACCCAAAGCGAACCCCCTTTCCGAAAGGAAAATAAAAACCTCCCTTCTCCCTTCACAGCCTCACTACCAAAGATCACTCTTCAGGACATTAACAGGAGCAACCTTATCTGAGGGCCTCACAAATCTCCTAAAAGCTGGAAGGTGTTCAACCCACTCTCAAAGGCGGAGTTACTTGCTTTGTTGAGCGCTTCTAAACCCTTCTCCCACCTCGCGGAACCCCTCCCAGCATTCCTGGCAAAAGAGCTCAATCTCGCCCTAACACCCCTCTGGACAAAGATTATGAATAGCTCCCTGAGGACTGGGGTGATGCCAAACTGCCTCAAACTCGGTCAAGTCAGGCAACTGCTCAAAAAACCAGGTGCAGACCAAATTACCTCAATAACTTCAGACCTGTCGCCAATCTCCCCTTCCTAGACAAAACTCGAGAGAGATGTGATCTCCTGGATCCTCATCATTGGCGCTTCAGAAAAGGTTACAGCACAGAATCAGCTATTCTGAACATCATAGGTGACCTCCACAAATCCCTGGATACAGACAGATGTTCATAATACACAAAACCGGATTACGCAAGAACACCAAATCTTTACAAGGACACCAGGGGCAGCTTAACATTATCTCTGCCCCAAGGTAGGCTTCACAAAAATGTCTGTCACATCCTGATCCAAGTGTTCAATTTTAACTATTTGTCAGTACACCAAACAGCATTTCCTCTTGTGCGTGTGACCAAGAAGAAAAAATGTGTGAGAGGTCAGAAAGTACCTCACAGAAGCATCACCAAGGGAGCTGCTGGTTTGTACTTACCAGTTTGCTCACGCTATCATCATTGGTTACTTTCATGACCTTGAAGAAAAAAAGACAAGTGTCCTAATTTTGAAAAAGTGAAGAAAAAGACAGAAATAACGTGTGCGAGAAAGCACAGTAAGTGCTTATGTCATTCTGCACCAACTGGACCCCGCAGTGAGAGAAGAGAAAGAAGAAAATTGCTTCTCCAAGCTAAGATGAGTTGTGACTCACTCCCCGCTATCTATACATACTTCATTGAATGACGTGAGCACACTCAGATTAAAAGAACGGCATGTATTATACCATTTCCATTAGGAAAGGCCGACATGTTTCATTACCAATTACTTGCGGCAATTTCATCAGTGCTCGGGGACCAGTCTTCACCTCACTGGTACTTTAAGTATAGCCTATGGTGATTGACACATGATAAAAGAGAGATGGTGCCAACCATTGAAAACACATTAAAATTGTTAACTGGTAACATTGCTCTTAAGGTAACACATGCAAATCTGAGGTGATAATATATTTACCAGGTGGTTGCTATCAAAGTTCATACCAGCAACACACAACCGAGGGGTGCTCACAACTTCCTAGCCATGCATCCCCTGCAGGTAATCACAGTTGCCGCCCATCAACCTGTGGGTGTATATATACACATATATTAATAGATATGTGCTAGTCCAATCTCCTGGATGTTACCCCAATTTCTCACTTTATTCGAGATCGTCCACTGTACATCTAACCTGTTCAATAGAATCATGGATCTCTACAACCTAACAGAACAATCATTTCTGCACTATAATACTAACTGTGTTTGATGTTGTTTGTATGTTGCGAGTGCCCCCACTCGACATAGCATAACACTCGGCCATACTCCCCCCGAACCATCAGTTTTGTGTAATTGCTCATAACAATCGCCGGCCATCCTCACAGCCCCCAGTCATTCTCTCATACTCTTACCATTCTCAGGGACGTCTCTGGATTACATTCATTCTAGTCACCCATAGTGTTCGCGCACTCCTTCAAAAGCGCATCCCTGTAGTGCTACACTCCCCTGCCCGGTGACCTCATTCAAGCTCCTCCCCATTGTGTGCAGCTGGCCTCGCTCACCCGCGAGCGCCATATTGGAAGGGTGCTGTCTACACGCAATCTGTACTAGAATAATAGCGTTTTTATATTGGCACGTACGCTGTATTGAAGATATAGCTATTCCTTGTATTTACATGGGCATTTATCAACTGAAAGAATTTAAAAAAAGGCAGGTATACTCGCTACCCAGAGTTATGTAACCTCGCTGTAGTGCATAGGTCCAGTTAAATGACAGTGCTCTGGAACCCACTGCACTTCGCATTAGGGGGGAGAGCAAAAGAATAATAGCGCTTATTGTGCTGGCACCTGCGCAATAATGAAGAAATTGCTAATCCATATATTTACATGTGTATTTTTCAGTTGAAAGTATTTCAAAACGAGACAAATAGTTTACCTACTACCCTGGGTTGTGTGACTATGCTGTAGTGGATAGGTCCGGTCAAATGACGATGCACTGGAACCCACTGCACTTGGCAGACAGGGGGGACAGCAACATTATACAATTATGGGGTTCTCTAACGAAGAAGATATTACTCTACCAATTATAAAAAATGGCAACCATGACCCCATTTGTTATATGCCTTAGTGGATCCCTAGATTTCTAAAAAATGTTCCTCCAGACAGTACTGCAAATGTAGTGGGATGTAATATCATGTCTCACCCACCTCAGATGCACTATCTGCTCACTTTGTTCCAATCAATACAGTCGTTTAGGCCCATTTGGTCCACCTTCTCAGAAAAAATCCAACATCCCTCCTTCCTAGCCAGTATGCCTTAAACGCTGTATGTGTCTCTCACTATTCTCTAAAGCACTGTCATTTTCAGGTCTGCCCCTGATAGGGCCGAACCAGTTGTGTGTCCAGTTTCCGTGCCTTGAGGATGCAGTGGGTTCCAGTGCATTGCCATTTGACTGGACCTATACACTACAGCATAGTCACACAATTCAGGGTAGTGGGTACACTTGTCTCTTTTTAAAATACTTTTCCAAATACTTTCAACTGAAAAATGCCCTTGAAAATTAAGGAATAGCAATTTCTTCAATATAGAGTAGGTGCCAGCACAATAAGCGCTAATATTCTTTTGCTCTCCCCCCTGTATGCGAAGTGCAGTGGGTTCCAGTGCACTGCCATTTGACTGGGCCTATGTGCTACAGCATAGTTACATAACTCAGGGTAGCGAGTATACCTGCTTCCTTTGAAATTCTTTCAATTGATAAATGCCTGTGTAAATATAAGGAATATCTAATTCTCCAATACAGCATAGGTGCCAATATAAAAACGCTATTATTCTAGTACAGATTGCGTGTAGACAGCACCGTTCCAATATGGCGCCCACGGGTGAGTGAGGCCGGCTTCACACAATGGGGAGGAGCTTGAATAAGGTCACCGGACGGGACTGCTGTAGCACTTCTAGGACTCGCTCTTGAAGGAGCGTGCGAAGGCTCTGGGTGACCAGAATGAGTGCAAGCCTGAGACGTCCCTCAGCACGGTAAGAGTATGAGAGCATGACAGGGGGTTGTGAGAATGCCCAGCAATTGTCATGAGCAATTACGTGAAACTGCTGGTTCGGGGGGAGTATGGTAGCGTGTTATGATATGTCAAGCGGGGGCACTCGCGAGATACAAACAACATCAAACACACTTAGTACTATAGCGCATAAATGACGGTTCTGTTAGGTTGTAAAGATCCATGATTCTACCGAACAGGTTAGATGTATGGATGAGCGATCTCGAATAAAGTGAGAAATTAGGGTAACATCCAGGAGATTGGACTAGCACATATCTATTAATATATGTGTATATATACCCACAAGTTGACAGGCGGCGACTGTGATTACCTGCAGGGGATGCGTAGCTAAAACATTGTGAGCACCCCCCCGGTGGTGTGTTGCTAGTATGAACTTTGATAGCAACTACCTGGTAAATATATCATCACCTCAGATTTGCATGTGTTAACTTCTGGGCAATGTTACCAGTTAACAATTTTAATGTGTTTCAATGGTTGGCACCATATCTCTTTTATCGTTTTTCAATCACCATAGGTTATGCTTGAAGTACCAGTGAGGTGAAGAATGGTCCTGAGCCCTGATGAAATTGCCGCAAGTAATTGGCAATGAAGCATGTCGGCCTTTCCTAGTTGAAATGATCGAATACATGCCGTTCTTTGAATCTGAGTGTGCTCACAGCATTCAATGATGTATATCTGCGAGTGAGTCACGACTCATTCTAGCTTGGAGAAGCAGTTTGCTTCTTTCTCTTTTCTCACTACGGGGTCCAGTTGGAGCAAAATGACACAATCACTTACTGTGCTTTTTCACACATGGTATTTCTTTCTTTTTCTTCAACTTTAAAAATGGGGACACTATTTTTCTTTCTACGTGGTCATGAAAGTTACTAATGAAAATAGCGTGAGCAAACTGGTGAGTACCAACCAGCAGCTCCCTTGGTGATGCTTACGTGAGGTACTTTCTGAGCTCTCACACCGTTTTTCTTCTTGGTCACACTCACAAGAGGAAATGCCGTTTGGGTATTGACAAACAGGAAAAATTGAACACTAGCATCCGGATGTGACTGACATTTTTATGAAGCCAACCTTTGGGCAGAGATAATGTTAAGATGCCCCTGGTGTCTTTGAAAAGATTTGGTGTTCTTGGATAATCAGGTTTTGTGTATTATGATTTAATGAGTGGAGGACAACCTGATTAATAATTCCCTCTTGTGCTCCTTTTTGTGTATATACAGACAGATGCTGCCTTCTCATCCTCCTAGACCTTTCGGCGGCCTTCAACATGGTCGACCACAAGCTTCTCTTGAAATCCCTCCAAAAAAGGTATGGCGCGGAAGGGGTGGTCCTACGCTGGTTCACATGCTTTCAACAAAACCGATCTCAACACATAAAATAAACAACCTGACCTCGGACACAACAGCAATCACCTGTGGTGTCCCCCAAGTCTCGGTCCTCTCGCCCACACTGTTCAATATCTACATGGAGCCCCTCACAGTCATTCTCAAATAAGCAATCATCCCCTTCCATCTATAAACAGATGACACCCAGCTCTACATGGAAATCTCCTCACTTGACGACATACACCAGTTAAATGCCATCTTTAAAGAAGTCCAACACTGGCTAGCCCACAGCCACCTAAAACTCATCCAAGATAAGACTGAAATGATCCTCATATCAAAGACAGACAGTCCCCACAGATGCAAGAATGGCTAAACTCCATTGATGCTTTTAACTGAAAGCTATCCTAGTTGACTTTACCAAATCTCCAGGAATCACACTTGACAACAAACTGACCATGAAAGATAATATCTGATAGAGATATCTAGACGCAGATTCCTTAACTTGTGAATTCTCCCCAGGCTTCAGACTGGATCCAGAAACTATTATTCTTTTCTTCTCAGCAGTATCTGTGTGCGGAGGGGGCGGCACCGCATGGCTCCGTACGACGTCGGCTCCGGATATGACGTCAGTGGAGCCAACTAAATCACCTCAGGTGCTCAGATGTCTGTTTCTTCTTTTCCTTGGCTGCACATGGATCCAAAGTAGCGTAACTCCAGCCGTTTTCAGCCCACTGTGACGTATGAAAGTGTGCTAAATTCCTATGCCTTCTGGTTTAAGTCCTGTGCTTGCCAAATGTTGGTACGGACCCACATTCTATCTGTATGTGGTGCCTGGGCGAACACCACAACACTGACGAGTGTGACTCCTGCCAGCGGTTGAAGCCAAAGGCTCTGTCGGAGTAGCGCATGAAACTTCTGTCAGCGCGGTTAACACAGACCTCCAGCTCCTCGAGATGTTGGTCATCCTCCCGAGACAGGGGTCGTTGCCGTGAGAGCCGCTCTTCTCCCTGTGGTCAACAGCAGTGTTCCCAGTCTCCGTTTTCCTCTCGTGGTAAGTGGTGTCATAGAAGATCGAAGTCCCGAGCCTCTGTGGCTCCTTTGACTTGCTGGTGGATCGTGGTGACTCTTCTACTTCTGCTCCGGGGTTGCTCCTGTGGCCCCACTTTTTCCTGTGGCCTGGGCCACCTGGAACCAGATGAAGGAGTACTACAAGGCTCTTCATCTTGTCTTTGGGCCCTCGTCTCGCCTGCCGGCCCCAAGGAGGTCATAGGTGCAGTAACTGTTCATCACCAAAGGGCTTGCCCTGGCAGAACCAGTCTCGAATACAGAGAGGTGTTGGTGCTCTGTCCTTCGGGACCTTCAACTTGTGACGTCGGTCGAATCTGACGTGACGTCGGTTGCCCCGTCAATACCTATTTACACCTATTTACACAGTGCCGGAAGACTCCGCCACTCAGCCTTTTTGCCCTTTTTTCTGTTCCTGGTCTGTGGCTCAGGACTTGTTATCCTGCCCTGTTATTGCGTTGGAAACCTTGTTTCCCGGTTCAGTTACTTTGGAAGCCTCTTATCCCCCCTGGGGCGTTCTATCACGTATCAATGGTATGCAGTTTTTGCTCTGCACTCCTTGGAGTTGTTCTCTTCTATCCTGCGATTGTTACAGTGGCAAAATGTTTTCTGCAGAGGTTTTTTACGTATTACATAGGGTAGATAATTTTGCCCTGGATGACTGTTTCCACCTTGTGGATTTGGTCGTGTAAACCAGTGTTGAATATGTCTCCACTTCTGGCTAGAGGTAGGATTGGCGAGTTTCATGAGAGTTCTTGTTCCTAAGCTTGGTATTCAAGAGTGCCGCCATGTGCCTCTGGTAGTACATGCCTGTCCAAGCCAGGGGCCCTAATTCTCTGATGTTGGGGAAGGTATGGCATACCCCCGGTTTTTACTGTCCTCACCGCTGCGGACGCTCGGCAGGGTCGGTGTGGTTGGCTTTTGATTGTAGAACATAGTTTTTCCTTTTTTCCTTCCGCACCACCCCATGGTCATTGTGTGACCTGCGATCCTTCCCTCACAGTCATTGGATGACCTCTTCTCCTTGCCTGTCGGCCGCTCTGTGATGTGGTCTCCTTGTCTCACAGCTGTTGAGTGGTCCTTTGATGAACCTATGTTCTTTATGTATATTATATTCCTTGGTTGCCCGTACGATGGGGATTGCTCCCTCATTTGTCTTGTGGGAGTGTCTCTTCTGGATATTCCGTGATTCTGGAAAAATCAGATATTCCATTAGGTGATTCTGGCATACTCAGTCATACCTTCTTGTTGTCTGGGTCTAATGATTGGTACCCACTTTTGAGCAAGCACAATCTTTCATGCTTTTCGCCTTGGGAAGTACGTACAAGCAGGCAATGTTGTCTTGTGCTCAGGCCTCACTTGGTTTTTGGAGCGTTTGTTTTGCCCCCTATCTCTTTTTCCACTTCTATGGCTGGTGCTCGGGGTGTTGTTGGTGTGCCTAGAGTGCTGCCGTATATTTTTTGACTGCGGCATTCATTACCTGCATGGGTGTATTGCTACAACAGTGTCCAGTTTTTGATATTTGTTTTGTGACGCGGGTCTTTCAGCAGCGCGGTGTCCACCCTTTCAGTCTAAAAAAAAACAACAAAAATGAAATTGTGAGGGGAAAAAGAGAAAAGGGAGAGAAAGACACAGAATGAAGCATTATCCATGTTAGGACTCCTTCTCCGTTTCATCTCTGCCTTGTTTGTCTCGGGCCTTACCCTGCTTGGGTTAAGGGGGTTTGGGTCTGGTGACCCTTCTTCTATTGCTCTGTTCAGGGCTGGAGCCTCATGGGATGTACGTCATGACAACGCGGGCTTTTACACCGCGCTGCCTTTACGACGCATCCATTACAACGCAAGTCGTTACAACGACTTGCGCTGTAGGCACTGGATTTTGGAATAGTATGATTTACTATTCCAACTCCAGCCGATGCAACAGTAGGGAAGGAGTTGGAATAGTAAATCTACTATTCCTTAGTATCTAGCGCCATCCAGCGCAAGTCGTTGTAACGACTTGCGTTGTGATGGCAGTGTCGTAATGGCAGTGCGGTGTAAAGCCCGCGTTGTCATGGCTGTCTCCTGCCTCATGCGTTCTTTCACACCCATTGTTAGTGTACTCGGAATTCACATACTACATCCTGACTGTTGGGAAGTGATTTTGTGTAGAATGTTGTCCCCTTCCCACTTTTTTTCCGAGACTCGGATTTTCCTTGCAGGAATTGCCTGATCCTCTTCTTGGGCCAGGCACTGTAGCTCAGAGGCAGTGCCCTGTGCTACTGCTGTATCTCTTTTCTACCTGGAGATGGAAACTAAATTCCATTAGCACTTTTTGTTCATATCTTAGTTTCTTCTTTCCACTTAGAGGTTTGCTTGGCTCCTCTAGTGGCCACGTTCTTTCACCTAGATTGATGCCATGCTCTGGTTAGTCGGTCTGGTGACTCAGTCCTCTATTATACATATTGCAGACTCCTCTGCCCTTTCTAGTGGTCATGTACCCACGCGACAGTGGGGCCAATTATATTTTTCATTATTTAGATCCATGCCTATCTTTCTTGGGGTTGGGTTACAACGGGCGTCTGTACTTCAGTACTTCTATGCCTGAGGAAACATGCTCCTTACTCTTGGTGCATATTCCTTGCTTGCCTTTTTGTTGTGGTCATTAACACCTTTAGAAGAGAGCTCTATCTCTCTCTCTCTTCCTTATCCTTTCCCACTGAGCTGTGGCCGATCTTAATCTCGGTCAGCCAGTCCTCCTGGACCTTTTGTTGGATTGGCTCGCAGACCCTCCTCCTAGACATTATGGCTATGGTATCTAATTCACAAGTTAACCCGTTGGCTGCTTCCGCTTTTTTGCGGCAGTGCGGCCGTTTTAAAAAACGGGCGCGGTCGCGCCGGCCATTGTCCAACGACAGCACCAGCGAGGTAGTGCTGCCGTCGGCAGCAGCCAACGGGTTAAGGAATCTGTGGCCTTTGGTAACAATGTATCTGGTAGAGACATACAGGCACATGCATCAACCTTTTTTGCGAGCGCAAACGGTGCAATGCGCTAAAATCGGCAGTTTGCGCCCGCAAAAAGGGCTTCTGCGATGCATCAAAATGTAAGGCTCTCGCAATTTAAGAAATCGCATTTTTGAAAGTTCTAGGTTATACAGGCACATGCCCTTGGGGCATGTGTGTGCGCAACATGTGTGCACAGATCGATTTCAGGGGCGCAACAGGGTGTCCTTTTGACACCCTTGAAAGTGCATGCGCAATTTACGAGTACTTATTGGGTCCTCACAAATGCGCATGCAATTTCCCATTCATTCCTATGGGCCTGTTGGCCCATAGGAATGAATAGTAAGGCATTCCGTAATTGGGACTCGCAATTTGCGACTCGCAATTAAGGAATGTTTGGGAATCGCTAATTTGATAGCGATTCGTACATGCAAAGGCCTTTGAAATTCAGTATTTGTGATTCCTTAATAATAGCAATTAAGGAATCGCAAAAGCAACATTGATGCATGTGCCCCATAGTCTAGCTGCAGTTCCTTAACGCCCCTTCTATCCTCCCTGCTCTGCGAATGACCTTTAGGTCTGCTCGTGGGGTTTTAGTTCACTTACTTCCTGACTCTATGACCTTTGGTGTGGCAGTGGGCTTCCCCTTTTGCTTATTCTGCTTCTGTTGAGGTGGGGTTCTCCAGATCAACTGATCTGGTCTCTTTGACCTTATATGGAGTTCTCTTCCGCCCTTTCCTCTTGGTATATGGTCAAAGGAGATCCACTCTTTCCTCCTGGTATAGGATTAAGGGAGTGCAGAGGTACTGAGAAAAATAAAAAAACATTTCCGGATCCAGTGTGACACCTGGGAAGAATTCACAAGTTAAGGAATCTGGGCTGGACTATGTCACTACCAGATACATTGTTACCAAAGGTAAGTAACTTGTTCCTGTAGAACAGTGCAAAGAGGGTCTTTTGCAATCTCAAACCTCTGAACAAAATCAAACCCTACCTACTGTCGAACGATCTTAAATTTGTCACGCAAGCGTTGGTGTTGCCTAGATTAGAATATTGTAATGCCACCCTCACAGGTACTACAAAATCCCACCTCGCTCCCCTTCAAACCACCCTCAATGCTGCAGCCAGAATGGACACAGGAATCAAAAACTACAACCACATCTCCCCGGCCCTGAAAGAACTGAACAGGCTTCCAATTGAAACTCACTGTATTTTTAGAACGTCCTGCCTAACTCACAAAGCCCTTCACACTGGGACACCAGTTTACCTCGACTCAAAACTCAAAAGGCAGGCCAAACAAGTAACCTAAGAACCTCTTAACATTCTACTCCTCACTCTGCCGAAAGCCCTCAAAACCCAGTCACTCTGCTTTCCGAGCAATGCCTCTAAAATTTGGAACTCCATTCAAGTACTTGAATTCAAAAGACAGCTAAAGGATCTCCTCCTAATCCAACTTCTCAACTAGCAGGAAACTAATCACCCATAAAGACATGATCTCCTTGTACCCCTTCCCTGCTATTTTTCTCCGCCATCATGTTCAACCCTTGCCCTTTCCTGTTTCGATTTAAGTGTTCAGTCTATACTTGTTATTTGTTGAGCATGTACTGATGTTAGTGCTCTAATACCCCCGGGTCTTGCCAGCGCTATATAAAACTCTTAAACAAAACACATTTTCTCTTTTATAACCTAACCCCTACACATATTTTAATAAATTCCTTTTGCTTTGGAACAGGAGGTAATTTTAGATCACTACCTCGTTTTAACGGATCCCATGTTGTCTCTTTGTCTTAAGAGACCCCCTCCTGGTGGAGGGTAGACCCGATGATGATGCAATTGGTTACTAGTACGTCTGTGGGTATAACATGCTATTCATCAAAAGTAGCTGTTGAGGGTCCCACATTTTGTTTCCAAAGAGACCCCCATGCGATACTACCTACCCCCACTCTTTTTGATACTTGTCTAAAGAGATACCCCATTCTACTCTATCAAATCCTTTTTCACAGTCAAAGACACCGCCACACCATTATTATTCCATGCCAGCCACAAAATATGTGATAGTGTTCTCAAATGGGCCACAGAAGTGCACAAAGACCACTTGTGTTGGATGTACTAAGAAAGGTTGGCCAGTATTTGAAACACATTATATTTCTATCCACATTAATTAGCAATATTGGCCTATGACCCGCACATAAGGGCCTTTCTCAGGTTTTCGGATCAACAATATTTTGGCCAGGTTAAAAGGATCCTGGGTTGTAATTATCCTATTAAACAATTTGTGTAGGGGGTGGGATCAGTGTGTGCCTGTTTTGTAAAGTTGAGATGGCAAACCATCTAATACCGGGTCTCTACTCTAGGGTAAATCATCTATTGCTTTACCAAGTTCTAATTTTAAAATGTCACTTTCCATTTGGTGAACTTGCTCTTTGGATAGTCCAGGGATTCAAATGGGTAAAAAGACTTTGTCTTTTTTCCTCTTGGTATCAGTAGCTGATGAGTACAGCCCCTTAAAGAATTATTTCAGTGGGACGTGTAATTGTGTGTTCTTGTTTCTCTGGGTGCTGGAATCATATATTGAGCTTCCATTTGTCATATCATCAAAGCTTTATTTCGATATACAGAATATCATAAAAGCACATAAAAGATAACATCACAATTCATTAACAAAGCATTTTAAAAAGATTAGTGATAAAAAACCATTTATATTACAATAAATAATTAAAAATGTATTAAACTTTAGCAGCTTTGTGAAGATTTAAACATATAAAAAGAGATTCGGCTAAAGCTTGAATAATCTGGTAGCCTTCAGCCTAATCACCCAAGCCCAACTAAGGAATTTGGCCACCCCACACACTAAGGTTGTGCTAGCATCAGCCTTAAGTATTCTGAGTGCAGCAGAGTGGTCCCTGGTTCCAAGCAACCGGCACACAGGTTTGAGCCATTTCTGTCTGGGTTTTACATAGGCTGGGCACACAAAAAAGAAATGAGAGATATTTTCAATGACACCTTCACAGATTGGGCAGTCAGGAGAGGTTTGATGCGGGGGCTTCCACTTACAGGTATGGTCACGAAGGGGGAGTGTTCCCAACCTGAACTGGATGAAAAGGGATCTATCTCTAGGTTTCTTAATAAAATCTAAGTATATCTCTAGGCGAGGCTTTAGTTTATGCTGTCGAAATGCCTCAGTCAGCCTACCTAGATTTGGGTCCCTCTGCTCTTGATCATCAACCCATGTCCAATACGCTCGCTTGATTTCGGCCTTAGATAGTGATATCCCAGGCTCCCAATCAGTTTGGAGTCCCGTTGCTAGCAGGAGCCTCTTTATATTTGTTATCCAGCTAATTTTATGGGCTCCATGCAGGTTCATGACTTCTCTTAAACCATCTACATACCTTGAGAGCTCCGGGGTCCGCCATAGCCGGGCCCAAAATAGAAGAGGGCGTAGAGTGGCTAGATCTTTAATAGAGCGGCGACCCAGGTCACTCAAGAGTGGTTTGGTGGGAGTACCCCTCGGGAGCGATACCAGCTCCCTAAAAAACGTATTCTCTGCAGTAACTAGGGCATCAACACAATCAAAGCCCCAGAGCTCTGCGCCATAAAGGGCGCAACCTACAGCTTTTGCAGCGTAGATATCCAAAGCAGGAGCAATGGGCTTGGTGGTTGATGCACGGTGTTCCCTCCCTAGTACTCCAACTACCCTTTTATGGCTTAGTGCCATTTTGTCAATATGTGGCTGCCATTTCAATTTGTCCGAGATTCTAATTCCCAAGTAGTCGAATTCTTTTACGCGTTCCAAAGGCACCCCATCCAGGGAGAGGGTGGATCTGGATGATCTGCTCGGGTTAAAATAAAGGAGCTTGGTTTTCGATGTATTTATAACTAGGCCCCTGAGTTTACAAAACAGACAGAAACGGTCCAACAGCTTCTGCAAGCCTGCGGGAGTTTTGGATACCAATAGCGTATCGTCCGCAAAGAGAAGTGCAGGGACTTTATCACCCGCCAAGGCCGGGGCATCTGCATTAATTTCGAGTAAAAAAGAGACTACACCATTCACAAATAGCGTGAAAAGTGTAGGGGCTAGTACGCAGCCCTGGCGTACCCCTCGATTCACAGGGATTTTGTCATTTTTTTGCTCCTGTGATCCCCATCTAATACGGGCATAAGTGCCGTCATGCATGCATGCTAGGAGATTCAAAATGGGTAAGGGAATCCCCATCTCCTCCAGGATCAGCCATAGGCGGTCTCGGGGGACTAGGTCGAAGGCGGTCTTCAGGTCAATAAATGCCAAGTAAAGACCGCCTTTACCAATGGTAACCACCTTCCAGTGTAAGAGTACCAACCTAAATGCCTGATCTATCGTGCTTGTGCACGCCCTAAAGCCCGCCTGGAAGGGTGAGATGATGTTGTTCTCATCAGCCCAGGAAAGGATCCTCTCCAAGAGTACCCTGCCAACCAATTTCTGCCCCGCATCTATAAGACTAATTGGGCGATAGTTGGCAGGGTCCCCCCTGAGGCCCTTCTTATCGATGGGGATTACTTTGGCCGCCTTCCATGAATTCGGGACAGGTGAGCCTTCCAACAGAGGCCCAACCTTCGGAATAGGCTTTAAAAAGGTCGCCCGGCACACCATCCTGCCCTGGGGCTTTAGCAGGTACAATCTTAGCTATTGCATCCAGTACCTCTTTCTTGTCAACTCTATTGTGGGGAGCCTGTCCAGAGTCAATAACCAAAGCACCGCACAAATGCCCTGGAGCTCCGGGCAGCTCAGCACCCCCGTAGAGTTTCCTAAAGTGTTCAAACCATTCGTTATCTGTAATATGGTTGGGGATTTGGTCCGGGTCACAGCCGTTAGATCTTCTGACTAGGGCCCAGAATAGCTCACCATTCTTTGCTTTACTTGCAGCTCTGAGGCTTTCCCAGTGGGATTCTTCCCACTCCCTTTTAGCTGTTGCTATGGCTTGTCTATAGTGCAATCTGGCCAACCGAACAGCAACTGAGTTGCCGGATTTAATAGCGAGAATCAAGTTATTTTTCATCATTCTGCAGTTACTACCAAACCATTTCAAACATTTAACGGGCTCTTTTTACCTGGGACTACGAACAGTTTGCCAATCTGATCTATAGTAGCAGTATAAATAGTTTCTGCCTCCACAGGCCCAGCCGCGCCATTACATACTGCAGAAAGCCTTAGAGACTGTTCACTAAGGATTCCATCCAGTGCACTTAATCTTGTTTCATCCATGCTAAACTTAGGCCACTTGAGGAATCTGTTGCAATTAGATGATACAACTCTCTTTGTTGTTAATCTCACAGTATTTGGGGGGGTACCCTCCTTTCTCTGCCAAAGATCCACCAATGTGAGAGACAAAAAGTTATGGTCGCTCTCAACTGATGGTATAATGACCATATCCACCACTGACTTCCACGCTCTCCTGTCCACCATTATATAATCAATTCTGCTTTCGCACGATACTCTGTTATATGTATTTGCCCCCTGAGCATCGGAGATGGTGCGACCACTTAGCGCTCTTAGTCCTGATTCAACCATTAGGGCGTTCAATTGGATGACAACTGGTGACCATCTCCTCACGGGCGTGAGCGTGAGGGACGTAATGCCCCATCGGGCATCGTCTTCATACACTCCAAGAATGTCATCTACTGCTAAAGGCTCAAACGAGCAATTAAGGTCCCCAGTAACCAGAACTAAGGAATCAGGAGAACACAATTTAAGCAAATCAGATAAAATAGCAATAATGGAGGATTTGGCCCCCCCTTGGGTGCCTCTAGCATATACATTGAAGAGTTCCCAAGTGGAAATACCATTCATACCCCTAATGGAAAGTCTCATAACATCCAAAGATGAACAAGTGTGGTGAGTAATCTTGAGTTTAAGGTTAACCCTTACCCATGCCATAAGCCCTCCACAGGGACGACCTCGCCCAACCGTGGTAGCAGGTACATAAAAACAAGAAAATCCCTGCTTGTATAAAGGTTCAAGGCACCATGTCTCCTGAAACAAACTTATGTCATGCCCGTCAATGAAACTATTCCAATCCGGTAGTGAGAGCTTGTTTCGCAGACCTGCCACATTCCACGAAACAAGTTTAAGGTTATTGATGTGAACATTACCAGTGGTTGGGACACATGAAGTTTGACATAAATCCTGACTGGTAATGATATTAGTGATCCTTGTAGGTTCCAGGGCTAAATTTGAAGGCTCAGGACCCAAGGGCTGTGGTGATACAGAAGGGTGGGGGGAACAACTACCCAAAGGGGAAGGGGGACTAATCAATGCTCTTGCTCCATCATCAAGTCAATCAACAGCCTCCAAACAATCAAAGCGATTATGATTGGGAATAGGGTCCAGGTGAAGAGGGGGCATAAGCCATCCCCCCTGAGTTGGTCCCCTCCTGTTCAGCTGTACCAATGTCCAACCATCTGCCTGTGAGGTAAAATGGCCTGGGGGGTAAAAATAGGTCAGTGGGAGGGAGTGAATGGTCGCACCTGCGCTGGGGTATCTCCAATTACAAATATTCTCAACAATTCTAGGGTTATTAAAGTTGATCAAGATACAGTCGCCCCTTATGTTTTTGGCTAACTGGCCGACCCATGGTACCCTCCGAATCATAAGTATTTTGCCAGCAAGGTGAGGGGGCAGTGGTCTGTTCATGTTTAACCAGTGTACACCCCTATTCCGCAATCTTGTGGGGGTTTCCACCTCGTGTTTTCCCAACTCTGGTACACCAGCTAAAATTACCACAAGAGGACAGACCTCCGGGGGTAAATTTAAGATATTTTTCCCTTTGTTAAAATGGGCAGTTGGAACCTCACCACCTATGCTGTCCTGTGGTATATTGTGCTTTTGTGATCTAATTATATTAGCAGATGCTGTGTCCTTGATAGGAGGTACAACTGAAGGTACAGGTGCAGGTGGGACCCTATGGACTGTGTTTAAGACTACTGCATCCTTCTGGACGTTCAGAGCCTTTTTTCCACAGGTTTTGGCTGGTGACTTAGTAGCCATGGTAGTAACATTCCTTAAAGGGGGTTCTATAATTCCCTTGAAGTCACGCTCAATCCTTTTTAAGTGGACCTCAATCTTACTCAGTCTGTCCTCTAATGGAGCTATGAGAACTCTAAGGGTCTCATAGATGACATTTGACTCAGCCTCCATCACCCTTTCCCTGGCGTCTTGATTGGGCGGACCACCTGTCACCTGGTGCACCCTACAAGGCAGTAAAGGATCTACTAAGCCCGGGGCAGGGTTTGCAGAGTCGCCCACAACGGGCTGCTCCAGAGTAGTTGGAATTTCTTTCATGTTTTTTGGGGCTTTCTTTTTCTTCCCACCAATATTATTTGTCAGACCTTGCTTGTTTTTTGGAATTGCCCCCGGGTCTCTCCCACGGAGTTGTCTGGTGTTGTGTACCTTAACTACATTGGGCACAATAGGCAACTTTTGGGGGGATAACAACAACGATTCTGAGGCCGTGGACGGACTATCAGGGGAAGCCTGTGATAAGTCACAAGAGGGGAGCTGTGGAATGGGGAGTTCTAGAATAGGTGAAGCACCTATACCACCATTAGCACATAAATTAACAGGAGTCCGCACATTCGCAATGTGTCCCATTGAAGACCTTCTAGCAATAGCCAGTTCCTGGGAGACACGTCGCTCCATTATAGTGATCCCTTCATCAACGACACAGTTCATCCTTGTTATGAACTGGTCCATGGCTCCTGTAAAGTTGGCAGTATCCACTCTCCCCTTAGCGTCCTTAGGAGGCATTGCAGAAATCCCAAAACCACAATAATGTACATAAGCAGAGTACTCACAAGGGTAGGCCGTGTAGTGGATATAAGGGGGGTGGCCCGACCCGGCCTTGTCCGGTCTTAGACGGGCCCGCCCTTTGCCCGGGCTTTGCCCGGCACGTCCCGCGACGTGGAGGAAGCACCTGTGTTTTGTGCCTCCGGGCACGGAAGTGCTGGTTGGTGGGCGGGGCAGCGCAGGGATTGTGGGGGTTGTAGTCCCCCCACTCGGCGGCAACTCGATCTCAATGAGCGGCGGCGAGGGGGACTGACAACCGTGAATGGCGCTGCGCTCTGCTTTCAGCACGAATATCCCCCAAAGTGCAGATTAATAGCTCTCCAATGGCAGGGACAGCAAGGTACGTCCTGACGGATTAGGCGGTTCCCGCTCCACTGAGGGAGCAGCTGTGTTTTGTGCCTCCGGGCACGGAAGTGCTGGTTGGTGGGCGGGGCAGAGCAGGGATTGTGGGGGTTGTAATCCCCCCACTAGGCGGCCACTCGATCTCAATGAGCGGCGGAGAGGGGGACTGACAACCGTGAATGGCGCTGCGCTCTGCTTCCAGCGCGAATATCCCCCAAAGTGCAGATTAATAGTTCTCCAACGGCAGGGACAGCAAGGTACGTCCTGACGGATTAGGCGGCTCCCGCTCCACCGAGGGAGCAGCTGTGTTTTGTGCCTCCGGGCACGGAAGTGCTGGTTGGTGGGCGGGGCAGCGCAGGGATTGTGGGGGTTGTAGTCCCCCCACTCGGCGGCCACTCGATCTCAATGAGCGGCGGCGAGGGGGACTGACAACCGTGAATGGCGCTGTGCTCTGCTTCCAGCGCGAATATCCCCCAAAGTGCAGATTAATAGCTCTCCAATGGCAGGGACAGCAAGGTACGTCCTGACGGATTAGGCGGCTCCCATTTGACTAAGCTGTCCATCTTCAACCCCCTTTCATAATGTCTTTGCGTAATGCAAAGTAGGGTATGTTCCTATACAGTTGTAAATGATTTATTCAAATAATATTTTGTCCTAATTAGGTGCAGTATCTCCTTTGAGGGTATTTGTGTGTATTGCTGTGTAGGTGTCTGCATATTTTGTTCAAATTGCTTCGAGGAGCCAGCGCTTTGCCTTTTTTTTAGAGCTGTATCTTGATAATCTCTCTCCTCAAAGATGCCTTAGCTTTTTCCCACAGTACTTATGTTGATGACACTGTGCTCTCATCTTCTTCTAAATACATGCATAACTGAGATTTTAAATGAGTGCTCTCTTGTTGATAGTATGATGTATTCATTCTCTATCTTCCCTGTGGTGGGTTTAGTAATTCTAAACTAATTCTAGACTAATATGGATGGTGTCATGATCGAAGATGCTATTTGGTATTGTTAATGTATCAGTGAGGTGTTCAGTAATGGGGCAGATGTAAAGGAATAATCAATATGGGAACATGTTTCATGAGTACAGAATGAACATGTGTAATCTGGTTCTCTAGGGTGCATTATTCCCTAGGGGTTGAACATGGAGTGGTCATTCATTAAGCCCTCTATAGTTTTCTCTCTCTGGTGTATCCAACAGAAAGGTGGTCTGGCTTGTCAAACTGAGTGCCGAGTACCAGGTTTCACAACAAGTATATTGTTTTAGATTGCCCCTTAGGTCATAGAATGTTGCAAATTCCTTGAAAGAAAGTCTCCCACTTGGTCATATACCGATCCCATAACTAACATTTGAGCTTGCATATTAACCTTAATTCATATAAAATGTCTGTTTGGATCTGACCACTTTTGCAAGACTGGGATTAGGAGGACTTTTCTTATTAGGATGGCTACGACTCACTGTCGGTAAGCCACACTAGTTGTTCCTGTATTGTCTTAAGTTACTACTTTGCTGGCATGATAGACCCTTCTCAACCAGTCCATCCTGAGCTTTTCACTCTCTCTAAGGTAAAATATTGTTTCTTTTATTAACACAAGGTCTGGGTGTAGAGCCTTTAAATAGGTCAGTACTTTTTTTCTTTTAATGAAGTGAGTTAAGCCATTAACATTAATCAGTGTATTGAAAAAAATACTAACCAGACTACAACAAAAAGAATCTCCGTGGGTTCTAGTTTAGCTTAGCAAGTGCTAATATAAAGGCTTTTTCAGTCTGATACTATATTATTCTAGTATATAGTTCAATTAAGTGCCACAATAACTTTGAAAGGCTGATATTAACTCATTACAAATATAGGGTTTATGAAACATAGCAAGAGACGCTTTCCCCAAAAACCTAAATCATGAATTATTGTGTATAGCGCCACATTTGATCTTACACATATAAGTTCAAAATGTTGCTGCCAATTTGACCTTACCTTTCCCTATAATATAGCCCAAGTAAGTGGAAAGATGTTGCTAGGTCAATGTTCTTTTTAACCCTCATGAAATATAACAAGAAACACACTCTCTGAAAACTCAAAATATGCCGCTTATTCAATATCTCTAATATATAACATTCATGAAATACAATCAGAAATGCACTTTCCAGAAATTCAAATATGAACTTTTATGTATAGAGAGACTACCCCAAATTGATTTTATAAGGACAATGTAATGATTGTATGATAAATGACTGGATATTTAAGCGTCAATTACACAAATGCTTTATGGATTTTACTTAGAACCTGAAGTCTCATTATAACTATCTGGAGAGCATGGCGGACCCCTGTTTGACTCAATTTCTGGATTCTAAATGAGTTTTTTGCTGCCTGGTATCAGAGGTAGAAGGGAGGCTTATCAAACTGTAACTGCTCCCGAATCAACGTAATTCAGTCTTAATCTGCTATAGTAAGCACTGAAATGAACTATGTTCATACCTCTGTATGTATTATGTGACTCTTTCGTTTTATATTGTGCTTTTATGGTTCCCTGAATTGAAATAAAGTGATTGATGATGATAATCAATGTATTGTTGAGGTGATATAGCTTTGGTAGGGTGTCTTATCCCTTATCCTAGCACCATTGGACTTTACTGATTTTGAAGGCTGGTCCTATGTCACAGTAGGCTAGGTGTAAGTGGAGTACAGACTTTAGTTTATGCATTATTGTTCTACAATATATACATATAGAATGAAAGCTATGTCAAAGTGTCAAGTAAGAAAAAAATTAAAGGCATATATTGTAATTTAGGTCTGCCTTGTGTGTTGTTATATAAGCGTCCTGTGACCTTTGCCTCGTACAGCAGTGAACCCATATAGAAATTGTGCAGCATTGCACCTTCGACCAGGGCAGTGCACAGTGATTGAGGTGTTGAGCACTCTTATCTTAGTTGTGTATTTAGTATAAAACTTGGTGGAATAAATGTACATCCATCCAATATTTTTCCAAGTAGTATGTGTACACCTTGAGCTCTAGCATGTATCAACAGTACAGGGTATTCCCATAGTGCACTGAATTCGCTCCCCAAGTGTGAGTTGATTAGTATCGCTCAAGCCTCTGGATTTAGGGGCAGCTGTGCTTCAATTTTTGGTTCACCTTCACCTACACAGATTGGCTGCCTCGGCTGTTCCCCTTCAAGCCTCGATAAGACCCACCGTAACACGGTTAGCTCAAACACACTTAGCTTGTCTGTTAAATCCCAACACGATAAGCTAGGCTTATCTGGTTCTGTCCGTAGTGGTAATGACCCCTCAGCCTCTGAAGTTCCTTGTAGCTTAAGTAAGGAGCTCAAAAGTAATTTTCATCTTCCAGATTGTTCCCAAAAATTTCTCTGCCATCTCTGACCTTGGTGGTTTCTTGGAATGTGGCTAGTCTTAGGGCCGAAGTGATGCACCTCCATTGGAATTAATTTTTTGATAACTATGATATATGCCTATCCCAAGAAATCTGGGCTATGGAACATTTACATAAAGTGGGGTACTTATCACATTCCAGCTAAGATAAGAACGTTTTGGGGGCCTATATGTGGCCTAACAACATTGGTTTAAGGTTACTGAGAACGGGTTCCTCTATATTATATGTCTGTGAAGTAGCAAAATCTTTGGGTTTGATGTGGGCGAAAAGAAGAACTGCCATTAAATTATTACGTTTTTATAATAAATATGCCTCCAATCGGAACCTGGTTTTATATTATTTATGCTAATTGCATGTGAGCATTTTTGACAGTTGATGTTTATAAGAGATATTATGCAGTTATTTGTGACATGTTTTCACCTATATTGAGCTGTATTTTTAATTGTATATTTATTGTATTTTATTGCAAACTTTTATAGCTCTGCTGAAATAAAGTTATGTTTGATTGAATAGACTTATCACCCAGTCTAATGAATATTCAAATCAGTTCCCCATTTCCCTTATTGACTTGTTCAAGGTTTTCCTTGACCTAATCCTAAAATGTAATCAAGTTTCAATGTTTACCATTAGAAATCTTTGATCATTGACAGGTTAACTATTCTACACAATTCCAGGAAGGAAAATAAAGATCAATTAGAGACACTTCAAACCACTGTAACCAGTAAAAACAGACACTACCAGGTATGATTAGAATCCCATACCACTGTTAAGAAACATCATCTCCAGCAGGCATGCCTAACTGAACCAATACTCTGGGCGATCATGATAACTTAAGGGATGATCAGGATTTGTCTCTCAGAGCTTGGGTCTGTTGATTTTTAAGTCTAGCTCCTGAAGCTCACTAGCGAGCAAATCTTCAAGTCAACCCTTCTCATCTGCAAAAATGTTTGTGCAAGACAATTCCGCATCTGATGCAAATTACAATGAGATTCTCTAGCTTGTGATGTATCCACAGTAGACAGTTTTAGGGAGTAAAGAAATGGTTCCAATGTCTCCAGTTCTTTGTATTGTTTCGTCCATCTTCTCTAGTTATCAGCTTAGTCAGACGTCCTGATTTGGAGCTTGCTGGATGTGGGCCAGCCGTTCATTTCCCATCTGTTTCTCCGTCTGCCTAATAGGAGGTCCACCCGCTCAATTTAGAAGCTGGTGGGTCTGTAGATGATAGTCTGTCCAAGTGCCGCTGTCTCCGTCAGAATTTTCCTCCCCTGTTGATGGCTACATAGGCAGAAGTGGCTGAAAGAGGCAGTCCAGCCAATATTTCTGCGGGGCCAATCAAAATGTGCCTTCCAGCTGATGTAACTATGGCGGGTAAACCTCAACACCTGAGTTGGCGGTGTCAAAGGTTTATAAGGTAGAAACTTACCTTTTTTTCTTTTTCCACTTCCGTTTCCAACATGAACCTGACTGTCTAAGTCCTTCCTTTGCTGCTGCTACTTGACCACTTTTTTTTTACTTGTTTCTGTTTGAATTGTCCGTTTGCATTAACTCTGGACTCGTGCATTTTGAAATCTCTCTTACAAGGCATAATCTTCCAATGTTTAATGCCTATATGTGTAATTTTGTCATTTAAGACATTTTAAGGAAAAAACCTGTACTAAATAAATGTTATTATTGTCAAAATTGGTGCAAGCTTCCTTCATGATAATCGTCACTTACACAAAAGATGACAAAACAAAATCCATAATATATTCATACACTATAACATTATAAACATATGCATTATACATTTTATTAATAATTGTAATTTAATATAATTAGTAATTGCACTGGTCAAAGTAAAAAGTTTTTCTTAAAAATATATCTAAAATCAATGTTAGTGCTAAACTGACATTATTTTATTTATTTCTGTAACATTTCTCCTTTTCTAGTAAATATTCTGTATTTTATTAAATTTAAATTATCTTATTTTTTGTAAAGTGTAATGCATATGTGTTTATTATTTATTCACTTATTAATTTTAAATAAGCACACCTGTATTAACACTTAAAAACGAGGATTTCAATTGTTTTTCTTTGGTGTAGGTGTCCATTATCATGATGAATGCTTACACCAAAATGTTTATGTCTATCACAATAATTTTTTATTAGTGTATGGACTTTACAAATAAGACATTTAAAAAACCTATTATATTTCTTGTTATAATTACAACTTAAAATATGTTATTCACATTTTTATCAATAACATTTTTGTGAATCAAAGTATGAAAAACAATGTTAGTACAAACTTTGTGAATTTAAAATCTTTTTATTAATAAATGAGGTACTTCTGTCATAAATATTTTAGTCAATGCAAAACATAAAAGGAGAGCAAAAGGCTTTCCCATGACAACAGGCTGTGGTTGTTTTGCCCATAACTTGCCTCCTATACATACTGCCAAAGGGTAACCTCCTTGGGAAGGGACATCTATAGGGCACACAGCAGGCACCTCAGGATCTCTCCGGGGAGGGGTAGGTTTAGATTTGACAGTGGTTAAGGACAGCTAAGATGTGAATTCGGGAGGGGGAGTAAAGGTAGGAGGGTTGAGAGAGGATTAGGCTTTGGAGGTAGAGGGAGCTAGAGTGGGTGATATGTGTGTGTTTGGCAGTTGCATGTAGGTCTGATGTATGTTGTTTATATTTGGATGTGTATTTTTGGCAGGTGTCTGTTATTCAGGTTACGGTGTGTGTTTGGTTTTGGTTGGTGATGTTTTGTGTGTAGGTGAGCTTTTGTGTGAGCGTTAGTTTGGAAGAGTGTGCTGTTAAGGTGGTTGGTATGGTTTTGGTGCATGTGTTTGTATGGTTGACAGTTGCATGTGGGTCTGGCATATGTTGTGTATGTTTGAATGTGTGAGGTTTGGCTGTTTGGTATTCTGGTGAGTGTGTGTTTGGCTTTGGTCAGTGTTTTGTGTGTAGGTGTGCTTTTGTGTGAGTGTGTTGGTTTGAATGACTGCTGTTGAAGTGGTTGTGGTGGGGCATGTGGGTGTGGTGGTGATTGTGGTGCTTGTTGGTGTGCTGGTGGTTGTGGGTGTAGTAATGGTTGTGGTGGTGACCTATGTGCTTGTGGGTGTGGTGGGGGCTGTGGTGGTCGTAGGTGTGGTGGTGGCTGTGGTGTCTGTTGCTGTAGTGTTAATAGTGCGAGTATGTCGAGTGTTTGTTTCTTTGTGTGTTTTTGTTTATTTGTGCATGTGTTTGTGATTGTGCTGCTTGTGTCTGTTGGTGTGGGTGCCTGTAAAGAAGTGAGTGTGCTTGGGAATTGGTTGGGAGTTGGGATTTGGGTTGAGGAAGGGACCTGATTTGGGGCAGACGATTGGGCTAGTTGGGAGGCTGAGGTGAGTGAGCAAGATATTTTTGCAAGCGATTTATGCATGCCAGACATTGAACTGTAAAAGGCATCCAGAAATGCAAACATTTGTTGCATTTTGCATCTAAGGCCCTGTATGCCATTCACTATCTCAGTCTGGCCTACAGAGATGATGTGTAAGAGGTCAACAGCCTCCTCACTCAGTGCAGCCGGGCTGACGGGCAGGGGGTGAGGTGCCTGTGTCGAATGGGACCAGGTTTGGTCAAATGGGAGGGGGGTTGACAAGGATGAGGTTGGTACAGTTCCTGTAAGGTCCACCACCACTAGGGACTGGTTACTTGTGGAGGCCTCCGAAGATGATGACAAGGTAGTGGCCTCTGTTCCAGTTCCTTCACCCTCCATGCCACTGTGTCCACTGGTGACAGATGTTTCAGCAGCCGAAACACAGTGGCCAGCTGCTTCCCCGATTCTGGGCCAAGGTCCCCTTCGCTTGCTCTTGAAGGTGCTGTAACGACATATACAATAGTTTTATTGAATTTGTGTAAGTATAACTGATCATGAATTATTTTCCCAAAACATTTTCCAAGTTTTCATATTTCACCTGCTTCAAGGCTTTTAAACTTTAATTTTTTTATCATAATCTCCTGCTTGTAGAGAATCTTGAGAAAACATTTGGGCGCAGTTTTGTAATTTCCCATTATTGCTCATATATTATTTTTGATCATTTCTCTTAACCCTTTTCGATTCTCTCCAGGAAATGTTTAGCCCCTCTGAATGGTTGTGAAGAGTTGTTTTGAATAGTGAATTTATGTCACAAAAAGTAATATAAAGCAAAAATCCCTTTCTGCATTGTGTTTACACGGCAAAAGCTGATTTTTTTCATTTAAAATTATTAAAACATGAACCACTATGTGTCAATATTTACTGTAATGTTGTACCACTATTTGTTTAAACTGGGATAGTGTTTCATTTGGGCATTTCACCATGGTAAAATTTATTTTTCAAATGTAGAAAGTAATTTTATGAATTCTTTTTCTTCTTCTGGAGTTTAATATAGCGCAAACTTGACCCTAACGTATCAGGTATCAGAGCGCTTTTCATGAGCACCAGTTACATTACACAAGGACACATTCATTTGTTATAGGCACGGTGAGAATAACTGATTTTCTCAGAATCACAGGATGTTAAGCGTCGTTGCTGAGGTTCAAACCTAGTTCCCCAGATTTGTGATCGACCGCCTTAGCCATTAGGCCACATCCTCTCCGTACATAAGTTTCATATTAATATATCACGCCCTATATATTTCCTTATGATTATATTTTGGTAGTTTCAAATTACTTTTACAGCATAAGTTATTACATTACACATTACATAGGGCTTGATACAATTCAAATCCACTTTGGAACTGAGCTAAAACATTTATTTTTAGTTTGTTGTAGCATTGTGAAATTAAAAAAAGTTGGTTTAGACAAAAATGTGTACATTAGATTACATTTTAAATAGTTTCATATGTTTTTGAAAATATTTTTAAAAATTAACGTTACAAAGTGAAAAAGATTAAACCTTAATACATTTCTAAAATTTCCCAATGAGTAATTTCTTGTGCCTGATTTCGAGTTTTCCAGCTGTGATGTAACATTCCATCTGCAAAAGTCCCTTTAAAAATTCTATCTTTGTTCATTAATGATATATCACCGGTCCTAACAAAGGACATACAAATAATGTTTTGGATATGTGTTACTATGTCACCAATGTGATAACATTCCTGTCTTTTTTTTTTTTTTAAATGTATGCCTATCAAATTCATTTTTTTTTTAAACAGACTGGCGTACATGCACATTTGTGAAAGAGTAAGACATTATGCAAATCTGTCACTTTTAGCATAAATGAAATTGTATTTATAATTTTAAAAAACTTTGAAATATGTTTTAAATCAAAAATTTAGCCATTCAATCTTATGTTGTTTAGTCATTTCGGCTCACATGTTCACTATTTTTTTTATAATACTTACAAACAGTTGTGATGTTTGAACATCCACTGTATCATAATAGTTTATGCTATGTCACCTTTAATAGGGATAACATAACATCCTTCACAATTGTGACGGAGCATCACACCAAACACAATTAAAAAGTTTGGCCTGTTTGGTACAACTGTCCCTTATAACATCAAACAAACTCATGTATAATTTCTCTTAGATAGGCATGTGTCTGCTAAGAACAGTCCTTTGGAAGTGATCTTAAAAATGTTGGTACGATTTTCCACAAATTAATATACAAATGTATCATTGTACACCTGATGCATAACGTACACCTGCAAGAAATCTTCCCATGTGTTGGGCATGTGTCAACCTTTATGTTGATGCAATAATTTGTTGCTGTAACCATAAATAGTTATATAAAATAAAAAAAGAATACAAAAACATAACCCCTTGATGCTGATGCAGCAAGGGGTCTCAACTGCCCATCAGGCTGGGAATAAGCCACCGCAAGTACGTGGGCTATTAGGGAGGCCAGAGTACAGCACACACGCTTTGCATGTTGGGAGGACTGGTCGAGCTGGACTTTTGCTGACTTCTAGATCCAGAGTCATAGGTCCTCCCATTGCTTCCTGCAGTGAATACTGCGCTGCTTATAGACCCCCAGCTCCTTCTTGGCGATGGTTTCCAGATCTCGAATATATGAATGAATTAAATCATTTATTGCATAATTACTTAAAACCATTGCAAATTCACACGTATGACATCTCTTAACCTTAAAATTCTACTATTAAGAAAATTCAAAGCAGAAGGGAGGGAACCATCCAGAACATCTTAATCATCTGTCGAATAGAATACCCGCTAGGAGAGCCCCCCCATACATAAAATTGATCCTAACATATAAAATGCTTGTTCTTCATATTTTTGCTTAAGTGTCAGAGCTCCACTCCAGTGCCTTTGAATAGAATCACAGCATTGAGATCCAACCTGTGACTTTCCCCTTACAGGTGGACCTAGCATAAAACGGGTAATTGCTATATAATTTGACTAACCTGTAAACACGTCATCCCCACCTTTATGAACAATGCATCTGTGTAAAATATACCAACAAGCTATTTACAACTGTTCAGTAGGTCCGCTTAGCTGTGGCCGCCCTGTTCCACCATGATAAAATAGGAAGAATGCTGCGCAAAATAGGTCTGTAATTTGTTCTGGGGACGACATGTCACTGGCGCTAGTTACTTAGGATTTTCTATTGCCAAATGCACCATTGAACTACTAAGTTCAGATTGCTCTCATAAGCTTACCAGCTTCGTTACAATGCTGTATCTTCCATCCCACTTATCGGGGCCAAAAACTGTCCTGCTCAATCATGGCAATTTACAATTGTCTCTACCAGGTAGCCTAATCCAATTTCACATCTTTGATCTTTACTGATGCTTATCGGAGCCTACAGCATTGCTCAGCTTCATTCGGGTCACTCGCATGTAGTTTGCCGAATTTGGCCAGCTCCGAGGGCACTGTACAGGTCAGGAGCCATAAGACTGCCTCTGCACATGTCTGACCCAAACCTTAAGAACATTGGTTTTAAAAGCATCAGGAGTTGTTGGAGCAGGGCAGGGAAGCAGCATACTAGATGTACCAAGAACTCCACTCTCTAGTTACACAGACTGCTTTTAAAAATGTTCATTAGGGAGGTCCATTCTGAATTTAATTCCTTAATTCAAAGTTGCACTATCTGGACCCATTGAATATCTTTCAGGCATTTCTTTCCCAGGGCATTGTTCAAATATGGGTGAATGATATTTGCTTCATATGATGCAGCCCTCCATTGCCCTTATACCTAGCCATGTTTACTTCCCTTGATAGCTGAATTAGGGCATTTTTTATTGTTACTTAGTTTACTTCCTCCAGTGACCAATTCAGTTTCGCCACAGGATCTAGAATGTAATTTATCCAGGGATTGAGTAAAATATTGCTTTAAGTACATCTTCAAATGATCCTGTCCAGGCTTTCAGGAACTTTTACCAGTATTTTGCCTGAATACATATGAATTCATACTTTTTCTGAACCAGACCAAACTCAAGCCTGATCAGACAGTTAAGGGTGAACTCAGGAAGTCCAAACATTCTTTTGTAGCACTGACACTGCACCTTTTCCAGTGCTGTCTCCATTTTCCCTGGAAATGCTTGCTGAGTGTAGCCTGCCACCGCTGGCAATTTGGATTTCATGACTCTCCCAATCAGTGCCATGGTTGGGCTATATAGTTTGCCCTGTCATTTGTAAAGCCCATAGAGGATTGCTTGTGTTTTAGCCTCCATCTTAGACAGTGCCTCTCAGAGATCGGAAACAGCAGCAATAGTTGAGGAGATGTTGGTTGCACTGTTAGGAGGCAAATGAGCTTTTTTTAAACACCTCATACATCTACACCACGACATGGGAGATAGTCAATGTAGACAGACACATCCATTGGCTTTCGTACGTTGCTTTCACACATGTTAGCCTATGGCTGTGCTCCTCGTGGAGTTTCACACCCAGTACCCAGTCAACTTCCTCTGACTTCCATCTAATTGGAAATGTCCTGACGGCGAGGTCAAGAGTCCGCCATTTTAGATTGTGAAATACTGTGGGGCCGATTCACAAAGGTAATCTGAGCCAAAAGTCTAACTTTATGACTTTTGGTATTCACAGAAGTCATTTCCGACTTGTGTCTGTACGTCCACACTCGGGACGGAATTTCCGCACCTGGGCCGGATGGTCATTGTCTTCATTGCCAAACACTTGTGTATGTGTTTACCATCCCCCCACCCTGCTCCAGCTGCAACACTGCAGTCCAACAGCCAATCCCAGCCCTGCAGCAAACATAAAAGCAGAGCTAACACATACAAACCTTCCAACATGTTGCTGAATGTTTTTGTTTCTCTGCCCTGTGCCATGTGGCAAGAAGAGCTGAGGTGGACGAGGATGAGGACTAGAGAAAAGAGGATTTTAAGACAAAGGATTAACCTATTTGGGATGTCCAGGTAAGACATCAGGTCCAGATACAGTTTCCCCTCTGATGTCATCTTGGAGATGGTTTGTGAGTAGGAGCAGGAACTTGACTCTGTGACATGTAGCTCCCATGCATCCCAGCTTATCTCAAGGTCCTTGTTGCTCTCCATTTTTTTGCTACTTGGTCGTTCCAGAGGATCTTCAATGACCGTGTGGGCATCTCTCAGGTAAGCCAGTAGCATTGCTTGCATCAGGTACTGAGCTGCATCAATACGAGAGCCCCTCTCCACATACGAATGCCCTATATACTGGACAGGAGACAAAGGGTAGTAAGGGATTTCTACCTCATTTCTCGCTTCCCAAGTGTGCTGGGTGCAATTGATTGTACCCATGTGGCACTTCAGCCACCCCACCGATTTGCACACATCTTCTGCAACGGACTCTGATCACATTCCATTGATGTGCAGAGTGTCTATGATGCCAGTGGTAGATTCATTGACGTGCATGCAGTGTTTCCAGGCAGTACCTATGACAGCTTTTTTATTCCACAGGTCACCTATTGCCCTGCGGATGGCTGCAGAGAATTTGGCAACATGCAGCTACTGGGTTAATACCAAGCACAAGACATGTGGGATATGTATAAATGTAATTTATGAATGCCATTTCACATAAACAACCATTTTACAAGAAGATTCATCATGCCACATACACATCCTCAACAGACACTGCATGTATTAAAGTATAGATCATGTTCTGTACATGTTCTGTACAGCTGCAAGAGGGACATGTAAGCAAGTGACCTATTGCTGGGTATGAACTCTCCCCTCAACTCCTCACACATACAGACGTGAAGCCACTGTACCTCAGCGTACGTACAATAGGGCACACATACGAACTAGAGCCATTATAGAGCGCACTTGTGGTCTCCTGAAGTCGTGATTCAGATGTCTTGACCGTATGGGGGTGGTGATGTACGGCCCTGACGCTGTGTGCAAGATCATATTAGCCTGTTGTGTCTTGCACAAAATAGCTAGTTTACACATACCTATCGATCTAGGTCTGAATCCAGGCAACAGGGCCATTGCTCAGAACAGAGGGCAAGGTATGCAAGTATGTGATCAGCTAGTTGGCACTTTTTTCATCTGAGCAACCTGTTGTGTTACAGATAAAATGTGGTTTGCAGTCTGTTGTCAATGATGAAAGCTGGATATTTACGACTCAGTACAAATAATTCCATCCTGAGACTACTTTGCAAGCCACACTCAATGTATGTAAACCACAGCTGTTGACAGGAGTCAAAAGATTGGCCATGCAATAGGTCATATGCAGATGTTAGCAATCAGTGTTGTCAATGTCTCTAATGAATCCATTGCCTCAGAAGATTAAATGTATGTGCATGTGTGAGACCTCCCAGGACCTTTTGACAATGGGTGCCTGATTCACAAAGGGGCCTAACTATTGCATTGTAGAGTATTTGTCCCCAAATGAAGCGACTTACCCACAACTGAGGGGCCCCCACCATGAGTGATGATGAGCTTTGTGAATTAGGCCCTATGTGTCTGGGATTCACACCACTGCTTCCCCTGAATTTACCGTAACACTACAGTCAACTTTTGAGCTGAGCGCAAAATATGGACTACAAGTACAATAATGCAAGGGAGCAAACTCTTCTGGGATGTGATGTCTGACCACACCCTTTTCCTTGCCCAAACATAATTTAATGGTCTGTTCTACCTTTTATCTCATGTCTTTAATGTTCCTTTTATGTGTCATTTTTTGAATCTTCGTTACAGAGCAGCAGGATGGCAGAGGATATGATCTGTGACAGAGGGTGGCTCAGAATAAACAGAAAATATTTCCTGCCTACCACTTTCCACATGTCATTTCCTGTATGAACAGATTGGGGTCCGGCCAATTTCCGAAATCTCCGGCATGTCATAAGGAGCGCAGGCTCCACATTCGGACAGGAGATTTCGGAAACTGGCCCAAATACATCTGTTCATAAAGGAAATGACATATAGGAAGTGGTACGCGGGAAATACATCACAGCAAGTTGCTGGCAGCAATTTTCTGTCCATTCTGTGTCACAGATCAGATCCGCTGCCATCCTGCTGCTCAGTACAACCCAAGTGCCTCCAACATGGCTGAGGAACTTGAAGAGAAAGCACCCTCTTTCACTGAAAGGGAATTGGATATCCTAGGAGAGGAGGTGCTAGAAATATTCCCTCAGCTGTTTGGGAGGCCGGAGTACCAGTTGAGCAATGCAGCACACGGCAGACTCTGGTCCACCCTTGGGGAGCACTGCAGTGCAGTGGGCGTCTATGCCCGTCGGGGCAGGGCATGCTGTAAGTGCTGGGAGGACCTAAAACGCTGGGCAAGGATCAAGGCCCAGGAAATCTTAGGCCAGTCCTCCCAGCACCAAGTGCACTGGCCCGCCTGTCCCCCCTATACAGGAGGATCCTGAGGGCAGCCTGGTCCTCCCTCCTTGCTCAGCTGGAGGAACATGAGCAGCAGAGGGATGGTAAGTGAATTAACTGCAATACATGTCTGAAAGTATGATGTGAGGGATGACAAAGCTATACCATCAGGTGTCCCATGCCTCCATTTACCTATTCAGTGCCAATACAGCAGTCATCATAAGGCCAAAGGCTCGCTGTAGAACATAGAATGCACTGAGCAGAGTGCATTATGGGAGCAGTACTTTTTGTATGCCATTGGGGGAACTAGAGTCACACAGGTGCATTTGTATATATAATTGCACTGCCAGCACCATTACCAGTGAAGCAAGGGCCTTATAACTGATGTGTGCATTGGGTGAGGAATGGGCCAGGCACTGTCCAGTGTGTGGATGAGAGGACTATGGGTGTAGGATGCTGTGACTTGCATTGCCTTTGGTGAGATTGGGTTCTGATTAAGACAGATCATCATGGAGTTAAGACAGACTTTGAGATCCTTGCCTCACTCTTAAGTGATACCAACTTCTCTAAGTGGGTCCACATACACATGTCTTCCCAACAGTGGATTGTATGAAGTTTGTCCAGTCAAAGTAGCTGTAACAACTATCTACAACTGTTCACTCGGGTACAACACTACCTGAGCACTCTTTGAACGCAAAATGTGGCTCTAGACTCTCTGCTGTTGTGAGGGAATATCAAAATGTTAGACTCCCCACTTAGCAAAGCTAATATCCCAATCCACATTTGGATATAAACACCCAAATCTGCATTTGTGTTTTCTCATACAATGCTATCCAGCAGATGACTTTTGTTAGAAACTGTAAGAGTGCAGAGACTCCATATCAAAGGACCATTCCAATACCATCCAGATTGTCTCCGATCTCTTTTTGTAGACTGGCATTGGAAGATGCCTATGTAGCAATAACAGGAAACACAAATTACAAAAATGCAGAAGGTGAGCGTTGGTCAGTACAGAAGTGTAAACCATCAAATTTCAAGTAAGAACATACACGTACTTTAGGCTTCAAGTCACTCATATTTGCTTAGCGTGATCAGAGGAGAACAAAGTCTGCCCTTGCTTCATGTAGTTATGTGTGTCGTTCTGACATGTACAACCACTATATTATGATTTGTCTTCCATTTCAGTGTGCCCAGTTGGCCAAGAGTACCAGGACCAGGACCCAGGTCAGAGCAGGACATCGTTGGGGAACCAGCGGGCGGAACCTCTCTCCACAACTGAAGAGGAGGAGCGGCCTTTATTAGAAGGCAGGGGAATTTCACCCACCCGGACTGAGCAAGTCCACACCTCAATGCTATGGACCGGGTGGAGGCTGAGGACATTGTAGGGGGGGGAGAACTGTATACCTCTGGCTGGAGCGGGGAGGAGATCAATTCTCCCCCTCACTACTCACAACTTTCTTTTGGTGAGGGTTTCACGGGGCAGGCCACACCACAACCTGGAGCTGCCATCAGCCCCTACCTGACTCTATAGGCTACCATTCCATTGGGGTCTCTAGCTGCATCCCCTGCCACTAGTCTCCCTCCAAGTGGTTGCCAGGAAGACCCTAACCTAGGCTCTGACCCCGAGACACCACACCCCTCATGTTCAACCCAAACCCATCCCTGTATTGTAACTCCTGTGGCTGAATCCGGGGAAATTATGGGGGCATATGAGGGTCAGCCATGTCCTCTTACATCATGCTTCAGGTCTGTGATGGGGTACGTATGATGCGAGGCACTTGTAAGATCTACCGCCACCCTCACTGCCAGTGTCACTTCCTAGGATGCAGCCATGTTGTCTATCCTAGCACAACGTCCCTCCCAAACCACCCTCAATGTTTTACCCTGTACGTTGCCCCACACGGTTTCCCCCATAATCTTCATGTGTTCCAACCCCGTGTGGTGTCTGATCCTGCACCGGACGGCCAGGAGCCTGCATCGGATTTGGAGAATTTGAACATTGTGAAAATTGAGGATGACCAGGACAGTTGACTTTTTGAACTGTGACTTTGTTTTGGACATTTACTTACATTGCCCCTTGTACATAGACTGGTTCCTGTGATGCTTTCTGATGTGTTTTATTTATATTGTCCATGCCCCTAGTCCATTTTGTTTAAAGAGCATTTTTTGCTTTTCTTTCGGCTTTCCAAACGGACAGATGTATTTTTTCTCAAATACATCTTAATTTACATAAATTCAAATTTAGAATCAAACGTTCTCTATCTTGTTAACTTCATTGTAAATGTTGTGTTCGAAGTATGGACATATACCTTAGGAGTAGTTATTTTCTCTGCACCTGATATCTTGTTGCATTGATGGGGTTACACTTTTACATGTGTCACTCACACACATTCATTCTCACATATCTAGGCCACCACAAGGGTAAACATTTGGCCATGAGTACATATTATGCAACTTAGTCTTGACATTTGAGGACATTTAGCTTTTATTTGAACATATTCACTCAGGATATTTTTTCCTGTGATCAAGAGGGATCCTGCTTTTGACTTTGCAAAGTTGGTGGTGAGGATCTCTGTAAGTGCATTTGTGTTGTTGCTGAGGTGCAGGTTGGTGTGGTGCATCTGCCTGTACAGAGGGAAGTTCCTGGACAGGGGCTGATGGTTTCTGTCCAGTTGGTGGAAGTGCCTGGCCAGGGGGTGGTGGTGGATGTGCAGGTGGGGGAGTGCCTGGACAGGGGGAGGTGGTGGATATGCAGGTGGGGGAGTGCCTGGACAGGGGGTGGTGGTGGGTGTGCAGGTGGGTGGAGAGCCTGGACAGGGGGAGGTGGATGTGCATGTGGGGGGAGTGCCTGGACAGTTGGTGGATGTGTACTCTTGCTGCTGGCCTGTGCTGTTTGCGGTACAGGTGTGGTGGGTGATGTGCTGCATAGAGATGTGGTGGCTCTCCTCCCTGAGTTGACCTTCCAGGGAGACTTTGGATACGTTTCAGCATGCCCACCATCCCCTTCATGGCCAATCCATGCTGTCTTGCACTCTCTTCGCTATGGATGGATATAATATCATTGATCTTCATGGACCTGCCTTGCCGAGATCTATCCATCCTGTCCAACATCTGGGTCAGTCTGTCAACCACCTGAGGGAATTGCCACATATCCTGCAGAGCCACAGACATGTCTGACAGGGTAGCCCCCATGGCGTGAATGTCCTGTCTCACATCAGCCTGCTGTTGGAAGAAGTCCTCCTCCCACTGGCCACCAGGACTATCTGCTAGCCCCCTCCGCATGGTACGGCCATTGATAAGACCAACAGATCCACTGGGGGGAGGGTTGCATGTGGTACCTCCCTCAGTTGGTGGAGAGAATGCCTGGGATGCACTGTATAAGGTGGAGTGTGTAGGGGAACCACCACATCTGTCCTGGATGCGAGGACTGTGAGGGAGTGATATCCGTGTTGGGGTGTTTGACAGCTGTGGTGGTTAGTGCTATGCTGAGGACAGGCAATCATGGGTTTTGGATGTTGAGGCACCTTGCTGGGTGGAGGGGGGTATCCTTACACATTTTGGCCAGTGTAACAAATCTGCTACAGTGGAAGACTGTACTCGGGCTGAATGTGTCAATGGAAAAGAACAGAGAAAATTCAGCAAAGCAAAAATGTACATGTGCAACGTCTCAAAAATGTCATCACTGCATCAACATGCGAACGGTAATGTTAAGTGCAGCCGCAGCCGGTGCAGGTAGGAGCAGTGAGGTGGAAGGGGCATTCAAGGGAGGGGGTGGGGATTAGACAGACAACAAAATAGAGAAAATCAATTTAAAAAAAGAAAATCACTCTCCTTGTGCTCTGCAATGTGAATGTGGAGAGCGTAAGGTAAGTGGTTTTGATTATTCTTTATATTTTATTTTTCCTATTATGTTGTCTGTCAATTCCTCCCCCTGTACCGCCCCCGCTCTTACCTGCCCCAGCAACGGTTGGCTAAGTGGAAGGGGACCTTTGTCTATTGCTATTTACCAGTGTTAGGTATATACGCCTGCACTGATGGGCACACGTTTTTGATAGTGGGAATGGGATTTGCTATTTCCATATCAAAGTATTCTGGGACTTTTGATGCAATGTACAGAAGGACACACACAAGACTCCAATTCACTTTGCTTTTTGTACATACTTGGGACAACTTTCCTAGGCACAATTGTGGTGCAACGGAGACAGACATTTCATATCCATGTTCTTGACATCACATTTACCTGGTACCACATTGGGGACATCACTCACTGGCAGCCCATGGAGCATGTGGGGGTGTATGGTGTTGAGGACATCTTCCTATAGTGTGGTGAGATGGAGGCGGGGTCCGGATCGCACATCTAGGAGAATTCTGGCCACCTCAATCCTGGCGTACTTCTCCTTTACCCGCCTCTTCTCGTCCTGCCACTTCTTTATGTAAATGACAGTGTGGACATCCTCCCCCAATTCTGTGACTGCAGTGGCTAAATTCTGCCATAGGGCTGCCTTCTGTGTGCCCCCGGTGCTGTAAGGGGGAAAACCATGGTGCCGTTTGTGGTGTCTCTCAATAAACTCCAAGGTCATGGTGGTTTCCTCCGCTGAACAATTTTTCTTACTCCTCTGGTGTAGCATTTTCCTGAAGTAATGCGCAGATCAGGCAAGCAGGAACTCTATGTGGACAAACTGGTCCTTGTTTGTGTGCTGCTTTTGTACGGTTTGTAGTGCAGGTCTTGCAGGTGGTGTCAATTGACTTCATCTGGTCAAGCAGGGGCGATGGTAAGCACTTACACAGGTGTTTAGCATTGAGACAATCACCATCCTGCCCGAGTGTGGAGGTTCCGGCCCTGCTGCGGAGATTCCAATCCGGCTGCAGAGTCCCGAGTGCCAACGTAAAGATACGAGTCGGAAATTAGTTCTGTGAATACCAAAAGTCGTAAGTGACTTCTGTGAATACCAAAAGTCGTACAGTTAGACTTTTGGCTTAGATTATCTTTGTGAATCGGCCCCCTCATTTGTGAATGTTAAGTGTGTCACCACCACTCAAAATGGTGGCTTGTTTGTTTACTAATGTTATTCATTTGTTTTGAAAAAAAAAGTATTATGTAGTGCGTTGCTGTGGTTAAATGTGCTAGTTGTGCAGTTTTATTTACTCTTCCGTTGATGGCATTTTTTATTTAAAAAAAATGACTTCCCCCAAAAAATAGACATGTAACAAATGTATTTAAAAATATATATATTTAATGTTGTGTTCAATTAAGTCAATTTTTTTTAAACTAAATGAAATGTGTTTTAAAAAAAAAAGATGTTCACAAAAATGTATAACAATTTTTTTACTTTGAAATGCAGGAGTATGAACCCGGGGAGCATGAGTAGCCCACCGACTCAAGTAAGGAGACCACTTCCAGAACTTGCCACCATTGAAGAATGGGATATAATAAAATAATTCAGTTTAAATAGGCAAACAATTGTTGATTTATGCCATTAGCTGGAGCCAGATCTTCTGCCTCACAATAGGAATCCCACAGCACTAACACCAACATTAAAAATAATGTCAGTACTCCATTTTCTGGCCGCAGGAGCATTTAAATACTTTGTTGCAGTATCTGGGAGAATGCCACGGCAAACCTCCAGTGGGGTGCTACAAGAAGATCTTTCTTCAATGATGAGACACATCAACAGCTTCATGCAGGTCCACCAAATGAGGATGTTGTCAATGTGAAAGTAGATTTGTATGCTTTGGGTAGGCTACCACATGTGGTTGGAGCAACTGATGACACACATATTGCCTTGACGCCACCACACAACAGAGAACAAGTCTACCACACATAAAAACCTCCATTCAATCAATGTGAAAATAATGTGCTTACCAGACTTGTACTTCACAAGCGTATGTGTTCATTTTCCGAAATCAACACATGATTCTTTTGTACTACGGAACAGCACCATACCCCTGAAAATGTCAGAACTTGGACTTGAGAGGGCCTGGCTTGTTGATATGTACTATCTGTCAATATGTTTGTTAAAATTCAAATTTAATATTCAAAAATAGTACTTAAATAATTTGCTCATATTTTTCTCATATAGGAGACTCAGCTTATCTTAACCAACTATGGTTGTTAGCCCTGCTGAAGAATCATCCAACAGTGCCAGGGGAAGTTTCTTCAATGAGGCTCAGGCTCATTAAGATTGGTGGAGCCCTCCTCTACTCCCCCAATAATGTGTTCAGAATCACCTTGACATGCTGCATGTTACACAACGTAGCCCTGCAATGGAACATCCCATATATTGCAGGGAAAGCTGACATGATGAGCTACTGTGTGAGAATGTTGAAACGCCAAATGAAGATGATAGTGGTGAAAATGAAGGTATAAACTTACGTCAAGATGTTAGTGACAACTTCTTCCCGTGAGTGTAAGTGTATATATGTGATCAAGGCCCTCAGGGATCGAAACGTGTCATGGCTGTGCATGAGAAGAGCAATAAACGCTGATTCCGCACCAAATTGTGGTCCATGCTCTGGTGTTTTCGAGGTAACAGCCGAAAGGACGGAAGAGTGGTCGTTGATATATATATATATATATATATATACATATATATATATATATATATATATATGTGTGTGTGTGTGTGTGTGTGTATATATATATATATATATATATGTGATACACAGAAGCCATATGTAAAAACACACACATATTATTATTAAATGTTAAAACAACTTTTAATCTCATGAGTATAAAAGTCTGTGCTAGACATTTTTTAGAAAGGGCAAGTTAAGGAAAATCCAGGCCAAAGATGTTTGTTGATCTAAGTTTTGACACATTGACTACTGTATTTATTCACATTGATAATTTTTTTATTTTTTTTTACAAATGTGTCCTCAAAATGAGTCGTTTGTAATGTGTCGATTTGGTAATGTAATTTGAATTTTTCATTTTGTTTTGATCTCTTTTAGGTTCTTTTATATGCCTTCTCCATGTGGACATTTCAAAGTTTTGACATTTGCAGTTATATGCTGCTGTTGCGAAGTACAAAGGGAACATGAGTGGACCCTGTGAAAGACAAACACACACTTTAGGTGTACATATGTTGTACTAAGACAACTTGCATGGTGATTGAACTGAAGACTTTAAGATTGCATTAGACTTGTTTTTTGCCACTAAGGCAATATGTGTGCCATCAATTGATCCATACACCACAAACAATGCCAATACTGATAGAGATTCACTAAATCAATTCCAACAATCACACGCGACACTCAGTGATTGAAAAAAAAAATCATTTATTAGTACATATTTTATTTCTTTTTATATTAAATATTTCATTTCAAACGTATGTTAATTCATAATATCATTACAATACACATTCCGAACATTAAGTGGACCATACAAAGACAATAAAATATTTATACTTTTTCAGCAACTAAGACATTGTATTACATGATGAACTACACCAAATTCACCAAATTTGAGCACGCTCAAATTCCCTCAAAACTAAAGAAAGAAAAAGGAAAAAGAATGAAAGAACCCAAGGGAAGGTTTTCATTTTTTGAACATGGCTACAGCCCGAACAGCTGAAGGGAATTGCACGGTGAAAATCCGTTCAGTAGTTTCAAAGATATTTAAGTTAAAAAAATATAGATATCTGGTAGCCCAAAATCATACTGAAATGCTACTGAAATTTGATTGGCTGCCAACACTTCAACCAGGAAGTGTTGGCAACCATCTTGGGACTCAATGTGAAGCGGAGTCCCACAAAAAATGTAAAAGAAAAGAAAAAGGGACAGGGTAGGAATACCCTTACCCCCTAGTCCCCTTGGTGGGTCCTACAGGGACCTTGCTGGGCCTAAAAATCACTTTTTTTTTAAACATTCGGTGTGATCCACAGACCCTGTCAAAAATTTACAAAAGCCACAAAATTAAGCTCAGGCTCCCACGCTTCGTTTCTGATCGGCCCTCGGGTGGGCCAGTTCCCAGGGGCATTGTAATAAAGAGGGGATGCACCCCCCCGGAACTCTTTGATGCCCTGGGGGCCACCACCTCCTTATAATGCATAAAAGTCAGGGGAGGCTCATACGGCCTACCCTGCTGCCCCGGGGACCGACACCTCCCCAGGGCTTTAAGTTTCACGAATCTGGGGGGCCGCGCGGGCCCCAACACAGACCCGGAGGCCGCCACCTCCCCGGGGCTTCAAGGTAATACAGTGCAGGGTCACGCTACATTCCTGGGGCATTAATGTAATACAGTGTGGGGATGCAGCACGGAACACCCACAGCCCCAGGGACCGCCACCTCTCTGGGGCTTTAAAGTAATAAAGTGTGGGGGCCGTGCTCCCCCGTTGCCCCTGAGACTGCCACCTCCCGGGGCAAATATCACAAAATAATGAAGGGGGTTCATCATGGAGCCCTGGCCCTGGGGACTATCACCCCCCTGGGGCTAAAGTAAACATAGGAGTGGGGCCAAGTGGCTCCCCTCCTGAAGCCATAGATGTCTTTAGGACCGCCAGCTCTCAAGGCCTGCTCCAGCAATGTCCCGGGGTGCCCTCCCCAGGACATTGACGTTTGCAGGGAGTTTCCTGACAAGCCACAGCAAATGCTCTGCTTTCAGTAAGCGAGAGTAGAAAAAATGTGTCTGTTTCCCTACCTGCTGTCCACGAGCAGGGAAACAGACATTTTGCTTTGAGATGCAAGGAGCTGCATGTTTAGCAGGTCCCTGGGTCTCAAAGCAATGCCGGCTTCTGCAGGAGGCAGGGAACCGGCAGGGACCCCAGGGGCCTTCATGCTCCCCTCGCGGTCACCAACGGAGAAATGAAATGAAATGAAATAAAATTTATACCGCGCAACTAAAACCCGAAGGCATCAAGGCCAGGATCCGAGGATGGGGTCCCCAGGGCCGAAATCAGCCAGGGGAGGGGGGCCACACAATAATTAGATTTTTTTTTTTTAATGGCTGGCCCTGGGGGATGGGGTCCCGGGGGAAAAATCGGCAAAAGAGGGGGGGCCGGGTAGGCCCTCCACCCACATTCAAAATAGGCCTGCCCCAGGGAATGGGTCCCCTGGGCCAAAACTGGCCCATGGAAGGGAGCCATGCGGCCCCCAACCCGAATACATTAAAAAAGACATAAAAAAACAGCAAGTCGCTGGAGACCCGCCCCCTTTCACCACCACTCTGCAAACAAGCCTCCTGGTCGGAAGATGAAATCCCCTCAGTTGCTAATGGTCCTTGGGGGCCAACAAGCCCTCCTATTATCTCCACTAAGTCCCTCAGACTGTGACTGCTGAGAGGTCTTCGGAGGCCATGCCCCTTTCTCCACCTGGGGGCATATGCACCTCCTGGCACACTGCTGGTTGGGGGATGAAGTCCCCTTGGGTGCTGAGGGTCCTTGGGGGCCTACAAGCCCCTTGTTACCTCAAGTAAGCCCCACACAGTTGGACTGCTGAGAGGTATTGGGAGGCCACGCCCCCTTTCTCTACCACTCTGCAACTGCACTTCTTTGCGCACTGCTGGTTGGGGAATGAAGTCCCCCTGGGGGCCAACAAGCTATCCTGTTATCTCCACTAAGTACCACACAGCGGGATTGCGGCAAGGTCTTCGGAGGCCACGCCCCTTTCTCCACCACCCTGCAAACGCGCCTCCTGGTGCATTGCTGGTTGGGGGATGAAGTCCCCATAGGGGCTAAAGGTCCTTGGGGGCCTAAAAGCATTCTTGTTACTTCCAGTAAGTCCCCTACAGCATGATTGCTAATAGGTGCATTAACAGACTTGATTTTACTACGAGGTGAGCTCAGTCGCAACATCGTGCTGCAAACAAATGTAACCCGTGTTTTTTTCAATTTGTACATTCTGTTGGCAGGGCTCTGCCGGGGAGGACTTGAGTGAAGCTAACCCCATCCACATTTGCTTGTGGGTTTGATGCTGAAATCATGCTCACTACAGTTTTGAATATTTTGATCAAGGAGCCTGGACAGATAATCTAAATGAAAACAAAACAACAACATAACTAAAGGTACTATATCTGCTGGTACCATTCATCAGAATGGTGTGAATGCCTGCTGCAGTGTTGATGTTGAGGAGACAAGTCACAGCATCTTTGACCCTACACGATCTATCCATCTCAATTCCTTCCCCCTGGGATTTGCCACAGGAGCAGTGTCTCCGCCTGTAAGTCCAGGGCAAGTCTCGGGAGGATTTGGAAACTAGCCTTGCTGCCCCATTAGAATCATCTGGGATCCAGGTAGTAGGTGGCTTATGACAGTTATAAGGATGTTATAGTTAGAAATTAGACTTTGAAAAATCTTAGAAATTCACTTATAAAAACCCAAAGGTTACAGGGTTCATTATAGTTAAGAAGGAGAATTAAAAAAACTTAAGATTCATTGAAAAAACCAAGGGTTACAGGGATGTTATAGTTAGGCTCAGATTTCCCTTTTCAGATTTCGTACAAAATTCAGTGAAATTCTATAACTCACGCCCCCGCAATGCACTGCTTATGACCTCACATGTTACATCACTCATGACATGGTATGTGACATCACTGACGACATCCCAAATGACATCACTGTTGACATTACTAAGGATATCATCCACAAAATCACTGACGCATCCCTGCACACCCCTATGGAACCTTTCATACACCCACTCCCACACAACCATTCACAGACCCATACCAGCTACTCACACACCAAACCACTCACCCACTTAATCACACAGCCACTTAATCACTCATACAGATACACACACACCCACTCACTTACTCATACAGATACTAACATGTACTCACTCACCTATACAGTCACTGACATAAGCACACACTCTCACATTCACTCACCCATACAGTCACTCAGATACCCCATTATTCACCTACACTGCCTTTCACACACCCAGTTACTCACCCATATACCCCTGACACATCCATTCACTCACCCAGATAGCCATACACACACTCACCCATACAGCCACTCACACACACACTTACTAACCCATACAGCCACTGACTCATCCAATCACTCATCCATACAGGCAGTCACATACACCCTCACCCACCCAAATACTCAGTTAATCATACAGGTACTCAGACAACCAATCACTTACCCATACAGCCAGTCACATACCTACTCACACACCCATACAGCCATTTAGATGACAACTGACTGATATAGACATTCACACAATCAATCACTTACCCATACATTCAGTGAGACACCTAATCACTCACTTATACAGTCAGTCATGCACCCACTGAATCATCCGCACAGGCGCTCAAACACCCACTGACTCACCAATACACCTTGGTATATATATTTAACACTCATAACTGTTTTAGAAACACTCACAGTCACTGGATGATGTCATCAGTGATGTCACTGACCATGTCTTGAGTGTTGTAAATATGTGAGGTCATAAGCTGTGCATTGAGGGGCACACGTTATAGTTAGCTCAGCTATAACTGCTGAATTTCACTGGTTTTGTATGAGTGAAATCTGAGCCTAACTATAACGTCCCTGTAACCTTTGTTTTTTTCAGTGAAAGGATAATATATATATATATATATATACTGCATGCCTCGAGTTTCCACCCCGACCATTTGATAAAGTGCATCCCTTATGGGGAGTTTCGCAGACTCTGGAGAATCTGTAGCACTGATCTGTCATTTGAGGACTGTGTTAGAGAAGCCACTAACAGATTCACCAAAAGGGGCTATGGTAAACAGGTTATACAAACAGCCTTAGAGAAAGCCAACAAAACACCATGAGAAAACACACCCTACACTAATGATGCTAGACCTCCTAGGCAAAGGAACATAGGGAAGATTGTCAAGTCACAAAGTCAGGAAAATAGACTTATAAAAACTTACAGGAATCAACATAAACAAATAGGAACTATCATTAACTCCAGCTGGTCCATTATTAGAACGGATACCATTTTAGGGGATCTTATGCCACTTGAACCATCTTTGACCTTTAGAAAAACCAAGTCCATGCAAAACTATTTGGCCAGAAGCAGTTCAGAATTGCCATTCGGGAACCGTAATACCAAAAAACCTTGGTTAGCTCTGAAAAATGGGTTCTATAAATGTACTTGCCGATTGTGCGAGTTCGGCATTGGTACGACTGAATACTCCTCCATATATGGTCCAACTTGCAACCAACTCAAAGGGGTATACGACTACCGTACGGAATTTGCAGTATATGTTTTAACTTATGCCTGCTGCTTACAGTACGTTGGCAGTACCAAACTGCAAGTTCATGTGCGCATTCTGCAACACCTTAGGGCCATTGTGAATTCCGACATGTCTTATCCAGTGGCCAGGTATTTTAAAACTGTACACAACAAAGGTCTGAGCAGCCTGAGGTACTTTGTCATAGGAGCGATCCCCCCACTCAGGAGAGGAGGAAACAGAGAGAAACTCCTATTGGGGTTGGAGCCCAAATTCATTCTGGAGCTTGATACACGAACCCCCACTCAACAATGGGGAGGAGTTACATAATAATCTTTAAATATGCGGAGCCCAGCACTGGCTTAATGTTTATCAATTTTGGCTCAGTGACTATAAATGTATTTCTTAATGCAGCAGTATATAACCTTACTTTAACATCAGGACTAGAGGCTCCTTATATATATATTCCTTCTCCTTTTTACATCTACCTCATGTTTTACTCCTTATTCCCTGGATGATACGTGATTCTTATAAGAAACTGGTCCATCAGTATTTTATTAGCATATTACCGCTAATTAGGGAGTCTTATTTCAGACTAGGCTCTCAACCCGAGAATCGAATTGCTGCTACCCTTCCATGGCCCGTTGCCACACGAGATTTTTGATTTTGCACTTTATGGTTTACTTTATGCACTTTTATTTTTCGTACTCTGTCACTCCCATGCAGGAGCACTGTCTTACTTCACCTTTCAGATTCTCCCACACGGTGGCTCAAAACACGACGGAGAAGGAGACATAAAATACAACACCACCTAGAAAAGGGTTTTTATTTTACAAAATGCAAAGATTCTCTTTTTAGAATAAGGCTTGGGGTTTTATTTTACACAATGCTATCGAACAGAAAGGTTTTTCCAAATGCCAAAATGAATCATATTCAAATACACATAGATATATATATTTATATGCAAGCAATAATAATAATACACTTGATAGATGCAACAGTTAAATGCATGGATAATACTAATGAATAAAAAGCAGCAAATAATATGAGATAAGGCTCAAGTGAATATACCGAACGTCCTCAAAAGAATAATCAGAAAGATATACACACTGAATACATCAAATGATTACTTTGGATGTGGACCTCACTCAAAGCCACTTCCCACACATCACAATGGCACTAATCAAAGCTAAAAAAAACTCAAATGACCACAGCCACTGGAAACACACATCACAATGACACTAGTCAGAAACAAGTCACCTCACCCAAATGTTCACTCGACATCCTTGCCAATTTACGCGGGAGGGGGGGCCCGGTCACAGCTAACTTGGACTCTCGACCAGGACTCAGGTCGTCTTACAGCAGTACGTCAACTCTGTAAGTGAGCTCCCAACTCAGCTGTCAACAATCCTCAGCTTTATAGTCTCAAAACACACACTAGAAGATTCAAGTCTCACTCTACATTCTCACATGTTTCAGCCTTTATCTTGACGAAGCTCACAAAAGCCTTCCAGGGTACATTAAACAATCTCTCACAAAAACAACCCTTGAACGGGATTAATCCAAATAATTTGCAAGCGTGGCTGTGCGCGCAGATAAAGCTCAAGCCAGGTAGAGTCAGAATTCAGGATGACATGAGGCCATGTCAAATCCAATAGTAAGAAATGAATAATACTTTATCTCTCAATGTACAACACAGTGCATGTTTGTGCACCACTGCTTATAGCATCACATACTTCACCTCTCAATGTACAACACAGTGCACATTTGTGCACCACTGCTCATAACACTGCACTTCGAGACTAAAAAGCACATGCCACACCTCTCTCTCTCTCTCTCTCTCTCTCCCATGCTTTCAAATGCACATCCCACACGTTCTGTTCTTGGCAAGGCTGTTCTACTCTATGCCAGCTCCTATTGAAAGAATGCAAGATTACAAGAAAGAAACCGTTAGGAGAAACAAGGCATATGCAGGACGTCGTACATTCAGGCTAGGGTAAAATAACATAGCAAAGTCAATTAAAATAATTGTAGTCAAAGGTCATCACAGGGTGTCAGACCACAAGAGTGACTCTAGCACTACAAGCACACAGGCTATACCATTATAATACAGACTGGCCTCATTATGATGTTAGTTAAGACGCATATTCATTTAATCAACTTAGATTTTACATCAAATTGAGGATTGACAGGGCATCATTTTAAACTTGATTCATTTTACCAGCACTCAGCACTTAAAATGTTCCTCAATATAAGAGAGGCACTACCTATACTCAGGAACTATATGCATTTGTGCATCAATACAGAAATAGATGAGATAATGTGCTTCGCAATAAGAGCAGCTAGTGTTCTGCAACATAAAATGACACCCTGAATCTAACCACTTGGATGCTAAGCCATTTCCAACGATGGTATGTAATTTCCATTGAAATGAATGGGCACTCCATGACGAGTTACCCTTGTCATTAGCATCCAAGTTAAGACACATACAACACAGCATTCAAGCATGCATAGGGGTCTCATAATAAATATACCTGATTTACAATTCCTCAAATTACTACATATATCTTCCTTGAGAAGTTACTGTGGAAAAAATAATCTCAATATTTTTCTTGTTGAATCATGCAATATTTAAAAACATCACATGCAAAATTTTAACTTAAGATGCAAATTCTTCTATATATTTATATCTATTGAATTTAAATGACCATGTAAGGTCTGCTTTTCATACCTATGTCTGTTTCTTATCACATGGTGTGTATTGCACTTTAAAAGTCACATTTGAAATGCACCTCGTTATGTGAACAAGCCCAGTGAGGTGGGCGAAACGTGTCATCCTGCCATCATTATTTAAATAAATCTTTTTTTCAGCAGACAGTGGTGTCTGTGACCCCATAACCTGCTCTGCAAGCTTGGTGGGGATTTACCTTTTTTGTGTGTGTGTGTGTGTGCGTACATATTCACTGAAAAAAACATAGGTTTCAGGCACGTTTATAGTTAGAAATTAGCATTTAAAAAACCTTAGAAATTCACTGAAAAAAACCAGAGGTTTCAGGGGCGTTATGGTTAGACATTTCACTCGTACAAAACCATAGAAATTCCCCTGTTATAGTTAGTTCAGCTAACTATAACTTGCGCGCCCGCCATGCACTGCTGATGACGTCACATATTACATCACTCATGACATGGTGAGTGACATCACTCATGACATTACTGATGACATCTCCAGTATGCGCCAGAAAGCTGCGTTGCAGAGAGGTGTTCAGAGACCACGCCCCTTTTTACAACACTCTGCAACGCAGCTCCGTGGCGCTTACTGGAGGTACCTGGTGGGCTAGTTGGCCCCCAGGGACCCTCAGGATAGAAGAGGAATTAATTCCCCAACTTAAAACGCGCCACAGGGCTTGTTTATACACATGTCACCTCAGGCCACGCCCCCTCACTTCACCACTGTGCAAAAGCGCCCCGTGGCGCGTTTTAAGTTGGGGGATTAACTCCCCTTGAATCCTGAGGGTCCCCGGGGTGCAACTAGCCCACCAGGTACCTCCATTAAGCCGCAGAGCTGCATTGCAGAGAGGTGTAAAAAAAGGGCGTGGCCTCAGAACACCTCTCTGCAATGCAGCTCCCTGGCGCATACTGGAGATTCCTGGTGGGCTAGTTGCCCCCCAGGGACCCCCAGTATTCAAGGGGAATTCGTTCCCCATCTGCAAATGCGACAGGAGGCGCGTTTGCAGAGTGCTGCAGGGATGGGGCGGAGACTCCGGCGTGATGCCGGTCTTTTTATTTTTTAAGAAGAGGGGCTGTGTGGCCCCCCTTCTTTTCCTAATTTATTGCTGACCCCAATTTCATGTATTTTTTTATTAAAAATTGGAAGGAGGCGGCCCCCCTCCCGAGGCCATAATCGGCCCCAGGGACCCCATCCCCCGAGGCATGGCTATTTTATTAATTTTAGTTAAATATTGGAGGGGGGCTGCATGGCCCCCCTCCTTAGGCCATTTATGGCCCCGGGGACCCCATCCCCCAGGGCTGGGCATTCATTTTTTTTTATATTGGGGGAGGCGGGCCCCACAAATATTTTAGAAAAGCCCTGGGGGTGGCGGTCTCCGGGGCCTGGGGGGCCTTTGAGCCCTCCCACCCATTTAATTCACAAGCCCCGGGGGGTGGGGGTTCCCGGGGCTGGGAGCCTCCCCGCAAATATGTATGAAAAGCCCCGGGGGTGGCGGTCCCCGGGGCCCCTTTGGGCCCCCAATTTCATTACAATATAAAGATTGCCCCGGCCCGCCAGGTGGGCTAAATATTAACGAAGCACGGGAGCCCGCGTTTCTTTTTTTTTTTTCGCGGCTGGATCCGCGGATCCTATGCGTATCCTGCGATTTGGTGGTCAGGGTGTTTCTTCCCTGCTCCCTTTTCGTGTTTTGCGCGTTTGTTTTTCTCTTTTCTTGTGCCTCGGTTCTACCGAGGCACAAGATGGCTGCCAACACTTCCTGGTTTGGAGTGTTGATAGCCAATTAGCATGCAGCTCGTGATCGGGATTGTGCGCGGATCCTGCACGCCTCTAGATATATACATTTTATTAATTTTGATTTTCTCAGCAACTACTGAACGAATTTACACCATTTAACAAAAAGAGCTCTTTCTGAACCAAGGGCTACCTTTTTGCCAAATTTGGTGTAATTCCGTTCAGCACTTCGGGCTGTAGCCGTGTCAAAAGTTTCCTACGGGGAATTACATGGGGAAAACCCGTTTTTGGGACCCCCCCCTTTTTTCTAGGCCCCCCCTTGACGAATCACCCCGAACCTTTCAAGATAGGAGCTGGCCGGAGCATGCCACAAGTTTTGAACATTTTGCCAAGATTCGTCCATCGGCGCCAAAGTTATTGGGAATAGAATGTTGCAATTTTCCTATGGTAACTAGGTCCTAACTATAACTACCTACTGGGCACTGCCAGTAGGTAATATATATATATTTATATATATATATATATATATATATAACTCAAGATATATATGTTTTGAGACGTGAGGCCCAATGTCTACCTTACTCTGACACAGGTGTCTGAATAAAGTGAAGTGGTGAAGTGATGCTTCTTTCAAGGTGGCACGCATTCCGAACGATGCCACTTATTCCACAGGATGGAGCATTCCATCCCATCAAAGCAACTGAATCAGTACAGCACACAAATAAAAAGCACATCTAGTGGAAGGACTACTTGATGTGTAAGGATAATGCCCTTACCTGTAGTTTTTACTAATGTTTCCTGTCCAAGATGGCCAAACCTACACTTGAATTACCACACATCCTGTAAAGTAGGCTCCATTTGAGTCAATTTGCCTCTCAATTGTTCTTGCTTGATTGCTCGCAGCTGGATTTTCGGAACATCCTCCTCCTTCAGTTGTCATCTTGTTTTCCTGCTTTTTGCCCTGCTGCTTGGCCTGCCAGCTAGAAGGTTTTTCCGGTTTCAAATTTGTTTTCCCTTTCTGCTGGATATTATCTTCTGGTGTAATTCTGGACTGCCAGTTTTATTCTGACATCTGGGCCTGTTCCCGGAGATAGCAGGCCATTGTAACGTACCAAGAAGACCCTACACGCGACATCAAGAAGACCTGCTCTTGACAGTTTTCAGTGCCACAAAAAAAATTCAAGAATGGATCAAGTTCAGGAATTATTAACTGCTGTAAACAATTTACTCTTCATGTCCAACCAAAGCCTGACTACTGAATACACATCCTTGCATCACTTTACCTGCTGTACTTCATCAAGGCTGCAGGATCCTCCTCTGGGTGGTTTGACTGAATTAAAATTGGACGGAAGTCCTAGGAAGTTAAAGACTTCCTTAGACACTTGTCAAGTCCATTTAAAATTTAAACCCCATATTTATGCCATGGATCTATTTAAGGTGGGATTTATTGTGAGCAATACAACTAAAAAGGCCTTAGCATGGGGTGTGCCACCAGTAACTGAAGCAAGTCCACTTTTGGACACATAAACTAAAGTTCTTAAGGGTAACTTCAAGAATGAACTTGTTAGGGTTGTTAGAACAGCATCTCTAAAAGATTTAATTCAGTTAATGATCCACACCGTTAGTCACTTTCAAGAAAGACATTCAGAACGTCGGAAACATGTTCAATTTCAAAATTAATCAAATCCAAAATTCATCAAAGTCCTTCCAAACCATTTAACCCTGAAAAAGAACCTATTCAAGTGTACTAAGGGCCGTTTGACTGAGCAAGCAAGGACAAGATGACTCTGTTTGTACTGTGGTGAGAAAGTTCCTAGTTGTCCACCAATGAATCAGGAAACTAGGAAGCTCAGCACTACTGCAGGAAACAGAGGTGAATGTTAGTCAGGTACCACCTGCTTCCACCATCAAAATCCTCTGGTTTTGTCCTGCAGCAAGGAGAACTTCAGATGTTATCTCAAAGTCTCTCAGCTCCAGCACTTGTGAACTGCGGGGCTTCATATGTGTACATGGTTATTCAACAGGCCTTCAAACATCAGATTCAAGTCCAAAAGAAGGAAGATCCAGTTATGGCTAAAGCTGTTAAGGGTACCTTAGTGGCTTCTGGCCTTAAATCTTGTCTTTATGAATTGCTGCCCATTACGAGAAGACCACTTTTGATTCGATTTCCTCTACTCGTTACCCCTCTTCCTAGGCATCAATTGGCTAGTGCAGCAAAATTCGTATGTAAACTAGTCTACCAAAACCTTGGTCTTGGGACCAACGTTTTGTGTTTCTCATTGTACTCCTTTATACTACTGGAAGGCCAACATTCCTTAAATCTTAGAAATATATCATGAGTACCTTATTGTTTTCCAAGAATCAAACACTAAAGAGTTAACTCTTCATCGACCTTTTGATTGCGCCATTGTAATCCTTACTGAGGCTATATATAATTCCTGATGAGCACATTTTCTTCTGATCTCCTTCTGAATTACAAGCTTTCCGAGAGTATTTTGATGCAAATATTGAAAATGGGTGGATTATTCCATCTGAGTCCCACACAGAAGCCTCCATCTATGTCCCCTGCTGGGCAACCTCTTCTTATTGTGGGTTCCAGCCCGTGCTGAGACTCCTTCCATTCCGGGCCGGCATCCTCAGTGGTGACCATCTTAGTGCTCAGTTCCACCTAGTCAATGCAGGGATGAAAATCATGATATAATACGCTATTAGTGCCAGACAAATATGTTTGAAATAATTTTGTATAGTTGTATTACAAATTATAGCTTTTATACATTTATTTCTAATATATTTTTTACTCCTGTTCCTAATCTAAGATGGCCGAACCCACACTAGAATTGTCTCCTCTGTTTGGTGTTATAAAAGGTAGGTCCATTTGAATCCAGTCGTGTTTCAGTTCTTTCTTGATTTCTTACAGCTGGATTTGTGGTACCTCCACCGTCTCCAGTTTTCATCTTGTTTTCATGCTCTTGGCCCTACTGTTTGCCCTGCCACCTGGAACGTTTTTTCTAGTCTCCAGATTTTCCCTTCCTGTTTGTTGGATCTTATTTTCTGGAGCAATTCTAGACTTTCAGCATAATTCTGGCATCTGGGCTGCTCCCAGAGATAGCAGGCTGTTCCTACGCAACAAGAAACCGTACATTTGGCATCAAGAAGACCTGCTCTTGACTTAGGGGTGCCATTAAAGACAGGACGACAAAGTTGTCAGGTGTTCAGCTTCTCTGCCTCGAGATAGTTTGAAAGAAGGAATGGATTTTGTTTGTTCCACCTATTTTTTAATTCATCAAAAAGAATCTTGGAGTACGTTCGGACATCAATATCTAATAGAACAACTAAGGAAAAGTTGGCAGGGTCAATCATGTTCACCTTTTTTAAAAAGGACATGCAATATGAAAGAGTGCCCAGATTCTGGGATTATTGGGGACTGAAATGAGATTTACATATGGAAGTGAAACAGTTTTCTCTAGTATTCTAGACCAAACATAAAATGTGACCCTGGGATATTAACTGGGGCGGGGATCAATAGTTTTAAAGTGCCAACTTAAGGATCCTGTTCACAAAGGTAAAATTTAAATGTGTAGATTTACTAATGTATAAATTTACACTTGCACTTAGGTGTACGTTTACACCTTTTCACTTTTCACGATTTCGGGATGCAGATTTTCACCTAAGGGAACACATACATGTCTCCAACCCGTCAGCTTATGGCGGAGACATCTATCACAGAATTTACGAGTGACTAGTAGCAAAGTTACTACTAGTCCCTTTTCACAAGTAGATAGAGATCTCTGCCACCAGGGAGGAGAAATCCTCATACAAATGTGCACATAAAAATAATAAACTTTAATAAGTCTTGGTAACAATGGTTTAAAAATCTGAAAGTAAAATAAAACTGTAAATTAATTTAAAATAATACTTATTAACCTAGAACTAATCAAATAAAATTTTACAGCACAATATCTCATCAAATTAAAGGTTTATAAAATAATTAAATATATAAAATATATTAGTATGGTTTATAAATGTTTGGGCCTATTCACTAAGGAAAACGTATACTTTTGACTAACTTTACTTCTTTGGGCTGGTCACCATTTACAAGTGCAGAGTTACTCGGAAATGTAGACTTACATGTCCTGAGTCCCTGTATTCATGGGGTGCAGCCTAAATTATGGCTACTTGTAACTTTTCCACATAGGCAGAGATGTCCGCCACCACGGTGAGGGTCTCCCTGTGTCCCTGTGATAAAGTATAGGAAATGTTTATTGAAGTTTCAAGAAAATGTGAACACATTTTTTATACTGAATATTAATTTTCATTCATTTTACATAAGTATTTATAATTTTGAATAATTCAGTAAGAGTTTCAATAGTATTAAGTCAGTTTTAATTTACACATTTCATTATTTTGATTATATAAAATGTAAAATACAATTATTTTTACAGAAGTTTAATAAAAAAATCCCACCTAAAGTAAAACTATTATAATTTTTTATCATGTTGTTAAGTGTTGTGTAGAATTAACAGTATTTTAATTGCTTAATAAATATACATTTTCATATTTAAAAAGGTCAATAAAATATTTTTAAATAAATCCATAAGTATGTTTTATTTTCATTAAAGTTCCTTACCATTGATTATATTTTTTAATTGTTTCAATAATTCTATTTAATTTAAAATCCATATGGGATTTTCTTTTAAGTGTCTACTTCAAATATTTTCTATTGCAGGATATTGCAGTACATGTGGATAGAGCACTCTAGATCTGCTCACCTCAAATGTATATATATATATATATATATATATATAAATATATGACCTACTGGTAGTCACCAGTAGGTAGATATAGTTAGGATATAGTTTCACTTGGATGAGTGTTTTTTCATTTGCCAATAACTTTGGCGTTGTTTGAGGAATCTGCAGAACATTTTCAGAACTAGTATGATGCTCACTCCTGCTCCTGTCTTGAAAGTTTCGTAGTGATACATAAAGTGGGGGCCGAGAAAAAGAGGGAGGCCCAAAATGAAAAAAAGATTTTAGACACAGCTATGGCCCGAACACCTGAACGGAATTACACTGAATTTGGCAGCCAGGTAGCTGTTGGTCCAGAAAGTGACCTTTTTCAAATTGGATTAAATCTGTTCAGTAGTTATAGAAATATAAAGGAAAATACCAATTGTATATATAGGGATGCGAAGGATCCGCGATCCCTCCTGATCTCATGCTGAGATGTGATTGGCTGGCAACATTTCAAAGGAGGAAGTGTTGGCTGCCATCTTGAGACTTGGCTGGAGTCAAGCCCCAGAAAAATCATTAAAAAAAGAAAAAGGGGCAGGGTAGAACTACTCTGACCCCCCTAGGTATCTGGTGGGGGGGAGGTCCCACAGGAACCCCGCAGGGCTAAAAAGCATTCTTTGTTTTAAATTTCAGCTCGAGTCACACTAGATCCACAGCTCCCTTTGAAATTGTTTTAGAAAACTAAGCGAGGGCTACCGCGCTTTGTTAGTAATCAGTCCCTGGGTGGACCAGGTCCCTGGCCATTTTAATAATAAAGGGGGGGGCAAACGGGACCCCCTTTCAGTACTTATTAATGTCCCAGTGACCACCACCTCCCCAGGGCTTATTTATTTAAAATGTGGTGGCCTCTCTGACCCCCCCAGCCCAGAGGACAACCTCATCCCTGGGGCCACATTCCAAAAACAAATTGGGTGGCCTCATGGATCCGGAGACCACCACCTTCCTGGGGGCCATCTTCTTTTAAAAATCTCGGCCTTGGGGACCACCACCTCCAGGGGCAGGCACTACAAATAAGAAAGGAGGAAGCTAAAAAACAAATTGGGGGGCCTCATGGACCCACGTGCCCCAGGGACCACTACCTCGGGGGGCTAATGCATTTTTATGGGAGTGGCTCTGTGAATGATGTCATCAGTGATATCATTTGAGATGTCAGAAGTGATATCATCAGTGATGTTACTGACAATGTCATGAGTGATGTAATATGTGTTGTCATAAGAAGTGTATTGTAGGGGCGTAAGTTGTAGTTATCTAAGGTAACCATAACTGCTGAATTTCTATGGTTTTGTACAAGTGAAATCTCAGCCTAACTATAACGTCCCTGTAACCTTTTTTTGTTACTGTGAATATATATATATATATATATATATATGTGTGTGTGTGTGTGTGCCCGTGTGTATATATATATTCGTCCACAGTGGCACGCTTAAAGCCACAAAGAGAGGCACTTGCAGGTTTGTTCTTGCTGTTATTCTTTAGTCAGTCTGTCGGTGCGGATGGGGAGGGGGTACTCACAATAAAGAATAACAGCAAGAACAAACCCCCGAGTGCGTCTCTTTGTGGCTTTAAGTGTGCCACTGTGGATGAATACATTGCCGCTCACCACCGCGAAGATAGCACCCAGGGCGAGTGGTGGGGCGGCGGTGACTCTTGTGTTCTTTAAATATATATATATATATATATATATATATATATATATATTTATATATATAAATATATATATATATATATATATATATGCACGAAAACTCCTCCACGCCACTTCCACTCCACCACACGGACCGGCGAAGCGTTAACCAGGAGACGGACCACTGGATCAGTTACAGGTTCTTTATTTCAAAGGTACAGCTGGTAAAAGTGCACATATATATATATATATATATATATATATTTCCAAAATGGCCACTTCACTCCTGGGCAATCAAGAGAACACAGCGGGGAATTTCTGGGAGACCATTTTAATCACAGCTGTTTGGCACGATGCATTTTGGCATCACTCGCCTTCTTTAGATGCCGGTAGCTCAGGGATGTCCCACCTCCCTCCTTTAAATATCATATTGGCTCTCCCATTGGCGGGAGTGAAGCTTGTCCCAACTGGTTGCTTTGCTGTAGTCCTATGTTAAAGACTGCTATACTCAGCATGCACTATTGTGGAAAATCCAACAGCGGGACATATATATATATCATCAAGAGTCCTGAACCACCAGAGCCTCCATCAATATCAGGTACAGACCACAAAAGTGCGTTTTCCAAATTGGTTATTCAGTGCATTATTCTTTATTTCTTTGCCAGCATGACGTGTTTCGGCTGCGTGGCAGCAGCCTTGATCACATGACACCCCGGAAATAGTGCAAAACTTATAAAGTGTAACTTCATGGTCAGGTTTAATCATGTTACATATAGAAACAGAAAAAATACCTCAGCAAAACCAATGTTATCCTGGGTAAGATCAAATTCAAGTGAAATTGCTAATGCGCTGTCATATTTCAGTAAAATCAACAGCGGGTTGATGCAGGCTTTTCTTCTGGGAGGCTGCACTGCAAAACTTCCACTCTGCTCTCACCTGCTCCTCCAGCTAGCGTAGGTTGACGCCAGCCTGGACCGTGTGGCACAGTGGGGCTCCTTCCGCGGCAGGACTGGCCAATTTCACTTGCCAGGGCACTCAATTGACCAGAAGACAGCGCGAGCTGTCCCCGCACATCGAAGCGAGTGTCATAAGTAGCTCAGGTGCCGTGGACTGCTTGGCACCATTTCAAGAGTCCACCTTTGAAGAAGTGCGCACAGCGCACGAAACGCGTTGGCGATTGGACTTGTTTGATATTTTGAATGCCCTTTTTCAGACACGATGCTGCAGCTTTCACAATAAGTGTCAAGATTACACTTAACTGCTGAGCGGCTCTTTCCATGGGGACAACCAAGGGGCAACCTTTGTTTTGACTTATATATATATGGACACATGTGTCATGAGACACTGTCTATTTACATCTTTTTGACTATGACATGTCAAAGCTCTATGTGTCTTCAAACTGAATTGATTTATTAACTGTGTTTATCGGGCCGAAGTTCGGGCACTTGTCATAATTTAACTGTTTAATTTTGGGAGTGATCTGATCCTTGCATGTGCAATCTAAAATTTCATCATTATGAATAATTTTTACATTTTCATGTCAAATTTGCACTTAAAAAGAAAATGTTGCAATCATTGAATACATGTTACTTTGCCACAGTCTGTTGTGTATGTTTACTGCTTACGGTTTGTTGCCGGCCAGCTTAATTTTTACAGCTGGTTGGGCTTTTAATGCACTTGAAAAATGCAATGTCTGCGGGGGCGCGTCATGTGACCAAGCTCCTTCGTGGAGTGAAACGCGTCAAGGAAGACACTTGTCTCATTATGCCTAAATAAATGAGCTACACTGCTTGCACCTTCATCTCGTGTGGTAGTTCGTGATTGAGAGGAGTTTTGAAGAGGTCCGCACATGCATTTTCGCCCGCCTTGTATTTGGCGGTCAGGAGTTTCTCTGCATTTGTTCATCGTAATTGGCTGTTTCCGGTTTTGTGGACCCTCCCGTTTCCTGAGGCACTTCGTTAGCACAGCCGTCTACGCTTTCGTGTATTGCTACTTCAACTCGGAAGAGTTTTGCTCCTTGATATGCCCCGCCTTGTTCGTGAGAATTATCGCCGTTGTTTGAGTGGTGCCCGCTGGCGTGGAATCGGGTCGGTCAGCTGACCGACGGGAGCCCCAGCGCCGATTCCGGTAAGGCATGCTCGTATTGGCGACTTTATATTCTTAAAGGGATATTGGCGGGTTACAGGATTTTCTCCTTACCTCATTACTGGACCACATATAGCAGTTGCACGGCATATTTTGAACACCGTGAGCTATTCTTATAAGGCAACATGATTTCCACTGACGCGCTCCGCAACAAAGAGTCAGCAGCGGAGGCACTGTTCGACAACCTCCCGGTGGTTGTAGACAAACCACGCGCCACCAAAATGGCCAGTGATAACAGCGATGCTAAATCATTACTGAGAACCCTTGAAAAGCTGTTACGTAATGAACTTTCAAAATGGTAGGAAAAGAAATCACTGGAAAAATATAGACGCAAACCGCGTGCGGATTGGTTTGCGTGTACTAATTGTGCCCACGTATGAAAATCCTAACCCCCAAATGCTACAGGAGTGGGCTGAAAATAATCTTCAAGCTTCCATGAACATGATTCACATCTTGATAAAGTATGTTGAGTCAGACCGTGAGGCACTTCTGATTGAAATCGACCGGAGATTGAGGCACGAATCAAAAAGCATGAAGAAACAATCAAAGAGCGTAAAATATTTAAATTTGCCCACGACCAGAATGATTACACCACTGGTAGAATCTTCACATTCGCCAGGAAATATGACAATTACAAGCGTCAAGCACCTACAGGCAATAAAAAAGCAAGTAATCCAACTAAAGCCGCTAGTGCAATTTCCTCTGCTGAAGGCGATGTTGATTCAGCCTCATTAACCTCTAACAGCGACTCGGATGATAACAGACCGGGACCATCATTACCTAGCTCCGCAGGAATGGTCAATTTCTCTTTGGTGGATGAATTACATTTTGTGAGCAAGGACCGGAGGTACTCCTTGCGCCCCCGCAAACCTCAGCAAAAGCAAGGGAATCCATCAACAGGCGAAGGCGCGACAGGAGGCGCAAATACAAACAGAGGTATAGAGCGAGGCAATGCGGGGAGGAATTGGAAGATAACAGCGTCAATAGAAAATACTGTTGTTAACCTGACTGATGTTATACTTTCTAAAGCAGAGGAGCAACTTCTATCTTTGGGGCTTACTTTTTACCCTAAAAATCGTTTTTCATATAATCAGACTCACATTGATGTTTTTAAGTTCATTCGCAAAATTAAGCTCATTAAATATTTTCAATTAAATACCTTTTAAAAGAAAGCTCCTATTAGAGTATCGGATGACAGTTCCATCATTCCAATGCAAGTTAGAGATATCCCAGACGTTCAGAACCTCTATAATCTGGCTTTTGATAACGATTCACAGAATGCTTCTATGGTCAGTCAAGTTGTCAACGTTAAACAATCCACACAAAGCCCGTTTCGCTCCAAATCCACTTTTCTACCGTTAATGTCAAAGGACGCGGTAGATGTCTTCAGTGACAGAATTATTGTGGAATTAAAAGATCTAAACAGAAGAGTTATGAATAATTCTAAGACGGTCGATTACAACATCATCGACTGGTCAAAAAATTGCAGAGTAACCACAACATTATCATTAAAAGCTCGGACAAAGGGGGAAATACGGTCTTATGGTCAAGACTTGACTATTTGACTGAGGCTGAAAGACATTTATCAGACTCGTCCTGCTACATCAAATCTATTAAAATCATGATGCGCAAATGTGAAGAAACAACACGCAGGAAAATTCACAATTGGCAGAGAAATGGACTTTTAACAAAAGAGGAATCGAAATTTTTGAGTGTGGAACATCCAATTACTCCGATCCTTTATTTCCTACCAAAAGTCAACAAGTTGGTTACCCCAGTCCCTGGTTGTCCAATAATCTCAGCACAAGGAAGCATGAATGAAAACCTTTCCAAGTATGTCGATTTCTTTCTTCAACTGCATGTGACAAGTCTACCTTCCTATCTGACTTTTTGATCAAAATCAAGAGTGTAAACTGGTGTTCTGACTATTTATTTGTTGTTATGGATATAGAATCTCTATATACCAGCATCAATCATCGGCATGGTATTAAGGCTACTGAATATTTTTTAAATAGCCGTGATGTCACTTTGAGAGATCATAACAGAATGCTAATAGAAATGATTGAGATCTGTCTTCAAACCAATTTCTTCCAATTTCAAAATGAAATCTTCCAGCAGTTGCGCGGGGTGGCAATGGGTTTGTGCTTTTCCGCCAGCTATTCATGCTTGCATGTTGGCTGATGGGAGGAGCACGTAATCGGAGACGCCCATCACCACTGGTTGAGGCACATTGTCCACTATTGGCGTTATATTGATGACGTTTGCATTGTTTGGAGGGGGTTGCATGATGAAGCATTGGCTTTTGTTAATGACATCAACACTAATGATTTACATTCACAGCTTCAATTAGTGACAGTTCGGCTGAATTTTTGGATGTTCAATTGTATATTGAGGCAGGTGCTTTACAAACTAAGCTGTATAGAAAATCAACAGCGGGCAATTCTATCCTTCATGCCCAAAGTGCCCATCCTATTCACACTATCAACATTCCTTACAGAGAATTTATTCGTATCCGTTGGTTATGCAGTAGTGATGTAACTGCTAATGCCTGTCTTGCTGAAGCCGTTCAAAGATTTCTCAAAAGAGGCTGTAAAAGGAAGATCTTAGATCAAACTCTACTTAAGGCCAAAAGCAGACCTAGAGATGAATTACTGGAACCTACGGTCAATTCAGCAATTGACCATAAGTCAGAGTGTCCAGTTCGCCTTATAACGACTTTCTGTACCCAAGAGAGAGCCATTCGCCGTATTTATTTGCTCCGAATGGCCTATCATTATGACTGACAACATTTTAGGTCCCATCATGCCCAGTCAACCAGCAATCACAGGGCCCCTTCAAAGCGGGATGCCCTCGACAGATCAATGACGTCCCACTTAAGAAATCGTGGTTATGCAAAATGGGTTTCTTTAGGTGTATGTCATGCCATGCTTGCACTTTTACGAAAAATGGTACCCATTACAGAACAGCATTTAGTGAGGAAAAGATAGCAATACAAGAATATCTGACATGCAGGTCAGAATATGTTATTTACAAACTTTTATAAACTTTATTTTTTGGATTTTCAATACAAAACAAAACAAAGGTTGGTATTGTGGTATAAAGTAGCAACACCTGATTCACACAACTCAGACAGTTCACGGCAAGGTAACAGCATCACATATTGGGGGAAGGGCATCGGGATAAATACAGTGCATGTCAATCAGGGACAGTGTCCCACGGCCATAGTGCATCACAAGAGTATCACACTCCAGCTTATTACGAAAGTATCTGGAGGGTGGCAGCTAGTCTTCCATGCAAAATAACAGTGAACAGTGATATGTTATGCTAGATGATCATCCATACAATCACATATGCAGCAAATTTACATAATTATAGACTATCTACTGGTAGTTTCACATAACAATTCATACAGATTCCACATGTCCATCCCCGCCAGTCCGAGTCCTGCTTCCATCTGAACCATCATCCTCATTCCCCTGAGCTAGCATATAAGTGATAAGAGGACCCCAGATGTCACTAGGCCTGCTGGAGATCGGAAGCGTTTCAGCAAAAATTATGTACTGGTCCTGACAATGGGTCATGTCTGCCAGCCATTCTTTAAACTTTGGGGCCCTGCCACGACCCCATCTACACGCAACGTGCCGGTTTGCAAGAAGCAGAGCAATATCTAAGAATTTCCTACAAGTCTTAGGGATACGTGGTGTGTACCCCAGAAGCATCAGTAATGGATCTGGGTTTATTGATTCTCCGACCATAGATTCGAGGGCAACATGCACATGTTGCCAATAGGCATGAATGAAGGTGCATTCCAAGGCCAAATGTAGGAAACCAGCATGTTCTGGTTGACAGCGCTCACATCTATCATCACTAGACAAGCGGAACTTGTATTTTTTGACCGGCGTATAGTACAACCGTTGCAAGAACTTGTAGTGGATCATCTTGAGCCTACTGCTGGCCGATATCCTAGCCGTAAGGTTACAGCAATAAAGCCACTGTTCATCAGTGACCTCCGTTGCCAGGTCAGCAGTCCAGTGTAATCGGGCCGGGTTCTCCGGTCCCAGGCTGGACGCCTTGATGTGGCGGTACATGCCCGACACCAAATGCGAGCCGTCTTGTGAGCATAACATGAAATGTAATGGAGGGAGGACCTCAGGTTCATTGGGAACGTCAGGCAGAATCTCCTTCATCCCTTGGCCCAGTCGCATGTAATAGAACAAATCAAGTGGAGTAGGGTTGTGAGATTTAAAAAACAGATCTGCGGGGTGGAATTGACCATTGGAGAAGAGGTTGTCCCAACAGGTTACTCGTAGGCGCCGACAGAGCAACTGGAAGCCATGCTCCTGTAGGAGTTCAAGCTTAGGGTGGTATGCCAGAGGTAGCCGAGGAGAATACGGTAGGGTGCACCCCAGCATCGTAGCCAGGCGACGCCAGGCATCTATAGTGCACGTAACAGTGGTATATGGTGTTTCTATGGACGTCACTGGACAATGTATGAGCCCATTGAGAGGAAGGGGATTCGCGATCCAGTCCTCGACGGCCAGTTGAGGCATATAAGGAGTGGGGATCATCCAGAGATAGGCGTAATGCGCCTGCGCACATAAATAGTAAGCTTTGAAATCGGGTAAATCGAAGCCCCCCCTATCATATGGTTGAATCAGCGTCGACCACCGCAATCGTGGGTGTTTACCCCCCCGAATAATCGACACAGTTCCGTCTTCAATGTCTTAAAAAAGAACGCACCCGGGTAGTAAGGGATATTAAGAAAAAGGTACAGAAAGCGGGGTAGCACCACCATTTTGATAAGCGACGCCCTCCCCGACATGGACAGGGGGAGGGAGATCCAGCGGTCGATCGATGCGGTAAGTTTCGTGATCGCCACACCGTAGTTTAGCCGCAATGTTTCGTCTTTATCACGAGCGATTTGGATACCAAGGTAACATAAGTCCGAACGACACCATTCTAAAGGAAAGTCAAGTGGGAATTCAGCAACAGCATCCGTAAGGGGGTAGAATTGTGACTTAGCCCAGTTGATATGCACTCCAGACAGTCTGCCAAAGACAACAAATTCCCTCAGCAGGGGATTTAAGTTATGTAACGGATCTTTGACAAATAGCGTCATGTCGTCTCCATATAACGACACATCAATCTGATGCTGGAAACAGCGAACTGCACCCTCTCGGTGCAACTGACGTAGTCTGCAAGCGGGTGGTTCAACGGTTATCGCAAAAAGGAGAGGGGATAGCAGGCATCTGTGTCGGGTGCCTCTTGTGATCGCAATAGAGGGAGAGAGGCGTCCATTAATCAATACTTTCGCTGATGGTTGCGTATACAGCAACTGGACCCAGGAGATAAATAATTTAGGGAATCCCATACGTGTCAGGACGGCAAATAAGTACGACCATTCGACAGAATCGAAGGCCTTAGTGGCATTAAAAAAAACGCTGCGACTGGAAGATCAGGGTGCACTGTGCAGATCAGGGAGAACAATGTACGTAGGTTATGGGAGGTGGATCGACTAGGGACAAATCCAGACTGGTCAGGTAATACAATCCGGGTCATAAGGAGGGACAGTCTGGTGGCTAGCACCTTTGCCAGTATTTTAACATCACAATTTAAGAGTGAAAGCAGGCGATAGGAGTCACAGGCGCTGGGGCTCTTGCCAGGTTTCAGGAGTGATGTAATCACGACTTCACGCATTGAGCAGGGAAGGACCCCGTCAGCCAAAGATTCTTCGAAGACCTCACGGAGGACAGGGGCAATGATGTCTATATATGCTTTATAGAACTCGGCCGGGTGCTTTACGATTTTTGAGTGACATAATGGCATCTCTGATTTCGCCCAATTCAAAAGGGGCGGCGAGGAAGGCCCTATCCACGTCACTGAGCCAGCAAAGAGCTACGTCACCAAGGAAGTCATCATACGACACATCAGTGGTCGTGGCCGTGGTATAAAACGCATGATAATGAGACATGAAAACGGTCAATATGTCATCTGTGTCTCTGACTGTTAGTCCCTGTACATCTACGACCTCTAGGATTGTATTATGAGTGTGCGGGGTACGTCTTAACACTGCCAGGGCCTTGCCAGGTCTGTCTCCCTCACAGTAATTTCTTGCCTGCCAGTATTTCCCCTTAAACTTGGCTTCTCTGACTGCTTCCTCCTCGTATCGTGTCAATTTATCCCTAAACTCTGCATGTGTTTCAGTATTATCTCCCGCTACCATCCGAGCTTCCAAGTCTTTCAGTTCGCTATCAAGTGTGCAGATTGTGCGTTAAATGTCGCGTAGCACTCCAAAGCTTTTCGATATGCAGTACCCTCTGATCGTAACCTTGAATGCCTCCCAAATGTGTTTGACCGAGTCCACAGACCCCTTGTTTCGAGGGAAGAAAGCAGTAAACTCCTCGCCAAGTTCAGTGCGGAACACTATGTCTAACAGGGCCGCAGGTTGTAGCCTCCAGTGTGGTCGGAGGTTGTCCCATCCAGGCACCTGTAGGTGTACCAGGACCGGACTATGGTCAGAGTATGTCCTCGGTAAATGTGCCACCCTGGTCACCCCCGCATTAATCTCTCTAGACATTAAAAAAAATAGTCCAGCCGCGCCCATGTGGCTGTCAGTGACGTAAAGTGTGTGCCCTCTTTCCGGAAAGGGTGTAGGTATCGCCAGCTGTCTACCAAATTACCTTCCGAGATCACACCCACCAGGGCCTCCCTGGATCTAGGCTTGTAATGCGTCACTCCGTCTGCCCTATCCAGGTGAGGTACCAGCGCTAAGTTGAAGTCACCCCCCCAGATAACATGCCGGGACCCCACGTCCAGGATTTTGCCCCACAATGTGGTAAAAAAAACTGCCATATCTACATTAGGTGCATAACAGTTCACTAATGTAATGGTGTCGCGGCCTAGGCGTCCCCACATCTTAGCAAAGCGGCCCTCCACATCTGATAATTCACCACACACTTGAAATGGCACGGTGCGCCTAATCAGGATAGCCACCCCTCTTGCGTAAGTGGAGTAGGATGAAAAAACTCGGGCGTTTGCCCATTTGCTTGCGAATGTGGTGCGTGTCTGCGGTGATATGTGCGTCTCCTGCAACATGGCAATCTGAACTTGGTGACGGTCCAAGTATGCAATCACATTTTGACATTTTTTGGCATTGTTAAGGCCCCTGATATTCCATGACATACAGCTCAGTTGCGCATCGGACCCTGACCCCGCCATAAGCTAAAAAACATTATAGAATTGCAACATGCCATAGTAGTATCTGTAGTAACATCTCTTCTCAGGTGATGCATAATACCACAAATTCCAAACAACTGCACTCCCCCCCTGTAAAGCAAAAACCCCCTCTCAACAATACTCTTCTCCCCTCCCACTACTGCATCCCAATCATGCCAGCAGCCACCCGTTCCCTCCCTGCCCCACCCCCCGCAGCATCTACAACTTGTAGTTGGGGTATACCCGTAGGGGAGACAACATCAAGAGCTCACAACCACTTCTCCCCCCGTTAGCCTCCTGTTCTGTACCACCGTCGGTGGAGGCCAAGGCGGGATAGTGGTCCCTGTAATACTTTACCACTGGACGAGTTCAAATGTCCCTAAGTTCAGTGTGGTGTCCGAGCCGTCGGACACAATGTTCTCAAGGTCCAGCCATCCAGAACAGGATCTAAGTGTTCTATTCTGTTGGAGGCACTCTGCATCAGTTGTCGTCATCCGCTATCGGCGGGTCGTCCTCGTGTTCGGCATTCCTGCCCTGACCACCCCTCTGTGCTTTCCTGACGGCCTTCAAGTAATCCTCCACTTTTTGCGGGTTCGTGAAGAATTGCTGCTTACCTTGGTGCGTTATCTGCAACTTCGCTGGGTAGAGCAATGCATAGTCTATTTGGGCTTCGCGCAGTTTCTTTTTGACATTCAGGAATTTGCGTCTCTCCTCCTGCACTAGAGGAGTGAAATCAGGATAGATAGAAAAGGTGATACCATTGTAGTTCAGGTTCTGCTTAGTGCGGGCTGCTCTCAGTGCAACGTCCCGATCACGATAGTTCAGCAGGCGAGCGATGATAGGTCGTGGCGGTGTTCCGGGCTTAGGTACGGGGGCCAGCGATCTATGCGCCTTTTCGACAATGAATTGAGGTGAGAAGGCATCCTCTCCCACCGACGCCCTGAGGAGTTTCTCCACGTATAGCTCCATCCTGCCCCTGTCCGTGGACTCCGGAATGCCCGTAACACGAATGTTGTTGCGTCTGCTATGGGCTTCCAAATCCTCATGTTTGGCCGCTATAATCCATAGTAGGTTGTCCATGCGGGCAAGTTGAGTTGTATGTGACGCGGTGATATCATCATTGTCTGAGATACATTGTTCTGTCGCCGTTATCCGCTCCTCATGTTGATCTACTTTATGCACAAGAGCGTCCATCCTGGAGGACATCCTGTCCACTGTCTCCACCACCGTGGCAAAACTTTGTCGCATCTCCTGCAATAGACGGTGCTTGTCTAGCTTCTCAGGAGGAGAGTCTGTATCGGTAACACCTGCTCCACTAGGCCTCGGTTCCTCCGGCGTCGTCTTCGACCCTTTCTTCGCGGCTTCGAAAGTTTTTTTCGGTTGGCGATTGTCTGGTTGCACCATCGTGCCTCTGCGCCTTTCACTGCCCGCCACCTTGGGGTCCAGCGGTACAAGAGTGCACCTCCTCTATCCAAATGGGGGGTCACAATACCTTTTGGCTCGCCCTTAAGCGAGGTATTACAACAGATCTGCAGCTCGTGCCCTCTTGTGCTGTTAATCCGCAACAAATGTGCAAGCCACGCAAAGTGCTGCCCAGTCAGGGTGTAGGTATCGGAGAAGGCACGTGCAGCAAGGACTCCTCACAGGCCTCCGCCAAAAGCAAGGTTGAGTCAATCTAGTCTGTAGCCTGCCTCTTATCAATATGCGCTGTTCGAACCATAGGTTAGTCAAACGCGGTCGTGCACTGTAGACTGTTGGAGCCCCCGTGTGCACTTAGGGTATCAGCAGCAGACTCCTCTATGTTAGTAGTGACTAGACGCAGCTAGCCGTTCCGCAGTTCCGGACGGTAGCGGTACCGCGGGGCAATGGAGCAGGTCTTTGCAGAAGCCAGCGGCAGGCAGCAGTCGCCTCTGCAGCCCCTTCCACGTCTCCGCCAGCACTGTGCAGGCCAATCTCGATATGCCACTGTGGGATCAGGGGACTTACAAACGTACTGGTGCAGCAGGTGTTCCTCCGACGAGGGAATAATTCGAATACCAGTCACTTCAAAGAGTCGAAGGGATCAGGAACCACCTCCTGGCTTTACCGACACTCACAGCACCCAGCAGCGGTCGTCATTAGCGGGCTCCACACAGATGTCCACAGTGGCCGTCTCTCTACCCCCAGAAGCGCACCGTACCTTCGTGCTGACAGCAGGGAGCAATTCGGGAAAGGCGTGTCACTCGGCAGCAGTCCCAGCCCACAGCGACGACCACGGGGAATCCCAGCACCCCTCGTGTCTAGCGCTGGATCTCTCACAGAGCGCCCTTCTCCGACCGCCTGGACAAAGTACGTGCGTGTGTACTAGCGGCGCCAAGGCTGGCAAATCCAGAAGCCATATGCTGCCAGGCGCCAGGGCTCCGGGGTGGTCCCCAGTAGTTTTTGAAGTGGTCCCTCAGTAGGCAGGGGAGGGGGTCAATCGCCACACCGACAGTGTCAGATAGTACGATCTCCGCAGTCGAGGCCAACGGCCAGGGCCCGCCGCCTCGTGGCAATCCCCGGCCTCGCCTAGCAGCAGTAACCCGATCCTCGCGTCTCGCCAGCTCCAGTGGCTCCGCCGGGGGACTCAAGCAGGGTCACTTTCTCGGTCCCAGTTGCACCTAGCGATCCACAAGTTGGACCGAGTGTAGATGTCCGTATATTTCACCGAAGCAGTTGCATTTGGGGACACCTGCCTCCAGTAGGGTAGGATTAATGAAGGATAAGTTCTCCAGGGAACGGGAGCCTCACTGTTAGGTGGCCATTCCGTGTGCGCGCCCTCTAGCGCCCATGTTATTTACAAACTTAAATGTACTTGCGATCTTGAGTATATTGGCAGCACGAAGCTCAACGTTTACAAACGCATTTTGCAACACGTAAGGGCCATCGTTAACTCAGACAGCAATTATCCGGTGGCCAGGCACTTCAAGTCCATGCACAATAACAAACTTAAGGACTTGGAATACACTGTCTTGGGTTCAGTCCCTAACCCCGGACGGGGCGGGAACCGTGATAGGTTACTCAGACAGAAGGAAAACCATTTTATGTTATCACTCGACACCAGAGTCCCTAATGGACTCAATATGAATGAGGACCTCCATAATTTTCTATAACAACTGTTCACATCTCTGTGCAGTTTGTCTTCCTGATAGGTAATGTTTAGATTTCATCTTTATAAACTTGCACTTGACCCCATTTGGTTTAATTACTTGCCAGTTCTCATGTTTTGTCGTTTTTTTCAGATGTATATAAATTCATTTTTTTAGTTTTTTCTGTTTCTATATAAATTGTACCAATTGGAGGTTTATAGTCCAGGAGTCTCCGCTTGGCTGCTACTCATTATGACAATTTTTGCTTTTTTGCACATTATGACATTACTATACAGCACTTTTGCACTTTAGATTATTACTCTGGCGAAACTTTATAATCTTTGTATTACCAGGTTTTTTACTCGTATGATTATTCTTAACTTGATATGTATTTATCCAGGCCCTCTCTGCAAATTGTCTTTGAGTATATGCATTGGCATTTTATATGGTCACATATTTAGGCTCTCTTTCAATATGTCCTTTGATAGATGCACTGGCACTTTTGTATATGGACTTTATGCCCTTTTTCTGGAATTGTGTCCCTTGATATTTGCACTAGCACTTTATTTGTACACATTTTCAGGCACTCTTGGTCATGTGTCCTTTGGTATTTGCACTGGCATTCCATATGGACACATGTGTCATGAGACACTGTCTATTTACATCTTTTTGACTATGACATGTCAAAGCTCTATGTGTCTTCAAACTGAATTGATTTATTAACTGTGTTTATCGGGCCAAAGTTCGGGCACTTGTGTAATTTCTACTGTTCAATTTTGGGAGTGGTCTGATCCTTGCATGTGCAATCTAAAATTTCATCATTATGATTAATTTTTAAATGTTCATGTCAAATTTGCACTTTAGCTGGATATGTATAAATCATGTTTATAAAAAAACAATTTCTTTTTTTTTCCTTAAAAAGAAAATTTTGCAATCATTGAATACATGTTGCTTTGCCACAGTCTGTTGTCTATGTTCACTGCTTATGGTTTGTTGCCGGACAGCTTATTTTTTACAGCTGGTTGGGCTTTTAATGCACTTTAAAAACGCAATGTCTGCTGGGGCACATCATGTGACCAAGCTCCTTTGTGGAGTGAAACGCGTCAAGGAAGACACTTGTCTCATTATGCCTAAATAAATGAGCTACACTGCTTGCACCTTCATCTCGTGTGGTGGTCCGTGATTGAAAGGAGTTTCGAAGAGGTCCGCACCTGCATTTTCGCCCGCCTTGTATATGGCGGTCAGGAGTTTCTCTGCATATATATATATATATATATATATATACTAGCAGCCCGTCCCGACGTTGTCCGGGTATGAAATAGAATGTGTGTATTTGGCAAGGGCAATTTAATTTAAAATCTCACGGTAGACAACATTTTTTGTTTCATTAGAATAGGGACGGAGAAGGCCCAGCTGCAGCCCTAGTTGATGTTAGCAGGCGCGTGTAATTGGTGTAGTGATCCGCCGCCTGAGCCCGGCTACAGCCCTGGTTGATGTTAGCAGGCGCGTATAATGTCGTTGAATGAGAGAGTTATCAGCCGCAGGTAAATCTGTTTAATGAGAGAGTTGAGTGACAGCGAGTAGGAGAGGCAGAAGTAATTGTCCCCGCAGATACGCTCATTTGCGCGTTCCCCCGCTTGAGGCCCAGATGCAAGCCTGTTTGATGTTAGCAGGCGCGTGTTCCCCCGCTTGAGGCCCAGCTGCAGCCCTGGTTGATGTTATCAGGCGCGAGTAATTAGTGTACTGATCTGCCGCCTGAGCCCGGCTAGAGCCCTGGTTGATGGTAGCAGGCCCGTGTAATTTCGTTGAATGAGAGAGTTCAGTAACAGCGCGCAGGAGAGGCTGCAGTAACGTTACTTACCAGGCCTCCAGGTGAACGCGTTTGTCACACCCCCAGCAGACAATCTTCTGATTAATGTACGACCCACATGGCATGAAGGGCGGAACGTAGCACACGCCCCCAGCGTTTCTCACGCCCCCAGCGTGCCCCTTGGTGCGGCGCAATTGCGTTCACATGGCATGAAGGCCAGACACACGCCCCCAGCGTTTCTCACGCCCCCAGCATGCCCCTTGATGCTGCACAGCAACGTAATTGGCGCGCGTATGTACGACTCACATGGCATGAAGGGCGGACACATGCCCCCAGCGCTTGTCACGCCCCCAGCACACGCCCATAGCCCACGATGTGATGGCCGTACCACAAGCCCCCAGCATTAGTCACGCCCCCAGCCCACCGCAGACACGCCCACAAGGGACTACTTTGCTGGCATGGTTCTTTTACCTTTTAAATGTATAGAGGAGTTGGCCTAACGGCTAACGCGCTCGACCTCGGACCCGGGGATCTGGGTTCGAGTCTTAGTAACGACGCCAAACATCCTGTGATTCTGGGCAAATCACTTAATCTCCCCGTGCCTAACAAAAATGAATGTGTGTCCTCATGCAACGTAACTGGTGCTATGTAAAGCGCTCTGATACCTGATTCAGTTCGGGTCAAGTTCGCACTATATAAAACTCTGCAAAAAAAAACAAAAAAATGGTGGCCGTCTGCATAGCCTATGTCCGTCTGCTGATACTGCCCTTTCCAACGTTGTATTGGGTGTTGTGATTGGTGCTGTGGTTACTGAGATTACCCGCCTCAAAGGTTTGGGCTCTCTCTTTATAATATTAGTATGGATATGGATATGGATATGGATATGGATATATATATATATATATATATATATATATAATGTTTTCTCCATGTGTTAATTTCCATAGGAAACTGTTGATGCAGCTACAGCCCGAACTGCTGAACGGAGTTACAGCAAATTTGGCAAAAATGTAGCTCTTGGTCCAAAGTGCACGATTTTTGATAAATGGTGTAAATCCGTTCAGTAGTTCCTGAGAAATTTGAACATTTCTCAGATATACAAATATGGCCAAAGAATATCCGCGAACCCTCGTGCCTGAGATCTGACTGTCTGCCAACACTTCAAACTAGGAAATGTTGGCAGCCATCTTGTACTCGGTTGAACCGAGTCACAAGATAAAAGGTAAAAAAGGTTATTAATCAAGAAAAGGGGGCAGGGTATAAACATCCTGACCTCCTAGGCCTGCTCAGAGGGTCCCCAAAGCATTTTTTTTCCAGGCAGGATTCGAGTTGGATCTGTGAATCCGGCTGCAACATTTTTTACAAAACGAAGCGTAGGCTTCTGTGCTTCGTTTAATTAGGCCCCTGGGTTGGCCAGGTCCCAGGGGCATTGATTAAAATACATGGGGGGGACCGCCACCTCCCCGGGTTTATCTATTTAATGTGGGCGGGCTACGAGGCCCCCCAGCAGCCCCGGGGACCACCACCTCCCCGGGGCTATATTTTTAGAAAAGAACGCTGCCCCCACGCAGCCCCAGGGTCCGCCACCTCCCAGGGGCTATGTATATTAAATGTGGGGAGTGGGGGGGGGCACACAGGCCCCGGCAGCCCCGGGGACACTACCTCCCTGGGGCTAAACTCAAAATATGCGTGTGGGGCTCCAGCTCCCCTTGGAGCCCCGGGGACTGCCACCTTCCTTGGGCTATATTTCAATAGTTCACAGTGGAGCACTTTGCTTTTCACTCACTGGGAGCTGCTTGTCAGCATCTCCCTGGAGGTAAAAAGCAATGCCGGCTCCACAGGAGGTGGGGCCTTCAGGCTCCCCCTGCAGTCCCCGACCATCTGGCCTTGCTCTGGGACATGGGGTCCCCGGGCCTAAAATGGCCCCCCTCTCTTTTTTAGAAGGACACTACCTCCCTGGGGCTAAATTTAAAATATGCGTGGGGGGCTCCAGCCCCCCTTGGAGCCCCGGGGACTACCACCTTCTTTGGGCTATATTTCAATATAAAGTGTGGGGGGGGGGCTCAAGCCCCCACATAGCCCCAGAGAATACCAACTCCCCGGGGCTACTTTCAAAGGTTTGAGGGGTCCAAGCAGCCCCCCTCCTGGAGCCATACATGGCCCTGGGGACCGCCACCCACCAGGGCTGGCTCAAGCAACGTCCCCACCCTAGGACATTGCAGTTTGCTATGGTATGGTAGGAGCACTGCTCTCACTTGTTCACAGTGGAGCACTTTGCTTTTCACCCCTTGGGAGCTGCTTGTCAGCAGCTCGCTGGAGGTAAAAAGCAATGCCGGCTCCACAGGAGGTGGGGCCTTCAGGCTCCCCCTGCGGTCCCCGACCATCTGGCCATGCTCCGGGACATGGGGTCCCCGGGCCTAAAATGGCCCCCCTCTCTTTTTTTATTTAAAACAAAAAAAAATGGTCAGGTCCCAGGAGATGGGACCTGGGCTGAAATCGGCCTGGGGAGGAGGGCTGCATGGCCCCCACCTTCAAACAAAAAATTTAAAAAATATTAAAATTAAATGCTCTGGCCCCGGAAGATGGTGTCCCTGGGGTTGATAATGGCCCGGGAGGGGGCCACATCGTCCCCCTCCTTTTTTTTTCTCAATTATTTTTTAAAAATGGATCAGGCCCCGTGGGATGGGTTCCTCGGGACCTAAAACGATCAAGGGATGGGGGCCTACACAGCCTCCTTTCCTAAATTTTTTTTTTTTAACTAGAAGCAGGCAACTCACCAAGGCCCTACCCCGTTTCTCCACAACTCTGCAAACGCGCCTCTTGGCGTGCTCTTGGTTCGGGGACGAAGTTCCCTTCGGTCCTGAGGGTTCCTTAGGGGCTTACTTGCCCACCTGCTACCTCCAGTAAAGCCCCACATAGGGGTATTGCTGAGAGGTGGTTAGAAGCCACGCCCCTTTACCCACCACTCTGCAAACTCATTTTTCAGCACATTGCTGGTGGGGCAATGATGTTCCCCGTGCGTCCTGAGGGCCACAGGACTAAAGTGGACTTCATCCCCCAAGCAGCAGTGTGCCAGGAGGCACATTTCCAGAGTGGGGGGAAAAGGGGGCGTGGCCTCTGACCACCTCTTAGCAATCCAGCTGTGTGGGGCTTACTAGAGGTAACAGGAGGGCTAGTTGGCCTCCAGGGACCCTCAAGAGGCAAGGGGACTTCATCCCCCAACCAAGAGCACGCCAAGAGGCGTTTGAAGAGTGGTGGAAAAAAGGGGGCATGGCCTGCGTTTACCTCTCAGTAATCCTACTGCGTGGGGCTTACTGGAAGTAACCGGTAGGCTAGTTGGCTCCTAAAGCCCCCCCCCCAGCAGCAAAGGGGACTTTATCCCCCAACTAAGAGCGCGCCAGGAGGCGCGTTTGCAGACTGGCGGAGCAATCCTAATGTGTGGGACTTACTGGAGGTAACAGGAGGGGTAGTTAGTCCACAAGGACGTCCTTGGGGAAACTACCCTTCTTGTTACCTCCAGTAAGTCCAACACAGGGGGATTGCTAAGAGGTCTTCAGAGGCCACACCCACCTTTCTCCACCACTCTGCAAACGTGCCTCCTGGTGCCCTACGGGTTGGGGGATGAAGTCCATTTTACTCCAGAGGGACCTTGGGGGCCAAGAAGCCATCCTGGTAGCTCCTGTAAGTCATACGCAGCGGAATTGCTGAGAGTTGGTTGGAGAACCAGCTCCTTTTCTCCGTCACTCTGCAAACGTGACTGTTAGTTAGAAAAACCTCAGAAATTCACTAAAAAAACAATGGCTACAGGGACATTATAGTTAGGAATTAGCATTTAAAAAACCTTAGAAAATCTTGAAAAAAAAAAACAAAGCTTACAGGAAAATTATAGTTAGGCTGACATTTCACTCATACAAAACCAGAGAAATTCGGCCGTTATAGTTAGCTGAGCTAACTATAACTCGCGCCCCCGCAATACACTGCTGATGACGTCACATATTACATCACTCATGACATGGTCAGTGACACCACTGATGACATCTCAAATGAATATGTATATATGATTGTTCACCAAGCGTGCAAAAAATACGTGAGTGCACTCATGCCAGAGAAATGATATCAATCCAAAATCACGATGAAATAAGGATTTTATTCAAATAGTATGTGGGCCAAGAAAAATTATCCTACGCGTTTCGGCGGAAACCGCCTTGCTCACGGGTCTTTGACAAAACAAAGATTAAATTAACATTATAGTTAGGTGTGAAAAAAACTTAGAAATTCATTGAAAAAACCAAATGTTAAAGTAATGTTATAGTTAGGTGAATTTGTCAGGGACAACTTTAACGTTTTGAACTAAAAAAACACAGAAATTCACAAGTTACAGGTAGCAAAGCTAACTAGAATTTGCGCCCCACCACCCACTGCTTATGACCTCACATATGATATCACTCATGACATATTCTATGACATCACTGATGGCATCTCAATTGATATCATTGATGACATCATCCAATGAGTGTGTTAGTTTGTTTCATAGTTTACATAGTGGTGGGTAGCTACCATATTACTTTTCTACCTAATTTTATACAGCTTGTATCCAGCTAATGGGTGGAAGTGTTTACAAAACGCATGTGCTTCTAATGCATCATAGTTGTGTAGAGGTACTGAATACAGTATAAATCTTTGTATTAAAGAGTAACTCTGTGTGCAGGTGACAGTTGACTTGTGTTCATTATGTTTGACACAAGTATTTTGGTACTGCAGAAAAAGTTTTCAGCAGGACAAAGATTCTACGTACTACATACTAAGTATTGTAAGCAGCCTTAAGTTATTAGACAGAATCGTCTCAGCATGACAATTTCTACTCAATCCAAAACACTGTGTGCACCAGGTACAAACCTATGTAAATGTGCTTGTTTTGCTTCAGAAGATGGGTTATCTGTAAAGTTTTCACCACAGTATGAAGGCCGCAGGTAGGATGAACTTTAGCACCTTCAGACCTTGGTTACTTTAAGTAAATAATTGCTCTTCAGATAAGTTTTGCATAGAGTGTACAATGTACTTAGAAGATTCTTTTAATACTCTGTGGTGCATTTCTCATGAGAGCTTAGCTGTCTGCAAACAGTGTGGTACAGAGTAAACTCTCTCCATAGAGTAAACACTGTTAATGTAGATTCAGTGACTGTCATGAGTTTGATACAGGTAAAGAGGGTCCTTAGTAGGGCTTTAGTTATGTAATAGGGCTTGAGAATCTGGAGAAACTTTGTTTTATACAGATTGAACACCGTGAGCAGAGTAGGCAACCCTTTCATCTGTAGTTTATAGTCAACATGAACTTATCTACCTATGAAGTGTATGGCATAGGGTCAATGTTGCAAATGACACAAGCTTGCATTACCAATGAGGGTTGTATGTATGATAGCAGTATAGATGCTGAATATTACTCTGAGCTATTTTTCAGTTACTTTCATAATTCTAATAGTATACCTGTCTAAACAGAAATGTGTACAAAAGAAGCTTGGATGATGTTTTGAGATGTCATAAATCATGTCATAGAACATGTCATAGTTATGCCATATGTGAGGTCATGAGTAGTGCATGGTGGGGGCGCAAGATATAGTTACCTCTGCCAGCTCTGCCAAATACCACACCTCAGAGGTTAGACTAACGAATTTCAGTGCGATGGTCCGCATCACCGCACTGAAATGCAAAGTCATGCATTTATAGCTCCTCCTAAAGCTGTGAAGTCAGATTGCTGCTATTAGCAGTGAGGAAAGTTGAGCACGGTCCGTGCTGCTCTCTCAGCCGCAGAGTGTTGGATAACTGACAGACTCTTACTGCTGTAGGCCCGGGAGCGGGGGTGGCTCAACTGTGCTCTCTGGCTCAAATCACCACAGCATATGATTCACAAGACATGAGGGCATCACAGAGACTCACTGCAACAATGTGTCCCGTGATTTTCCCAATACCGTTGCTGAGCCAGGCTGCCCACGGCACAAGAGCAGGCGGTAGTTATGACATATGTCTTAAGGTTTGGCTGGAGCCTGCCACTGCTCCTCACACCCCTAACTGTTGTGCTGCCATTGGGTGCCTGCTCAAGTCTGGACTGGGGCTGCCGGAGAGAGCTTGATGCCTGCCGAGCCTCCTGATGCTGGCCTGTACCGTGACTCACTCTCTCTGCCAGACTGTCACTAGTCTCAGGTGTCACGTGGCCCATAGGGACATTGTTGTCTTCACTAAGTTAGCATGAGAAGGTTGCAGCCTGCCTTCTGCTTTGCACACGTTACTACACGTCTTTATTTTTGCAATATTTTCTATGGCTGCTTTCACAGGAGCAAAAACAACAGTTGATGGACAGAATGCAGAACAATGTCATACATTCACCCCAGTACAGAGATCTGGGCCTAAATCCATCGTTTGTTTGGACCCCACACCACCCCAGTTCAGACATAGCCATATGCAAATCAACCTTGACCCTGTGTCTCATGGGAACAGTCCAGCCCGAACTGCCAAGCCATGTCTTTCCTGGACCGGAATCAAGCATCCTAGGACCGGTTTCTGGCTATCAGCCGTCTTCAGCCAGGATAGCTTGACTCCAGTGGTGTGGAGAGCATGGGACTCACGTCTGAGCATACCCATCCCACTCGGGGTGACAAATGCAAAAACAACAGGTGATAGAAAGAATGTAGAAGCCAGAAACCGGTCCTAGGATGCTTGATTCCGGTCCAGAAAAGACATGGCTTGGCTTGGCAAGCAAAAAGGGAATCCGGTTTGGTGCCTCAAGGGGCACCACGATGTGTGCAGGGAGCTTCCCCCACCCCTGGGGGACTCCCAACGTCCACCTAGGCTGCCTCCACATCGGACCCACTCACCGGGCCTCCGACAGGACTTCGGGCCGGCTCTGCTGCTCTCTCCTGTGGCCGGTACCGTGGGGCTTGGCAGTTCGGGCTGGACTGTTCCCATGAGGCATAGGGTCAAGGCTGATTTGCATATGGCCATGTCTGACCTGGAGTGGTGTGGAGTACAAAAAAACGATGGATTTAAGCCCAGATATCTGTACTGGGGTGAATGTATGACAATGTTCTGCATTCTGTCCATCACCTGTTGTTTTTGCTTTCACAGAAGAACTCATCGCTGTGTTCACTTTCTGCATGTTCCTGGGATGTTGACTGAACATTATGTGCAAGGTCGAACAACAATGCCCTTTGTTATTTCATTCTGGCCAGCCCTTAGACAAAACATAGCGATGCAGCTGTTGTTTGGATAAATGTACTTTGGTTTTATTAGAATACGCCAATAGGTAGCACACACTTGGAGAGGGACCTTTCCAGGGAGAAGAGCAAGACAGCGAGACAGCACCTATGATGTAGATCTACTGTCTATAGCCTTAGGTATGGGGTCTGCTGACAAAGCCCAGAGATCTTCTAATATATAATAATACTGCTTGTTAGCAAGGAGTGGGAGGTTAGGCTCTATTGTCTTTCCATGATGACATCTCCGTTCATGATTTACGGACTAGGTGCTATGCTGACTATATTTATACTATGCATTTTGCTGCTTGTTGTGGCACGTATACTGCATGGTAAAGCACGTTAGCTAAAATAAATATTTTAAACTGTTGTGTGTCTCTTTCAGATCTTATTATAGACAAGTACAAGAGTGCGAAAAGGGGAGATCTGGGAGTGTTGTGTTCTAGGGTGTCTAATCATTTGTTTCTCTGTGAGTGAGTAGGATAGCATGTGAGACACTATGGCTAGTCAGTCCTGGGCTCACTGGCACTAAGGTGGTAGGAAGACCCAGTCCCTATACACCAAGGTCCTATAATCATGCGCATAGTTCTGTGTTTGTGCAGAATCCCTGCAACACAGGTACTTTATTCTACTATATTTCATTACTTTAGTGCGTCCTGTCACTGCTGACTCTGAGCCTTTTACAGCTCTGCTGACTGACTGCTCAGGCTGAGCTTGGGACGGTGCAGGAGAGGGTCACAGGAGTGATCGAGATCATTTCAATCATTATTGCATTGAATTGTACGATTTGCACTACAATCCTTTTAATTCGTCAGGACAGGTCATGCATTTCAGAGCTTTTACAGTGCCCACAACTCCAGAGGTAATCTTGATCTTTGAAAATTATTTGTAAGTGCTGATGGTGACTGTGCTGTACTTCCTATGATGCCATCCACCATACTCCGGTTCCAAGAGGACACCTGTTTGTCGGGTAATTCAGTGGCTGCAGCCCTCCACTCCATTCTGCCTCTTTGAAAGTGAGCAGATTGTCATGACAGTACTTGAGGGACGTCAGTCTGGCAAACTATTATTCCAGTTTATTCATTTGCACCAGTCGAGCTCCATCAAGCACACTGAAGCCTACAATTGTAGTCTGCGCAGACAAACCACGTGACGGAGCCTATGCAGTCTGCTGGTTACTTTTATCCCAACTACCACTGGGGCAGCGTGTCTGCTGCTGGATTCCTTGCAGACCGCCACTTATTCTACCAAACAGTCTGCCGCCAAGACTTTCCTTGGCTATTATTTTTTGTGTGTAGTTTTATATCGCGCAAACTAACGCTTTACATGAGCACCAGTTACGTTAGAGACGGACACATTTATTTTTGTTAGGCACGGGGAGATTAAGTGATTTGCCCAGAATCACAGAATGTTAAGCATCCCTACCGAGACGCGAACCTGGTTCCCCAGCTCTGATGTCGACTGCCCTAGCCGTTAGGCCACATTCTCTCCCCGATCAAAGGGCCATATGTATGAAGCAAATTCGCTTTCACAAAGGCCAAAATTCGCAGAATTTCGGCCTTTGCGAATGCAAATTAGCAATATGATATGTATGAAGTATAATCTAGTGCAAAATAAGGAATCGCAAAATTTGCAATTCCTTATTTTGCAATTGCATTTAAGGAATCGCACATTTTGCGATTCCTTAACTGCAATGTATGAAGCCAAAAAAAATTGCAAAATGCCTTTAAGGAATCGCAAATTACCACCAACTTCTAGTTGGTGGTAAGTTGCGATTTCCTTGAAAAATTCTCATTTCAGCATTTTTCAAAGTGCCATGTGACGCACATACATGCCTTTAAGGAATGTATGTGCGCCACATGTGCACCCATGCAAATTTCAGGGGTGCAACAGGGTGTCCTTTGGACACCCTTCGCCCTTGAAATTATTCTCAATTTGCGAAATTGAGAATAATTTCCCATTCATTCCTATGGGCCTCCTGGCCCATAGAAATAAATGGGAAAGTATTCCTTAATTGCGATTCGCAATTTGCTAATCGCAATTAAGGAATACTAAGAATTCGCCAAAAAAAAGGGAATTTGTACATACATACTACTTTGCGATTCTGAAATAGCGATTTCTTAAAAATCGCTATTTCAGAATCGCAAATCAGTACCTTCATACATATGGCCCTTAGACCGTTAATTCCTACCAGTGTACCTTACCACAAAGTCAGCTAGTGGCGGGAATAACATCTTCGTGTTGCAAGAAACACAAATGACTGTCCTGGTATGGTGTTTATTGATCCAGCATTAATTCTGTTTCATTATTCTCTTTTTCTGTGACATGCAGTCAGAATCTTATTGCATATCACAAGCACCCCTTGGAGGTATTCTACATTGCTGTGATATGAATACACTTGATTAGTTATCTTAAATTGTACAATCCACAGAAATATGTTAAAAAATGCTATTATCTGCAATGTGCACAGCATACTTAAAATGTGATGACCGCAGAAATATTATAGGCATATCATGGACTAGGGGCAGATGTAGGATGGCAAATACCGGTCGGTAACGGCCGATTTCGGCCGTTACCGACCGGTATTTGGATTTTCAGATGTAGGGGGCTAAAAAATTACCGATTCGGTAAATTTACAGAATCGGTATTTACCGATTCTGTAAATTTACCGAATCGGTAATTTGAAATGTAGGTGGCACTGAAAACAGTGCCACAGGGCCTTAGAAATTCGTTATTTACCATCAAATAATATTTGATGGTAAATAACGAATTCCTGTGTACATGCACCTGTGCCATGTGGCACACATACATGCCCTGAGGGCATGTATGTGTGTCACATGGCACACAAGCCTGAATCAGGGGTGCAACAGGGTGTCAAAGTGCCACCCTGTCCCCTTGTAAATTCGGTAATTTTACCGAATCGGTATTTACCGATTCGGTAATTGACATTGGTTCCTATGGGCCTCCAGGTAATTACCGAATGTTACAGATTCGGTAATGAAATCGGAAAAAATACCTACATAGCATTTACCGATTTGTAAATACCGAATCGGTAAAATTCGGTATTTACGAATCGGTAAATGCCATTTATCTACATCGGGCCCTAGGTGAACTGCATCAGTCTTTGTAGTTTGCTCATGCTAATGGTGCTTTCAGTAATTCTTGACTCGCATGTAAATACTGCGTTCCTAAACAGCGCCAAGAGACTCAATTAAAATTGCCCACAACAGGAGACATGCAGTAGAAACAACACCGCAGCTGTGTTTGTGTGGGAGGGGCTTTGCCTGCACTCGATCATCCTTTTGCTAGGGTCGTGATAGCTGCTTTTCTCCCTAAAAGGCGTTTGTGCGATGTTATACCACTTTCTCCCACTCTGCCACACACTAGGCCTGCTTCCTCGGGTGGGTCTAGGTATGTTTTAAGACCTCTACTGGGTAACAGACCGTTCCTGTTACTTCTGATACCTAAGATAGTTTGATGACTCCATGTAAGTAGGGATACAATGCTTTAGTCCTGGGCTTTTTTGTTGGTGTAAATCAAGTGAACCTGGACTCCAATTCTCAGAATGCCGCAGATTCGATCCTGAATGGAAACCTACAACAAGAGCAATGTGTCCTTGGTAACATGCGGTCATCTGGTCACCATACTGATATCTGTCATTGGATCCCTATTTTCTTGTCTCTAGATGATAATATTTCTTGTCTATATAGCGGATGGAGCTGTACCTCAAACTCTTATGCCTTCCACAAGCAAGTTCTGCAGCAACAAATGATGGATGGAATGCTGACTGCATCAAACATCCACCCCCAGTCAAGAGATTTGGGTTAAATCCATCGTTCTTTTGCTCACTCCGCCACCCAGTTTGGGCCCAGCCATATGCAAATCAGTCTTAACCCTGCTTCTCATTGGATCAGTGCAGCCCGAATTGCCAAGCCAGGTCCTCCCTGGACCGGAAACAAACATCCTAGGACCGGTTTCGCGATATCACCCCTCATCAGCCAGCAGCAGCCAACCTGAGCTGCGCACAGCTTTCGTCAGTGCACAGTGGGGGGTTCGCCACATGGCCAACCTTTGTAATGGTCGCCAATTCCACATTGCACAGGACCTTTGGTCATGCATGGCAGGGGGTTGGTCACAACGCCAGGCCTGCAGCCAGGTCCGGCAACGGACCCCCCCCCCACATGCAGCCAACACCACACTCCTGACTGCCTTACGCCGTGCGCAGTGGGGGGCTGGCCACAGGGTCTGGACCTGGGGACCTCATCCCCCACAGTATTATTTTTTCCCAAAGTGGCGGGCCTCATTAGGCACTGGGAACACTATCGCCCATGGCTTTATTTTATTGTGCGTGGCCCTCTCTTCGAGCTTCGTTAGGCCCTGGGGACCCCATTCCCCTGGCCCACTCCTTTAAACAATGGTGAGGGGAGCCCGGAGTGAATTTCAAGAGGAGGGAGGCATTAGCTCCCCTCCCCGGGATGACTCCAGCCTCGGGGACCCCAACTCTTGGACCGCTTGCAGATGGTGCAGAATACAGCAATCCAAATGCTGTGCAAATTGCCAAAACACTTGTCTGTGTCCCACGTTTGGGAATAATTGCACTGGCTGCCAGTCCGAAAGAGAGTGACGCTCAAAGTCTTAACAATGACGTATCACGCCTTTTACAATACTGTACCCATATATCTGAACAAGAGGTTCACTGACTATTGCCCGGATATGGCCCTGCCCTCCATGAATGCACGGCTGATTTCTGTCCCTCGTTTTAGAAGGAAGCGTCGGGAGGGGTCCCTCCTTCATGGTACTGGTGGTGAAGCGGTGGAAGCAACTTCTACGGCATCTAAGAACCCTTACAGATAAAGCGGATTTCCAAAAAAGACCTGAAGACCCATCTGTTTAGGCTATAGGTCTGCTCACAGTATGGTTTCTGCCGTAGTGTCGGGACACTCATTGAATAGCTGTGCACTTAATTAATAAATCATTCATCCAGCCCTGGGGCCCTCACATTTAAAGGTGTGGGCCCTGGTGCCCACCCAAAGCAGCCACAATACTCTTGTTGGGGGATGCGAGGGGAGCTCCAATGCCCCCGCAACCCCAGCTGGCTCCTCACATACAGCGGAAGTCAGCATTTCTCCTGCCTGCAGGAAGAAGCTCCTAATGTTGCTCCCTTCTGGCTGGACCAATATATTGATCTGTTTCCCTGCCTGCTACAGGGCCGTCAGGGAGACAGATCAAAAGTCTGCTCCCTGCGGGCGGTAGCATTTTCAAAGACTTGGGGGCTGAATACGATGTAGGGCGGATCGCCACCGCCTGCATGGCGGTGGCAATCATCCCTACATTTTCCTCCGCCCGCCACCCATTTCCCCCCGCCATATTAGTATGGCGGGGGACCGGAGCGGACGGAAAGACCGTCTGCCGGTTTTCCACCGGTCGACCAGCAGACCAGGCGGAAAAGGGCTAGATGTGGTGGCGGTGTCTGCTAGACACCGCCATACATATTAGCATGGGTGCGGGAATCAGCCACGGAAAGGCATGTGGATATTGCTGTCGGGGGCCAGTTGGCAGGGTATGCCCAAATGTGGTTCCCTTGCTCACTTTGCCAAAGGATTCAAGCTAGTCTGGCTGATGACGGCTGATTAGCCAGAAACCAGTCCCAGGATGCTTGTTTCTGGTCCAGGGAAGACATGGCTTGGCAGTTCAAGCTGGACTGTTCCCATGAGGCACAGGGTCAGACTTATTTGCATATGACCATGTCTGAACTGGGGTGGCGGAGTGAGCTAAAGAATGATGATGGATTAAACCCAGACCAGTTGACTGGGTTGAGTGCTTGAAATGTTCAACGCTCCGTCCATCTAGTGTGCTGTTTACCCCTGAGGCGGAAAGCCGGGGGCTGCAAGGCTAGTGGAAAATCTTCCTTTACAAATCGCATTTCTTTTTTTTTAATAGTGTGCTGCTACATGACTGAATTATTTTAAAAATATTGAGTGTACTATTGTTGGTCTGCTTTTTAAAAATACCAAAAATTGCACTTTACTTATTGTCCCTACCTCATCCTTGAACCCTACTCCCCGCACAGCCGATCAGGTGCTGGTGCGAGAGAGGGGTAGACGCCATCTTGGGGGATGGCAGGGGTAGCGCTCTAGTTGCTGGCTGCCTCCTGCCCTCCTGGAATATTTAAACCGCGAAGTAGCGCAGCTGCACAGATCTAGTGTGCTGTTTACCCCTGAGGCGGGAAGCCGGGGGCTGCTAGGCTAGTGGGAAATCTTCCTTTACAAATCGCGTTTCTTTTTTAAATAGTGTGCTGCTACGCAACTGAATTATTTTTAAAATATTGTGTGTACTATTGTTGGTCTGCTTTTTAAAAATACAGAAAATTGCACTTATTGTCCCTACTTCATCCTTGAACCCTACTCCCCGCACAGCCGATCAGGTGCTCGTCCGAGAGAGGGGTGGACGTCATCTTGGGGGGACGGCAGGGGTAGCGCTCTAGTTGCTGGCTGCCTCCCACCCTCTTCCTATAAATGATCACCATTCCCCGACGGCGCAGCGGGCGCGCCGGCGGCGCGCCAAAGGCAAGCCCGTCTGCGCCCGTCATCGCCAGGATATCGCCACTCGCCAGTACCCCTGGTCGAGGTCTGCGGGAGCCCCGCTACTATGACAAAGAGGCATTGCTAACATTGAATTCATGTGGCCAGATGTGCGGGGAGCTGCCGGCTCAACTAGGCGAAACAGCTCTGAAATGCAATACTTGCAATTTCGCTGCCGATAGACCCGGTCTGGTGGGACAAGTTCCTGTGTCTGGAAAACAAGTACAGCTTACTGTCCTCCAACTGATCGTAAGATCGCTTGCTAGGCATTACTTGGAGATACAGACACTTATTGTGGAAGAATCCCCAGATGTTTTTTTCCTGTGTGAAACCTGGCTGCACGATGATATGATCTGTCTACCTAACCTCACTCTCCCGGAAGGCTATCTGATAATGTCTGTAAATAGGGACTCAAGGGGCGGTGGCATTGCGGTAATTTATAAAAAACAATACCCGTGTTCCTTTATCAAGGAAGATATTTGGAGTTGTGAATGTGCCCGCTTCAGGATTGTAATTAGCCCGCATTTTACTCTTTCAGGACTATATATTTATCGTCCGCCGGGACCTGCTTCTAAGTTTATTGAGTTCATGCTAGAGGTGGCTAGCTCCTTGGTAGTGGGATCTGCTAATTTCACGATTCTAGGGGATCTAAATCTCCACTTTGATCAGACTCACGATTCGACCATCCGGAATCTGTTGGCAGATCTAGCGGCCTTACAGCTTGACTCTTTAATTGAAGTCGCTACGCACTCGGCAGGGCACATACTGGATCCACTGTTTTCCAATATCCCGGTAGTAAACACAAAAGTGCCCAAACCCATGGGGTGGACGGACCACTATCTGGTTAAAGCCACTGTGGAGGTCACTGAGCCATTCAAGGTGGATGGGGTGAATCGGGTCTTTAAGAGACCATGGCATAAACTCAAACTGAAGGACTTCCATGCCGCCCTGGGGACGTTTCCCTGTGAGGACATGGTGGATCCTGATATGGCATACACTACCTTCCACGATTGGATTGTGGGGGGACTGGACACCCTTATTCCGGCTAAATGGACTAAGGGGAGTAGATCTACCTCTAACCCTTGGTATAATGATGCCTTGAGATCTATGAGAAAAGAATGCAAGAGAGCAGAGCGGGCATGGAGAAGGAAGTATAAAGATGGGGACAAAGTGACCTATCTGGCTAAACTGAAGCTTTATCACAAAGCGATTTGTTCCGCGCGTGCCACATTTTACGCGGAAGAAATCAAAGCGAGCTCTAACCCCACCAAATGTATTTTTAAAATTGTCCAGGAATTACAGAGCAATAGAACTATTGCTTCCAGCATTACGTCCGCACAGCAGTGCGAAGACCTTGCTACTTTCTTTGTAGATAAGGTGCAAAAAATGTATAAATCATTCTCGCAACATTCCCCAGGCATATACTCTCCAACCAATACCAAAGTTGAGGGTGCTACTCTGATAACTATACCAGAGATCAAGAGTGAAGAGTTTGTTAAACTTTGTAAGAGAGTGAAATCTGGATCTCCATCGGACCCTATGAGGCCGGCATAATTTATTGAGTCCCTGACGTTTTTCCAGCAGCCTCTGGGCTTCATACTCAACCTGTCCTTTTCCAGGGCCAGGGTTCCTATGGCCTGGAAGCAGGCATGGGTATCCCCTATCATTAAAAAGCCCACTCTGGATCCGTCAAAATCGGAAAACTTTAGGCCAATCTCCCTTCTCCCATGGGTGGCCAAGATCGCTGAGGCCTACGTGAATAATGTGCTTTCTCAATTCATGCATCTTAATGGCATTCTGGACCCATCTCAAAATGGATTCAGGCCTGGCCACAGCACAGAGTCTGCCCTATTGACCACGACCGAACACCTCCGGATGATTCTTGACGTCGGTCAGAGTGCAGCGCTGATTCTGTTAGATCTCAGCGCTGCCTTTGACACGCTATCTCATGACATCTTGTTATATCGTCTGGAGGCAATTGGGATCAATGGACTCGCGTTAGAATGGTTTCGATCATTCCTGAAGGATAGATCTTTCCGGGTATCGGCACCACCACATCTTTCCCAGCCCCATCACATAGGCCAGTGAGTCCCACAAGGTTCTGCACTCAGCCCGTCTCTATTTAATCTTTATGTGCAGCCACTTGCGGCAGTGGCAAAAGAGTGGGACCTCACGTTGGTATCATATGCTGACGATACTCAGCTGGTTATCACCTTAGCAGAAGGGTCATCGACATCAGCCACGAGGTTCAGAGACGGGATGGCAGCAGTAGCCCAATGGATGACCGATAATTGCCTACAGCTTAATGCAGGCAAAACAGAGGTTCTGCTTGTAGGGAAGAACATCACCCTCTGGAATGAGCAATGGTGGCCGACTTCGCTGGGCATTATGCCAGCGTCTAAGTCATTAGTCAAGAACTTGGGAGTCTGGATGGACTCCTCGCTTAGCTTTCAGACTCACTCTAAGAGAGTGGCAGCTACTTGTGTGGGTCTGTTACGAGGTCTTCATCCTATTCTGAAGTTCTTTGACTCTAAAGTGCGCCAGCTTATTGTCCAAGCCACTGTTCTATCACGCCTGGACTACGCCAGTGTGCTGATCCTGGGCGCAAATAAAGCTGAGATAGCGCGACTCCAGCGAGTTCAAAACTTGGCAGCAAAGACCCTGGTAGGACTTCCTCGTAGGTGTTCGGCCAGAACTACGATCAGAAAGCTGCACTGGCTTCCGATTATTTCCCGAATCCAGTTCAAAGCTCTCTGCTTGGCGTTTAAGATCCTTAAATTCGGGATTCCAGATCTCCTGCGTCCTCTCCTGACTCCATATGTTCCTCAGCGTAGTCTGCGTTCATTAGGACAACACCAAGTGGTTGTGCCTCGGACTAAACTCTGCCACATTGGCGGCCGTTCTTTTCGGGTTTTGGCAGCCAAGCTCTGGAACTCCTTGCCGGTCGGCATCCGTGGAATGGAAAATTTGCTTGCCTTCCGGAAAGCCATCAAAACCTTCTTGTTCCCTTCATCATAGGTTTGTACGACCACGGTCGGCTAGCTTTTAGCTGTTCAGTACCTCTTGATCTAGCAGCGCCGGGACGCCTCTTTGCTGGGGCAGCTGTTGCGCTTACAAAATTATTATCATAACATAACATAACATCATCCCCTTTGATTTTACTTTGTTTGCCCTAAGTTGGCAGGGTATGCCCAGACTTGGGCCCCTTGCTCACTTTACCAAAGGACTCAAGCAAGCCTGGCTGATGACGGCTGATTAGCCAGAAACCGGTCCCAGGATGCTTGTTTCTGGTCCAAGGAAGACATGGCTTGGCAGTTTGGGCTGGACTGTTCCCATGAGGCACAGGGTCAGACTGATTTGCATATGGCCATGTCTGAACTGGGGTGGCAGAGTGAGCTAAAGATTGATGATGGAGTAAACCCAGATCAGTTGACTGGGGGTGAGTGCTTGCAATGTTCAACACTCCATCCATCATCCCCTTTGGTTTTGCTTGGCCTGTTGTGGGTCCCCAGGTCATTGTTGGGGTGGGGGGTGCACATGGGGGGGGGGTGCCTATGGTATACCCTACATTGTCATGGACCAGGTGCCTGTCACCTTGTGCATAACAATGCACACAGTGCATTCCCAGCATTGTGGCGGGCGGTGCTGTGAGCACCGCCCACCACAATGCTGGGAATAGAGGATGCCACCGCCACGGTAGTATCCTAATTGCAGGTACGGGACCGCTGCACCATGCTCCCATTGGTGGGAAATTCAAAAACGCTCCCACCAAGTTAGAGCAAACACAAGTTTTCCTGCCAGTGTAGGCAGGGAAACCATTAAGTCCTGGGTGTGGGCTCCCGGGGACACAGCTACTGAGCCAGACCCCTGGACGGGGTCCCTGGGGCCATTAACGGCCCCCTTCAAAAACCGGCCGGAGGGGTGGGCTTCAAGGGGCCCTAAATGGCTTGGGCAGGGAAGCCAAGCTGCTTTCCTCACTATATTCCAAAATGTCAACCCCTGGGGTGGGCTCCCCAGGGCATATGTGGGCTCAGGTAGGGGGGATGCATGGCCCCTCTCCCCTTATAAACAATTTTGGGTGCCAGGGGTGGGTTCCCAGGGTCCTTAGGAGGCATGGGGAGGGGGACCACAAGGCCCACCTAACACGCTGTATAAACAAATGTAGGCCTTGGGGTAGGATCTCCGGGGCCTTTGGAGACAAAGGCCACAAAACCCTCCTCCCCTTTATGAATTCAGCCCGGGGGGGCTCCCTGGGGCATAAATTATTTAAATGTGGCCCAGATGTCATTTTTTTTCACAATCCCGCGGATTGTGCCATTTTTTACAGGTTTCTTTTTTTGGGCCCCGGGTCACATTCATTCGACCTATGTGGTCTGGATATTCCCTACCCTGCCCTGTTATACTATATATTAAATTTTTTTGAGGATAGGGGACCAAGTCCCCGAGTCTTTTAATAGCCGCTAGTAACATTTTTCTCATGTTGATGGCAAACAATCAGATGGTCCAAGGGAAATAAAGCTGCCTAGGCCAATCAGAATGTTACATTTTTAAATTGGCGCTCCCGCAAGAGGATCTCCTCGCGGACTCAACCATCCTGATATACAATCATTTTATTTTTTACCCTTAATTTCTCAAAAACTACTGCGCGGATTTCCACCAAATCCCACAAAGCACATTCTGCAGACCAAAATCTAGCTTGCTTCCAAATTTGGAGTAATTTCGTTCAGCAGTTTTTGGGAACTTTTTCTTTTTTCTCAGCCTCCACTTGATGGATCATTCCGAAACTTTCCTGTAAGCAGCTGAGTTGGATGCGCTTTGTTATTAGAAAGTTTTGTTAAGATTCGTCAAATGGGGCCAAAGTTTTCACCAAAACCAAAAAAACACTCTTTCTATGGAAAGCAGACCTATAACTACTTATGCCAATATATATAAATCACCTCCTGTCTTGCTTCAGTCAGAATCCACCATGCACAGAACGCTGTTCTTCCAAAAGAAACTTTATTTCACCACTATGCCTAGTGGCGGTCGCCGTTAGTAGTTAGAGGTCTGCTTTGACATAGAAAGAGTGTTATTTAAATCAAATCAAATCAAACATTACTTTATTCGGTTTCAGTTAGGAGAAAACCATTAAAGTACATACATATAAATTAGTTACATTTGTGACAGTTAATACATATATTAAAAATATTTCATTCCAGGATTTTTAAATGACATAAGGTACTCATTTTGTTCTAGAAAAACCTAAGGGAAAAAATCAACAGGTCAGAATTAAAAATACATCAGTTAAAGATTACTCCTGTGTTGAATACAAAATGTTAAAATTTTTACAATATTCAGTGCCATACAATCAGATTCCATGAGTTGGAGAACTATTACGGCGGGCCGACATTGGCGTAAACCTAGACTTTTTTAAATTGGAACTAACCAGCGTTTTCTAGGATCAAAATAGAATTTACAGAAGAGAGTTAAGTGTCTTGGGGATTGAGTTGAAATGTCATCACAGGGACTAGGGGATAAAAGATTGAACCAGTCATTGGTTTTTGGAAAGGTAACCAGTCGATGAAAAATGTTGAACCTAAAATGGGTCAACAAAAACCTGTCATAACCAGACAAATTCCATGTTAAGTAGGGCTGAATGGCCATTGTCGACTGAATCATCAAAGAATGTTGAGCCGAGGTTTTATTGGCTTCAGAGGCCAGACGCAGGTCTGCTAGATGACTCAAGCATAGAGTTTTTAAAGCTTTTCTTGGCACTTCTGCTATTTGTGGAGGATTGTGATAGTATTTTTCCAGACCCAGATCATACAGAAACTTCTTCACATAGCGAATCCAGTCAATCTTGGTGGAATTATCAAGTGCAAGGCAATCCTTCAGCAGACTTTGGGTAAAAATTAATTTGGATGATGACCAAATTCGGTGCCATAACAGAATTGGCTGCATCTTGATGGTATCAGAAATGTAAGGTAAACCTAATTCTATATGGCAACCAAAGGTCGTAGTGCCTTGCGGAACAGGAAGGAGAAACCTTAATAAGCTGTTCTCCACTTTTTGAAGAACTTCCACCTGTGGTTAGCCCCACACGCCTGCTCCATGCGTGGCAGTACTAATACATTTTGCCTGGTTTATGCAGATCATCTCAACCGGAGATCTTTTTCCTAATCTCTGTGTAAAATTCACTAACGCCATGGTTGACCTTAAAAACAAGAGTTTTCTAGCTTCTATAGCTTTTCTCCAGGTGCCTTTTTCATCAATTAAAATTCCAAGATAGGGGTATGTAATTGTATTCTCCACCCTGGAATTATCAATAAAAATGTCTCTCCTTTTCTTGATTTTAACTCCTGAGCTCATTATAAAAGTTTTTTAATATTGATTTTTAAAGCAAGATTAGACATAAAGGCAGAGTAATTATTTAGTGAGCGTTGGAGTTCCAGAGGAGTGCGGGCGATAATCACGGCATCGTACGCGTAGAGAAGAGTGGGTATTGGGCGATTATAAAGTAAGGGTAGGTCCTAGCACCCCTCCAACATGGCTTTTTCTAGACTGTTGGTATAAAGGGTAAAAAGAAAGGGGGCCAGGAGACAACCCTGCCTGACACCCCGCTCGACCCTAAGCGGCGCAGTCAGCTCTCCTCCTGTTCCAAATCACACTCTAGCCGTTGCGTTGGCATACATTTCATGAAGAAAACTGATTAAAGAAAGGTCAACCCCCATTTCTGTTAAAATACCCCATAGTTTTGAATGGCTTGCGCAGTCGAAGGTAGATGTTAAATCTACGTAAGCCATATGGAGCTTCCCATCTTTTGCGCTTACGTATTTACCCATGATTAAAGTTAAGTTTAAGACTTGCTCAGTGGTGCCCATACCATCCCTGAATCCGTATTGGAGATCCGATGTTTTATTGTCATCCGCCCAGTGTTGGAAGCGTTCTAATAAAATGCGCTCAACAACCTTTCCAAGAGGGTCTAATAACGAGATAGGGCGGTAACAAGAAGGACTCTGTCGATCTCCCTTTTTAAAAATAGGTACAAGGATGGAGAGTGACCATGAGTCTAACAGTCCGACTTTACACGTTGCCCCCAGAACTCTAAGCAGGATCAGTAAATTTATAGAGGTCGACTGGGACCCCATCTGGCCCTGGCGCCTTTCCCCCGCTACTAGCCATTAGGGCTAATTCAACTTCTGCCAGAGTAAAATCTAGAACAAAAGGAATGAATGGAGATTATTATTTATAAACCACTGACGTGGTTAAAGAGCCGAAACGTGTTTGTTTAAGATAGAGCAGCAATAAAGGAGTCACAAATGCCCGCAAGTGCCTGATGACTTTCCTTTGGTGATACTACAAGCATTTTGGCATGAGTTCCACCTTCAGGGTCACTGACATCTGCTACAAGACGAGTGGCAATTGTAGTGGAGGCAGAAAAATGATCTCTCACAGCTACTCCAGTTCTTGCATATACCGGTCTCTTCCACCTCCAGGCGCTACTGCAGGTTAATGGATGCAAGCTCCGTTCTAAATGTAGCTATAAACAGAGTTTCCAAATATCAGGAACTCAAATGTTCACACTCAAGGATGTTCTTCAGTGGCTTCTATTTTCAACTGCAAAGAATTTTTCGACTACACTGTCTTTGTCACAGCCCCTATTTACACGTGCCCTTCTCCCCCTAAAAAACACTTTAAAAAATGATGGACATAGAAACCACACTATCATACTCATGATGTTGTTATGTTAGACAACAGACAGTGAGACGATATCTGTATATTTGTGGTAAATTTGTCCTTTATATTAAATAAACTCCACATTTTTCGAAATTCCAAGGATACAACAGGAAAGTAAAGAACAGGAACCACATCATTTTCTGAGAAACACATCAATCAAACTTCTCATTCTGGTGTGTTGAGCATCGACTCCACTTATTTACCAATTATTTACCTTTTATTGACCAAGATGGAGAGATCCCATACTAAACAATAAATACAGTAAAAGAGCAAACAATGTTTGAGGTTCATTTTTTCTGATCAGTTCACCCACCAAGTTTGCAATTACCCCTTTAAACATATCAGAATATCTTATGTCAACTCCTCATGTCCAATGACACCCCTCAAGCAACATCATAGCTCGGTGCTCGGTGCTCTGGACCCTAGACCCCACCAGCAGCTGTGCCAGCTGAGCTCTGGACTCCAGCATTACCTCTACGTCCCTCGTCCTCGACCCAGTCATCACTCATGAGGTATTCCACACACGACAGGAAACAAAACAGGAAACGCTTTCTGACTCCACCCACCCTCCTCTCAGGTGCTATAATACACCCCACCACCAGAAACAAATCCTGTTTTGTTTCCTGTCGGTTGGATGCTGATGGGTGACGCTTGGGTGAGTGCCGGGCACTTACCTGCTTCGGTTGTCCTGTGGTGTTCCTCCTTTGCTGGGCCCTGGGGGTGCTCATGGACCTACGTGGGACCTTTTTGGAGGCAGGCTGCTGGGCTTCCTGCACTTCGCTCCTGGCGGGGACCCTGGGTTGCGGGGCTTCTCGGGTCCCCGTGGTTTTACCCCTGGATCCTGGACTCTTCCTTGTGTCCGCGCTCGTTTGGGCTGTTGCCCTCGCGCCCTGCCCTTTGCCGGTCACTGGGGTGTGGGCCATGTGGTGGAGCACTCGCTTTCCTGGACGGTTGGTGGCGGACTGGCTGCCCGCGTTCTCCGGTCCTTTTGGGCGGGGCGCGCTCACCTCCTGGCTCCGGTTCCGCCCCTCCCTTCGCGGGGGCCGTTTCTTCCTGTGATTGAAGCCTCGTTGTAGGGGCTGGACGCAGGATACCGTTCTCGTCCTCGGAGCCTCATTTTTGCTTGCGCGGGCACCCGGGTGGGCTCCGGGTTCCCTGGCTTCCTTCCTGGATTGGCTGCACGGGTCCTTGCGATGTCGTCATCGTCTCCTTTCCGCATTGGTGACTCGGGGTGTTTTCCTTCGTCGGTGCTCCTGGATGGCTCGTTTTTTTTTTTTTCTGCCGCCTCCTTCTACTTCCTCGGTTTCCGAGGGGCTGCAGCTGTGGGGTGAGTGTTTTCCTCCTATTTATGGCGGGATTTCGTTTTCTTTCTTCTGTACCACTTGTGAGAGTTGCTGTGTTGCTTTGCTGGTTTGCTGTGTATTTGCTGTTCATTATGGGGAAACACCATAGGAAGAGAAAGCATGTCTCTCCTGTTGGGTCATCCTCTTCCGACAGTGGTGATTCTGCCCCTGCTGGTCGGAGTGCTGGTCTGGGTGACTCGAAGAGGCTGAAGCTGCTGATTTTGGAGACGCTGTCCGAGCTCCAGGCTTCAAAAAAGGGTGCTGGGGGTCGCTCGGAGTCCCCTGCTCACCTTTATTCTGATATCTCCTCCTCTGCTTCCTCTGATGAGTCCGCTTTGGGTGCGGTGGATCTGCAGGGCAAGTACGTTTCGAAGGAGCTGTTGCCTGATATTCTTGGTCATGTTCGGGAGAATATGGGCTTCCCTGAGGTTTCTGTGGCCAGTACCTCCCAGGATGCTGTTCTACCGCAGTTTCGGAGGCCGGTGTCTTCTTCCATGCCCATCCACCCCTTTGTTATGGATGTCCTTCTTAAGGAGTGGAAAGACCCGGACCATATTTCTTTGCCCAGGTTCATGTCGAAACTGTATCCTTTGCAGGATTCGGAGGTTGCCCTGCCTGATTCGGTGCAGGTGGACTCTATTGTTGCTTCCCTGGTGGGTCGGCCTTCCATGGCTGATGATAATATCCTGTAGGATGGAGTGGATAAGAAAATTGACTCTGCTCTAAAGAAGTCCTATGCTGGCTCTCACCTGGCTCTTCGGTCGGGTGTTTATGGTGCTTATGTTGCGCAGTCTTTGTTGGCTGACTTCAAGACTTTGTTTTCTACTATGCAGGAGGGGGGCACTTGTCCGGAGTTGCTGGAGTCTATGGAACGTCAATCGGAGTTCCTTTCAGACATTGCCTTTGACTCAGTCCGGGCTTCTGCTCTGTCTTGTGGTTCCTCTGTGGCTGCCCGTCGGAACTTGTTGCTGCGGGGTTGGAAGACGGATGCGGCGCAGCGTTCTATGGCCTTGCGGTTGCCATTTTCAGGTACTCTTCTTTTTGGGGACGCACTGGAGGACAAGCTCCATAAGGTTTTCAAGGAGAGGAAGCATTCTTTGTCCTTCCGTCCTGCCCCTTCTCATAAGGGATCCTCCTTTTCTAATGCGAGGTCCTTTCGCCAGCCTTCCAGGTTTCAGCAGTCCTCGTTTAGGGGCCAGCGTGGTGCTCGTGGGTCCTTTCCTCGGAGGTTCCAGAAGAAGCCCCAGCCGGATGGTGGGTCTGGCGCTCCTCGTTCCTGACTACGCCGCACCGGTGCCCGATCTCGCTGGTGGTCGGCCCGCGGTTGGTGGGAGACTGCGGCTGTTCCTCCCTGCTTGGTTGTTGACGACCTCCGACCAGTGGGTACTGGATGTTGTGTCCAGGGGTTACCGGATAGAGTTCCTGTCTCCCCCACCTCCCTCGGGTGTTGTGGTGACCCCATTGCCTTCGGACCCGTCTCGTCGTCTGGGATTGTTGGAGGGTGTTCAGGTCCTGTTCGACAAACTGGCGATTGTCCCGGTCCCCCCCCTGGAACGTGGCCTGGGGACTTATTCGGTTGTCTTTGTGGTCCCGAAGATCACGGGGGGTTTCCGTGTTGTCATCAATCTTCGGGCCCTGAACTTGTTTGTGCGCAAGATCACTTTCAAAATGGATACTTTGCAGAGGGTGATCCCTTTGATCCAGGAGGGCTGGGTGTTCACCTCTCTGGATCTCCAGGATGCATACCTTCATGTTCCGATGGCGTTGGAGGATCAGCGGTTCCTGCGCTTCTGCCTGGAGGGTCGTCACTGGCAGTTTTGCGTCCTCCCCTTTGGTCTCCGGTCCGCCCCCAGGGTGTTCACCAAGGTGGCGGCTCCCTTGGTGGCTCATCTCCATCTCCTGGGGGTGTCCGTTTTTCCTTACTTGGACGACTGGCTGCTGCAGGCTCCTTCTCCAGGGGTCATGTCTCGCCACCTTTCCTTGACCATGCGTACGCTCGAGGATCATGGGTTCCTGGTCAATCTGCCGAAGAGTCACCTGGAGCCTGCCACTCGGAGGACTTTCATTGGGGCCGTGTTCGACTCAGTTCTGGGCATGGTTTTTCTCCCGGAGTCCAGGATTCTACGTCTTCAGTTGCTGTTGAGGAGGTTGCTTTCCCGGGCTTCAGCTCCTCTGCTGCAGTGGCTGGTGGTTCAGGGCCACATGTCTGCCACCGTGTTCATGGTGCCCTGGGCCAGGGCTCATCTTCGACCTCTGTTGTGGCATGTTCAGAGTTGGGTCTCCTTTCCTGTCCAGGACTTCTCGATTCCTGTGCCTGTGACTCCGGAGTTGGTGTCTGCTCTCCAGTGGTGGCTGGACTCTTCGAATCTGTCGAGGGGCATGTGGTTCCATCCTCCGGCTCCCTTGGTGTTGACGACGGATGCCAGCGCTTTCGGTTGGGGTGCGACTCTGGGTCGTTGGTCGGTGCAGGCGCGTTGGCTTCCTTCGGAGTCGCACCGTTCTTCCAATTGGAGGGAGCTGTCTGCGGTGGAGAGGGCTCTCCGCCTTCTCAAGGATCGTCTTCTGGGGTGCAACGTGTTGGTGAGGTCGGACAACACTGTGACTGTGGCCTACATCAACCACCAGGGCAGTACCCGCTGCCTCTCCCTGAATTTGGTGGCCTGTGCAATTGCGAGTTGGGCCGAGTGTCATCTGGTGGCTCTCTCTGCTGTGCACATTCGGGGTGTGGACAACGTGGTTGCCGATTCCTTGAGTCGGAAGTTCCCGTCCTCTCTCTCCCTGTGCCTGGCCCCTCGGATTTTCCGGTTGCTCTGCCGGAGGTTCGGGACTCCGGTTCTGGACCTGTTTGCCTCCCGGTCCGATGCATTGCTTCCCCTGTTCTGTTCCAGGACCCCGGAGTCGGGGGCTTGGGGGGTGGATGCCTTGACTGTCCTTTGGCCTCCTTGGTTCCTCTATGCATTCCCCCCCTTTCCTCTGATCCCTGCTTTCCTGCTGAAGGTTCGTCGGGTGGGGGCTCAGGTGGTGGCTGTTCTTCCTTATTGGCCTCGCCGCTCCTGGTTTCCTCTGCTTCTGGGTCTGGCGGTGGGCCCTCCGTGGATCCTGCCCCGCTACCCCTCTCCGCTGTGTTCCCCGTCTCCCTCCCTGTTGGTTCCTCTCACCTTGGCGGTCTGGAGGTTGAACGGTTGTCTCTTGGAGTCCGGGGTCTGCCCGACCACCTCATCACTGTGATGCAGGCGTCTCGTCGGAAGTCCACTCTGTCCTCCTACTCGAAACACTGGGCTTCTTTTTCTTCTTGGTGTGTTGCCCTGGATCTGTCTCCTACTTCTTGTGGTGTTTCTTCTATTCTGCAGTTTTTTTTGGAGGGTTTTCAAAAACACTATGCTTTGTCCACTTTGAAGGGTCAGTGGGCTGCTATTCGGGCCTTTCGTGATCCGGCTTCTCTTCTTCCTTCGGACGGGTTGCTGGTTTCCCGTCTGTTTAGGAGTTTCTCTCTTTCTGCTCCTTCTGTCCGCTCACCGGTTCCTCCTTGGGATCTCTCTTTGGTTCTGGGTGCCTTGCAGTCCCCTCCCTTTGAGCCTTTGGAGTCGGTGGAGTTGAAATTCCTGTCTTTCAAAGTTACTTTTTTGGTGGCTGTTACATCTGCTCGGAGGTTGGGGGAGCTTACGGCTTTGCGTTGTTCTCCCCCCTTTTTGAGGTTTCTGGACGACGCTGTGGTCCTTTCCTTGGACCCCGGTTTTATGCCAAAAATTCGTTCCCGTTTCCATTCCTCCCAGGAGTTGGTTCTTCCTTCTCTCTGTCCTTCTCCTTCCTCTCCTTCTGATGTCTTGCTTCATTCTTTGGATGTGAGAAGGGCGTTGTCTGTTTATGTTGATCGTTCTGCTGGGTTTCGGTCTTCTGACTCCCTCTTCGTGACCTTTGGTTTGGCTGGTAGGGGTAAGGCTGCCTCTCGTCTTACTTTGGGTCGCTGGATCAAGGCTGTGATCTTGTTGGCTTACCAGGGCTCTGGTTTGCCTTGCCCGTCTGGGGTTCAGGCGAGATCTACCAGGGGTGTGTCTGCTTCCTGGGCTGCCTTCCATGGGGTTCCCCTTGAGGAGATCTGTAGGGCGGGTACCTGGGCGTCCGAGTCCACTTTTGTGCGACATTATCGTTTGAATTGTGCTCTGTCTGGCCGCCCTAATTTTGGTTCTGGTGTGTTGCAAGCTGTGGGGATCCCCCCATCTGTTTGATTCTGTTTATTTCTGTTTTGTTAATAAACTGTGTCTTGCTGCACTCCTTGGTCTCTGTTCTGTTTCTGTTTGTGGTGTGCCAAAGGCCTTTGTGGGGTTGCTTTGGTATGCCTCATGAGTGATGACTGGGTCGAGGACGAGGGACGTAGAGGTAATGCTATGATTACGTACGGTAATCCCCATTACTCTTAGTCCTACTCGTCCTCGACCCAGTCATACGACCCGCCCGCCCTCCCTTTCCAGGCCTTTGGTGCTTGGTACATCAGGATTTGTTTCTGGTGGTGGGGTGTATTATAGCACCTGAGAGGAGGGTGGGTGGAGTCAGAAAGCGTTTCCTGTTTTGTTTCCTGTCGTGTGTGGAATACCTCATGAGTGATGACTGGGTCGAGGACGAGTAGGACTAAGAGTAATGGGGATTAACGTACGTAATCATAGCAACTCTGCCCTCTGAATGCTACTCAAAACCAGTGGCTTCACACTCTTGAGCCCATGGTTCCAGTAACTTTGGCCAGGGGTTTTTACTAGGAATCACAGCAGAGCACATGACACTAACAGAACCAATTTGTGTGGGTAAAATATATAAACGCCATACTTCAATTAAAGCAGCTGCAGATTTTCACATCTCTTCCCATAATTATTATATTTCATTATTTCTCTTGTAGGGGCTGGCTCAACAGATACCAAACGAAAAAGTGTGAAAGATTCACCAAAAGCATTCTGCCAGGCTGATGATGGTAAATGTATTATAAGTATTTCTTATAATCATAAACATAAACTTTGCAGCTTTCTCATTCCTTGCATGTGTCTGTTCCATGAAATTCCTTCTCTAGAGGGTGCATCTAGGTTCTCACCAGTAAAAGAAAACCGACACTCTATACGCCGGCAAATTTAAACAAGCATTTGCAATGCAATCGGTCTCGCCTTTGGGACATTATATGTATTTAGCTATGCAGCACATTAGCCTGGGTGCTGAAACATCTACTGTTCTAACAGTACCACCCTTCACTGCCCTTAACAACTTCAAAGAGACTCGTTTTAGTTGTTTCAGAGTATCTTTATGTCAGATCTTAAGCATTTCCAATGTTATATACAACAATGCCATATATGGTGCTTATTTATGATACGCAACTATATGGCTATATTGCAGTCAGGGCCATTTTATTGCTTGCACCATGGCCCATGGTAAACTCGCTACACTACTGACTTTAAAACCTCCCTGTGGGGAAAATGCCAAGCTCTTGTCTCTAAAATGTTAGATTGCTCTCAATTAGGAAAATCTTTAACTCTCCGCCCCTTTCACATACAAGTAAAAAGTTACAGGAGTGTGACCCATGGACCTCGTCGGGACTGGGTTAGGAAGGTAGAAAAATAAACAATGTCCGAACAGGTAATCATCTAAGGCAATTAAGTACGCATGCACAAAGCATTACAACACAAGGAAAATAAGGAGACCAATATTCAATTGTTTAACCGCATGCGCGCTGCGGCGATTTTCGCGCTACGCAGCTTTTTTCTAAAAGCCGCGTTACATGACGAGCTCAGCTCGTCATCAGCGTGCGAGCGGCGCAACTGATGACGAGCTCAGCTCGTCATCAGCGCCGAAGGGGTTAAAGATTGTACATCATCTTATATTGAAAAGTTTCTTATGGTTGGGTGGATACAGTTAAAGCAGCACTGTATAAAGCAATTTGTGTGACAACCATAAAACACTTGGTGCTCAGGCACGTGTAAGTGAAGAACGTGACGACGCAGGTGAAAGGGTGACAGCGTGGACGGCGCACAGTGACAATGGTGCTGATAATATACAGTGAGTGGCTCAAGTACAGTGAAGGGAAAACCACTGTAACAAAAAGTCTTCAATTTTTAAATGTATTTTGAGAGCCACAGTTGTAGATGCGCCTAGTATTGTGCTGTAGAGTCGACGGCGTTTCGATCCACTTCAATTGGGATCATCATCAGGACTGGTTGTCTTGTTTGTTAGAGTGCTGACAAGGTGTCGGTCTATAATAACTCCAGATATTGTTATTGGCGAAATGACTGAAAGTCATAGGCGGTCAGTCTGTCAAGGGCCGGGAATACGAGCCGAAGGATCATGGCCCGTCTGAGTCTTGGGAGGGGAACAGGTCCTGTGTAAATCATGGAGCGTGCAACGGAGTCAATCTCAATGTTCGAGTGTTTCCGCAAAAGCAAACGAAAGGAATACAGCAAACATTTACTGTGGCGTTCCACCAACTCGCGTAAGTCAGAGTCCCCGCTCTTTCTTGTATTCGAAGCTTTTTGTGCCACAAGGCCTGGTGCTATGTCTGCGGTGTGCACCGGTGCTGGGAGGAGTGGGCCTGCCCGCCGCTCCCCGCCTGGTATCTACACTAGAGTGGAGAGGATACTGCTCGATGCGGGACCCCAGCCTGCTGAGGCCTGTCACTCCCTTAATTGTCTGGAACGGAATTCCTCAGCGCTTCCTCACTGTCTCTTGTGAGAGTCCGTGCCAGACCTCATGCCAGGGGTGGCCCTGACAGGGATGGTGAGTCTAGGTCAGTGAGTGGCCCTATCTCCACCCTGCCTGGCCTGCACTCGGAGCATAGTCCGGCGCAGTTCTGGACCCGCTCGCATCCTACATTTGCTGCGATTTCCCTTCGCTTCCCTTCTGTGTTCGAGTCACTCACAGCGCACGTACCGTCATCACTGCCCTGCAAGCCACGCACACGCCACCGTTTAAAAGCAATTCCATTTATTGCGCAGTTCAAGCACCGGCAGGTTGATATCAAGAGAATAAATCACTACAGCAGTCACTAGTTTTGCTGGACTACAGACACGCTAGATTGAAACTTTTTTCACAGCCAGAGACGTATAAAGCACGTTCCACCTTATCGACACCACCCTTACCTCTTTTGATCCCTTTCCAGCCCCCCCCGATCAACTCCTCCCTTTATTACTTTCTATCTGTGTTCATGGTCACTTAGAGGCAGATTTACAATAACTGGCGCATCCCTGCATATCAGATGGGATGCGCCAGTTATCGTGTGCCACGCCTTCGCCACCATGGATGCGCCGCATTTACAATGTGGCACACCATGGGGCAAAAACGGACAGATGCGTGACGCATCTGTGCCGTAAAGGTGATGCATGGCTGCAGTCGCGTCTCAAGCGCGACGCACCTCCAGCAAGGCTCAGGGGTGCCCTATCTTTGTAATGCTGTGTCAATCCAGGCGCAGGGTTTTGACGCAGCATGGCCCTAAAAGTGACTGAGTGAAATCTTGTAGATTTCACTCAGCCACTTTTAGGAGGCGTTCCTGCGCCGGAACTCCCCCCCCCCCCACTCCGGAACACCTACTTCTGGCGCAGGGCTTTACAACGTGATGCATCTCCCTAGATGCGTCACGTTGTAAATAACACGCAGCATGGCGCCTCTTTTGTGCATCCCCTGCGTCACAAAAGTGACACAATGTCGGCGTAAAAGAGGCACAAGGGGCTTGTAAATCTGCCCCAAAGTGTTCATGTGGCGCGCATGCGTAGGAACGATGTAAAGCATTGTACGCATGTTAATGCGCATTTTAAAATAAGCATTGAAAATGCAATAGGGCTCGTATTTACGCGAGCCCTATTGCATTTTACACGGAAGTACGGGCATAAAAAAGGGTTGAATGGGAGGGGGTGGTTGTGGTGTAAAAAGTTATGGACTACGGGAGGGAATGGGGAGAGGCAGGGGAACAAAGGTGTTTTTCTAATATACACGTGTGGAAACATATACTCGTTGAATTGATGGTTTGTTCTGGCACGTTTTTCCTGAGGTAAAAGGGTCAAGTGTAGAGTAGGAAGAACAAGATTGTGTATTAACAAAATGTATTGCGGGCGCCTCCTTAAAATGCACCTTAAACTCACTTGTGCATTCCCCTCCCTACTTACTGCCCCCGCATCTCCCTCATTGATGGCTGACGTCAGGGCTCCCGGCTCTGGTGTCTGACCCCCGGGCAGCAGAAAGTAAAACATCCTGGGTTGCCTACTCCTGCAGCCTCGCGTGCCACGCACGCACACACACATCCACTCATCACATGCTTGCTTAGACATGCTGAAGTGGATGCTTGCTTGTGCCCCGGGGAACCGCAAAGTGCATTCTGATAGAGAAGCACTCTAGTAGGTCCCTGCTTGTGCACCAGGGGCACTGTGAAGTGCACGCAATGGAATCAAAGATAAACCCCTTTAACTGGCTTGTCTTGAAGCGAGGAGAGGTGGCGTAACATATAAAGCTGCCGACTTTGGAGCTGGAGAGCAGAGTTCAAACCTGGCTTGGGCTGTATTACTTATAAATAATTAAAAGAAGGTCCACGGTGTGGGCTTGTATTAATCATCAATAAAATCAAAGTGAAGCTTGCGCTGTATTAATCATAAATAATTAAACAGAGATCTCAGATGAGCGTGGGGAGAGACAAATAAAACAAGCATTGTTGGGGGAGACAAAATAAACAAGCATTGACAATGGGGTTGTGAGAAGGCATAGGAAGAAAGTAGTCTGTGCAGTAAAGGGGCCAATAGCTGTGAAGGACACAAATGAAGACATGTCCATCATAAGGAGGGACTACCAAGCCTACAACCAATCTAAAGGCACCATTTAAGACACCAGCCAATGAAAATGATGGGTGGAGATGGGTGGAGAGTGGGCTGGGCTTATATACACTAAAGTGTATACTGCATGTCTCAACGAGACAGCGCTGCCTAGGCGAGACCTAAAAATAATCAAAAGGCCTGATTTAGATCTCGGCGGATTGGTTGCTCCATCACAACGGTGACAGATATCCCGCCCGCCGAAATATAAATCCTATTGGATATAATAGGATTTATATTTCGGCAGATGGGATATCAGTCATCGTCCGCTCAGATCTGAATCAGGCCCTAAGTGTAAACTGACATATCAACAAAACACAGCTGCGCCCCCTGGTTGTTTGTAACATGTCATGCTAAATTCCACATATTTATTTCGGTTTTTATTTTACAGTATTTCTCCATGCAGTCAAATGGATGAAAGAACAGACTGTCCAGCTGAAACTACAGATAGACACAAATGCTAAGGCTTTAGTGTGCTTTAAGCAGTTCTAAAAACAAATTCCCAATTGTTGATACAAAAAGAAAGGTATATGAAAAATGTATCTCCTCACATCCTAAAACTTCTGAACCTTTGTATCCTCTGGTGGTACTGTCAATCCTTTGCACTAGAATGTGCATGCAGGGTCATACGTCTTAAACTTTTGTACCTTTCAGAACCATGCCTGTGTCGGTGCCAATAAGCCCCCTTCTCTAGCTGATGCATGCAGATTTACACCTTTAACCTACTGTACCTTTCAAGACCATGCATATTTCGGCTCAAATTTAACCCTTTCTCTAGACACTGCCCTGAAAGGGTGAAATTAGGGGAGAGTGAAAGTTTGAATAAACTGGCTTCACAGTCCCTGAAGCATAAGTCCTCCCATTTACAAGTACAGGACTCACACCTATGTCAACTCCAATGCATCCCCCTTCTCTAGAAGATTCATATACATTTAAACCGTTACAATTTGTACCTCTCAATACCATGCATGCATGGGCTTCAAGAATGGTGCATCGAGATACATGCTTTTACTCTCCAACATACCAAGAGAGGGCTGCCTGGTAATGCCAATGCATTTAGTGTATCTATATTATTATTATTTTTTTTTATTTATATGGCGCACAGCTACCTGGAGGTTTCCCGGGGATAAGGACACGCACTACAACGCGAACAAGCATTTGCAATGCAATAGGTCTCGCATTTACGAGAGTATGACCTATTGGCATTGTAAAAGACAATGGCTTTTATTTATATTTCAAAAACCAAAACATAAATAAAAGGCAATGTCATTTACAATAAAAATAGCTCAAACTCTCGCAAATACGAGACCTATTGCATTGCAAATGCTTGTTTCTGTTGAGAGTACAAAAATATCCAGAATATACTCAAGGGTACTTCAGAGTACCAAATGTGTAGGGGAACACTGCTCTAAACGCGAGCAGAAACTTTCGAACTGGACTGGTATGTGTTAACTAAGAAAGTATTTTTGAAAAAATAGGGTATTGCAAAGGCAACACAATTTGCTTAGCACAATTATTTTGCGAGGTCAGTATACCTACAGTGCCAAAGCTGTTGCATCACTATAGCTCTATAGTACCAATTTGCTCTCAAGCAATGTTAAAATGTTCAAGGACTGGCTTCGCTACGTCATTGTCTCCAAAAGCATTTTGGCCGCAATGGAGTGCTGTATGCCATGTCCTAAACTCCATTCCAGAGAAAAACATGCCCCTGTAAAGGATTTTGACACATGGGAATTGTGGGAGGTGTAGTCCTGATACTGTAACTGGGTCAGTCTTGGATGCGGCAGTCTGTACCTCTGTTCTTTTAATACATTACTCTGCAGTCATGGACCGCAGACTCTGGTCAAGCGACCCCTCATTGACTGCCCAGATCAATCTCAACACCCAGATTTTGTCCCCACCCGGTAAAAGCACACGGTTCACCGATCTTACCAGGAAAGGCAACTCTCTAAGACTTAGGAAGTGGGAAGAGATGTGGCTTAGGGACTAGAGGGGCTGCCTTTGGAATCTCGGAACCCGGTTTCAAATCTTAGCACTATACTCACAATGTGTTATTCTAGGCAAATCACTTCATCTACCTGTGCCTAGAGATGTGACATGTAATGTGTAAAATGTATTTGTGTAAAGCCCACTTGATATACACCATTTTGTAGATTGCCTCCCAACCCCTCATGTAAACGTGCAGCGCACCCTTGCCTCACAGCTAACTTCGCCCTATATAAAATATCAGTACATATGTAGGAATAGACCATCAAAGGAGGGCAGCCCTATTTTCTTTGAGACAAATGTTTTTGCAACATTACAGGTGAAATACTCCATTTCAAGTTTTATCCTGTATGGTTACCTCTTTAAATAAAGTAACCCCTTTCCACCATTGTACGAATAGACTCCAACTACCAGACCTGAAAGTACAATGTAGCCTCTAAAAATCAACGTGTGTTGTAAGCAAGGCTTATGAAAATGTCATTGAGAGCTGCCACGCTCTTCCGTTCTAACTCGACCCTGTGAAAATGCTTGAACGGGTAACCTTTGAAAGACTGGGATATATGAGGGGAACAAGGGTGATCATGGCAATACAGATTGGTGGAGAGTTACATTTGTTTTAGTTTCAAAGCGAGGTGAATGTTAATATTAACTGAACGATATATGTACATCCTATTTTGTGCTAATCAGGTGTTTTGTATGTGCGAGTGAAAACATTGCCATATGAAAAACAAACCTTTGTAACCTGGTCGTTGGCATAGAAGTCTGACCGCAGAATTCTGGACCACTTGCAGCTTTCGAAGAACCTCCTTACTTGCACCCAGATACAGCACGATGCCGGAGTCCAATCTGGACACGATCAAGGCCTGGCTGACAGTTTTTTGTGTGGAGGGGGGAAGCATCCAGAGAATTTTTCTGATTCATTTTAAAATAGTAAAGCAGGTAGAGGCGACCTTAACTACTTGCTGCTTCATAGAAAGCTGGTCGTCAATGACTACGCAGAGGTTGCAAGCTGATTGTGAGGGGATGGGAAGATCACCCATTTGAAGAGGCCAATGTTGGGGGCCCCAGAGAGTTTTGTTTCCGCCGAAAATGAGGAGGTCCATTTTCCCGCCATTTAATTTCAACTTTTTTGCGTGCATCCAGTCAGCTATCTTTTTTTAGCCCCAGCTGGAGGGATGATTTATTTATTTATTTATTTAGTGTTTTCTATAGCGCGAAAACATGACCCAGTGTAGGGTATCAGAGCGCTTTACAGTAGTGTTTCAGCAAAACGAGTACATTAGTGGATAAAACCAGAACATTAGAGGGCAAAACCAGTCATTACTGTTCCACACTTCAGAATAGCATATAAACATATATCCAGTTAGTAGTTAAATGACCAAGGCACCGCTAAATAACAAGATAAACTTTGTACCAAACCACGGATAGCGGAGCAATGAATGCAAGTGAGCAGTTTATAGACAAGTGAGCAGTTTATAGACAAGCAGTCGTCCAATCAGTCTTATGGGAGAAATTTGCTCATATAGTATGATTTTGCTTCCTTTTTGAAGGTTGCGATGGATGTGATTCTTCTGAGGTTTGGTGGGAGTGCATTCCAAATTCTCGGTGCAGCTCCTGAGAATGCTCGGTCATAAGCCTTTTCCTGCGGAAGCGAGCCAGTTTCAGAAGTAAGTCTGTTTTGCTCCTGGAGGGTCGGTTCACTCCGGAAAGAGTACGTTTCTGAGCCAGGTAACCTGGAGTTTTGTGATGGATTGCATTATGGGTGATGCATGCCAACTTGAATCGAATTCTTGCTTCGAAAGGCAGCCAGTTTAGCATTTTCAGGTGAGGGGAGATATGGTAAAAACATTTTGATGCCACATTCAGCCTTGTGGCTGCATTAAGACAGGCTTTCAAAGGGGCTGTTGTGATTTTGGGGAGCCCAACCAGGGTAGTGCATCCGTATTCGATCCTTGAGATGACCAGAGCCTGAACTGCAGTTTTAAGGTCTGTTTTGTTTAGGAAAGGTTTAAGTTTTCGCAAGTAGCTTAAATGGAACCGGGCGTTTTTTGCCATTGTATTGATATGTGCTGACATGTTCAGGTTTTTATCTAGAGTAATTCCCAGTGATTTGGTAGAGTCGACAATCTTTGGCGAACAATTTAGAGCAGTGATAAGGTTGACCCATTACGCTCTCTTTAATTTGCTTTTCTGCGGTGAAATCAGTAGGAATTCGGTTTTCTGAGGGTTTAGTTTCAGGTGATTCTTGGTTAGCCATTGGAGCTCCCTGTGATGTCACCCTGCGTGTCCCTTCCTCTATCCTGATCTACTAGCGATCTATCTACCCATCTGTTCGTTCCCATTTGAGGGTCAAAATCAGTGTTTGGGTTAGGATGAGAGCCAGACTCAAGGGGAGAGTTGGATGGAGAAAAGACTATTGAACGTTTTGTATTGTTGACCCTACCTTTAGCCTTGCTAGCTTCTTGATACGATTGTTGGGGCTCCTCGTTAGGGGACGTGTCTTTTACTGCTAAGGTAGTAGCTGACTGTTGGGGTTCTAGAGTCCTAGTTGGTCCAGTTTCGCTATCATTTGCGAAATCGTCTTCCTGGGATGATATTTGGAGCTCGACCCTAGGGTTTATGTTAGCTAGTCTACCTTCGTTACCAATTGCACTAGATTGCGAATTTGTGGTTACCTGGTATGAGGGTTGGGGTTCTTCATTGATGTTAGTACGACCAGATGAAATAACTTGCCTAGACTGTTGTAAGACACTTTCCCTGCCTATTTCCATCGTATCCGGTAGGTTCTCATGAGGGACCATAGCTTGAGGATTTGTATGTGGATTAGGTCTTCTAGAGGTGGAACTGCTGATGACCTGATTTTTTAATATAGAGAAGAATTTCTCAAAGCGTTCCAGATCACTGTTGGCAGCTTGAATGAGCAATGTGCCATTTTTATAGCATGTAATATTTAATGTTGCTCGCAGTTTTCTAGATGGCGTAATGAGTAACTTAGTAACTTAGTTCCATAGGGAATATTCTTTGATTCCTGAATTTTTAGTAAGTTGCTTATTGTGTTTTTCCATCTGGCCATTCGATTTGTAAAGAAAATAAAGTCATTAATGAACACGCCTTTTTTTGAGTTGGCAGATGGTTCCAGAATTAAAGTTTCGGGGTTAGTTCTGAGAATGTTTTGTTTAAAGGATTTGGAAGAATTTTTAGACATACTGGTAGGGTAAATTATTGAGTACGAGTTCAATCCTTCTGGTTTTAGGCGGTGACCTGCCATGTTGTAGACTAGGGAGTTTGTGTCTTTGTGCCTTCGAAGTCTCTTTGGAAGAGAGAGAAAAAATCTGCTGGGTGTCATCCGCATAAATTGTTAGCTCTGCTATCGTAGCCAAGGGGCTAACATAGGTGTTAAAGAGAAATGGGCTGAGTTTAGAGCCCTGAGGGACTCCATACGGAGAAGCATAGGACTGAGATCTAGCAATTGAAGAAGAGACCTGAAAGGTCCTGTTAGACAAAAATCTGGAAAGCCATTTAAGTGCTTGGCCAACAATGCCCTTCAAAAGTAAAATTTGTAAAAAAGATAGATGTATGGGATACAGGATCAAACGCAGCACTCAAGACCAATAAAATGTGTGCCAGTGTCTCCTATGTCGACATGTTGGCGAATCATTTCTGTAACTCTCAGAAGCGTGGATTCCGTGGAAAAGCCTGCTCTAAACTCTGATTGAGAAGGGTGTAGAATTTTCTGTGACTCAACAAACTTCGTCAGCTGAAGGTTAATGTGTTTTTCCAGAATTTTGGAGAAAACTGGAAGTAGGGAAATAGGACGAAAGTTAGATAAAACCTCTGGATCAGAGATGGCGTTTTTTAGCAAGGGAAGGACCATAGCATGTTTCCAGGCCGCTGGCACCTTTGCTTTGCATAACAAAGCGTTAAGGAGTTCCATAATGACACTAAGTATAGGTAATTCCAGCTTTTGCAACACAGAGGTGGGAACAGGATCCTTAGGAGAACCAGATTTAATGCTGGCTAGAATACAACAAAAGGAAGAAATGTCGAGAGGTGACCATATATCGAGCAAATTGTCTCGTCTGTCATAAGAATCCTCCTGTGATAGAGACAAGGGGGTGCCATTACATTGTAGAGCATGATTCTTAGGTTGCAAATCCTCATTTGTAGTAGTATTACTGAATTCTGAGTATGCACGATTCTTAGGTTGCGACTCCTCATTTGTAGTAATATTACTGAATTCTGAGTATAATTTTTTAATTTTGTCGGCAAAAAATTCAGCCTGTCTTCCCAATGTTTAGAGTCAAGTCCCGGTGGTTCTAGTTGACAAGCAGCACCCGACAGTTCTCTTACCACTTTAACAAAGTTTTAGGGCAGTTTTGTGACAGTAAAATTGTATGATTAGCGTGTTCAGCATGAGCAGCATTACACAGTGCATGATAGCCATTTAAAGCTGATTTATACATAGATTTAGGAGGGCGATGGTGATCCAACTTCTTGTTGGACAACGGGAGATATGCATTAATCGATGATGACAGCCAGTTATGAATAGAATCAGCATTATCTACATGATCTAGAAAAGTAGCAGGCATGGCGTTGTTGAGATGGAGATTTAAACAGTCAACATCTAGCTTTTTTCAGTTTCGCCAATTCCTAGCACCCGAGGTGGTAGAGGAATTGTCATGCCGTATTTCCTGTTTCACCTTGAAATCCACCAAACAATGGTCAGACCAGGGAATAGGGTTGGCAGTCTGGCACGAGATAGTGGTTAAGTTGGAAAAGATTGGGTCTAATAGGTGTCCTGCCTTGTGGGTGGGGCCATAGTTGTGTAAAGAAACATTCATTGTAGCTAAATCCGCAATGAGCGTAGAGCTAGTAGTACAGGTGGCATCATTCAAATGTAAGTTGAGGTCACCTAAAATCATAAAATTAGTGGCTTCCAATAATAGAGGGGTAATAAGGTCTGGGAGTGCAGCCGCCCATGCCCCAGCCAGTCCCAGAGGACGATAGATATGGGTCCCTGAAAGGGTGAAATTAGGGGAGAGTGAAAGTTTGAACAAACTGGCTTCACAGTCCCTGAAGCATAACAAGTATAGGACGTTTTACAAATTATTGCAATGCCCCCTCCAAGTTTATCTGCACGGTTCTTACCAAGACTCGTGTAGTTAGGAGGACAAGCAATAGCAATATCAGGTCCCGAGCACTCATTTAGCCAAGTTTCCGTTAGGAAGATGGCGTCAGGTTGTGAGTCCATCAAAAGGTCATGAATATCTCCCTTATGCTTGGGGAGTGATCTACAATTAACACCAAAAAAGACAAATTCCGTTCTGGGAGCAGCATTTTTATTCGCCAGAGTAGTCGTTATATTATGTTTGCTACACACTTGGATTCCCTAGGGGAACAGTGTCAAAAAGGTGTAGCCCCAACAGCAATGATTCAAAATAGCTGAATCAAGAACAAGGGGTGAGCAACTGGGACTCGGTTTAGGCCGGAGTGCATAAAGTGATTTAGGAGAATAGGTTCTCTGGTCATTAAAATTTGGAGCAGGGGTTCTGGCACCAGGCCCCGTCCGACCGCGGACGGGCTTGCCTTTGGCGAGCCCGCTGCACGCATGCGCTGTGCAAAGCTGTGTGCATTTGATTTTATAGTCTGTCTCCCCCACCTCTAGCCCAGAAGTGAAAAACCTCCTGCCGCTCCCTCCACAGCAAACGGGACAAACCCGCGGTGGACGGGGGAGCGTGCGGCAACCAGAAAGGGCGTAAGAGATTGAGCAGGTAGGTAGAACTGTGCAAGATACAAGATTTTAAAAAGTATTAAAACAAAAAGAGCAATCTAAAAGCGCGAGTTACACACAGCGAGATTTGACAGCTCAGCGTTCTCACTAGCGCGCACATCTATACAAGAATGCAACTAGTAAATTAGGCAAGCATGTTGTCGGAACATGCTTTTATTAGGTTGCCCATAAACCTTGGTGCATACTGAGTCAGGTGTTCTATGTAGAGGTCTCTTTATGAAGAAGTGTGACTTCTAAACATATCCACACTAGCCACTGTATCACAGTGTGGGTTAGATTATTACAAAAAATAAGAGTAAATCTACTTCTGATGGATACTTCTAACTGCTGATTCCTCACCTCTTAAAACCTCACAGGCACCCGAGTAGATCCATAAACGTCTGCTGATAGGTGGTGCTGTCAGTCTCTGTCTCAACTCAGCACCGCCCCCAGATAGGACGACACCAAGCCACATATAGGCGCCACCCATAAGCGCTGACATAATTTCCTATTTTTCCTCGCCCTTCAAAGCAGATCCGAAGCTTCACTCCCAATTTTGGCACTTGGTGGGGTTTCTTCCTCTCAACCTAATTCTAGAATTTTCTAGGTATGTCTCACCTGAGGACTAAAGGTTTTAGATCGTGCTGCAACTGGCAGATGTAGCTATTGGTCACAAATCCACGTTTACCTTTGATGCATTGGCCATAAGGGATCGGCAATCCAAGCACTATGTCACTGAAGACAAGAAGAGTGATTATTCCTGCTTGAAGTCCCAGGGTCACTCGCAGTCCCGTTCACCATTGTTAAGTAGATCTAAACTAAGACGAGGTGAGGCATACACACAAGAGGCCCGATTTACAGAACTAACATAAGAAAAAATCCTAAACTTACTACCATTTTGGTATTCACAAAAGGCACTTACTCATTTTGGTATTCACAGAAGGCACTTCCTCATCAATGAGTAAGTGCCTTCTGTGAATACCAAAATGAGTAAGTTAGTCAAAACGAGTAAGTTACTCATTTTGGTAGTCACATAAGGCACTTACTCATCAATTAATTAAGTGCCTTATGTGGATACCAAAATGAGTAAGTGCCTTCTGTGAATACCAAAATGAGTAAGTGCCTTCTGTGAATACCAAAATGGTAGTAAGTTTAGGATTTTGTCTTAAGTTAGTTCTGTGAATCAGGCACAAGACCTCCAAGCTGGGTTTGACACATCTATGTCACTCTTAGGTAGCCTAGGCAGAAGATATGCTGCAATAGAAGATCCTCAGAAATGGTAGCTTGATCGAAGGACAGATGCTCATTCCTAGGACGGAATCCTAATGCATGGCTGTATCATAACATTACGTATGGGCCAACAGCTTTGTAAACCAATGGGACAGTCTCAACTGTAGAGACTCCAATGAACTTTGCTTTTGACCAGGCTTCTCTGTTAAACAATTGTTTAAACAGCTCATGTATCTATGGACCATGCACAAGCACTTTTGGACAACCACGGAGCACCTTCTTTAATATTATTGTAAACAATAGAAATAAGTTTGATATATTCTTGTCATATTTTGCTATTTCTGACTTTTCACTTGTTTGTGTTGTGTGAAGAAATGTTCAATAGTTGGCTGCGAACAGGCTGGGTTTGTAAGAGAATGTTGCGAAGTTTGTGATGAGCCTCAGAGGTCTCACTCTCTGATCCTCGGAGTGTTATTCAAAATCCTTTGTCAAGCGTCCACTAGACTTAGGGGACGGCCCTGTGGGCTTAACTTCGATCGCTCAAATGCGATTAAATGTTCAAACAAAAGTTATAATCCAAAGATAATCAATCCATATTCAAGATGTAAACATCAGGTTTTATTTGAGTCGTGCATTAATGTAGTAAATCAAATAAATTGTTTACTCTTCCTTAGTGAACGATACAACAATTTTAAGTAGCATTCCCAATGCATTTCGTGCACACTCGTGCACTTCTTCAGGGGAAGATCTGAAAGGAAATATAGCTGAATGAGGGTCCACACCCTAACAAAATTGGTTTATAAAGCATAAGTGAATGGTCAGGTTGCTGCTTCAAACTTAGGCGTGAATTAATATGCAAGCGGTTTCATGCGGATCGTGAATTAGATTTGTGCCTAGATTCAGCGTACGTTGTAAAGCAACTGTCGGTTTTCGAGTCGTGGTGAAAACAAATAAGGTGGTGTTAACAGTATTTGCAACTTAAACTAAAGGATTCTAAATCAGTCAGGTGAACAGTGATTTGTGTGCATGGAGGTTATGAGATTACCCAGAGTAGGTGAATATGTGGACGAACTTGTGGTGTGAGTGAAACGCGGAGTTTAAAAAACCAATTTCGGTACGTCTGTGAAAACAAGTATGTGCGATTTAAGCAGGACGGTAAACATGGTGACCACGCTCGAGGCACGAGTGAATCAAAGTTTAAACTAATTTTCAGGAAACCATTGTTCGTCTTACCTACCAATCAGTGTATCAAACGATGAATGGTGTTTGTTAGTGAACTCAGCATTTAAATATTAATAAAGAGTTACGAACGTGTGGCGTGCGCGATAAAGATAGAGAATGGACTTAATTTCCCAGGCGCTCGGATTAGCGCATTTTGCAGTGGTACATTTCAGACGTATGACATCAGAGAAACTTAAATCTTCGAGAACTGTGTCAGGTTGGATAACTGTAACTTGCAAACTTCAGACTTGCATATGAGTAATCGCCCCCTAGAGGGCTATCAGGTGAATAATATAACAATAATCATAATCATGCTAGTGGATTCAACTAGTATAGTGACCGTGTGTGCATGGTTACCGGAAAGGGTTCAAACAACATCAAAATGTGTTAAATGTAATGGTGTAATGTCGTGAATATAAATGGAACTAAAGGTCTCAGTTGAAAAATGTAATGATTGATGCTAAATCAATAATGAATATGGGTGTGGTGTATAACATGATGTAACAATGGTGTGGAAGTTAGTGCGATACAACGTATTAAGGTCAATCTGGTTCACAGGTAGCAAGCGAATTCCAGGCGGTTGTTGAGTCCATTAGGTTTCATTGAATCAAGTAGATAAATCCAATTGTTCTCTCTCTGCAACAAGGTTTTGTTATTGTCTCTCCCGGCTGTTTTTTCAATGACTTCTAGGATAGTCAATTTCAATTGTGATATGTTATGATGTCGTTCATTGAAATAAAGTGCCACTGTCGATTTCAAGTTGTTTGTTCTGATGTTGCTTTTATGCTCGGATACACGTATTTTTATTTTTATGATGGTTTTACCGACGTACACTAAGCCGCAAGGGCTACCTGGTTTTTTAAACTCCGCGTTTCACTCGCACCACGAGTTTGTCCACATATTCACCTACTCTGGGTAATCTCATAGCGCACGAATCACTGTTCACCCGACTGATTTTGAATCCTTTAGTTTAAGTTGCAAATACTGTTAACACCACCTTATTTGTTTTCACCACGACTCGAAAACCGACAGTTGCTTTACAACGTACGCTGAATCTAGGCACAAATCTAATTCACGATCCGCATGAAACCGCTTGCACATTAATTCACGCTTCAGTTTGAAGCAGCAACCTGACCGTTCACTTATGCTTTATAAACCACGTTTTTTTAGGGCGTGGACACTCATTCAGCTATATTTCTTTTCAGATCTTGCCCTGAAGAAGTGCACGAGTGTGCACGGAATGCATTGGGAATGCTACTTAAAATTGTTGTAACGTTCATGAAGGAAGAGTAAACACAATTTATTGGATTTACTACATTAATGCACAACTCAAATAAAACCTGATGTTTACATCTTGAATATGGATTGATTATCTTTGGATTATAACTTTTGTTTGAACATTTAATCGATTTGAGCGATCGAAGTTGAGCCCAGAAGGCCGTCCCCTAAGTCTAGTGGACGCTTGACACAGGATGTTGTGTGAAGAAAACATGGATATGTTTTCTTCTTATATATAAAGTTAATCCGACAGAGCCATCCTTTTAATATATCATATGGAGCCCAGGTTCTGAGGAATACAGGGTTACCCCATAATAGATATCATTCTTCAGATAGTAAGCATACTGCAGTTAGGGGCCTGTTCGGATTGGACATTGATTATGCTAATTTCCTCTTTGGGACTGTCCTAACACTTGTTGCATAAACTACAAGATATTCAACTTAATTTAGGGGTACTATATACTCACGAGCCAAGTCATTGCTTCATCTATTGTATTGGTTTCCTATCAAGCAGCTGGTTCAGTTCAAAGCACTTTGTATTATTCATGAGACATTAATGAATGAGCCACCAGCTTTTATTAGCAGATGTTTTCAAAGATATATTCCTAGCAGGCCATTGCGATCTCCTGCAACTAATCTAATAATCCCAGGGTTGTGTACACCAAAAACAGGAGATCCGCTGTATCCGCTACCATCTGTCATCAGCTTAAAATGTGGCTTTTTCTTCAGGAATTTTCTTCCTAATACAATTTTAAGGTTGACCTTTAGTTAGGTTGCTGCTTACACAGTTGATGCTATCGAGACGCTTGGTAATAGCACACTTAATAAATGGAATATAACATAACATAACCACCTATTTCATTCGGAACCCTCAAATTTGACCTAGTACTAAGCAAAAGGCATAACACCTTCTGCCTTTGCTCACTCCAGGTCTATGGGATCACCCGTAGGTATCTACACAACAAGCGTGATCACTGAAGCACCACTGTTAGTCCATGTCACTCCGCAACCACTTCAGGAGAAACCTCAGCTGGACTGCTTGGTTGTATTTCAGAAAATGTAGGTTACCCAAGCCCCATCTCTTGTACGATTGACACTTTGTAAGCTAGTCTAGACCTTCCCAATTAAGCTGTTGCACTCTTTCTGGACTTGATATAGTGATATTTTGGGGCATATACTTAATTTCTGTAAATGATAAGGAAGCACTGCCATTTTCACTGTGGCTACTCTTTCTACTCTTCATTTCCTCTTATCTGCTGCACGTACAGCTTTATGTACAGAGCAAACAAAGCAGCAAGAAAGTCAACCCTGATTCATGTCCATGTAAATAAGGACCCTTGGAGAGGCTTGCATGTTCACCTTTAAACAGTCTAGCCCAAACTTCCAGGCATGGTCCCTGAAACGGATCACAAGCAACGCCATACTGTTTTCCCCCTTATTAGGGCTCACCATAGCTTGGTTCCATGGCAATGGCATAGCTAGACAAAGGTGGTCCCTGAGGTTGCTGCACAGGGCAGGTAGGTAAGAGCAGGGGGTGGGGAGTTTGAGGAATGAACAGATGACTTGTTCTGGGGAAAGGGGTGGTAGTCGACAAGATGACTTGCTCACCTCCACTGCTCCCAAAAAGAGTGCCGGCCAGGACAGTACCCTCTCCCAGCTAAGCCACTACCAGTGGCATCGTTTGCATGGTACCCAATTGAGCAGGGTCAAGACTGATTGTATGTGTCTGGCTCCAAACTAAGGTTGCATAGAGTGCAAAATAACGACGTACTGGGATGCGGCCTGAATAATTACCAGTGGCTGAAATTAAATCAAGCACTCTATCCATAATTCTTTTGACAGGTATGCCCAGATGTAGGGCATGTACATATCGTGCTACTGGAACTAAGCTTTACCGACTAATGAGCCCTAAAAATAAGGGCAAATCCGGTCTTGGTATGCTGGTCATCTAGTTTAGGGAGGACATTGCCTTTGAGTTCAGACTCAAGTATCGTCTAATTGCTCTCATTGTATGGGCTGCATACGTTTAGGAGACCAGAAGAGTAGCCAGGCACTGCAGTAAGCAGTGGACACAATTTGAGTCTGCAAAGAGACTGTGGGTATGAGCTTGTTTTAGCTAGTGTTTTTGAGCAAGTGGGTGGGTGTGTTTTTAGCATGAGTGTGCCTACTTGTGCATAAGGCACCAAAGTACAATTGATTTGGTTAATTGAAGTTAGAGTTGATGCAGAATATGTCGCTGAGGGGTCAGTTACTCAGGGCAGCTCTGGTGATGGTCAACGTGGGAAGGAATAAGACCATTCCAGGACAAATGGGACACAGTCAAGACCACATGGTTGAAGAGATCCTCACAGTTTTTATTCATTACTGTACTACCATTATGTACTGCTTGTCTGATTGAACAAGTCAAAGTGTTGGACTTTGAACTATTGTCTGAGGTTTAGAACTCTCTTGTGTACACACTTGTGATGCATAGTTAGGCTCTGGGGTGTATATATTTTCAAATATTTGGGGCTGGAAAAAAAGTGCTGAACTAGGCTTTTACTGCATCCTGTTACTTGTGAATATAGCACAAATGTGTACAACAAATATGTAATGCAAAGTGTTGTTTTCTTATTTTGCAGATGAAACTGGAGGGGGCTGCCATCTTTGAAATAAACAAGGAAGCTGCAGCTTTTTAATGCATCACTTGTGCTTCAGTGTCATGGATATTAAGATTGCTTTCAGAAAGTTTATGCGATTGATTATGTATGTTCATCATCATCAGTTAATTGTATTCAGTTTGATATAACAAATCACAAGAGTACTTTCAAACAGATTATATACATCAAATACATCATAAAAGCATAACTTAAAACAAAGGCTTTAAAACACTCACATTCCAGAATGGGCGTGAAACACCCTTGATAAAAACCATGACAAGTGGCAACAAACATTGGAGTTCTCTAAAAAAATACAATAATGCTAGTCCTGCTTGTTTACAATGTAAACGTCAAAAGAGAGGAAGTATATACTTATGTGGTAATCTTGCCTACTTCAGGCAAACAAAGGTACTGTGCAAAGTGTCTTGGACAGCTATCCCATCACATGTACAGGTCGGAGGGTCAGATAACTTATACCACCCACTAAAAGGTGTGGGAACAAATTCAAAAGAAAATAAGTTAATATCTTCTATGCTGAACTGGCATGTCCAATGTTAATTATATCGCTCTAAATTGCTTGAAAGTTTCACCAGGGTATAATGATTACATAAAAATGTGGACAATGAAACTCTGGCCCTTTCTTCATGCCTAAATTAGCCCAAGCGATGTCAGCTTTACAAATCAACTCAGGATCACCATAAAGATGAGGTTTACCCAACTCACCCAGAGTGATTTTTATATATACTTCAGCCAAGGTATACGTCAATGATCTAGGCTCAAGCAATCCCTTAAAATTGTCCTGTTTAGCTGGAGATCACATTTTAACGAAACTGAAAACCAAAAAAGTATAGGGCGGATTTGAAAATAAAATAATCTCCTATAAACCTACACCCAATTCCTCGTGTATGATCTCTGAAAGGACACTCTGGGGTAACCGTAATATTCTTCTGAAGAATTTATTTTTGGCAATTTGTATCTGGGGACAAGGTTTATAACCCCATATATCTGACCTATATGACACTATAGGAGTGCATTTGTCTTTGTAAAGATGTAAACATAGGCCTCAGGTGAATATGCCCTAAGTGTCTAGCAAAAGCATCTATGCTGTGCCCTACCCTGTTAAAGGATTGAACATGTGCCCTCATCAGGGGGGCCCAGAGCAATTTGTGATCTATTAAAATGCCAAGATAGCAGAAAGTACCTGCGCCCTGACGGGGAGACGTTCACTGGAGGCCTGGCCGGGGGACTGTGGAGGGGCATGCTGGGCTCTGTGTAGACGGAGGTAGCGACTGGGAGGCCCGGAGGTGGCCATTGAACTTGCACCAGCGGAGGGGGCCAGAAGTGGAGGTGTGTTGGGCGGCCCGAGTTGAGAGGCCGGTGCTTGCGGCTTTGCAGGGCGGTGGACAGTGCCCCCCCCACAGCTACCCAGGATGGGGAAGAGGGAAGCACCGGCTCGGACTCCGAAGCAAGGGACCTTGGATAGGTATGCAACGGGCCCACCCGCAGCGGAGTCGGACGCCGCCCCCCACGCTCAGACACGGCTTTCCTAATGGGGGCCATCCAAGCTTCAAGATGACATTCAGGCCTAACGAGCAGCCCTTGAGGTCAAAATTGGAGAGGTGGGCTCAGAGGTGACGCTATTGCGGCAGGACTTCTGAAATCTGACAGAGAGAGTGACTACTGCTGAGACTAGGCTGGGGGAAGCAGAGGATGTCATCCAAGGGCTCAAGAAGGATGTGGCGGAACTTCAGGCCTCTCATAAAAGCCTCCAGTGGAAAGTGGACGATGTGGAAAACAGGGCCCGCTGCAACAACCTTCGCTTTGTGGGCTTTAGGGAAGGAATCGAAGGGAACAACATGGAGGCCTTTCTACACGCGTGGCTCCTGAAAACCTTCTCGACGGCGCGCTTCTCTAATTGCTTCATCATAGAGAGGTCGCATCGCGCATTACTCGCAAAACCACCGGAGGGGGCCCGACCGAGGCCCGTGATAGCCCATTTTTTTAACTTTGCGGACCGCTACACAATTTTGAGAGAGGCCCGTAGACGTGGGGAGATCAGACTAGAAAATGTGTCCATCATGATCTTTCCGTACTACAGTCAAGAGGTCCAGAAACAACGGCGCTCCTTCGACCAAGTAAAAGCTAGACTCAGAGACTTACGGCTGCAATATATGCTCCTCTTCCCTGCGAAGTTGAAAGTTATTTTCCAGGGAAAGTCGCACTTCTTTACTCATCCGGACGACGCCTGGCAGTGGCTGGAGGAGCGCCCACTGCGACGAGACCTGGAGGTCAGGGGAGAGGCTGGGCCGAGTAGGCCGGCGGAGGGGGCACAGTGGAGGCAGCAGAGATCTCAGAGGCCCAGGGGATCCTGTGGCGCCAGAAGGCAGCAGTCGACTCCCTATCCAGCACATAACTCAAACCGAAGGATCCGGAGGAACTCGTCTTCACCGGTACGGAGTGAGCACAATGGCTCCAGATACAGCTGTCTGGCGCGGTATACAAGGTCTGAGGGGCAGGAAGATACATGTGGACGCTCCTCTGATGACGAGGAGGCATGGACTCCGTCGCTGCATCCCCTTGTGGTGGCAATCAATGAGCTGGAGAAGGAAGTGGGCGGAGGGGCCACTGCATCCCCAGGCGATCCCCAAGACTCACATTCGTGAAGTGGGAACTTCTGGGACATGGCTGATGCAGGCTTGAGACCGGACTACACGCAAGTTAGCATACCCCTCCCTGCATTTTTTCTTATCCCTTTGATGCTTTGTTTTGGACAGAACATTGTCTATTGGTGTTAGTGACTAATTGAGAAGGGGATTCGGGGCTCCAAGTTTTCTTTGGGGTTGGAGTTCTAAAGGGGGTTTTTGAGGGTGGGCGACAGACCCTTTCCTCCTGGCAAGTCCTTTTGTGCCACTAGGCCGGAATGGGACCGACGGGGGGAGGAGGTGGGTGGGGGGAGTGGGGAAGGGGGGGGAGTCGTTTCCAGTTTTGGGGAGTTAGGTGGGGAGAGGGTCTGATTTGTAGTCTCTCTGGGAGGGAGGGGAGTTTGAGGGCGGAACTATGTTTTGCATGTCATGTCACTCCGGAGGTACTGACTCTATGGGCTCACACCATTGCTTCTTTGGGACACCGCACACAGTTTGATGAGATGGGATGATGATAGTTCCGCTTAGGGAAGACCCACCCCCCGGAAGGCTGAAGATTTTAACGTGGAACGTTAATGGACTAGGCAGCAAGATAAAGAGGGGATTAGTAAATAATTACATTAAGAGACTGAAAGCAGATGCGATTCTATTGCAAGAAACTCACCTCCAGGGCACTCACTGTAATTTCCTTGCTAGAGGGCAATACCATACGCTGGCACATGCAGGTTTCACTTCGGGCTCTAGGGGGGTGGCAGTCCTCTTCCGGAAGCAGCCTCCGTTCCACATTACACAGATATGGGTGGACCCACAGGGGACATACGTGGGGGTGAGTGGGCGCTAGAGGAGGAGAGACTACTTGCTCCTTTCGGTCTACGCCCCACCCAAATTGCAAGCAGGCACATTGAAAGCTGTGGCGGATATCCTATTTGCAACGTCTGACACAATCCAAGTCGTAGGGGGAGATTTCAATGATGTTATGGACCCTGTTAGGGACAGGACGGCAGGGGGGATCAGACCACCGACTACTACACTGCTAGCGAGGACAATAGCAACGCTGAGCCTCATGGATGTGTGGAGGTCGCGACACCCAGAGGCGTCGGAGTTCTCCTTCTTTTCTGGGGCACACAGGGTCTACTCCAGGTTGGATTATATCTTCATGGCTAGGGGGATGCTGCAAGTCACAGACAAGATAGACTACCAAGCGAGGGGCATATCGGACCACTCCCCTCTCTTAGCCGATATTGGGGAAGGCCGAGGGAAGCCGCAGTTGCATACGTGGAGGTTGGCGGCCTGGGATCTCCAAAATATGGACATCGTCCGTGGCCTTCGGGCTGACGTGAAGGTGTACTTAGCCGAAAACGAAGGCTCGGTGCAGTCCCGGGTGATGCTTTGGGAAGCACTTAAGGCGGTTCTGCGGGACAGGGCTCAGAATATGATGGCAGGTGAGAGGAGGAAAGCAGAAGAAGAGGTGACTGCGCTTGAGGAGCGGATCCGGGCGCTGGATTGCCAATACCGCTCCAGGGGCGACTCAGGTATCCTTCGACAATTGTTGGATACGCAATGCCAGTATAGGCACCTGGTGACGGGCGAGGCGAAGGCGCAGGCCCTGGCGACGTTGCATTGCCTGTATGATGTCGGGGACAAGTCTGGTAGGCTGTTAGCGTGGCTTACCAGGAAGGAACAGGATGCACAGTGGGCAGAGAGAGTGCAGGATGGCCTGGGAAATTGGGTGCAGGCGGACGACCGGATAGCTGCGGCCTTCGCGGACTATTATGGTGCCTTCTATGAGGCCAGAGCATTGGGGTCGGTAGAGGATGCGCTGCAGTATATGTCCCCTATAGACCTCCCGGAATTTGCGTAAGCGGGCCAAGGTAGCCTGGAAGCGGACTTTACAACAGAGGAGGTCAGAGAGGCGCTGTCAAAGCTTCGGGTGGGGAAATCTCTGGGTCCCAATGGCTTCCCGGCGGAATTCTTCAAGAAGACGGCAGACCTGCTGGCCCGTCACCTGCTGGGCCTGTTCGAAGACGCTGTGGAGGAGGGTAATTACCATTGGACCTCCGCCAAGCCACGATTGTCCCTATCTATAAATAAGGCAGATCTCCAGAGGACTGCGCGTCCTATAGGCCCATCTCCCTACTGAATGTGGAGGTCAAGCTCCTTGCGACGCTCTTGGCTCTTCGCCTCCGGGGTGTTATCTCCGGGCTGGTTCACTTGGACCAGACGGGCTTCCTCCCGGATAGGGAAACTCGTTATAATCTCAGACGGACGCACAATTGGCTACTGGAGGTTTGTGACCGCGAGGACCCCCACTTTTTCCTGTCCCTTGACGCCGGAAAGGCTTTTGACGCCGTACACTGGCCCTTCCTGCAGAGGGTTTTAATTAGGTTTGGGTTTGGATCAAAGTTTAGGAAATGGGTGAGTCTGCTGTACACGGACCCCAGAGCACGAGTCAGGGGTAAATGGAGTATTGTCTACGGACTTTCCGGTTAGACAAGGCACTAGGCAGGGATGCCCTTTATCCCCTCTATTGTTTGCCCTGACCATAGAAGTACTCGCTTGTGCAATTCGCCAAAATGAGGGGATCACTGGGTTTCGCCTGGGTAGGGGGAGCGACACACATGAGAAAATATCCCTGTATGCGGATTATATCCTTCTTTACATTACACATCCGGAAACTACGATCCCAGCGCTGTTCGCGGAGCTGGCTAGATATGGAGCCCGGGCGGGATATCAGATAAACTGGCACAAATCAGTCCTTTATGATTCCAGGGACAGAGAGGGCTGGCCTGCCCTTCCGAAGAAGCCCCAGACGACAAGGGAGGGCTTTAAGTATTTAGGGATATTTGTGACCACAGACGGTGCCCTTTCCTATATTAAGAATATTAAGAGAGTGTTGACCAGCTTTTTGGCCGACTCTGCACGGTGGAGGCTGCTCCCGCTGACGCTCCTGGGCCGAGCGGCCATGTTCAAAATGATTACTTTACCAAAATTTGTATATGCCCTCCAGAATGAATATTTCCCCCTCCGGAGACAGGTTTTCCGGGATGTGCACGCGGAAGTGCGTGCCTTTCTGGGGCTGGGGAAGCAGCCCCGAGTAGCATTGTCTACCTTGCAGAGGCATAAATACGATGGAGGTATATCTCTGCCCAACCTAGAAGCCTACTATTGGTCAGAACATTTGACCCCAATAAACGAATGGATACATGCACATCACCCCACTTATGCCCTGGAACGGCATTCGATGGACACACGTACATTTATGCACTACTTGTATGGGGGCAGGGGTAGGGACACGGGTCTCTCTGGGGGTGTGGGCTAAGGCAACGAGGGCTACAGGATGGCAGGGCAAACCTACTCGTCAGACTCCCCTGTGGAAGTGTGCTTGGCTCAAGGAACTGAATAAACTGAGGGGCTTTGGGGCCTGGGATGCAATAGGTATCACTACCCTGGGAGACGTGATGAAGAGGGGAAAGCTACAATCGTTTGCAGAGCTGAGGAGGGAGTATGGTCTGGGTCCCACACAGGCTTTTAGGTATGCACAACTGAGACATGCAAGGAGAGCAGAGTCGGTGTTGGAGGGCCAACTTTCGGAATATGCCCTGCTAGAGGGTCGCCTCCTACAGGAACAGATCCCGCATAAGGCGGTCTCCCTCACATACAGGACGTTAATGAATAATATGCCTAATGGGCTAGTGAAATTGCGGGAGGTTTGGGAGAGAGATGTGGGGGATATGGATGAGGTAGATTGGGGAACGGTATTAATGCATCCACGTGAAGTAGCGATTAAATCTCGCTTACGATTGATACAATTCAAGGTGCTCCACAGGACATATTTTGACAGGGTGAGATTACATAAAACTGAGAGGGTGTCTGACCCCTGTTGTTTGCGATGAGGGTTTGAGATGGGAGACTTTTTCCACACTATCTGGTCATGCCCGAACATCCAGGTTTTCTGGGGTGAAGTGCTCCGTGAATTGGGAGCGGTACTGGAGACTACTATTCAGCCCGACCCTAAGTTGGTCCTATTAGGATTGACAAATGATGTTGATGTGAGCATCCCCCACAATTGATTTTCCTAGCGCTGGCCTTAGTGGTGGCCAAGAGGGATGTGGCCAGGAAGTGGGGAGCCCCAGACTGCCCGCGGCTAGGGGACTGGCGCGGTGGCCTGCACTTGTATATGGCCGCAGAGAGGGTCACTTCTAAAGCACGGGGATGCCCCAAAAAATTTGGGAGAGTATGAGGGAAATGGCGCCAATATCATGGGCTGGATGGCGGTCTCTGAGAACGTTGCTGTGCTAAGGATGTGGGGGACACGAGGGTCTTGGATTGAAGGTTGCCATATTGCATTTTTGGCCTGCGGGACTACTGTGGAATCCATATTGACTGTGTTATTCATTTGTGAGCAGAGATTTGGGTTGCTGGGGGGCGGTGGGGGGGTTCTGGGTTTGGAACTGTGGAAGAATAATGACATGCCTGTTCTATTAGTTTGCACTGAAAATGCTAATAAAGATATTTAAAAAAAAAAAAGATAGCAGAAATTATTTACTTTAGCGATAGGATGGTTCTTAATATGATATTCCTGAGATTTTACTTTTTTCAGACCTATACAATAATATTGAATAAGATTTAGAATAATTATTTTTAACCCCAAAGAATTCATAAAATCATAAAATCTCTTTAACAGAAACTGGAATCTATTAGCTGTACGCGGCATTAACACAGAATCTTCCGCGTTGAGCAGAGCCGGGACCACTTTAGATCCTGCCTTCGGAACATCTATACCGGGGCCTTTTAAAAACACTGGTTTTGTCGGTTAATGTAAAGTATAAAAAGCATTGGGCCAGTATTCAGCCCTGCTTGATCCCTTTCCATGCCTGAAAGTGCGTTGTGCATTCACCAGAAGGACCGTATCTAATTGAGGCGTCCAGCCCCGTGTGCAAATCATGCAAAAAGGCCATGAGAGCCTCATCCCCCACCATGTCCCTCAGCACAGCTCACAATGTTGCTCTAACCACAGTATCAAAAGCTGTGCTGAGGTCCATGAAGGCCAGAGGAAGGCTCTCTCCTTTAGCAGCTGTGTGTTTGGGTATTTATAGGTACAGGTTCAGGTTTTGTTCCACTGTGCCACGGCCCTTTCTAAAACCATATTGGATTTCGGTCAGTATTTCTTTACTATTGGCCCAGTCCACAAAAAAAGATTAAGCAAGATGCGGCCCAGTGCTTTCACTTCAGTGTCTACTCAACGAAATCAGTCGATAGCATGCTGGGTCTGCTCGGTTTCCCTTTTTGAAAATGGGAATAATGACTGATTTCTTCCACGAGGTCGGAATCAAACCTTGTGCCTTGATGTTAAGGTGTAAAGTGATTATAGGAGCCCGCAGGTCAATACATGATTGAAGAGGTCCCCTGGCACCCCGTCCGGGCAGGCGCTTTTCCAGCTGACTTGCCCATTATTCCTGCCTGCACCTCAGCCAAAGTCAAATGTAATTTTGGCTCAGATACCCAAAACTCACCACTTGCATAAATAGATGAGAAATGGTCTAACCATTTGTTGGCTAAAATGGTCTGACCCAAGTCTGGAAGCGCCACTTCATTAAACAGCGGCTGGTTAACAACTTGCCAGAAAGCTGAGCTATCTCTTAAGATCTTTCCAGGCTTCTCTTTTAAGTGCACTTATTCTATTCCTGCGTGCTTGCAAATAAAGCCTTCTAGCCTCCTTGACAGATTCTCTAGACCTCGGTTTCTGTTGCAGGGCCAGCTTTAAAACTGTGTGTGCCTTGGTACGATACTCATCGAACCATTTTGGGCAGCAGTGGACAGATTGATTAGATTTATTAGACTTCCTCACCGTCTATTCACTTTTCACCTCTATAAAAATGTTAGAGAAGGAATCCACTATGGCTTGACCAGGGGCATCATCTTGCAGACACACTTCAAAGTCCAATCTACCTCTCTTAAGTAAATTCTTCAGGAGGTCTTCAGGGAGGATCTTACCCCCAACCTATTTGCCTCCCTTGTTCCTTGGGAAGAAGGATTTCCTTGTATGTATTAGTATGCTACTTTACCTGGAAATCATGCCAAGCGAATTTGGCTGCAAGAGGGTTATGATTGCTAATAACATTCCACTCAACCCTAAACTTAGTAAGAGAAAGGCCAAGACAAACACACTCAAAAATAAAATCAATTGTTGAATTACTGCCTCTGCCCTTAAATGTAGGGACTAAATCAAGGGAATTATAGGCTTCCTTGGTCAAGAGATTGATAAGATCAAATTCCACAAGCAACTCATTTAAAGCGTCACCCTGATGAGTGTGAGTTCAGTGAGTCCGTTCCGCGGCCATTAATTGAATAGATACTCTCCGGTTGGAACTACATGAGGCGCAAGGATGTATATTAAAATCACCTACTACTATATTAATATTCAAAAAGTTGCAAGCTAGTAGGGTCCCATCCCAAAAGTTCCTTAGCTCATCTTCCATCTTAGCTGTAGAAGATGGAGAGTTATGAATGTTAACAACAAGAACTATAACCCTATGAGGAAAAGATAAAAGAACCCCCAATACATTCCTAGAGTCAGAAGCCACTACCTTCATATCACAACCCAGCGCTAGGCTCAAGAACATTGCAAGGCCCTCTTTAAGCCTACCATGTAAAGAGGCGACCAAATTAAACCGGAATGCCATGAACCCATCTATAAATGAGCTCCCCATGTCTCATGAAGACACATTATCCCACAGGACTTTTAATAAGCAACACCCTGGTCTTGGTCCACCAGGGATCTTATCCAGGCTACATTCCAGCCAAGTACCCCAAAATGTTCCTGTGTATCCCAGGACCCTCCATAGGCCTGAGACCCCTTATTAATGTCTTCCCTGCCCCATCTTTCAGACTCCCTATTTCTCCTACAAACCCATTAATGAAGCCAGCCTCCACCATGATACGTTAATCTATATTTGCTAGCACCTCAAACCTATTGTAAGTTGGATTACCACTAGTGATAAACCTACCACTATTTGGGGCACCATGCGTCCTTGATAGACCCCCATAAAACGGAGTGTCTCCCTGAACAGAAGGCCTGGCAAATTATGTATGTTAAGTACTATAGCAATTTAGGCAGAACGATTCTTGCAGGTATCACAGGCCTCTGGGCTGACAACTTTTGGAATCCCAGGAGGAAGCTCTTGAGCCAAGCTGTACCCGGCTGATGAGCCCATAACTAGGGCGAAGCTGAACCTAGGTTGCTTGTGTTCCGGTTCAAGGAGGAACTGGCTTGGCAGTTCGGGCTTAACAGTTCCCATTAGGAGCAGGGTCAAGACTGATTTGCATATGGCTGAGATCAAACTGAAGTGGCATGCTGAGTAAAAGTAAGATGGTTTGGAGAGCTACCCCGAGCTATTGCCAGTGGTCAGTCAGACTTATTGCAAGCATTACTCCCATCAATTATTGCGTATTTCATAATTATGTGATCAACATTTCCCTAGATGAAGGACAAATAGTTCAGAATGCATTGGGGCTTTTTGCAACGCAACAGTGAAGATGGTTAATGTAATACACCATGCAACAAAAACGTGCACACATCACTTAATGTATTGAATTAAAATGTCACTAATTGTGTAAAAATAATGCAACTATAGAATAAAAGTCAACAATTTGAATTTGAATACAGTCTACATTTATTTTGGGTATATGCTTGGCCACACCGGTTAGTGTAGATTGAGACCCTATTTATCGTTTAACATGTGAAGGTCTTTGGACAGAAGGCCAGCCAATCGTGCACAATTGTATTGTTTAGAAACAGTTGAATTTGAGATAGCATTGGAAGTGTCCAGAGAACCAATAACCAACTATGCCAGGAGTTTCCAGTATCCCCTGTGTTAGATCCTACCACCGGCACAACAACATCCTTCCTAGCCATTTTGTAGCTGAGGCCGTGGCTCATAAAGACAACATTCAGGATATCAGAGTCAACATCCAGCCCAGTCCCCCACCTCTCTGGCAACCACAACCACAACACCACTTTAGTTAGTCCTTTTCAAAGAGCCCCCAACCTGTAGCAAGGAGGGTCAAATATCTCAGTGAGTATGGCGCTGAGGCTGCTTGGACTATTGGCATTGAGGCTGCTAGGGCTATTGGCATTCTGCAGCCTGCTAATAAACCACACCAAATGCGATATGCGATGAGGGCTCTGTAGTGGGAACTGAAGTCCCAGGGGGTACAGCACATGAGGAACCGTCTGGGTGCCTTCTCGGTTTTGGAGGCGACTGTAAAATATCTGCACTGGTATATCTTGATTGGCCCAGTGCCTCTCCTTACCCCACCTAGAGCTGATATTGGGGAGGGAAGCATCACTATTGGGCTGGTGAGGCCTTCTGGGAGAGATAGAGGTCAGAGGATTCTAGTCTCCGGTGCAAACCCGCCTCCACATAAATATGTTGGAGGTGCAGCAATCTGCTTGGTTTTGAAAGTCTTCCTACCATCCATCAAGTGGAGGCTAGAACAGGTTCTCACAGACAGTGCTACTGCCATGTGGTATTGCGACATGCAGGGAAGAGTGGGGCCTTGGCTCCATGCAAGAAGGCGCTGCATCTCGGCAAGTGGCTGACTCACCATGGCATTTCTCTGGCTGTAAACCACCAGTCAGGATCTCTAAACACCAGTGTGGATGAACCCAATTGAAAATGTCAGTTATACCTGAAGGTAGAGCAGGGCATTTATCAGCAATAGGGAGAATCTGAGATCAGTCTTTTCTCTACCGCTCAGATTGCACATGTCAGCATTTTTGCATGCGAGAGTTCCCAAGAAGCCTCTCTCTGAGATGGATTTCACCTAGAGTGGAGCTTGGACTTATGTGTGCTTTTTCGCCTCTACCCCTCTTGGATAGACTACTGAAGATGATCAAGACTGACCAGGCCAAGTCATCCTAAAGCTCCTGCTTGAGCCGGGATGGTGTGGTATCCAGAACGTCTGGGCCTGAGCCTTTTTCCTCAAATGAAGCTCCCGCCTCTGGATGACTTACTGTTGCAGCAATGGGGCAGGGGCCCTGTGGAACAGACCTAGTCCTCCAGCCTCTGCAACTCCATGCATAGAGACTGAGCAGCAGAAGCGAGTTTTCTATCTTCCTCCCAAAGTCGTTGATGTTATTTTGGCAGTCAAAACCGGTTTACACCACCCGCTGAGTCAGGTTTTTGGCTTGGTGTTATAACCGTCAGAATGATCCACTACAAACTAAAATGTCTGGAGTGTTGTCGTTTTGTTGTTGGCCAATAAGGACTTGTGTTGGGCACTGTTAATGGTTATCGGTCTGCTCTTTTGGTTTTTTTGAGGTTGCTAGATCAGCGATCTTAGTTTAAACACCTATTGTTATCAGATTTCCCAAAGGTTTAAAACATATGTTTCCACCAAAGCCCTTTGTGATGCCACAGTGGGATTTGAATCTGTTTCTCACTTTTCTAATGTGCACCCAGTTTAAACCAAAGCACAGTCCACTAGGTCTCTTGACCCTGTAAATGGTCTTTCTGGTTACAATAACATCATCTCTTCACATGGGTGAGCTGCAGGCACTTTTGGTTAGGCCACCTAGCATGACATTCTTTCCAGACAGACAGGTGTTGAAAACACAAGCTACAATTCTTCCAAAGGTAGTAGCACCTTTCCATGTCAGGCAGGCTATCACCCTTCTGACTTTCTTTGCCCTGCTTCACTCCTCTAAAGGGTAGATATGCCATTGTTTGAACCCCTAGAGAGGCTTAAGCTGTACATTAACTGAAACAATGACCATTGGGTGGACAATCAACTCTTTGGGTTTTTCAGGAACAAAGAAGGGCAAAGCAGTACAGAAAAGAATAATTTCTAGGTGGATAGTACTCTGTGTACAAATCTGCCATGCACTACTTAATAAGCTGCCATCTGAAGGATTAAGGGTTCATAAAACCTGTGGCAAAACTGCTACTACTGCACTAGGATGCTGAGTGCCTGTCCTGAATATCTGTCAGGCTGCTACGTGGGCATCACTGCACACATTTATGTATCATGTATCGGTCGAAATGGGCATTTTGCCCGTTCAGTCCAGCAGGACTTTTCGGTTTGAGCAATTCCACAAACTCACAATCTTGGTGGTACTGCTTTGGTATCTTTTTACAAGGTGAAGAATCTGCGGTTAGAAATGTCCATCAGATCAGTAATGCTCTTTCTGGTAGATACTCCACCTAACAGCAGTTTTCTCACCTACCCTCCCTCCTCCCCATTCTGCAGAGGGACTCTTTGTTCATCTAGAATGGTCCTAAATTACAGATGTGAACACTGGTTGAGCCAATTCCATAGGGTCCTGAATCTGAGGTTGTGGACAAGCCTTCGAAAGTAACGGACTTCAGCATGCCTGGGAGGCGCACAACACCAACTACCAGCACGTAGGAGCAATTTTACGTTTCTTGATCCAGTCTGATGCCTGGGGGACTATTCACTAGGCAAAGAATATGTGGCTGTGAAAAGTATACACCATAAAGAGCGCCACTAGATGTAAGTAACATGTTCATTTACTTCTATCTTGATGGACAGTTGCCAAGACTTCTTTGAAAATTGAAGTCTTGTGTCCTCTGATACCTTTCCTCCACATCCTGTGGCAGTGAGATGTTACTGGGAAACATCAGTGACAGACAAGGTTATACTGTGTTTTGAACGGAGATACAGTGTGATAGCAAATATGCTCTGTAACATCAGTGCCAAGTCAAAGCTACATCTTAAAGCAGAGTAAGTCTTATACAGTTCAGTATGAAAAAAACAAGGTACTCAGTACGTTAAGGATGAGCTTACAAACGCAAGCACTGGCATCAGGGGAGGCAGTGCATTTTCTTTTTAAAAGCAGGGACCAGACAGCCTGATTAAAAACTAAAAACATGCCATGTCCAGTCCTTCCTTTTTACAAGAAAGTAAGGGAAAACCCTGAGGCACCTTGTACAAGACCATTAAAAAAAACAAAATCATGGCATGCTACTCTAAAGCACGGACTGCTACCCACAATGACAACTGCTAGCCCCGGTCTAAACATGTCGCAAGGGGAGGAGTGAAGCAAGTCTATTAGCAGTTGCAAAAGCCCAGTGAAGGTCCAGTGCGCAACAGCAGCCGTCATGGGCTAAGGAGCACCAGATGCATATTTCCCTTATCCAAAAAGGCAGATGGAGAACCTGGATTGCTACGTGATCTGCCATTACAAAAACAAGTATTTACAATGCAATAAGTGTCATATTTGTGAGAGTTAGAGCTGTTGGTGTGGTAAATGACAACGTTAGTGGTGGAATTGTGTGGTGTGGAGTCGATTTGTGTAATGGAATTATGTGTCATCATCATCAAAATTACTTCATTCGATTAATATAAGTTAATCATAAAAGCATGTATAAATCACTGTTAAAAATGTAAAAAGAAGCAACTCATCAGTATCAGTCAATAAATGATTTCCTGGATTTGAGACATACACGTAAAAAAGAGGCAACATTGTAACAGGTTAGCGGATCAGGCATCATACGTTAAAAATACAGGGCCAAACGACATTGTCTAAAATTTTGCTTACGTAAAAGAGGAATTAAAAACCTTTTCCGTTGGTTACAATAAAATTTACAGAAAAAAAAGATGAGCAAATCAGACTTTCGTGAAGTGTCATCACATGGGCACCATGGGAGATCGTTCGAAGAAAAGATACCAGCAGGGTGGCCCAACATGCAAGGGATATAATTGAGCCGAAACCTTAGCAAAATAAACTTGTCCTGTGGGATTGTCACAAAGTCCAGATAGGGGGATATCCCCTCAACCTGCAATGGCCCTTCAATATATTCTCTAACGGTAGGTTTAATACGTTGTACATTCAATCTCCCTTCTTTTATGTGTCATGGTGTGCAGTGGAATTATGTGGATAGTAATTATAAGGTATTGAGTGTACAGGAATTATGTGGAGAGGGACTGCGTGTCATGCAGTGTAAATATGTTTCATGGTATATTGTGTTGTGGAGGGATATGTAGTGGAGATTAAATACGTGGTGTGCTGTTGAATTTTGTGGCATTATGTGGATGTTTGTGGTATGAATTGGATGAATGTGGTGTGTTCTGGAATTGTTGCTGAGTGGAATTATGTGCTTTGTTGTAGAATTATGTTGGGTGGAATGGAAATGTGAAGAGTTAAATTATGTTGCGTGGGAGTGTGTGGCGTTGAGTGAAATTATGCTCATTGAAATTATGTACAAAACCACAGAAATGTGGCTCCCGCCTCCCAGCTGCTCCGCCCACCCGCGCACTTGGCCTTAAATGGCGACCGTGCGACGCAGGTGAGTGTGACCCACTTGTGGGACACCCCCGCGCCGCACGGCCACCAGCTGCTGCGTGTGCCCCTTGCCTGCCCCTGTGTCGCTGCTGCCTCGTTCGGCCGATTGCCGGCGGGCGCCGCTGCGGCTGTTTTTGCCTTTGTCTTGCCTAACATTTGTGCCTGTTTTATAACTTTTCTTTCCTTGTTTTGCTGATATATTGTGCCCGTTCTGTTTAACTTGTTACTTCCCCCGTGTTGTGGTTTCCTTCCTTGCTGCCCGCCTACCTCGCCGCCCTCCGCCCTCCCTTCCCGCCACCGCCGCTTTGCCCCGCCCCTTTTTCTATTCTGTACCCTCCCCGCTCCCGCCTCCCAGCTGCTCCGCCCACCCGCGCACTTGGCCTTAAATGGCGACCGTGCGACGCAGGTGAGTGTGACCCACTTGTGGGACACCCCCGCGCCGCACGGCCACCAGCTGCTGCGTGTGCCCCTTGCCTGCCCCTGTGTCGCTGCTGCCTCGTTCGGCCGATTGCCGGCGGGCGCCGCTGCGGCTGTTTTTGCCTTTGTCTTGCCTAACATTTGTGCCTGTTTTATAACTTTTCTTTCCTTGTTTTCCTTGTTTTGCTGATATATTGTGCCCGTTCTGTTTAACTTGTTACTTCCCCCGTGTTGTGGTTTCCTTCCTTGCTGCCCGCCTACCTCGCCGCCCTCCGCCCTCCCTTCCCGCCACCGCCGCTTTGCCCCGCCCCTTTTTCTATTCTGTACCCTCCCCGCTCCCGCCTCCCAGCTGCTCCGCCCACCCGCGCACTTGGCCTTAAATGGCGACCGTGCGACGCAGGTGAGTGTGACCCACTTGTGGGACACCCCCGCGCCGCACGGCCACCAGCTGCTGCGTGTGCCCCTTGCCTGCCCCTGTGTCGCTGCTGCCTCGTTCGGCCGATTGCCGGCGGGCGCCGCTGCGGCTGTTTTTGCCTTTGTCTTGCCTAACATTTGTGCCTGTTTTATAACTTTTCTTTCCTTGTTTTCCTTGTTTTGCTGATATATTGTGCCCGTTCTGTTTAACTTGTTACTTCCCCCGTGTTGTGGTTTCCTTCCTTGCTGCCCGCCTACCTCGCCGCCCTCCGCCCTCCCTTCCCGCCACCGCCGCTTTGCCCCGCCCCTTTTTCTATTCTGTACCCTCCCCGCTCCCGCCTCCCAGCTGCTCCGCCCACCCGCGCACTTCGCCTTAAATGGCGACCGTGCGAACGCGCAGCGGTCACGCGCAGCGGGCGCGCCGATTGTGCGCCGAAGGCGCGCCAAAGGTAAGCCCGTCCGCGCCCGTCCGCGACCGGATCGCGACCAGCGCCAGGACCCCTGGCCCCCGAAGACCCCGACCGACCCGCCTGACGTACTCCGCCGCCACCCTCACCGCACTCAACACCGGCCGACTCCCAGATTGCCATCAAGCCTCTCCACGACGAACCCACGGACCCTTCAGCTGCCACGCCTGCAAGTTCACCTGCACCCGGACCAGCCTCGCACCAGCACCCGCCAAGCCGAACACCAGCAGCACCCACCTCAAGTGCATCCTGCTCAACACCCGCTCCGTCCACAGACACGCCATCGAACTCTGGAACCTCCTCGACACCACAGCTCCAGACGTTGCCTTCCTCACGGAGACCTGGATGAACGCCTCTTCAGCTCCCGACATCGCCATCGCCATCCCAGAAGGCTACAAGATCGTCCGGAGGGACCGAAACGCCAACCAGATGGGAGGAGGCATCGCCATCATCCACAGGAACACCATCCGTCTCACGACCAGCACCGACAACTCCCTGACCAGCGCCGAACACCTGCATTTCCAGATCCACACCAACCCGAACACCACCCTCAGAGGCACTCTGATCTACCGACCCCCTGGCCCACGCACACAATTCAGCGAGGACATCGCCGACTTCGTCAGCCCGCATGCCCTCCCCTCCGCTGACTACATCCTCCTGGGAGACCTCAACTTCCATCTGGAGAACAACAACGACCGCAACACCAGCACCCTGCTCGACAACCTCGCCAACCTGGGACTCAAGCAACTGGTGTCCACCCCCACCCACCTCGCCGGACACACACTCGACGCTGTCTTCTCATCCAGCAAGGACATCGACTTCAGCCACGCCACAGAGCTTCAATGGACGGACCACAGCTGCGTCCACTTCACCTTCAAGAAAACAACGACCCTCCACCACCACCAACAGGCCGCCCGCAGAAGCTGGAACAAGATCACAGCAGACCAGCTCGCCACCTCCCTGAGCCAGCACCCTCCTGCCAGCTCAGCGAATCCCAGCCAGGCCGCCGACAACCTCACGAAGTGGATCAGCAACTGCGCGGACGAACTCGCCCCACTGAGGACCCCGCCCAGCAGACCCGGCAGCAAGAAAGCCCCATGGTTCACCGACGAACTCAAGAGCTCCAAGAAGAACTGCCGAGCCCTCGAGAAAGTCTGGAAAAGGGAACCGACACCGGACAACAGGACCTCCTACAAACTTGCCACCCGGAAACACCACCAGCTGATCCGCGCCGCCAAGAAAACAGCATTCAAGGACCGGTTGGACAACAACGCACACAACTGCAAGGAACTCTTCAACATCGTCAAAGAGCTCTCCAACCCCAGCGCAGGAAACAACGACATCACCCCATCACAAGACCTCTGCAACTCCCTGGCTTCATACTTCCACAACAAGATCGCGGATATACACAACAGCTTCAACAACCAACCTACGCACACCACGACCGAACAACCTCCCCCCACCACCACCCTCCACGCCTGGACCCCGATCAGCACCGAAGACACCATCCGCACGATGAACTCCATCCACTCCGGATCACCGACCGACCCCTGCCCTCACCACGTCTTCAACAAGGCCGACGCCGTCATCGCACCCCACCTGCGAGACATCATCAACACATCCTTCGACACCACCATCTTCCCCGAAAGCTGGAAACACGCCGAACTCAGCGCTCTGCTCAAGAAACCAACAGCGGACCCCACCGACCTCAAGAATTACCGCCCCATCTCGCTCCTCCCGTTTCCAGCCAAAGTCATCGAGAAGACCGTCAACAAGCAGATGGCCGCCTTCCTCGAGACGAACGGATCCCTCGACCCCTCACAGTCCGGCTTCAGAGCCAACCACAGCACCGAGACCGCCCTCATCGCCGCCACCGATGACATCCGAGCCCTGATGGACAACGGAGAAACAGCGGCCCTCATCCTCCTGGACCTCTCCGCGGCTTTCGACACGGTCTGCCACCGCACCCTAGTACGGCGCCTCAGCTACGTCGGAATCCAGGACAAGGCGCTGGAATGGATCATCTCCTTCCTCGACGGGAGAACACAGAGAGTCCGCCTACCACCGTACAAGTCAGAGGCCTCCGAAGTCATCTGCGGCGTCCCCCAAGGATCATCTCTGAGCCCCACCCTCTTCAACGTCTACATGAGCCCCCTCGCGGCCATCGTACGCAAACACAACCTCAACATAATCTCCTACGCCGACGACACCCAGCTGATCCTCTCCTTGACCAACGACCCCGCCGCCGCCAGAGCCAACCTGCACGAAGGGATGAAAGAGGTTGCCGAGTGGATGACGACCAGCCGCCTGAAACTGAACTCGGACAAGACGGAAGTCCTCATCCTGGGCTCCTCTCCTTCCGCCTGGGACGACTCCTGGTGGCCTCCCGCCCTGGGCACCGCACCCAAACCGACAGACCATGCACGCAACCTGGGCTTCACCCTGGACTCCTCCCTCTCCATGACCAGGCAAGTCAACAACGTCTCCTCGGCATGCTTCAACATCCTACGCATGCTACGGAAGATCTTCTGGTGGATCCCCACCGAGACCAGGAAGACCGTCACCCAGGCCCTCGTCACCAGCCGACTGGACTACGGCAACGCCCTCTACGCCGGCACCACCGCCAAGCTCCAGAAGAGACTCCAGCGGATCCAGAACGCCTCAGCCAGACTCATCCTCGACATCCCACGAACCAGCCACATCTCCGGACATCTGAGGGACCTTCACTGGCTCCCCGTCAACAAAAGAATCACCCTCCGCCTCCTCACCCACGCACACAAAGCCCTACACGACCAAGGCCCGAGCTACCTCAACAGCCGAGTCAACTTCTACGCTCCCAAACGCCACCTCCGATCAGCCAACCACGCCCTCGCCGCCGTCCCCCGCATCCGAAGAGCGACCACAGGAGGAAGGTCCTTCTCCTACCTGGCCGCCAAGACCTGGAACTCCCTCCCGACCGACCTGCGCCTGACCCAAGACCACCTCTCCTTCAGGAAGAAGCTGAAGACCTGGCTGTTCGAGCAGTAGCGGCTTCCCCTTCCCCCCCCCCCCCCAGCGCCTTGAGACCCTACGGGTATGTAGCGCGCTTTATAAATGTCATTGATTATTTAGAAATGTGCCTACACCACCCTTGTTTTAATACAATTCAATTTATAGAGGCCAAACTCTGACTCTTGTAGTTTGACCAGGTATTTTTTATTTTATACCATTCATTTTTTACTTTTTCTTTCAAAACCTTTTTTCTTTTTTAAGTGGCAAAAAAGGGAATGACTGTACATTTATATATTTACACTACTGTACATTACAACTTATATACATTGAAAAAAACAATACACATATACATTAAAGTTGATTCCTAACATCATACATCCAAAAGAAAATTTCTCAAACGAAGACAACACATCATAAGTTCATATACAATTGATTTCAATAAATGAGAGACAAAGTCACAAAGGACGAGGAGTATACCTAAATATGATGCAGCTCAATCACCATTTTTCATATACAAACTGATGTTGTTTTAAGCTATATTTGGCTATTGACTCCTCTAGTCTGCCGACGCGTTTCAAAGCCAGGAAACCAGTTCCTGGATTCTCATCAGGGCCTTTTTCTTTTGTCTACATAATATGAAAAACAATAAAGTTTTTATTAAAAAATGTGATGCTCTTCTTCATTATAGTTACACCTAGATATTTTAGACTACTTCTATCTACCAAATATTTATGAGGCAAGAAGCTTTGTATAGTGCTTTCCTTAGTCTCAAAAGCTTCTATTGTTAAATTCCACTCCGAGTGCAGCTGGCTTCTTACTGTGCACTTCACATTAAACTCTACCAAAGAGTAGAGTTTAATGTGAAGTGTGTGAAAGTGTTTGTATATGAAAAATAGTGATTAAGCTGCATCATTTTTAGGTATACTCCTCTTCCTTTGTGACTTTGTCTCTCATTTATTGAAATCAATTGTATATGAACTTATGATGTGTTGTCTTCGTTTGAGAAATTTTCTTTTGGATGTATGATGTTAGGAATCAACTTTAATGTATATGTGTATTGTTTTTTGAATGTATATAAGTTGTAATGTACAGTAGTGTAAATATATAAATGTACAGTCATTCCCTTTTTTGCCACTTAAAAAAGAAAAAAGGTTTTGAAAGAAAAAGTAAAAAATGAATGGTATAAAATAAAAGATTCCTGGTCAAACTACAAGAGTCAGAGTTTGGCCTCTATAAATTGAATTGTATTGAAACAAGGGTGGTGTAGGCACATTTCTGTGGTTTTGTGTTTAAAAAAAGGGTCCAGCCTACCCCACACCCTGATGGACCTAACTTCTTCGGGTTACAAAAACATTGAAATTATGTGGCATGGTTTGGAGTGTATTTGTGTGGATGGTGTTACTAAGTTTAAAAATGATGAAACATAATTCCCAAAAAAGTCAGCCTTTCATTGCATACAAATTTAGAAATTTTAAACACGTTGCTTCCACCTATAAATGTTGGAAACACACAAACTTCTATTGAATTTCAGCCCTAGGCAAGGAGGAGCTGCAAACAAAACACACACGTTCAACATGAACAAAAAAAAATGTTCCAAGACCAAACCCTTCATTCAGCACACCAGTGGAAGCTTACCAGTAGTAGGCACAGATGAATGTTATATATTACAGCACGTTCTGAGTGTAGGGATGCTATATGATCTGAACCACACCATGACTTCTTTAGAGAGGCAGCTGGGCACAGAACACTGGAAAATATTTAAAATGAGCATTAATCACCACCTATAGCACATAGGCTCTCATTTCTTAACTAAACGCTATTTCTGCAGCATACAAAGAAGCACACATAGTTCATGGTGTGAGCTTTTGGCAAAGCACAAGTTGCAGAGCAGAACCAGGGCTTTGTTTGCGTTAGTTTTACCGACCTGAAAATACAATAAATACCTTATCTCTTGAGCATTGGTACAATTAACTTAATTTACAATTCTGGCAATATTTTCTTTCTTTATTTATTCAAAGAACCCAACAGTGAGGGACTGGGGTGCCATCTGGTGCAGGAATGGTGGACTGCAGTCAAAGCCCGAGGAGCCTATAGCCAGGGAGGGACTAGTGGGTGGAAGAGCAATAAGGGATTTTGGGAAGCATGGGGCTTCAAGGGCCTACACAAAGGAAAGGCCTGATAGGGTGGGAGAAGCAAGGCTGTAATAAAGCATTTTTTAAGCAAACAGAACACCAGGCACACAAGGGTAAGTCTGCTCCCAGTGTCTTGTGACCACTTTACAGCATGTTTGTGGAAGGAATGTGTGTATGCTTTAATGACAAAATTCACTGTCATGCACGACTTGTGGTAAATAAAATATTACCCTGGCAGAATTTCTAGGCATTAACCAAATATCATGCATCAAATGAGAGACAGAATCCGTGATGTCCAAGTTAAAATGGGCTTTATTCCAATAACTCGAGTCAAAGGGAGAATATGTTCCATCACCACTGAGGTTCAGGAAGAGTAATCTAACATTCAATAACAATGAACAGCATATATACAATTTTCTCCTTGTACATAGGGAGGAGCGCTCCAGGCCGAGCAAGAAAGAAAGAGATTAGAGCATGTGGGCGTACACTTGATGAGTCATAGGTAGATGATAGGTAGATGTCATAGGTGGGTGGGTACTTAGGGGAGGAGTTTGCATGACCAGCTGGAACTCTGCCCTAATTGTGCAACTTTGAGCATGGCGTGCAACTGACGTGTAACTGGGAAGAGAGCTGACTTTCGACCTAGCAGAGACATCTCTTGTGTCAGGGCGAAAAGCACATCTTGTACAATCTGATATGATAGGGGATGTATTGTCTGAAGCAAAAGGTTGTTCACGACTAAGAATCAGAAAAGCATATATTTCTCCGTTCATTGCATGGGGGCTGAGACAGAGAGCTAGGCCTTATCTGTCGCGAACGGGTTCTGTTTACATTTCCTCACTGGGCTGGGATGCCACTCTGTACAGCAAAACAGATAACTGTTATTCATAACACTGTCTTGGCAGAAGTTCAGAAAGTGGTTCAACCACAATAAAATAAAGGGCTCAGTACGATATTTATTTAAAATGCACAATGCAGAATGCAAAATACATGGGCCTTTATTTTAGCTTAACGTTTGGGAGACTTTGATGACTTGACTTGCAGGACATGTTTGCAGAAGCCTAGTGATTCAGGCCACTACGAGAAATATGCATGGGTGCCATGCACATGAATGTAACATAGGGTGTATGTAGTGGACATTTTTTTTGGTCAGGCAAAATATCATTTTCCTGGACATCCCCCGTCACGGGCATATCTCTGACCACCTGAGAGACCTGCACTGGCTCCCTGTCAGCAAGAGGATCACGTTCAGACTCCTCACCCATGCACACAAGGCTCTCCACGACACGGGCCCCAAATACCTCAACAGCCGCCTCGCATTCTACACACCCACCCGCCAGCTCCGATCCGCCAGCCTCGCCCTCGCCACCGTCCCACGAATTCGCAGATCCACCGCCGGAGGAAGATCCTTCTCCTACCTGGCGGCCAAGACATGGAACTTCCTCCCCACCCACCTACGGCTGACGCAGGATCATCTCTTCTTCAGGAAGCAACTCAAGACCTGGCTGTTCGAGCAGTAGCGACTCCCCACCCCCCCAGTGCCTTGAGACCCTAGCGGGTGAGCAGCGCGCTTTACAAATCTATTGATTGATTGATGGAGTATTCCAGATACAGCCCAAAGAGAACGTTAAAAACACAAACACCCGAATGGTAAACAGTGTGGCTTTATGCAGCTGTTGGGAACAATCAACATTGTTTTATCTTACACGTGATGAGGTTACAAGTTGTTTAACTTGCACTTTATACATATTTGAGATAGCTGAGCATGCAAGGCTGGCGAGGACCACATTATGAAGTTCCTAGAAAGAAGAGAATCTGATGTGCGACCATATGTGATAAAAATCTGTTCTGTATGGCAAAATTCAGTTCTGCAGCAGGGTTCCTACCTTTGAGGTTTTCAAAAACTTCAACACCGCAACACTGTGTAGTGATATATTGATTCAACTCACAGATCCATGGAGTCTGATGGAGTCTCTGTTGAGCAAGGCTGGTTTCTAACGTGATGATGCCATGCGTGGAGGTTGATGGCATATGTAGTCTTTTGAAAAAGAGTCAGCACAGTTCGCATTGGAATACTTTAAGGCACTCAAAAGAGGCAAAATGGTAGTTTTTACATATCAGATTCAGAGGTTCAGACATTCCATTAAGTCATTTAATGGTTGTGTTAAAAAGCATAACGAGATTCACTTCATTTTATGCCAAATTGCATTCGAATTCAAAATCACTGCTTTTTAGATGGGGATTGATGACGGACAACACAATCCATTTCAAATCTCTTTCAGTATGACTAAAAATACTATGCCACAGTCACTGGTTTTAAGCAAATGACGAAGTACGGTTCATAAAGCACTAGACTATGGATAATAAACGTACTAAAGACTTTCGTAAAAAATGAACAGGAAGCAAATGTGATTTTTATTTTTTGAGGGCCTGGCAAAGAAGAAATGGTAGTACATGCATTGAAACGGATGGCAAAACAAGCAGCGCCGGAAGCGGATGGCAAAACATGCAGCAACGGGCCGAAAGCATCAATAAAAAAAAAAAAAGGGTGTCCCAAATACCCAAATAGGAGATATAGAAGACAAGTGTAGGTTTATTGTACTTTACCAGTGCGCCTCAGCCTTGAAAGGGAGTGAGGTATTGGCTGCGGGAATTAGACAGGAGGCTCAAAGAAGAGTGACGGTGGAATTAACCAATGGTAAGCAGGAGGTGGGAATAGAGTTGTTTTATTGATTACAGCAGGTCTTGCGACAGCGCATGTGCGCTGAAAGGCTTGACCTAATAAGACAACGCCAATACACTGGCATTGGCTGCAATCCTGTTACATTTGCAAAGCTTGTTTTCTTTGTAACCTTTAATTGTTACATTTTATTGGGAAAACCATTGAAAGACAGCTTTCATTGCATGCACAAGCAGCCATTTTGAAATCGTTTTTGTAAAAAGTTTTACAAAAACAACTCAAGAATGGTCATGCATGCGACTTCATTTACGTGTCCGTCTCTGAAAACTTTTATAAAATTGTAACAGAAAACATTCAGAGACTGCCACCTGGTCGCTATCTTTAAATGGTTTTGAAGTCCCTTTGTGTTGTAATCCTTCTCCTCTTCCTTCCCTTGGTACATTCCATCCACCCCTCTCCCCATTCCGAAGTTGGTAGAACCTGGAGTTAGAGTTAGAATGTTGAGACCTCTGTGATCGATTCTGAGAGTGGATGACCAGTCAGTCAAAACACTTTATTCGATTAATTAAAATCATAAAAGACAATTTAAAACATTTATAACACATTTTAAAACATTTTAAAACAATTTTAAAACACTCTGTATCACAAAAAAACAGATTTACCTAAAATCCCTACAGATACAGAAGTTAAAATCCATATGCAATCTTATCGGTGATAAAAAAGGCATTAATATCAATTTAATATATACAATCACAGTTGGCTTACATGTACTCCCCTTCTGTTTTTAAGCCTTACTGCGGCCACCAAAAAGCTGGCCACGCTATAAATATCTCGCGTACTCATAAGCATTTGTAGGTACATCAGGGCCGGCCTTTCTTGAACAAAGCCTTTCTCTCTCAGCAATGGGAATAAAAATTTCTTGCGTGGCTCAGAATAAAAGTCACAGGACATTATGAAGTGCATGGAGTCTTGTTGCGAAAAGTTATCACAGGCACATGGTTTTCCCAATTCTGGTTTTCCCCAAGAGGGGTAATCCCCCAGAGTTAGGTGTATCAAATTAAGCTGGAACCTAATCAACAAGTAGCGGTGAAATGGCTTTGTAACAATTTTTAGGTATGGTTCCATATTCGGTGAAGTTGTCAGCAAATAATTGGCTTTGACACATGGTTTTTCTAACTCCCGGTTTTCCCGCTCCACTTCTAGAATGTTCCGATAGCTATGCTTGATCCAGCTTATGTCTTTTTTAGTTATATGGTCAGGAAATAAAAACAGTTCAGGACGTCCTAGTTTGATGCACGCCGCTCGAACGTACATCAGCCAGGGAATCCTGCTTACCATATCCAATTTAAGACAATCCCCCAGTATTAAGTGATTTAAAGTAAGTTCATCATTAAGCCATATATTTGCCCAAGCGATCAATGGTGCCAGTTTTAAAGAATCTGAAATATACCCCAGGCCAAGTTCAGTGTGTAGGGAATAGGTAGGGGTCGATTGGGGAACTGACAGTAGGGATCTGAGGAACCTATTTTCTACCACTTGTATCTGAGATGTTGGCGTGTAGCCCCATAAAGAAGCACCATAGGACGCAATGGCCACACATTTGGATTTATATATCTTTAGTATTGCCTCCATTGGTCTCCCTCCAAGCCGCTTACAAAACCCCAAAAGAGCCGCTGTTCACCTAGTTACAGTATTGCTTTTCAACTTGTGTTGGGGTCCCCAGGTACCTTTTTCATCAAAAAGGACCCCAAGGTAAGTAAAAACTGGGACTCTTGATAGTACAGGACATTACATGTAAACGATTTTGTCGACCTTCCTCCTGCTAGACCCTGCCACCATAACATGCGATTTTTTAGCATTTACTTTTAAATCTAAAGTATCCATAAAGCCACCGAAATTATCCAGCAGCCTCTGAAGACCATACCAGCACGTAAGAGTAAAACCGCATCGTCCGCGTATAGGAGGACCGGAATAACCGAATCCCCTATACGCGGCACATCCGGTGTAACTACCCCCAGTGATTTCTCCAGGGCGTTAATGTATATTGTAAACAGAAGAGGGGCCAGGCTACAACCCTGTCTGACTCCCCTTCTGGAATTAAAATGATTGGTACACCGACCTTCTCTGGTCACCCTGACTGCAGATAGAAGTTCCCTATGCAAGTCACTTAAAAAATTAACAAGTGGGGGGTCCAGTCCTATATTAAGTAGGATATCCCACAATTTCGATTGGTTGACTAGGTCGAATGCGGACGGGAGGTCCATAAAACCCATATAGAAATGGCCCTCCTTTGCTCGATTGTACTTGTTAATGAGAAGGTGTAAGTTTAAGCATTGGTCAAGGGTGCCCCTTTGTTCTCTAGAACCATATTGTAAATTGGAGAGGACCCCCTTGCCCTCAAGCCAATCCCTCAACCTATATAGAATCACTCTGCCAAGAATTTTCACTGCAGAGTCCAGGAGGGAGATTGGCCTGTAGCAAGCCGGGTCACCTCTGTCCCCTTTTTTAAAAATTGGGACTATAATAGATTAAGACCAGGATGCCGGGAATCCCACTGTACTGGAAGCATTAAAAACGTTGGTTAGGATCTTTGCCCAGAAGCCCGGATGGGAACAATAAAGGTCTGCTGGTACCCCGTCAGGTTCCGGTGACTTTTTTTTCGACATTTCTTTTATAGCTTTCTCTACCTCGCTAGCCAGAAATGTTAATGTTCCTACACCTGCACAATCAGGTGCCATGTTATGGTTAGCCAGTGCATCCGTTGAGCGGAGGGCGGGGCAGGTACGAGCCTGAGCATTACACTTCCTGCTCCCTGCTGTTGACTCGAGCGGTTAGCGCTCTAGCCTTTAGGGCACAGGGGCTACTTAGCCACTCGTCGGTCAAAGTGCGCAGCGGTTGCGCGCAGGGGGGCGCCTTCGGACGCGCCGAAGACAAGCCAAAGACCTGCCCGTCTGCGCCCGTCCGCGCCAGAACGGGCCATGGCTGATCCTGGTTTATTATTACATAATCTTCCAAGACATATAACATACTCCCCCAAGACACTGCGCTGCCTAAAGAACTTACGACCATTAGGCGCTGCCTGCATGTGCCAGATACAGGTAGAAGGCCCATTTTCATGTCGGATTTGTCAATCCCAATTTTCTACTGAAGGGACTAGGCCTATCAATATGTATAACCCTTGTATCAAGGCAACTATGCCTATGCCAGTTATTAATACCCCTTCGCCGGGGAGGAAAAATATCCTGTGTAATGTCAGATCCCTTTCTAAGCATACCACTGAAGTTTGGGATATGATATCTTCTTACCAACCGGAAGTGTGTTATCTGACAGAAACGTGGCTTAAACCACACTGCACCCCGGATATAACTCTCGCTATCCCTTGCAGCTATAAAATACTGAGATTAGACCGCCCGATCAAAATTGGTGGTGGAATCGCGGTGATTTACAAAGAAGATCTGAGAGTCACTATCTTAGAGGAACTTAGTTCCGCGGAAATCAAAATAATGATTTTTAAAATTCAGGTATCTCCTAAAGGACACTATAGAGGCGCCTTCGTTTATAGGCCCCCAGGTCCTTACAGGAATTTTACTAATATTTTACTCGAACTATTGGCTCCTTACATCATTAATGACAGGGAGTTCATTTTAGTTGGGGATTTTAACGTTCACGCTGAAATTTCAGATTGTAATGAGGCGCAAACACTATTAACAGATCTATCCGCTCTGGGTCTAACATTGAGAAATAGTGGACCTACTCATCGAGCAGGCCACACTTTGGATTTAGTGTTCGCTAATGTCCAGCTTGCATCATGCCCACCCGCCACTCAGGTGACCTGGACTGACCACTTCATTGTGGAATTTACCACCCCTCTTCAGGCACCCAATCTGTCCCACTCTAACACCCTGCCCGGTACCCGGAGACAGTGGCATAAAGTCACCCCTTCTACTTTTGGAGAGAAATTCATCCCTCCTAGCTTTCTACCTTCTGACAATATTGATACTGCCCTTGCTAAATTCGAAGGAGAAACTAGGAAAGTCATCGACAAAATTGCTCCTGTAAAGACTTTTAAATCTAGGCCTGGGAAAAAACATGAAGTTTGGTTTTCTGATCACTTGAGAACCTTGAAACAAGGGGCTAGAAAATTGGAAAAGAGATGGAGAACCTCGCATCTTGTGGAGGATAAGGAAAAATATTGGTGTGCTCTATCTTCATATCACAAAGAAATCCGTGGTGCTAGGAAATCTTACATTGCATCCCAAATACAAGAGGCCGGAAACTCTCCAAGAGTTCTCTTTCAGATCTTACAGACTTTTGTCAAACCTCAAGCTTGCGAAGCCCCTGATATGACTTCTCAACAACTGTGTGAAGACACTTCATGTTTCTTCACTAATAAGATCAACACAATTTATGAAAAAATTATCTTGACCAACCAAGCCTCATTGACCACTACAGAATCTCCCCTTGATCCTGTAGAATGCACACCTGCTACACATTCCCTGGATGTCTTTCCCCCGATATCCTTGAAAGGAACATCGGATCTTTTTAAACAAATTAAAAGCGGCAGTCCTGAGGATACTATACCTGCCAAACTAATGCCCACACTTAATGAACTTCTATGTCCAACGATCTGTGAACTGGTAAATATTTCACTCATCTCAGGTGCTGTCCCCAAAAATTGGAAAAGGGCGCTTGTCAGACCCATAAGGAAGAATACTGCCCTATTGTGGTCTGACCTGACGAATCTTAGGCCCATTTCCCTGCTACCTTTTGTGGGAAAAATTATAGAGAAACATGTTAACCACCACCTATCAGCACATGTGGAACTGGTAAAAGCCCTGGATGAATCCCAATCGGGTTTCCGCCCCAAGTACAGTACAGAATCCACTCTCTTGTCTGTTACTGATGATCTCCATGCCTACCAGGACAAGGGCCTTTCAGTCATCCTGGTGCTATTAGACCTATCAGCAGCGTTCGACACCGTGTCTCATACCATCCTGACGCAACGGTTGTCGAACGCTGGCATCCAGAACAAGGCTCTTGACTGGCTAAAGAGTTTTCTGACCGGCCGCACCCAGAGAGTCACCATGGGTGCATACCGCTCAGTGGAAACAGAGATATCTAAAGGGGTGCCACAGGGCTCATGCTTGAGCCCTACTCTCTTTAATATCTATGTGGCACCCCTGGCAGGAGTTTTGCGTAGATATGGCTTTATTCCCATATCTTACGCTGATGACACACAGCTCCTGTTCCCCTTCAAAACTCTCACCACTGAGGTCAGAAACTCCTTTTTGACAGGCATGAAAGAGGTGGCAAAATGGATGGCTACCAACTACCTCCAATGCAATGTCACCAAGACTGAGATCATGTTATTTGGAGACGCGAAAATACTCTGGACTCCCGAATGGTGGCCGTCGGAGCTTGGAGCAGTCCCTGAACCTAAACAGGTTGTGAAGAATCTGGGAGTCAGACTCGATCATGACCTGTCATTTAAACAGCACACCAATTACATATCAGGGATCTGCTTCCACACCATTGGACTTCTCCGTAAGGTCTTCCCGCTTTTACCCGACGCAGTAAGGAAAACGCTTGTTCAAGCGTTGATCCTCAGCCGGATTGACTACTGTAACGGTTTACTTTTATCAGCCAATGAGGGTGTGTTGGATAAGCTGCAGGTGATCCAGAACACGGCGGCTCGCCTAGTTCTGAATGCCCCTCCGAGAACTGCTTCTAAACCTCTCCTGAACCGCCTACACTGGCTTCCAATACGACAGAGGGTCAAATTTAAAATATGTTGTTTGATCCACAAATGTCTAAACTCAGAGGGACCTATCTATCTGGAACGGAAATTTATTCCTTATGCTCCAGTACGGTCTCTTAGATCTAGTAGTAATCTCCTTCTGGTGGTCCCCCACATAAAAAAAGTAAGACATGGAGGCAGAGCCTTGTCTGTTACTGGCCCTAAGTTGTGGAACAAGTTACCTTTGGCCTTAAGGCAATGTAAAGAACATCTGACTTTCCGCAAACTTTTAAAAACAGCTCTTTTTAAAAATGAAGTCTAACTCATCCCCTCACTGTTAATATGCTGCTGATCCCTGGTCAAAAGCGCAGAGATACTCCTGTAGGAGTGATTCTAGCGCTATATAAACTTATAAATAAATAAATAAATAAATAAATAAATCCATATGTACACCGCCATAACTTTCGCTAAAATGATTAACCCACCCTTCATCAGGGATGATGCAGTCCATATCAGCGTTATCTTGACCGGAGAGAAAAGGTTGGTTTATAATGGTCCAAAATTTCTTGCTGTCACGCAGCACCTCGGTAGCGAGGAGATTCTCCCACGCTTCCTCCATGAGGTGATTTTTCCGCGCAGCTATGGCTAGTTTGTATGATTTACGGGCATTTGCAACCAAGATCCTATCCCTAGGTTTAGATTTTAGGGCTTGTATCAGGGCTCCATGTGCCTTTGTACAGCTGCTATCAAACCATTTATACTCCTTTTTCTGGATTCTTTTGGACTCTAGCTCTAACTTCTTAGCAATCTGTCCACAAATTTCTTCATATGCCCCAATGATCTCTGAGCTGGGAGCCGTGCTATCTAGGCAGACCTTCAAATTTATATCGGTCTCTATAGCCAGTTCCTCCAGAAAAACCGCCGGTACGACTCTGTCCCATTTGATCCTTCTTCCTTGATCTGATGTAACCAACATTTCCATCCCCCCCTTACCAACTCATTTGAGCTGCTCCAGCCCCCCACATCCATTACCAATATAATTGGGTTGTGATCACTAAATGTTAAGAGTTCCGTCCTGTACCCTCGCACCTTGCCTAATATCCCAGATGAAATGAAAATATAATCAATAATTGTATAGGACCCTCGTCCTACAAATGTGGGGACTCTTTCCAGCCCTTCCTGGCCACCTGGTTCAAATAAATTCATAGTTGCTAAGAATTCTTCAAGGGCCTCGCCCTGGGAACTGTGCTCAAAGTGGTGAACCACTGCCCTTGGTGGACCACAGGGCTCACTCATATTACACTCCCAGTTGCATGGGTGTATATTAAAATCTCCCATTAAGATCAACTCGAATGCGGTGTTTTGATTAAGTCTATATACTGACAAAAATGTATCCAAAATGCCTATATTTTCATTACAATATGAACCGGCTATGGAATTATAAAAATGTATTAAAAGATACTTTTGTGAGTTTACACAACTCCACTCACGTATCAGAATGTTGGGGGTTTCTAATTCCAACTTTCTGAACACACCTTTAAGATTCAGTGCGATTAGGAAAAGTAAACCTCCCTTCGGTCTACCTAGTTGCCCTCCCACCGCCGGGACGGCAAAGCTTGAGAACCCATCCATATTAAACCTAGTTCTAACATTCCACGTTTCCTGAAGGGCTATGATACTGTGAAGCTTTACAAACTTCACCCAGAGCTCATCTTGTATCTTAGATCTGACCCCTGCCACGTTCCAGCTGAGGAATTTACAGGATGCCATAGATTTAACACCCTCCTCTGTATCCCCCTGGCATTGCATCGGCACTTCATGTCAATCATTTTGATCCAGATGTGACAGCTGGGAAAAAACAATTTGAGAGCCCTATATCCATATCTACCTGAGGCGGGGGAGATCTAGCAACAATTAAGGCAGGGGGAACTATATTCGACCTTTGTATCGTCCCTCTCACTTCCCTGTGCCGGATATGGGAATCACTTCTGGTGGGTCTGTGTGGGGGGTGACCATATTGAGAATCCACAAGGGGATTACTTTGGGGGGAATATGGGGGGGGGGCCTAGATGGCGGGTAAAAATAACCTAAAGGGACCGGTCTTATGCCTGTATTTTCTAAATCTGAGGCGTCCCAGAATAATCTATCCGCTACTGAGCGTGAATTAAAATTCACCACCACGCAATCCCCAGTAATATGTTTCGGGCGACGCCCAATCCATGCAATTCTTCTTGCCATAATAATGGCTTTAGAGACATCTAAGCCCCCACTACTGTGCTCTTCACACCAGCGCCCAGCTATCCTCATAAGGTCATATGTGGATTCGTAAGCGTCTTCCTCCACTGGGGGGACCCCCGTGGAGACAGCTACAAATGGTGCCGCTGCTGGTGGTAAATCCAAGATAGAACCATGCGTATTCCCCTGTCTTGCGTGAAGCGGGACTATGGTCTTAATGTTATTTGCTCCACGATGTGTGATCTCTTCTTTTACATTATTTGCCGAGCCAGATTGGCTACATACTGTATGATTAAGAGTAACTCCCTTGGCTACACTTAAAACATGTGAAGCCTTTTGTGGGTTTGCCACCCTCAGATTATCTCCTTGGGAAACCTTTGTCTGGATAGGGGTACAATTATTGGCTCTCTGCTGAGTGATAAATTGATCAATATTTTCACATTTTTTTAACAAACCCACCACACACTTATTTAGTGTATCTACAATATCTTTGCCAATAGCTATTAAGGCAGGCTCCAATCTTGCAGTAAACAATTCCTCCACCACTTGAGCCACAAGGTGCCTGCTAATAGTGTCAGAGCGTACAGGTACAATAGTTTTAAAAAGTCTTTTGTGGGGTATCTTAGCCCGCCTACGCGTATGCGCTTGCGTTTGCAAAGGTGTATCCTCAGTTTCGTCACTATGCTCCTTCGGTACAACCTCAGCAACAGAGGGGGTAGGATTGGAGGCAGGAACTAACGATGGTTTAACGATAACAATATTTGGCTCTAATGGTGGTCCAGGAGTCTTGCTGAGTCATTTTTATCTCGATCACTATCAGCAGAACCCAATCCTAGTTTGATTTCCGCATTAGCTATTTCTTTACTGAGAATCCCAACAGCAGAAGTCAAATAGGATATTATCGAGTCAGTTCTCCTGGTGACCTTAGCATTTTTGCCCTCCTGTACCCCGGACATCTGTTGCTTTCTCTTACCCATCACAGGTGAAGGAGGATAGGCCCAGCCCAGCCTCTTCTAGCCCCTGATGGCCACAGATGGTCCGCCCTCTGACTGGGCTCAGCCCGGCGCCGCCCGCGCGCGTCCCGCGGGGCGGGAGGTGGTCCGCGGTCTTAAGCGCCTCCAGGCGCAGCGGTAGAGTCACGAGCGCGCTAGGACCCGGGGCTGCTGGGCAATGTAGTCCCCAAACACGGGGGAACCGGGAGAACACCTGGTGGGAGGTCGCGTTGCCGTTTCACTCGCGGCTGCAGGTTAATGAGAGTCGCGTGTCCTGGCCTCCTCAAGACCCTTCTGCTGATGAGTGTCCCCCAGTGCAAGCTCGGTGCTCCACGATCTTTAAGCACCTCCAGGCGCAGCGGTAGCGTCACGAGCGCGCCAGGACCCGGGGCTGCTGGGCAATGTAGTCCCCAAATACGGGGGAACTGGGAGAACACCTGGTGGGAGGTCGCGTTGCCGTTTCACTCGCGGCTGCAGGTGTGTCCCGGCCTCCTCAAGACCCTTCTGCTGGAGAGTGGATGACCAATAAACCAGTTATTCTTACCTTCATCTTGCCTCGTCAGATTCTTCAATACTTACAATACTGGCGACAATCCTGCGCAGGGGGCAGATTGGTCATCTCCCCTTTTTATTATCTCCTAGTGAAAGACTGGTGGCGTGTTCCTGCTGGTCCTGTGTGGTGCTCCAGTGACTCCTTGGCGCTGCTGTCTGCTGTCAGGTGGTGCCTTGCCTTTGTGGACTGAACCTGCGTGCCCTTTTCTTTCCTATACTGCTGTTTCCTGAGCGAGCTTATCGGCTTTGCCCTTTGGAGTCTACTGAACAACTTGGCCTGCCAGCGGGAATCCTGTGTGGTTCCACCTTCCTCTCGGCGGGTGCCCTGCTGCACCTTTCCTCTACGGATCTAGTGGTGCGACCTCTCCGCTCCAGTCACCGGACCATCGCCAGTCCATGAGGAGCGAGCCTTGCCTGGGAGCCGCGTGAAGGTAGGAGTGTGTGCACTCCCTAGAATCTTAGTCGCCTCAGCCAGCCGGCGCTCTGCAACCTCCTTCTCCATTGGCGCTGCGGGCACTGAGGTCGAACCTTCGCGCCAGTTCAAGTTCACCTCAGCCTACCTGCGCTCTGCAGCCTCCTTCTCTATTAGCGCTGCGGGCATTGGAGGTCGAACCTTCGCGCCAGTTCAAGTCTGAAGAAGAGCCGTCGGATCGCGGAGCCTTTCTTTCAAGTTTACAGCGTGACCTGCAGCGAGCCCCCAGCTCAGTCTATTCCAGGCTGTTCCTGCCCCCACTGTCTCTTCCCGGCGCCCCAGCCACTCTGCCCGGTCCTGACGTGTATACTGGGAGGCTACTCCAGGACGAATACTCAACGCACCTCTGCCAGTTTGACAGTTCATCCTTCAGGGCTGTTAAGGACTTCAAGTACACCGTTTCAAGTATGCGGTGAGGTGCTCGGTGGCGTATTCCAATTTATACGGTGAGACTCTTCCTTTATTATGATGTTACCGGCGCCGCATCTCCTCTACACTTCAATAAATTAGACTGTGACTCATATTTTTTGCATTCTTACTCATGCTTCTCCTGACCTCTTGATACTATATTTATCACGAGGTTCTCAGCGCCGCATCGCTCCTTTGCAAGATTAGACTGTATTCAGCACCGCATCGCTCCTTTTAATATTAGACTGGGCTTAATCCTGCTACCTTTGCTGATGTGTGCCTGCATCTTCCTCACAAAAACTCTCATATTTTTGATATCTTATTTTTCTCTAGACCAGGGGAACATACTCCCCAGCCTCCTGTTTGTGATTTCACCTTATCTTCTCATTTCCCTGATCAAAAGAGTTTAGTAACTTTTTCTATCCCCCTCTTTTACCAGCAGTCTCCCGGTTCCCTCCTCCCCCAACCTTAGTCTCCACCTCCTCCCTGGTTCTCTATCCTTCTGCAATTCTATCATGGGCACACCAGGAATATGTCAACCTCCCTCATTTTTAAACGATTGTGGGGAACCAGAAATCCACTGGAAGGAATGGACTAAACTCTTTGAGTCTTATTTAATTGCTATGGGGGGAACATTCTCTTACATAACCTGGGGGTTTATGGTCCTAAAGTATATGAAATCTTAACAGAAACAGAATTAGAAGAAGATGAAGAACTTGATGCATATGAAATGACTCTAATGAAGTTAGGTAACCATTTTGGGGACAAAATAATAGTTGTCCTAGAGCGCCACACATTTTTCAAGCGTGCTCAGGGCAAGAACGAATTATTGTCAAAGAATCCTACCTTAGAAGAAGCTATCGCAATAGCCCAGTCAATTGAACATACGGACAAATGTATGAAAGAAATGAAAGTGACGGAGGAGGTAGTAGCCTCTGTTGAGATTGATGAATCTAGCAAACCTAGCAGTAATGTTTTGAAAGTCAAACACAACGGAGAACCATCAAATAAACCTTCAAGGGAGTTTTCAAGCCTCAAATGCTGCAGATGTGGTAGCAACAACCATTTAGCCAACTCCCCATTCTGCACCGCACGTAGCGCCCTTTGCAAGATATGCAACAAGAGAGGACATCTTGCCAGAGTATGCAGAGATAAAGATAGTGGCCAAGTTAAAGCTGTCTCAGTCGATAGTGATGAACAACTCAAGTTCATCTTTCAAGTGAAAAGTACATGTGATGGTTCTTTGCATGATTACCCCAAATGCAAAATACTTATCAATGACAAATCCATAGAGATGTTCGCGGACTCATGTTCCCCTTTTACTTTTCTTAACGTGAAAGACTTCAAAAGAACCTGGGGAGAGCAAAGCACAATGATAAATAAACCTGACATCTTTCCTCAAGAGTACACTAAGGACCCCATTCCCCTAGTGGGGATGTTTGAAGCGTATATAAACTTTCAGGGGAGATCAACTAAAGGTAAAGTGTATTTGGTGAGCGTGGGATCCAACCCATCGTTATCGCTTCTAAGGCCAATGGTGAAGGCATCCGCCTCTGCATTGACTTGCGCAGCCTTAATGAAAATATTTGGGTCGATAGGTTTCCCCTTCCCAATATGAATGAAATGATAAGCACGATGGGAAAAGCTAAATTCTTCTCGGTTATTGATCTTTCCATGGCGTATTCCCAAGTAGAACTTCACCCGGAGTCCAGACCCTTAACTGCATTCTCGACCCCTTTCGGCACATACATGTTCAGACGGATGCCATTCGGCCTCGTATCGGCTGCTGCTGTTTTTCAAAAAATTATGCAGCAAATTCTTAATGGCATTCACAACAGTATGTGCTTCCAAGACTATGTCTTAGTTTACGTTGCCTCCAAAGAAGAGCATGACTCGGTATTCAGAGAAGTATGTTCCAGGCTGTCTGAAGCTGGATTGACTGTGAAACGTGAGAAATATAAAATAAAAGTTAAAGAAGTTGACTACCTGGGACATGAAATTTCTCAAAATGGGATCAGATCAAAACACAGCTTAATACAAGCAGTAAAGGATGCTCCTTTTCCTACTTGTAAGGAAGATCTCAAGTCCTTTTTGGGCCTAATTGAATATGTGGCTAAGTTCATTCCGTTGTTTTCTGAGAAATGTGAAAATTTACGTGATCTCTTGAAGGCCAAGCAAGAATTTAA